>NC_068341.1:27622533-28359563 GCF_014633365.1 Diospyros lotus
CATGAATTATTAATCCCATATCTCCATATAAATACAAAATTGGGATTTAATTCACTTACACACTTAATTCCACATATGAATTATTTTTAATTTACCAAAATACCCTTTTATTGGACTTCACTATCCAAATTACCAAAATACCCCTCTCATATGGCACCCTCAATCTCAAAGATCTAACACATCCTCAAGGGCATTTTTTAAAGTTTTCTTACTTCCTTTCTCATTCTCATAACACTGGGATTACTGGGTGTTACAGTAGCAAGATGAGTTAGAGCAACAACTAGTACATGAACCAGGTTGGAGGTTCGTTGGCATCTATCTTAAGTTCTGACCAGGTGCTTCGAGTCCTTCGCCATCGTCGGCCAATAATGCCCTTGCCGAAGAGCTTTTTTACTAAGGGTCGAGGCCTCAATGTGGCTTCCACATATGCCTTCATGGATTTCCCTTAGGATATAATCTACTTTGCGAGGTCGGATACACTTGAGTAATGGTTGCGAGAATGACCTCTTATAAAGTTCCCCATTAATTAGTATGAAACTTCGGGCCTTCCTTCTGACTTCTCGAGCTTCCGAGTCATCATCGGGAAGTTTTTCCTCCTTCAAGTATATCAACAAATGATCCATCCAACGAGACTCATCCTCAACACACAGTTGTTCGGTGGACTCTTTGATTCTCTTCTGTGGTAGAGACTCAATTCAGATCTCCTGAGAGCTCGTCGAAAAGGAAGATGAGGTGATCTGGGACAAGAGATCTGCTTCTACATTCCTGGCTCTAGGAACATACTCCACCTTCACTAACTGAAAGTGCCCCATCACTTCCTTGAACATAGTCAAGTATTTTGCCATATAAACAGATTGGAGTCCGAGCTTACTTCAATTCGTTGTGCTCCTAACTACTCAGCCAGCCTCAATCCCGCCAACAGGGGCTCGTATTCAGCTTCATTATTAGACGCTCAGAACTTGAAGTGCAAGGCATAGGGCCAGGTCTGATCATTGGGGCTCCTGATCATCAGCCTCGCGCCGCCCCGGGCTGAGGTCGAGCTTCCATCCACGGCCAGTGCCCATGGTCTTTGGTCCTTTTTCGAAGCCTCTTGGAACCCAATTCCTTTGGTGATGAAATCTGCCAATGCTTGGGCCTTAATAGCTGGTCGAGGTCTATACTCTATGTCAAAACCTGTGAGCTCCATGGCCTATTTCAACATCCTTCTAGAGAGCTCCGGTTTGCCGAGCACTTGCCTTAACGGTTGGTTGGTAAGCACAATAATGGCATGAGCTTGAAAATAAGGCTGAAGCTTCCTTATTGAGATCACCAAGGCAAAGACCAACTTCTCCATGGGAGAATACCGAACTTCTACTCCTGTTAACCACTTACTGTCCTAGTAAACTGGCTTTTGTCTTTTATCTTCTTCTTTGACCAACACCGAACTCACAGCCTCTTCGGCTACTGCCAAGTAAAGGTACAATGGTTCTCCTTGCTAAGACTTGGTGAAAACATGAGGCAAGGCTAAATGTTCCTTTAGCTTGCTAAAAGCTTCCTGACATTCCTCGTTCCAGACGAAATTATTTGCCTTCGACAAGACCTTGTAGAAAGGAAGGCCCTTCTCTGCCAACTGAGAGTGGAATCTCCCTAACGCCATCATTCTTCCCGTTAGGCTTTGCACTTCCTTGATATTCCTCGACGCTGGCATGTCCATAATGGTTTTAACCTTCCCTGGGTTCACCTCAATCCCTCGGTGATGAATTATATAACCCATAAACTTTCCTACAGAAACTCCTAAAGCACATTTGATAGGATTAAGTTTTACATGGAACTTACAAAAGGTTTGAAAGCATTCTTCCAAATCTATGGGATGATTTTCAGCAACAAGGCTTTTCACTAGCATGTCATCCACATAAGCTTCCATATTCTGCCCGAGCTGATGTTGAAAAAGCTTATTCACCAGGTGCTGGTAAGTGGCCCCAGCATTCTTTAATCCAAACGGCATTACTGTGTAGCAGTAGGTTGCCTTATTGGTGATGAATGCCATCTTCTCCTGATCTTCGGGATGCAATGGAATCTGGTGGTATCCCTGGAAGGCATCCACGAAACTCATTAACAAACAGCCAGTCGTCCCATCAATCAGGGCATCTATACGAGGAAGATGGTAGTTGTCCTTTGGGCAAACCTTATTAAGATTAGTGAACTCAATACAAAGTCTCCACTTGCCCTCTCCTTTGGGCACCAACATCACATTTTCTAACCATTTGGGATAATCAACCTCCCGAATGTATTGTGCCCCTATCAACTTCTCCACTTCTGCATCAATCGCTCTGGCTCTTTCTAGGGTAAAACTTCGCTTCTTCTGCTTAATAGGTCGGAAACCCGGACGTATTCCCAACCTGTGCGTCATGACCCTCAGATCGACCCCAGGTATGTCTTGGGTCGTCCATGCGAAGACGTCAACATATTGTCGTTGGAGGGCTAATATTTGACCCCTCAGTGGGTCTTTTAACTCGACACTTATTTTTATACAACGATAAAGGCAATCTTCCCTTAAAGGTACCTCTTCAAGTTGGTCCACTGGCTCTGCCATCTTCGGATCCCTCGACCCTTCTAGTAAAAAATTGACAGTTGGTGGGGGTCTCCCCCCTTTTCTCCTCCAGAGTCTTTTCCTTGATTAGGAGCTTCTCCCTGAGGCGATTTCATCTGCCCTCGTAGGGCTTCCGCACTCATTTACCACACCTATGGAGGCCATTGATAGGGCTTAATTGTTTACATATTTTTATCTAATTTTTATCTTAATCTTGTATTATTTTTCATACATAAATGTGTGTTTATATAGATTTTATATTATTTTAATCTCTTTTTATAGAAATCCAACAAAGGAAATAAATTCGAGGAGTTGGACATAAAAAAAAAAGAAAAAACAAAGATATTATAAAGTTAATTTTATATTAAACTAATATTATAATATAATTGAAAATTTATTTACTTATTTATTAATAATTAATTATATATTATATTACTTTATCTATATATATATTATATTATAATTAATTCAGTATTTATAAAAAATGAAATATATATTAAATTATATTATTTATATATATATATCTATTATATACTATATTAAACAAATGGCGTGAATAATATATACCTATTATATATTATTTATCTATTATATTATTTAAATAAGAAAGTGGCAGTGGCGTGAATTGGAGAATTTGGGGTAGGGCATGTCCATGTGCACATATATATATATATATATATATTATAACATTAAAGAATGGAATTGGGGGGAGGAGGTGCCCAGTGAAGAAGGCTTCTGGGACGGCGCACATTGAAGATTGAAGAAGGGAAGAATTGGACTTGAAGCGACTGAAGCCGCAAGAAAGAAGAAGGCGCACAGTGAGGGAGTTGAGGGAAACCTCACGCATAGGGACGTTGACGAAGCAAATCCATTCTGACTCAGATCTGTTCTAGATCTGGGCAGGAAGTTCCTATTCCCCATTTAATTTTTGTTTTTATTTTTATTTTAATTATGTCTAGCTAAATTATTTTATATAGGGTTTTGATGGATTTTAATTTTGAGATTATGTGATTCTTTGTTTAGTTTGATTCAAAATCTGATTATTATTTGCGTGAGAAATTTATATTGTTATGTTGAATGCTTTAAAAGATTGGTCACATTTTAATGATTTAATGATTTATGCATGACTGACTAAAGGATTGTTATAAATTAGATTCATAGACAATATAAATCACATGCTAGACTATGAGATCCAAAGATAATTAGCTCATGTGTAGGAATCGAGGAATTTTAGTGAGTCAAATCCCCTTCTGAGATTAGAGGTTTCCAAAGAACTTAATGCTTATTTATTTTGTTGATATCTGTTCAGAAATTTAACTGTGAAATTGAATTAATAAAGAATTAATATAACTTAAGAAACCTTATTAATTAATTGAGGAAAATCCACCATCGCATATAAATAATTATAAACTACTGTAAAGGTATTTGTGATTTTGAATCATGTTGAATAGATAATTACATGACTCATATTAAATGAAATCTAAACCTTAATGCATTCATTAATTAATTTTTCTATAAAGAATTTAATTTAATTTTTATTTTTATTTTTATTTATTCGATTAATTAATTAGTTCAATTTAGGCTAAATTAAAATTGTTTTGGTATTATGATCTAGTTCTTGTGGGATCGACACTCTTTTCATCACTATATGCATATTTGATTAATTTACACTTGTCCGAATTAATTGTGCATAAATCACACAACAAATTTTTGGCGTCGTTACCGGGGACTAGTTTATTGCATATCAAAACTACATAAGTTAGTCTTAGATTGAACATCTATGTATTTTACTTTAGGATTTAAATATTTTAATTTTGTTCTATTATTATTTTATTTTATTTTTTCTTCATCTTTTAGGAAATTTTTAATTTTTACTTCCTTCTTTTGTTTTTTGTTTTTTTTTTTTTGATAGGTTCTTTTTTAGGATTTAAATTTTTTATTTATGATTTTTTTTTATTTTTTTTATTTAGCTTTTAGAAAAAAAATTATTTTTAATTTTAAATTCTTAATTTTTTTAGAAGACGGCAGCTAATGGTTATCAATGGGGCAATGAGAGAGCAAATACAAAGGGAGTTGACATTTATAATTTTGATTTGATCATTGCCTTATCTGTTCAAATTGCTACATTAAATAAGAATTTGGATAATTGGGGGATTTCAACGAGTGTTTCTTTTTCTTGTTTTATTTATTGTAAGCTTTGTGGGCAAAAGGGACACATTAGTGTAGATTGTCAAGTAGGAAACCCTTTTTATTCTTCCTTTGAATTGACTGATTTTATTTCTTATGGTGGCAATAGGTCCAATTTCAATCGTTACTCTAACACGTACAATCTAGGATGGATGAGCCATCCTAATCTTTTCTGGAGTAATAATCAACAAGGAGTGCCCCCCGTCTTTCAACAACAAGAACACCAAATTTCACAAGAGAAGAAGCCGAATTTGGAAGATATGATGACAAGGTTTATCAATAGTACAGAGGCAAGAATGCAAAGTTTGGAAACTCAAATTGGACAACTTGCCCAAGCAATTTTAGAAAGACCACAAGGAGGATTACCTAGCAATACTGAGAAGAATCCAAGGGAGCATGTAAAAGCCATCACTTTGCGAAGTGGAAAAGAATTGGAAAGTAAAGAAAACGATGAAGAGCATACAAAAGGGGAAGAAAGCCAAGAGCTTGAAGCCAAAGAAGAGGATCGTGAGTTATCAACGAAGAAAAAGGGAATTTCTTCTTCACTTAATTTAAAATCTTACAAACCGCCTCTTTCTTTTCTTAAAAAATTTTTGAAGGATAACTTGGATAAACAATTTGCTAAATTTTTAGAGGTGTTTAAAAAATTGCATATTAACATCCCTCTCCTTGATGCTATATCATAGATGCCAAGTTATGCCAAATTTTTGAAAGACATAATTGCAAACAAAAGAAAGTTTGAGAAATTTGAGATAGTGAAACTTAATGAAGAATGGTCTTTAATTCTACAAAGTAAATTGCTTCCAAAACTTAAGGATCCAGGAAGCTTTTCTACTCTTTGCACTATTGGTGAAATTAATTTTGAAAAGGCTTTATGTGACCTCGGTGCAAGTATTAATTTGATATCATTTTCTGTTTTCAGGAAACTTGGATTAAAAGAACCAACACCCACCACTCTCTCTTCAATTGGCTGATAGAAGTATTAAATATCTAAGGAGGGTAGTGGAAGATGTGTTGGTAAAAGTAGATAAATTTATTTTTCCTATTGATTTCATTGTTCTGGACATGGAAGAAGATTATGATATGCCCCTAATTTTAGGGAAACATTTTCTTTCCATAGGAAGGGCTTTGATTGATGTCCAACAAGGAACACTTAGCCGTAGAATTTATGATGAGATAGTTATTTTCAATGTGTTTAAGGCTACGAAATATTCTAATGACAATGAAAAAGAAGTCTTTAGGATAGATGGCATTGATGATTTGGTAAAACGATTACATGAGCCTATAAAAAATTGCATTGCTAACTCTTTTGATGAACAAAAACAAATTTTAAATGTCAAGAATAAAGTCGTGGCTGTGGGCTATTTGGGGAAAAAAACAGAAATGTTGTCCATCCAAAAGAGACAAGTTGTTATCTTTAGATGTTTCTTCTTCTTCTTCAAAAGCCAAGCCACCAGGTCATGAAAAAGAAAAGTTGATAAGGTGTTGAGGGAGCAAAAGAAGGGGATTGAATTGAGAGTTGCTAGCATTAAAAGAATAAGTCCATCAATTGGCGCAAACAAAGTTTTAATGGAAAAAGGATTCAAGCCTCCGTAAAGACAAAAACCTAGTCAAGCTAATGACTATAAAGAAGTGCTTGATGAGAGGCAACCCATTTGAAATATTATTTATTATAATTTTTTTTATTTCTTTTAATTTATAGAATATTCTTGGATTGATTTCTTATTTCATTTTTTTTATTTTTCTTTTTTTTTTAGGACTTGTTGAATCCACAAAGCCTAACAATCTTCAAGCATTTCAAGAAGGCCTACATAAGGGGAGTATTGCTTTTGTTTTCATCTTTACTTATTTTTAAACATTGGGGACAATGTTTAATTTAAGTGTGGGGGTGAAAAATTCAATAATTCTTAATTTTTTTATTGCCAAAAAAATAAGAAGAAGAAATATATAATGTGCATGAATGATGATTTTCTTTAGAAAAATGTTTTATTTTCATGTTTAGGCCAATTTCATGCTTTCTATATTAACTTTGGTTCAATGCATAGTTAATTCGAGATTGAGAATTGTTTTATTTGATTATTGATTCTAAGTTTAACAGTGTTAAAGAAAATGAATTGATTATGCCAAATTATCATGATTGTTGAAATATATGCTTCTTGAGAAAAATTCATAGGATTTTGTGATTATGCATGATTGATTATGTGAGAATAATATCGTGATTATTTCTTGAAACTAGGCCTAAACAGAGTTGAAGTAAAATGGGATGATAAAAAAAAAAAGAGCAAAACAAAAAGAAAAAAAAATATTGCTATTTATCTATTTCTATGTTTTGAGCTGCTTAGTAGTAATTGGGGGTTGATAGTGTGCTTCTGCATCATCCTTCACGTTAAACAATAGTTCAAAATATGAGTATGCAAATGCATTCTAAGCAATTATTTAGGGGAGTAACTGGGTGTCTTCACCACAAAATGTCAACATTCGCATCAAAAGCCAAGTAATGCTTAAGAAAGATTGATTAAAAAAAAAAAATCATCTCGGTTACTCCTTATGATTGTAGTAGTGGAGAGTAGTGATTGCAAGAAAGCTATTCCATGATTCAATTGTGTTAGTTTCAAGGTTTCATGAATTAATTTTAAAGTATGCATGGCATCAAAAGTGATAATTTTGCGTGATTAATTCTTTCAATTAATACTTTTGAATTTAAAGTTGATATGATAATATTGAAGGCAACCAATTTCGAGATTAATTATGCGTTAATATGTTGTTAGAATTCTTGATTTTGGCCTAGTGTGAAAATAAAATGTTTATTTTTTTATTTCTTATTTGCTTTGCTTGAGGAATAGCAAAAGGTTAAATGTGGGGGTATTTGATAGGGCTTAATTGTTTAAATATTTTTGTCTAATTTTTATCTTAATCTTATGTTATTTTTTCTACATAAATATTTGTTTATATAGATTTTATATTATTTTAATTTCTTTTTGTAGGAATCCAACAAAGGAAATAAATTTGAGAAGTTGGAAAAAAAAAAGAAAAAAACAAAGATATTATAAAGTAATTTATAAAGTTAATTTTATATTAAACTAATATTATAATATAATTAAAAAATTATTTATTTATTAATAATTAATTATATATTATATTACTTTATCTATCTAAATATATTATATTATAATTAATTCAGTATCTATAAAAAATGAAATATATATTATATTATATATTAAATTATATATTTTTATATATATATATCTATTATATACTATACTAAACAAATGGGGTGAATAATATATACCTATTATATATTATTTATCTATTATATTATTTAAATAAGAAAGTGGCAGTGGCGTGAATTAGAGAATTTGGGGCTAGGGCATGTCCATGCGGGCGCGCCCGCGCGCGCGCACACACACACATATATATATATATATATATTATAAAATTAAAGAATGAAATTGGGGGAGGAGGCACCCAGTGAAGAAGGCTTCTGGAACGGCGTACATTGAAGATTTAAGAAGAGAAGAAGAATTAGACTTGAAGCGACAGAAACCGCGAGAAAGAAGAAGGCGCACAGTGAGGGAGTTGAGGGAAACCTCACGCATAGGGACGTTCGAGAAGCAAGTTCATTGTGACCCAGATCTGTTCTTAGATCTGGGTAGGAAGTTCCTATTCCCCTTTTAATTTTTGTTTTCATTTTTATTTTAATTATGTTTGGCTAAATTATTTTAGCTAGGGTTTGGATAGATTTTAATTTTAGGATTATGTGATTCTTTGTTTAGTTTGATTCAAAATCCGATTATTATTTGCGTGATGAATTTATATTATTGCGTTTAATGCTTTAAAAGATTGGGCACCTTTTAATGTGTAGTGGCCCCCCAAAAAATTTACGATAATAGAATTTATAGAGGGGGAAAGCTGAAGCCGAGGCAGAGCGAGGTTGACAGCTGGCGGGAGTCTACTGGTGGAGATAGGCGTCGGGTAGCTTTGGTCCTCAATGTACTGACCGAGATCGCATGGGGACCTCTAAGGGCATCCTCGAGAACTCCCGAAAGTGGCCTTGTATATGATAGGGACATATCTGCACTTATAGAAACAAGTTAGAAGACACGCGAGGATTCCTCATGTGCATATGCCTTCCGATTCTTAAGTCAGTACCAATAAGAAAATATCGCGAGTAGAGCATACTATTATTGAATATGGAGCCGTTGTACCTTTCTTGATGAGAAAAAGTCGATCATGATATTGTTACGGAGTACCGGGATTGGACTGCACGTTAGTGGCAACTGGACGGGATTAAGAGGAATCCTGTCCGGAGAGCCGAATAGCTTAGGGGGCTTTCCAAGAGAAGGTGGGTCTCAGGCGGGCTGCTGAAGCAGGGTCTCGATCCCAAAGGGACCTGCTCGGGCGCAACACCAGGCTTGGTGAGAGATGTCTTAGGGTGACTCTTACTTAACCACTGCTCCTTTAAGAGATATAACTCGGTCCATAAACATGTCATATTATATCCTATGAGCATACTGCGTGAGAGATTATATAAACATTATATTATCTTGCGTGCCAATAATGTAACGTGGGAACTTGAGTGTTTATCATAAGATCTGGGAGTGCCACCGCACCATAACACAACTCATGAGACCATTTATCTGGCTCCAACAGCGCACAAATACATCTCATATACACATATGTATGTATATGTTATACAATAGTTACAGAGGAGAGAAACAGAGGGAGAGAGAGAACTGGGAGGTCTCTTGAGGAGAGAAACAGAGGGAGAGAGAGAACTGGGAGGTCTCTTGAGAAGGCTTCTTGTCGAGAGACCTCGGCCTAAGGCCTTCCCGAGAGGGGAGGTCTCTCGGGAAGGCCCCTTCTTGAGAGATGATCGGGCGCTGCCGAGAGATCAGCCATTGCTGTAGAAAGGACCAAACAGATGGGAGCTTTGAGCGAGAGAGCCGCTGGGCTTTCCGAGAGACCCAGTACCGCATCTTTGAGAGGAACCAAGAGCTTGCCATGGCCGCAGAAAGGGAAGCTTTTGATCATCAAGAGAGGAGAATGAGAAGGCTTGCGGAGAGGAGAAACGCGATTAGCCACTGAGAAAGCTGTCGCCATTGCCGAGAGCATGGTGCCTTTTGCCGAGAGAAATGCAGCTTTCTTCGAGAGAGTTGTTGCCATTGCCGAGGGAAACACAGCTCTTTCCCAGAGAGTTGCTTCCATTGTCGAGGGAAAACAAAGCTCTCCGAGAGAGCTTGGGCTTGCCGAGAGAGATGGCAGCGCTTCATGAGAGCTGCTGAGAGGAAGAATTCCTCTTCAAAAGAGGGAGATCTCTCTCGGAGAGAGAATGACAGAGAGACAACGAGAGAGAGTGCGCAAGAGGGAAGGAGAGAGAGAGCTAATGAATAGTGTCCCCTTCTTTTTGTCTTCTTCTCCATTATATAGCCTTGAACTTATCTTTTATTACACTTTCACCCTTCCCCTAAGTTTGGCCTAATTACACTTTGGCCCTTTAAATTCTATATTGCTCATTTGAACTCCGATTTAGATAATTTTTTGGTCATTCGACCACGGCTTTTTCTAGAGATTGAAACCCGGGCTTGGGATCACTTTTGGGATTCACTCACCTAGGCCAAATGACCAAAATACCACTAGGCAACTAATGATCGAAATACCCTTAGGCACCAAAATGATCGAAACACCCCTAGGTGGATGCTTGGGAATTCTATGGCACAACAATTGGCCCCCACCCAGTCTTTGCTTTGACTATTAGGTCAAAGGGAAGACTAATGCCACTATCACATCCTCTTGCCTTGATGGGTGAAATGACTCTCTTAAGATTCACGGTTTCGCTTCGACACTAAAGCGAGGTCACTTATTAAAGCAAGGCTCGATAACCATACAAAAGACATAACCCACCATGCCAGGTGGGTAGCGAAAGACATGAATGCACAACTTGAAGCGTCTAAGATAAGAAATGAGCCGCTCGAGAGAAAAAGATCGGCATGTCTCTAAAGCATTACGAGAGGGGCACTAGATTTTCTAGATAATGATTTTCGAGTGTAGAAAAGCTTGCGCCAGTGGTTTCGCTCCATTTAGACTCGGGTTTGAGCCAAGACGGCTTTTTCTAGGATCGAAGTGTCTCGGCGGGCATTATCTCGAGATAATGCATTTGCCTACGATGACTCTCGCCCATACCTGGGATCATCGTTTGTTGAACTTGATTTGCTAAACTCCCACGAGTGCCTCAAATCGAAGGCAAGAAATGATGTTGACAACCTAAAATCATTGTGTTGAGAGTGCTTCTCTCTCCTACCATTATCAATGGCTCTGCTTACCCTATCCTAGGGATTCCCTTAGTATTCTATCATAACAATTGGTGAAGTATGGCTGTCCATCTTCAGCCATTCTCTCTGATTTAAACCAATCTCTTAGGCAGTTGATGCCAATGCCTTCTCAACAATTGCTATCTACATTATAACCACCTTCAATTTTATCTTGCATTGAAGACTAGTAGATATTGTCTCTTATTCTCTTACTAAAGGACGTCTCAAAATATATTTCTACATTAGATCCCTTATCTTTTCCATCTCTTTAGAGAGTTGTTATCTTCTAATCTTCTAATATCATTATATGAGTTCCCGAAACTCTTAGCATTTATTCCTGGGACAGGACTGCATTCCTCAAAAGGAGTTTTTGGTTCGTGTCTCAAACCTATCTTATGGCTGCAACTTGCAGTCTCTGTAGAGATTTCAACTTCTCTTCATTGACTTGCTCTAAGCGATTTAGGATTTCCACATTACCAGCCTCGTAGGATAACAACTCTTCCTCTATGCGGTGTAGCATGGTCTTGAATTGGGTAACCTCTTTTTCGAGAGATTTAAAGTGCTTGGATAAAGCTTCCAGAGTAGCGACAGTCTCTGCATGATGAGAAGCGTTTTCCAGGTGTTGTTTATGACAATCGTATCTGTCAATAAGCTGTTGCAGGGAGTTATCTTATCATGTAGATAGTTCAGCTTCTGCGAGTGATACTACGGTGCTAACAAATTCCATTACTCGTTGTTTAAAAAGTTGATAATCAACAAACAAGCTATCCAGAGCCTTAAAAATTGATCTAGAAACACTGGCCATGTTCTCGTGGTTACGAAAATTCGTAAACTCTAAGACACTGAGAAGTTGGCTCTAGATTTGCTTTGCTGCTTCATAGAATGCCTCTTTGATTGGTTCTATGATCTTGCCTCTTTGTAACATTTTGGAAGGTTGCTTGAGACATGATTTCCCCTTGGGTAGAGGAGATTGCTTGTCGGAGTCAGCTAATGACTGATCATTCGGTACAATGGTCTTGGCTTCAACATTCGACACATCGGAAGCTAACTTCTGAATTGAAAACTTCAAACTTGATGGACGGTGGACTCCAAACAATTTCATGCCACCAGAACTCAGAGGTTCGACGTGGCAAGATGTCGATGACTAACTGGGGCGAAGATGCCCATGCTACTCTTACTGCCTCTCAGCCTTTTGCCTGGCTATTATAGGGAACCGTGATGTGGCCATCTCTAACCCGAACGTCTCGGTGGGTCTTAGGTACATGAGACCCTAGGGCCAAATCATTTATCAAACTGGTTTTTAGGCTAGGTACACTCTTATTCTTACCACCAAGTAGTTCTAAGGTGAAGTTGCTCACATCGAGCCACCTGAGTTAAAGCCGTGGGCTAGGCAGAGCTCAACGTAAAGTTAGAGTGTGGGACTAGCCTCCCCGAGTCAAGCAAATCATTTTTGTCCTCGGAGTAGCCTAGTGCCCATTTTTTGAAAGGTCACCTAGCATTCCCTACCTGCTTTGTCGTTCAGGCATGTTACATACATTACTTTTCTATTTAGATTACCCACTAAACGATATCAGAAGGATATGTTGTCAAGTGTTGACAGTCACGCTCTTGCCGAGGATTGGGGTATGCTTTCTAGCTCCTCCCGTTTACACTTGTAGCTCGAGTTTGGGGCTCTATCTACCACACGAAGTACGAATTGGGGTTAACGTCTTCAACTTGAGCGTGATGTCTACGCTTGACTTGTGTAGCAACATTGGGTCGTAGTTGTACTCCTTCCTCGACGGTTGTTGTGGTTGTTCAGGTACATTAAGTGCATTACTTGTCATTTGGGTTAATCGCCACTTGGTGATCTTTACTCTATATCTTCGTCAAGTCTCTTTATTCCATCTTTTTCTAGGTTGGTCTGCCATGGAGAGTCTAGGTTGGACCTGTGGTCTATCGCTGAATTTCCATTGGTCGTTCCAAGTTTGCCAATAGGCTTAGCATTGGATCCGCCGATGAATCAAGGTTAGCTTGCACGATCGTCACCGAACCCAGGCAAGGAATCC
This sequence comes from Diospyros lotus, assembly GCF_014633365.1. Classification (NCBI taxonomy): domain Eukaryota; kingdom Viridiplantae; phylum Streptophyta; class Magnoliopsida; order Ericales; family Ebenaceae; genus Diospyros; species Diospyros lotus. The sequence continues at coordinate 27,635,646 of NC_068341.1, forward strand.
ATGTTAGCATACGGACATGACGTCGGAACACATCCAGGGATTCAGGACAGACACTAAACCCTTACATGTGCTTGGCATTTCTTCATTCTTTTCTCAGACTTGTCTGCCACAGGGGATTTGTGTTCGACTCGAGACTTATTGTTGAATTTCCACTGGATGTTCTAAGTTTGCCGGGAGGCTTTGCACCAGATCTACCGAGGAGTCAAGGTTAGCTCTTAAACTTAACATCGAACTCACGTAAAGGATCTAGGTTAGACTACGGGCATAGTACCAAAACGCATCTGGGAATCCAAGAAGGTTCGAGGCCATTGTGCCAGATCACCACTGGGCGAGCTCGTCTGAAAAGGTAGGGTCGAGCCCCATTTCTTCCACATCGTTCCTTAGAGTTCGTCCGACACAAGGAATCTAGGTTGGACCTAGGATATTTCTTGGAATTACCACCGGTTGTTCCAAGTTTGCCATGGGCCTTTGCACCGGATCTACCGAGGAGTCAAGGTTAGCTTGTAAGCTTAGCACTGGACTCAGTTAAGGGATCCAGGTTACCCGGCAGGCATGGCATCAGAACACATTTGGGAATCTAAGTGAGTCTAAGGTCTTAGCACCAGATTGCAATTCATCGAACCAGACCTCTTAGGATGTGGGCTTACCTTTATCCTTGCTAGCCTATTACCGCTTTACCAAGTAGCTCTACCATTTTATCATGTTGTGCTCAGGTCATGATACTTGCATTAGATCTTATAGCAAACACAAAGAGTATTATCCATGAAATAATTTATGGGGTTAGGCGTACCTCATTTACTTTCAAGAATTCCTTGTTGGGAATATTAAAGGCATGCATATGCGCTGTATGGGAGAACCGCTTTGATATTTTATTTCGGCAGTTCGATATGCCTTGCCTACGTTCTCAACGAGAGAATGCTCGTATCTTCATTGCTTGATTTTCCTTCCCAAACATGTCCATCACAAAGGATCTAGGTTCGGTCCAAGGTCCCCTGCTGAACTTCTATCCGATGTTTCGAGTTTGCTAGGAGGCTTAGCATCGGATTAACCAAGGAGTTATGGTTGGCATGCGTGCCTAGCCCCGAACTCATGCAAGGGATCCAGGTTAGCCCGCGGGCATGGCGTCAAAATGTGTCCGAGAGTATAAGAAAGACTAGGCCATGGCACCTGATCATAACTGAGTAGGCCTGCTTGGGAAGGTCGCCTGCGGTCCCCTTGGGTCCTTTTCGGGCTTGTTTGACGCAATGGATCTAGGTTAAACCTATTACTTCCCATCGAATTACCACTGGTTGTTCTAAGTTTGCCAAGAGGCTTAGCACCGGATCCACCAAGGAGTCAAGGTTAGATTGTGCGCTTAGCACCGGACTTAGGCAAGGGATCTAGGTTAGCCTGCAGGCATGGTATCAGAACATACCTGAGACTCTAGAGGGTATACAGTCTTAGCGCCAGATTACCATTTGTTAGGCCAAACCTTTCATGACTTGAACTCTTCCTTACCTTAACCGACATGCCTCCATTGAGTTTGGGAGTATCATTGCCCATCCTGATTTCTTGCCATTGTTCTTGCATCACATTTCATAATATCTATACATATATGCATATATGCATGATGCGCAAGGAATTTACATGATTTGGCTTATAAGACTGCCATTATTCACAGGAATACAAAAATGATATATTCTTTTATTCATTTTGAAAATGTTACAGTGTATGACAAAACTTTAAAAGGAAAATACAATTCATCACACAATGGGGAGGTACTCTTCGAAATGTACCCCCTGACATTCTGCTCGCTGCCTCTCTTAGTAACCTCAGTAACATGCACGTTTCAAGTCTCGGCACTTCGTGACTCTGTAAGGCCTTCTCCGGCTCGACCAAAACTTCTCTTCTTTCTTTCTTAACGTGCTCATGACAGCCATTTTTCAAAATACCAAGTCCCACACTTGGAATGCTCGAGGATGAACTTTCCCATTACAAAGATTGCCTCCTTAGTGGGATTTAGTCAACAAGGACCCTTGATGATTTCAATGGGAACAACGAATGAGCAATCCTAAGATGTCCACAAATTGCTCTTATTCCTTCAAAGAAGATCTGATTGGGTGTCTCAGTAGCCTCCTCTTCCACAGTTGGCTCCGAATAACTTCTCTTTTCAGCTTGAACCTGTCTTTGTCTTTTCTCATTAGAAAGATTCCATATCTTTGTCTGCGCAGCACATTTGTTGTCTTGGGCAAGCATGTTTGCGAGGAAGGGAGTTGGTGAGCGAGTAAGGGTGCTTCTCACGAGATGCTTGAGAGTTGTGATGAGGATGACGAAGGGACCATCGCATGCCCTCTTGTGGCGCTAACACCCTATCCACTTAAAATTTGTAGTGGACTTCCTTGCCATACTTTCGCCTACCAAGATTGCATTGGTTCACTTTCGAGTAGTTCAACTGCTCTTTTCTTGGGATTGTCCGATGTATCGTCCTTTCTCTAGTTGTCCTTATCTCAATTGCTTTTATCACCATGTTCGTGCTGAAATGGCTGCTTTTCACACGCTAGTTCTTGCCCATATTCTTGGTTACATTGTGGCCTTGGCATACCAAATTCAGACTGGTCTGATTTCTTTCAACTAGTCAATTGTTCAATTTGATTTCACTTCGCTCGTGGCACACTTCAGATATCTTTTATCCATTTCTTGTTTCTCTAACTCAAGGTGATCAGAGGATTGAGAATGCTCAAAGATTTCATTTGCTTGAAGTGTCTGTTGACTCGGATGACCAAATTCATTAGGAAGATCGCTGGCTAAGAACGAGCTTTTCAGGTCTACCCGGAGGTTGGGAGCTTCCATGTTAGCGTCCTTAGAGCAGTTAGAACACTACCTCAAGTAAAGTAGCTCTTCTTAAAGCTGCTTTCGTTACTTTTGTCAAGAACTATGGTTGTGCTGCAATCTGCGTTGGTTCTGGCGATTTGGTTTGGAGCTTGATATGCAACAGTACGGTTGCTAAAGAAAATAGTCACGAACGACTGAGACTTAACACCAATTGATGCAACGGTACTATAATGTTTCACCGCCTCTTCTTGTCTTCCATGCTAAAAGGTTTCATTTCCTTTATCCTTGTGGTGAAAAAGTTCGCAGCTTATTACAGCAAACAGAATCGACGACTCCTTATTATTGCTTTTGTACTTTGCCTTAGGGGATCTCAATAGCTTTTTCTTCTTCAAAAAATCTTGAACCACCTTAGGCCTTCCCAACTGGAGGTAGGGCTTGGATATCCAACACCAACACCGCAGCCTTATGGCGGATTTATCGTATTTGGGTGCATAATCAACTTTGTTGTTATCACCAACTGCCATAGAGAAATTATCTTTGGCCTAGACGAGGGTCTGTTCATCGAGTCAAATCACCTCTTCATACCTCTGAAGCGGGAGATGAGCTCCTCCCTTCAAAGGTTCTATACTAGACCTCCCATGGCAGTCTAGTAACCATCGCACACCTTAAGTCGACTCCTTACTCCTTCCTGGAGTCGTATCTTTGGCATGTCCTTGTTTAAACGATGATTTTTCATGCCCTCTTGAGCTTCTCAAGTATCTCGTCCTTAGTTGCATGCTCCTAGGGGAACACTCAAATGACACTAGCTCGGGTTTCTTAAAGATCCTCAATGTGCCGGTATAGGTAATGACGGCTCAAAAGAAATGATTATGATTCTCTTGCTTGTAATGTAGACGAGGTCCCTTTAACAATCTTGTTATTCTCTAAACGCATCGTGGTCTCTCCTTCATTCCCTGCATTTATTTAGCAAAACAGTTACCGGCTCGGGTTTCTTAAAGACCCTCAATGTGCCGGTATAGGTAATGACGGCTCGAAAGAAATGATTATGATTCTCTTGCTTGTAATGTAGACGAGCTCCCTTTAACAATCTTGTTATGCTCTAAACGCATCACGGTCTCTCCTTTATTTCCTGCATTTATTTAGCAAAACAGTTGCTAACGCCCGATCAATAACTATGGGATGACCACGATCACAGGAGGACTTCGTCCTAGGGCAGCTGAAGGTTTCTAGAAGCTTACACGCAATCTCTAATAGCTTCATACTAAGGAACTTGATCGGCGAGCAAGCCCTCTAACCCCCCAGACGAGGTGTGTTGGTTCTTCTTGAATTACCCAACTAATATCTGACCTTTGGTAGACTTGGCTGTCTTCCTCATAGATTTTAGCTTCTTGTTCGTTTCCCACAGACGACATCAATTGTAGTGTCCCAAAAAAAAAAAATCACGATAATAGAATTTATAAAGGGGGGAAGCTAAAGTCGAGGCAAAGCGAGGTTGACAGCTGGCAGGAGTCAACTGGTGGAAATAGGCGTCGGGTAGCTTTAGTCCTCGATGTAATGACCGAGGTCACATAGGGACCTCTGAGGGCATAATCAGAAACTCCCAGAAGTGGCCTTGTCTAGGGACATATTTGCACTCACAGAAACAAGTTATAAGGCACGCGGGGATTTCTCACCTGCGTATGCCCTCCGATGCTTTAGTCAGTGCCAATAGGAGAATAGTGCAAGTAAAGCATGCTATTATTGAACATGGAATGGTTGTACCTTTCTTGACGAGAAAAGGTCGATCATGATACTGTTACGGAGCACCGGGGTTGGACCTACACATTGGTGGCAACTGGACGGGATTAAGAGGAATCCCTCCTGGAGAGCCGGACAGCTTAAGGGGCTCTTCGGGAGAAGGTAGGTCTCAGGCGGGTTGCTGAAGCAAGGTTTCGGTTCCAAAGAGACCTGCTCGGGCGCAGCACCGGGCTTGGTGAGAGATGTCTTGGGGTGGCTCTTACTTAACCACTGCTCTCTTAAGGGATATGTCGTGGTCCATAAACATGTCATATTATATCCTATTAGCATACTACGCGAGAGATTATATAAACATTATATTATCTTGCATGCCAATAATGTAACGTTGGAACTTGAGTGTTTATCATAAGAGCTTGGAGTGCCACCGCACCATAACATAACTCATGAGACCATTTATCTGGCTCCAACAGCGCACAAATACATCTCATATACACATACGCATGTATGTATATGTTATACAATAGTTACAGAGGAGAGAAATTTAGGGAGAGAGAGAATTGGGAGGTCTCTCGAGAAGGCTTCTTCCCGAGAGACCTCGGCCTAAGGCCTTCCCGAGAGGGGAGGTCTCCCAGGAAGGTCCCTTCCCGAGAGACGATCAGGCGCTGCCGAGAGATCGACCATTATTGCAGAGAGGACCAAACAGCGGGGAGCTTTGAGCGAGAGAGCCGCTGGGCTTTCCGAGAGACCCAGCACCACATCTCTGAGAGGAACCAAGAGCTTGCCATGGCAGTGGAAAGGGAAGCTTTTGATCCTTGCGAGAGGAGAATGAGAAGGCTTGCGGAGAGGAGAAATGCGACCGCCCACTGAGTATGTTGCCGCCATTGCTGAGAGCTTGGTGCCTTTTGCCGAGAGAAGTACAGCTTTCTCCAAGAGAGCTGCTGCCATTGCCGAGGGAAACGCAGCTCTCTCTGAGAAAGTTGCTTCCATTGCCAAGGGAAAACAAAGCTCTCCAATAGAGCTTAGGCTTTTCGAGAGAGATGACAGCGCTTCCATGAAGCTGCCGAGAGGAAGAAATCCTCTCCGAGAAAGGGAGATCTCTCTCGGAGAGAGAATGGCAGATAGACAACAAGAGAGAGTGCGCAGGAGGGAGGGAGAGAGAAAGCTGATGAACAGTGCCCCCTTCTTCTTTGTCTTCTTCTCCATTATAAAGCCTTGAACTTATCTTTTATTACACTTTCACCATTCCCCTGAGAATTTAATTTTCTATTTATTTTTTTTATTTATCCGATTAATTAATTAGTTCAACTTAGGCTAAATTAAAATTATTTTGGTATTATGATCTAGTCCTTGTGGGATCGACATTCTTTTCATCACTATATGCATATTTGATTGGGGTACACTTATCCGAATTAATTGTGCATAAATCACACATCAGCCATGTAACATTACCGGGCCGAACAGAAATTTCCACCCACCTCACCTATCCCATCGGCCGTGGAAAACTTTACTATCATGTGATATGTACTAGGAATAGCCCGAAGAGCGTTGAGGCCTGATCTTCCTGGAATCATGTTATAAGCTGCCGGCACGTTTGCCACCAAAATATCGAGCACGACCTGAGATGTTCGGGAACCTTTTCCCAAGGTTAGCGGAGGTTGAATGACTCCATCTTAATACATTGCTTCCCCATCAAATCCCACCAAGGGGACCTGAGTCGGTCTTAGCTGCTCCATTCGGTATCCCATGCCTAAGAAGGCTTGTCTATACAAGATTTCTGAAGAACTACCCGGATCCACTGAAGCTCCCACTTTCCAAGCTCGGCTGTTATTGCCAGCGAATCATTACAGTTCAGATATCAGGGGAGGTCGTTATCTGAAAAGGAGATCGTTTCCCCTCTCCCAGACCTCTTCAGCCCCGAGGTTCATGTAACGCCCCATTTTTTTAGCGCATTATAACTTAGGACAATTCTGGGATAATCAATTTTTTCTTTCAAACTTAAAGCTAAAGCATATCATTCCTTATATCTATTCCAAAATTTTCATACTTTCTCGAAAGAGAATCATCATACACATCTATTGCGGAAGCTAGACTCAAACCGAATATCTTAACATTGATTATAAATCAATTCTTACATCTTCATTAACCATAAATAAGGATATACATCATCATTCCTTAAAACGTTCAGAATTTAAAGTAGCAGAACTTAAATACATGGGTTACATAACATAAATTTCATTCATCATGCACTCTGCTAAGTGCCATTTCATGCCTCATTCATCCTCGTATTTGTTATAATCCCATCTGGAACGTTTGAATAATCCAAGGGCAAAGCCTAAATTAGATGATGAATCATCTAAGTAAGGGAACAATAAACATATTTCGTGCATGAATGCAAAATACAAAATATCTTTTCCATATCATTTCGGTTTAAGTCGACCACACCCAATTGCTGCTCCTCATTTTTACAGCCTCCTTAACAGGCCAAGATGTATGGGTGCACCATTGGTAGAGCAGCGATGTAAGTCTATAATCCCAAACCCTTATGCGATGCATGGTCAATAATATCATCGTGAACATATGTACATTTCATCATCATTACATGTAAATGCAATCTATATGATATATTCACATCAAGGCATGACAACGTGATAAAATCATTTACTTAAAATTGGGTTTGGGTTGACCCACCTACAAACCAAACATTTTTTATAAAACTAAATTTAGTTGGGAAGTACCATTTACTTTCTCAAGCTTTATCGAGCTATCTCGATATTCGTGTTTTGCATTGAAATTCGTGCATCACCTCGATTTGCCTACTAACCTCAAAATTCGCACAAATCACTTCAACTTTAAGCCTTAAAGCATCCTAATCACCATATTTATTTAAATAAGTATTAAAACCTATTTTTTCATAATTTCTTGCATTTTATTTATTTTTCTCTTTATTTCTTCTTATTTTTCCTCAATAAATCCAAACTAAATATTTCTCAAATATTTCCTTGAATATTTCACTACGAAAATTCATAAAATAATATTCTTGAATTTCTAAAATTTTCTAAGAAATTTTACTTACCTTAACTTAGCATCTCAGGCTTTCTCGGTATGCGTGCTATATCCTCGAAACGCATGCTTGGACAATGTTTCTCACCAAAATATTTAGAATATTACTAAATCTCCAAATCCTATTGTTGGAATTTTTCTAGGATTCTTTGACATTTTTCTCCATTTTATTTTCCTTTTTCCTTTTCTTTTCCTTTCCTTTTCTTTTATTTTCTTTTATTTTTTCCCTTTTCCTATTCATCTTCTTCTTCCTCTGTTTCTTCTTTTTCTTCATAGCGGCGCACTAGCGCTTGCGCATGGCTGCCAACCATCGCCCTTGGCTTCGCCGGACGTCGTGGTCAGCCTTGACACCGTCGATTGACACCACCGGACCCCGTAGCCACCGCCCGCACAGCCTCTTCTATCGCGGCCAGCCTCCTGCGTTACGTCGCCTTGCTGGAGCTCGCGACCATGGCTGTTATGGCCGTGGCTTCGCTGCTTCTGGCCCCTTCTCGGGCCTTCACCGAGCCCTTCGGTCATTGACATACCTTGCTAGGCCAATGCTTTAGCTGCTACCGGCCGCCTGAGCTCGTTGCCTTCGCCTTTGCCGCCACCTAGCTCCAACTCCCTGCCTCTTCACTCTCCTCCTTCCCTTTTTATAGCCATTTCTACTGCCAACGGCGTGCCTTACACATCCCTCTTGGATTGAAGAACACTTAACTTGTAGATTGAAATTGTAGGGCATGAGTTTGAAGTTACAGAGGGTATGGGATTTGCATGTACACACACGCATGACTATATATACATATATAATTATATATATTATAACATAATAATAGAAAATTTTCACATTTAAATACCACTTTTCGTCTCTATTTTACTTAGGTAATTCCCTAATCGCAATTACATCCTCAAATATCAAATTAATTTGCATTACAATACCGAAAATGCAAAATTAATAACTTAATTTTTACTTGATAATGACGACTCCATCCTAGTATCCTTATCGGGCTATCGTTTCATCCTAAAACCACTGAAGGGTTGCTCATTATGAAAAACGGGAGCCCCTTCAGCCTTCCATTGACTTCTTGGAAGTCCCCTACAACAATTTGGTTTTGCAGCTTAAATGGCAACTACATTTTAGCTATACCAAAAACTGACTCAATTTCAATTTCTTTTATTACCATAAATCTTATCTCGGAACACTCATTGAGACCATATCATTTTCCTTAGACAATTTCACTCCGAGGCATTCATTGTAGGGGATTCGACACTGATAATTACTATCAAGCCAATTTTTCGGCATTTTAAACTTGCTTAAATTACGTGGCAACCTCATAAAAATATGGGTTCTTAAAGTTCGACTGCTTGCTGCATCTTCCTCGCCTGACGTAGCGTGTAGCGTGTGTGTAAAAAAAACACACCAAAATAAACCCTTGAAAGAGCAAACTTCAATGGCCGAAGCTTGGCTTTCAAGAAGACGCAAAAATAAGACTGTTTTGTTAAGAAAACCCAAATAGGTTGCTGAAATTTGATTGATTAAAACTTGATTACAAACTCTAGATCCTAGGCATATTTATAGTATTTGGCTAATCCAAATCCATCTAATATTTGAAAAACAAAATCCAACTAGAATCCTAATAAAAATAAATCATAAATAAAAGTTAACTAGAATCCTAATAAAAATAAAACCCTAATCAAACATGAAGTAGAATCCTAAATCAAGTAGAAACATGAAGTAGAATCTTAAATCAAGTAAAATTTTAAAATTTAAGAAGTATTAAAATAATATTATGGCACTACTATTTTGGTGATACTATTCCAGTTTGGTTGGGTCGGCCTTGGGCCGAGGCTTGATTGGTGACCGTGTCATTCACTTTCACTTGAGAAAAAAATCGACCTCGAATTTTGATTTTGTTTGGACAAATCCACATCCGGTAAGTACGAAGAGAGATTAGCCACATTGAATGTTTGGAAATACCCATATGATTAGGCAAATCCACAACATAAGCATTATCATTGGTCTTCTTTGGAATCTTGTAAGGACCATACTTCTTTGGCTTGAACTTGTTCTGCTTTCCTACTAGAATCTATTCCTTCTTCAAGAATATCATGACTTCATCTCTAACCTCAAATACCTTGTGCTTTCTATGCTTGTTAGTTGTCGCCTTGTACTTCTTATTTGTGCAACTTTTGTTTGACATCTTCTTGAACTGCTTGAACTTTTCTGCTAACGGAACATAAGTAAAGACATTCCTCCCCCTCTTAGCCCTATCTTCGTTGGCATGGGTCCAACAATCGCCATGTTTGTTGACCTCTGCCTCCATTGTGTTATTACTGTTAGACTGAGGACGTTGAACATTCCATCTTGAGCGCTTCTCTAATCTGGTAGATCTTATCATAGGTCATTCTCCTCTCATTAGCTTTCTTGATTTTGACTCCTCAACAGCTTCTGAATTCATCCATAAATTTTTCTTGCCTGGAGAAGCATTCTTTTGCAACTGTTTCGAATAAAAGCTTATTCCATGACTACCAACAGTCTCTCCATCACTTAAAATATTGTTACTTGAATCCTCCTTTAGTCTAAGCACTTGATCAGCTATAGCAGCAGTTGAGTTAACTAGCCTAGGAGATCCAACACCCCTATCCACAAAGAGACCTATGTGACCATCTTGCTTTTGCAATTGCGAATGTGAATATGTTCTTATTGCCTTAGATTCAACCATGCCAGAGCTTGAATAAACTGTTGAAGGATTTACTACCATGACCTCCATCTCCTTTACAGTCACAAGTCGATCAGAAGAAACGCCACCATCATTGGGTTGCGAAGCAATGCCTGAGCCCTCGGGACTAGAGAATACCATAATATGAGTCAATAACCTTGGAGTTTCTGTCATGTTAGCAGCATAAATCAAACCTGAGTTTGTAGACGTTGAGGTTGCTGGGACAACATAATCTTCAAAATCAAGCTCCAAACTTATCAAAAAGCCATTCTTTAGTTTATACTCATCGTTTCCCCAATGGTTGTGTTGCTGCGCATTCCTCCTAACCCCTTTACCACTAGGGTTGGCTATCATACGACCAAGATCATCCTCATCGTTGCTATCATCCATCATTGGTCTTCTAGGATTAATGAGGACGGGATTAATGGCTGGTCTTCCCGGTTTAACATAACCGGCTTGATTCACGCCATTAGTCCAGTTCTGATTATCCTTAACTCGTTGTAAAACACCCAATTGGTTGCGGATTCGCTCCAATTGCTGCTCCATTGTACGAGTTATTTCCCGTTGTTCTTCGATTGCTCTCCAAACTGCAGTCAACCCTCAATCATCGTCACGAGACTGGTTGCTACCGTTACTTTCAAGATTGGCCATTTGATTGGTTGATGAACCGCTCTAATACCACCTGACGCAGCGTGTAGCGTGTGTGTAAAAAAAACACACCAAAATAAACCCTTGAAAAAGCAAACTTCAATAGCCGAATCTTGGCTTTCAAGAAGACGCAAAAACAAGACTGTTTTGCTAAGAAAACCCAAATAGGTTGCTAAAATTTGATTGATTAAAACTTGATTACAAACTCTAGATCCTAGGCATATTTATAGTATTTGGCTAATCCAAATCCATCTAATATTTGAAAAACAAAATTCAACTAGAATCCTAATAAAAATAAATCATAAATAAAAGTGTTAACTAGAATCCTAATAAAAATAAAACCCTAATCAAACATGAAGTAGAATCCTAAATCAAGTAGAAACATGAAGTAGAATCCTAAATCAAGTAGAATCATGAATTATAATCTTAAATCAAGTAGAAACATGAAATAGAATCCTAAATCAAGTAGAATTCTAAAACTTAAGAAGTATTAAAATAACATTATGGCACTACTATTTTGGTGATACTATTCCGGTTTTGTTGGGTCGGCCTTGGGCCGAGTCTTGATTGGTGACCGCGTCATTGCCCTTTGCTCCTAGGACCTCCCCTACGGCAATCATATGAAATACTTGGGGTTGAGGATGATCTTTTGCTGCTTGAGGCGGTCTCTCCCTTCGGGGCGAATGCCGAATTCAATCTCGCTCTCCTTCTCGGTCCCTCCTGGTGGGGGGACTCCTCGACCTCGAACGTCACTCCTTCCCCCTTCAGGAATCCACTTCCCTGACAACATAATTCCTAAGGAAACCTCGATTAATGAGCTCTTGAATCTCTTCCTTCAATTGATGGCATTCTTCTGTATCATGCCCATGATCTCGATGGAAGCGACAGTATTTATTCTAGTTCCTCTTGTTAGATGGTGCCCTCATCGGCTGGGGCTTCTTTAGATAGTACTTGTCCTCGATGGTGGCAAGGATCTTCGCTCTTGGGGAATTCAAGGGGTAAAATTAGTCGACTCCCATCGAGGATGATGCTTATCCTTTTGATCCTCCATTCGGCCCTCACTCTTATTTTCTTCGGGATGTTTTTTCTTTTCCTTCTTCTCGATGTACTCTGTTCTCTTCCCTTGCATAACCTCCTCATAATTAATATACTTTGTTGCCCGGCCTAAGATATCTATAAACTTAAGCGGGAGAGTCTTGGCCAATGATTGAGCGAAGGGATCGGGTCTTGGGGCATTCTAGAATGCAACCATAGCGACACTATGGTCGAAGTTCTCAATGCTCAAGGCTTCCAAATTGAAATGCGAGACAAAATCCTTCAAAGATTTGCCCTGGTTCCACTTCAGGCTAACGAGGGCCATAGTGGACCTTCGATGTAACACCCTGCTCTCCCAGAAAGGCGTTACGTAACGTAAGATTTCGGGGATATTTTTTTTTCCAATCAATGAAAACTCAACACAAAATTGTTCCCTGAAGATCCCGTTACACCTTCTCAGTATATCAACTATTAACCATCAATAAACTAAGATAAGTACATTATCTCAAACACAGCTAGATTGAAACCTTAATAAATCATAACCGAACCCATTTTATTTATAACATAAAGTCGAACCAACGTTTACATGACGTCATCAAAATTAACAACATAATTGAAAACGGCATAAAGTAAACTATCCACTAATCGCTTTCCCTTCGCACCGTTGCCTTCACCTGAAACGTTTGAATATTTCAAGGACATAGTCTATATTAGATGATGAATCATCTAAGTGAGAGTTTAAAAACATGATTTCATGAATGTATGCAAGACATGAAATAAACCAACAAATCCCAGTAAGCCCTAGCCCAAGAGAATCCCACAATGCTTAACCTTACCATGAGAAAAGAGCAATCTCTCTAAAAACTATGCCACCATACCGACACATCGACACGACGCGATTCTAGCTTAAGAGGGGCAAGTCAACGCATCTCTCCAACATCTCGGGAATAATCGTTACCAACTCCTAGCCCATGAGGGTCACATCAACGTAGGAACCAGGCTCACCACACTTACATCGGAGATTACGTTCCTACTCCAAGCATCCAAGAACCACTACACAATCCCAACTCAAATCCCATATGGACCACCTAGTCATCCTAGTGCAACTTCCCTGACCATACGGCCCGGCACGAAAACCAAGGCGGTTATCCCGGCATGCACACCAGCACAAGATACCCCTATATATTATTCTGGCAACACCCTTGGGGAATTACGGCTACACTATCCAGACAACATTCTAAGCTGACATTCCATATGAACAACACAATGCAACATATAAAACATATCACAAGTCTATGTATCATATAAACAACAATTTATAGAATGCAATACACAAGTATAAAATGTTTAGGGACGAACTTCCCTCATAAAAATCAACCATCATTGGTTACCGTTTGCATGCAACAAAACCATTTTACATGACATCAGAACACATTTAAATATAACAAATACCAAGTTTTTAAGATAGGAACACTCACAAGTCAAAACCAACTTTTGGGATAGAACCACTCACAACAAAATCAAGTTTAAAGTAGGAACACTCATAATTTTAAACCAAATTTTTTGGTAGAACGCTCACCTTAAATGTAATTCAGAATGCCTCAAAATTCGCCCAACCTCAATTCTGGTATCAAGCTTTTAAATGCTAAGTTTCAAGCCCTAATACGTTACTCGAGCTTCAAATAAATTTCTAAAATCTTCTAAATTTTCTATTATTTTTCTTCCTCTCCTTTCTCGCATTCTTCTCCTCCCCGTGCCTTCACCTCCTTGCACCCAAATACCTATTTATACTCAACTTGTACCTGGCCTCCAAGCATATATATATATAAATATTATATGTAATACTTCCTATCCTATCACTCATATATCTATTTTATAATTGCATCATCTTTAGGCAAAGAGCTCCTTGGCCTTCACGCAGACTTTCCCCCACATAAATATATATATATTAAAAAGTTCACCAATCTTATTTATATTATATTATATTATAACTTCATCATCCACCTTCACCTTCACGCCCACCACACATTCACTTCACACACATAAATACATATATTCACCTTCAATCATTTATTAACATAAAATATATATATATATATATATACATATAATAATTATATTATATACATATTATAATTGCACCTTTCTTGATCCTATCCCACACCTTCACACACAATAATATATATATTATATGAGGAAACTTGTGCTTCACTTGCCACGCACACACTCACACATATATAATTTATTAAAATCATAAAAATTATATATAAATCTCTTAATTAAATTCTTAATCCCACTTAGGCATTACATAATTATAATTATATTCTCAAATATTAATTTTATTTAGATTAAAATACCAAAATTCTAAAATTAATAACTCAAAATTACGCAATAAAGACAATTTTGCCCTCCAGGCCCTCACGGGATCCTTGTTTCATCTCGAAACCATTTCAGGGTTGATCTTAACGCAAAATCAGAGCTCCCTCAGGGTTCCGTTGACTTTTCAGAAGTCTCCTACGACAATTTAATTTTTCAACCTGATTCACAGCTGTACCAAAAACTGTTCCCGATTCAACTTCTTTTGATTCCTAAAATCATAATTTGTATTACTCGACCTTACTATATCATTTTCTTTAATCATCTAGGGTCCTGGGTACTCTATTCGTCTAATTCGGTCACTTAAGACTGCGATAGTGTACCCTATAGTTTCTTTATTCCAAAAATTCCATTTATCCCCTTCATTAAATACCTTTTACATTCTCAAATAATTCCCGGGTATTACATTCGATGCCTTCGAAGAGGCGTAAAGTGAGCCAGAAAACTTAACGGAAGCTGCGTAAAATTTGCTATTGAGTGATGGGTTAGGTTTGAGTACCAGGAGCGCGGATGCCCTTCCAATGTTTCCAGGAAGACTCTACATCATATTGCGTCAGATGCATCTTGCACCATCATATGGGAGGTAAAAATATCTAGGTGATCCATTGGGTTGGTAGTCCCCGCATAAGGCTTGATAGCCAGAATGTGAAGGCGCTCAGGCGGTACGACAGCCATGATCTCCGGACTAAGGGGCTGATTCACCATCGTTCCCCGAGACTCTCATTGCTTCAGGTTCAGGGCTGCAATCTCCTCATCCAATTGAAGCAACCTCATTTCCTATTGTTGTTGGGCATACGACATGCTGGAAGACTCTACGACCTCTCCATGTCCATCTTCCTGACCGCATCCTCGAGGATCCCTCTTGCGCGAGCAAGATTCTTCCTCTAGAGGGGGCTTCTGCCTTCCTTCCCCCTGAGAATGATAGGTTTGCTGATGCTGGTGGTCCAAGAAGCCAGTGAGCAACTCCGTCAGGTGCTTTGGACCTGATTCTCCAAAAGCGTGATCCGATCAAACAGGGGATGAGGATCACCTGGACTATGGTCCCTCCTCTGCGGGCTCCTCGGAGGATTATTTTGGCTCGGCTCCGGGGCGGGGTTACCCCCAGCAGCCCAAGATTGGTGCCTTCTAGTCGCCATCGAAACGGGGTGATTACTCGAACATGACAGTAAGTCGTGTTGGAGAGACAGAAAGAAAAATGTCTCGACCCCACGATGGGCGCCAATTGATGATGCGGTGGCTGATCACCTTTTTCTGCCTCAGATCGAGTACCTGTAATGGAGTCGGGGACTTACTCTCCCGGGATCACTCCGACGTTCAAGTCAGATTACCAGATTAACACAAGCTCAAGGTGTGCAATTCCGAGCTTAGAGAAAGAAGAGATTCGATCCCTTACCCGTCACTAGTCCTTCCCCTTTTATCCTCCTACTAAGGGAAGGATTCCTTTTCAAATTGCCGGGATCCCTATCCCGTTCTTCGTGAAGTTGGGATCTCACTGATATGGATTCCATAATCATTTCCAAGGAGTTTAGGGTAGTTCCTATCTCCATGATTCTCGATGTGATGGTTAATCTCGAGGAATCTGGAGAATTTTTGCCGAGCAACCGGTTAGCCGATGTGGTGAGGCGTATCTACCACGTGTCGCCTCTGGTCCTAAGTAGGATGACATCAAAGGAGTGGCTCCTTAGTGGGCATGTGTCACTGCTATCAGTGGGTATATTCCTGGGGTATTGGAGTAATTATGAACCCGAGGGTGTTTATCTTTATCAGGAACAAAACATTTTTCGTTCCCCAATTTACTTTGATGGAAATAATTGCTTTGGAAAAGAAAACTGTACAAACATCTATCTATAAGCATGTTACTTTTAGTTGCATCATTTCTTAAGAATAAAGTGGAGAAATCTTAGAAATGAAGGTTGCCAAGAATCAAAACAATGCGTTTACACCTGTATTCTTAGATAGAATTTGCAGTCCCCATGACATGGTTTATTTTAATAAAGTTGGACAGCCGGCCTAGCTATCTAATGGAAAGTGGCCACCCATATTAATTTGTGAGGAAAAGAAGAGAGGAAAACCCATTATTTATCTTTTTGGGGCCACATTGTCATTGCTGGAGGAGGAGAGGAAGGAAGAAATGGAGTATTGTACAGAAAGAAAGTAGACAGAGAAAGAAACATTGTCCAAATTCTCAGCAACCAAATAGATGATAATGTACCAATCCAGCCTTGAGATGTAGGAAGTCAAGACCATGTCATGAGGACTGTTGTTGCTTCTAATGAAATTAAAAGTAAGGTAGGGAAAGAATAAAAGGAGGGAAGGCTTGTCACAACAAGCCTACCAATTAGGTGATTCAAAAAGAGAGTGACAAAACAATGTGCCTCTTTTAAAGTTGTTTGACTTGAGCCTTGCAAAAGAAGCCCTTCTTTATCTATCCACATTCACTTGTTTTAATGGTGCGTGACAGGCTTGAGGGATCCTCTCCACGACTCCACCCCCCCCCCCCCCCCCCCCCCCTCTCTCTCTCTCTCTCTCTCGGCTCCATATGCCATAACAGCTAGTTATCCACCACAAAGTTGGGACAAACATTAGTCATGGAGTGTGTGTGTATAACACGTTTCTAAAAATTCCAGCAAGTTTTTGGAATCAATTACCTAGGAAAATTTTGCGCACCAAATTAATCTGTTTATTTTGCATTTTACATTGGGCGTCAATCATTTTTGAATGTTGTTGTTGATGACGGTGAGGTTGGGTGGGATTTATGTCTTGTCATTATCTTCCAACTCATATGAAGCTTTTCTTCTTAACATCCACGGTGGTCCTCTTTTCACGAATGGTCCTGGCTCCTCCCATGGTTAGGCCATCACAGGAGACAAAATACCCCAAGAAAATTCATTCAACAAGCGTAGAGGGCACGACTGAACAAGAAAGGGGTCCCCTTGGCGCATGGAATCGATGACGACGTTCACAAGGGGGAGATACATATTCATGCTCAATTTTCAATAACAACATCAAACCTTAATGCCAATGTCATATGTATGGTTGGCTACCTAGCTAACTTTGCTCCTTTTTCTATCCTCCCGAACTTCTTCTATATATTCTATCTACGTACTCTCTTAACAAGTGTATTTACTGCTCTTCTTTTTATGTGTCGAAACCATTTTAATGATATCATGTATATTTTACAGATACAACTCCAATAAAATGTCATGCACATTTTATGTCTTGGCTACATGGGGATAATTAAGAGTGGTGGTTGTCCTTGTAGAGTGTTGTGTGATGAAGCAGATTCAATAAAGATATGCAAACATGTACTATATATGAGTATGATTAGCGATGCATCTCAAGACAACTAGAAGACAAGTCTAGCATTCTTATGTGTTTATAAGCCCTCATGTTCCATATGTTTCCTAGTGTGAACACTTCAACTACCTTGCTAGGCAGACGGTAGAATTTAACAAATATATAATAGACAAGGATTCAAACAAATGCACATGCAATATTTGGTTGGTGACAGAAGTATTTGGCTCTTATGATGATATCATGCGAATTGTAATACATCTCTATATATATATGTCTATACATTTTTACGTCCATTGAACTGCAGCTAGCAAATAAGGGAGGATTAATGTGGTGGTGGAAAAGGTAGCTAGCTCGCTCAAGCGTCTCTTTCTTGACAGCCACTTTATTCTTTGGTCTTCCTCTTTGTCAGAGTTCTTATCCATCCACTGCTGCTACTCCTCACCACCTTTGCCCCCTCCAGCTTGCTGCCTGCGTGGCACCCACTTGCCTTGCTGGACCTCCTCCACCTGTTGAGCTGGAACATGTGACCTATCCTCTTCCTCCACCTCAGCGAGCTGCCACGTGGCCTCACATGCTCTACCACACTCTTCTTGTTGCTCCATGAGATATTGTTGCAGTGGTCTAGTGAGACCTTTGACACTGTGCCCTTGTCCCATGAGGCGACTCCATTATCTTCAAACTTTATTGATATAAAAGAATCTGCACAATGCCAAAGCCAAGGATTAGAATTTCCCGGCAAAATGCCAAAATACAAGCTGTTTGGATCAAGTTTTGCCCCTTTAATCTGTTGGAATTATATGGAAATTGATGTTTTGCTTAGATACAAATGTAGTGTTTCTTAAAAATAATTGGGGAAACACAAAATGACTAGAAAGATATGAATTGGGGATACCAAACAAGGCCTCAAGGCAAGGGTCCCTCTAAATTAGATTTGTCACTGAACCAACCTGCATGGAATGAAGCTTTCTGAGGCATTTTGATGGCCTTTCTGACCCTTTGCCGTTGTCTATATTCAACTGTGCTTTATCATTTATATTTTGTCGTGCATCAGTATATATATCATGTACGCTTCTCCTTATAAAATTTTTTAATTATCAATTGGGTATTAATATATATATTAATTAAGAAGACGTTGTTTAATTGATAATTTTGTTTTCAATTATCAATTGGGTAGTAATTAAAGTTGTAGACAGGGCAGCATATATATATATATATATCTAGAAATGTATGAACAATTCAAAGGGCTTAAAATAATTCTTCCGCTCCACTTTCTGATCAACATTATTCAATATATTCTTAGCATTTACCCAAATTTTCTCATATCATGTCAGATTTTCATCATTCCTCTCTTCTTTGTTCTGCTAAGACATCATTCCCTTTCTTACATCTTGAATAACTCCTAATTAATCACACGCTGGCCACGTCTACATTTAATATTTTATCGTGCATTTCTTATCAAAGAGTTTTTACAAATATACCCGGGGAAAAACAAAGTACTGATCAGAAGGAGTTTAGTTGTATAAATGGAGAATCAATATATATATATATATAATATGAATCAAAATGCAAGTGATGGTACCTTCCGCGCTAGGAGAGTCGTCGTAGGTGTGGTGGTAGGGCTTGTTGTGGTGAAATTCAAAGCGGTTGAGGAGAGAGCCAAAAGAAAAGATCTTGGGGAGGGAGATGCTGCTGCTGCTGCTGCTGGGCTTTCTTAGTGTGGAATATTGAGAGATTTGGAATGAAAAGAGCTGCTGCTTTTTGTTGGCTTCTTGTTTTGCAGCCAAGACGAGGAGTCTTTCATTCAAGCACAGGGGGCACACCCCTGTGTTGGCTTCTTTCGGGTGTAAGAAGCAGCTTCCCCTTTCTTCTGATCTCCAATCATTCATGGTTATATCTATATCTATATCTATATTTGGAGTAGAACTTCAGATTCAGAGAGAGAGAGAGAGAGAGAGAGAGAGGCTCATCAAAGAAGGGAATGTGAGAGAAAGATGGTGAAAGCATTTATAGCTATAGGAAGA
This sequence comes from Diospyros lotus, assembly GCF_014633365.1. Taxonomy (NCBI): domain Eukaryota; kingdom Viridiplantae; phylum Streptophyta; class Magnoliopsida; order Ericales; family Ebenaceae; genus Diospyros; species Diospyros lotus. Next base: position 27,655,333 of record NC_068341.1, read on the forward strand.
TTGAGTAATTATTTATTGTGTTTGTACAGATACATGGATTTACTTGTGGGAAGAAAATCCATGTATCCCGTGTTTGTAAAAGCCTGCTGCCTGCCCCACCAACATATATAAACCAATAATATATATATATATATATAGATAGCATTGTTCCTACATATATATATATATAAAATTTCACTTGGAGTAAATTACCCATTGCACAAACACCCTTTATATTTTAAAATTAGTCCTAAAATTTCTTGTGGTTTTAATTCTTAACATCAGCAGCTTCCGTTACTAAATGTTGCTACTTAAATCCTAAATTAAGTTAATTAAAGGCAAATCAAGTTAAATTTAGTTTAAATTTAACAAAAATAAAAAATAAAAAATAAAAAATAAAAAATAAAAAACAAAAAAAAATTGTTAGTTAGATGTCGAACCCAGTTGCAATGGGTTTTCTAGAACTCATTGGGGATGTGTTTTGTCAGGAGAGAGAAAAAGAAGTCAATGACCAATGTATATATATGTGCATGTATATACATGCATTGATGAAAATCAAGTTGAGGGTTAGGGTGTTTTATTTTTTAATTTGGATGCAAGTTAAATTTATTTATTTATTTATTTTTTTTGTCAATTTTCTTCTTCTTCCTCTACTCATGATTAATGTCGAGGGTTCCAATGAACATTTGGATAATGGGTTCTTTGAAACCTATAGCTGAACTCATTACCACAATGGTTTTAGTTGATAATAATTTTTTTATTATAATTAAATGATTAAATTTAGTTTAACTTAATTAAGTTAGTTTAATTAAAGTTCAAATTACGACATTTATAATGGATGTGCATAAAGAATTGACATTATAGAAATTTTTAGAATTAATTTTAAAATATAAGAATTGTTTGTGCAAATGATCAAAATACAAAAAGTGTATATATATATATGTGCAACTTAGCTTATATGTAAAAGCATTTTTGAAAGTAGAAGTTATACATCTTCTTATTATTATAATAGAGCGATTATCACCTTCAAAGTGTAAGATAATGTATATATGCCATATATTGGAACCATTTGAGGCACTAATATTGACTTCACTCTCCTTAAATTTATAAATTTTATGGTGAATGATATAACCAAAGTAATTATTAGTATTAGATATAGACTTTTAAAGTCCTCAAGTCTTGCTCTAAAAGTTGTACCATTACTTTGTGTGGATGATCGATAGCCATTTCAAAAAATAAAAGATAAATAAAATAAAACAAAATACAACTATATATAATTGTTAGCAAGTAGGTAGGAGATTAGTTATTAGCTATACATACATGTATCAAACTCTTCCCTCACTAATAATACAAAACTGAGAGATAAAAACAAGATTTATATTACAAACAAATTGATAATACAAAAGACAAACAAATACATATATAGATAATCAATTAATACAGTCATCAAAATAAATAGATCAAGTCGTTTGGGCAATATTCCTGTAGGAATGGACTGTGTCAATATATATATATATATATATTGAAAGTTTGGCTTCGGGGACAACAATAATTAATGGTCAAGTTAGGCCACTGCTGGGTCATATTCAAAGTGACCTCTTAATGATTAATAATTGAACAAATTTTTATGATATATTTAATAATTTTTAATAAATTTAAGAACACCTGCAAAATGAAAAATCTCATATATCAAAAATACTTATTCTTTAGAAGAGAATCAGTGTAATTGTATATGTCGGCATTTGAATTGATTAGATAATTATCACTAAAGATTCCACATAGATGTCGTCCTCGTGAGTGGTGCCCTCTAGTTGTATATGCAAATGCTTTTTGAGGAGGGTAGCCAGGCGATATTTGTACATTAATAAAATATGGCAATATATATATATATATGCATGGTAAAAGGTCTCCAAAAAGTGATGTAACAAGAAACCAGTAGTCACATGGACACAGAAAGGAGGATGTTCCCCTCTTGGTTGGACTGTGGTCAAGTTCCCATCAATGGATGGGCCAAACATTTGGATGGATGTTGTAGCTCTCCGTCACTCCTCCTCAGTCTGCTCTTCTCTCCCTCCACCGAACAATTAATTTTAACCTCTCTCATTCATTTCCCATTGGGCCATCATGTTGGCAATAATGGGTAAATAAAAGGTGAAAAATGCAACAATAGTTTGTCTGTTCTTTTAATATTTTTAATTAGGAGAGTTAATATTTCAAGTACAATAAATTATTTTTCTAATTTTGAAATTATTGTCATTGCATGGTCATTCGTAGTTCATGCTCTAGATTTCGACAGAATAAATAAATTGCAAGTAAAGATTTTGTCTCATTACATAAGATAAGAAATTGAACCCACGACTTACTTATGCGAATTCCAACTTATCATGATCTAATTATTTGACCTGCACCCTTAAAATTGGTTGTTCCAATCTTATATATATCCATTCATGTTTTCACTACTAAATTTTATATATGCCCTTTTCACTCCAATTAACCAACCAACTAATACAAATTTTGATTAAGTAACCGCAATTAAGCAATCAATATATATACATATATATATATGTATTATTAAAAGATTTCAATTTAAAATGGAAAAAGTATTTCGGTCTCGCCAATAAAGTAACAGGAACAATTTATGCGTAAGCAGTAAGCAGTTGACTACTTGAGTTTAGAACAGAATGTAGGTTACCTCCAAACTCAACTTAAACCTGTGGCAAATTTATCAAAAATCCCCATAATCCGTTTACAGACACACACGCACACATATATAATGCAGTACTCTTCCACCAATGTACCTGCCCCAAAATAGGGCTGTTTTACGTAAAACGATGTAATGCTATTGTGAAAATAATTGAGTTTTGCAAAGAAACCGGAGAATAAGAAGAAGAAGAGAATAGAAAGGGAGACTGAGAAACAGATAGGAGAAGAATTCTCTTGCTTTGTAAATTGATTCTCAAAAATGAAAAGAAGACACGTACTATGCATGTATATATTGCCGCTCTTATTGGCTTTTATTTATTAATATAAGAAGTGCCCAACAAAATATCAGAAAACTAACTAATATTCTGACTATTATTCTTTCTCACATGCCCCTGCAAATTGAAACAAGGGGCTTTTTAACCAAGTTGAGTTTACAGCAATGAAATTGTAACGAGGAAGAGTTAATCCTTTTGTTAGCAAATCAGCTAATTGATATTCTGTGCGAATAAATGGAATTTCAAGCTGGTTATTGGCCACCTTTTTCTCTCAAGAAATAGAGATCGACTTTAATATCCTTGGTATGAGGATGATAGATAGGGTTCCCTACCATATGTTTGGTAGAAATATTGTTGCACCAACCAATTGGACAAGTAGAAAATGAATAGCCAAGTTCTTTGAATAGTGAGCTGAACCACAAGATCTTGTTGTACCATTGGCAAGGGCCCTATACTCGGCCTTAACACTAGATCTAGAAACAACAATTTGCTTCTTTGAACTCCAAGTTAATAGGTTTTCACCAAATAAAACACAATTGCCACCTGTTGATGTTCTAGTGTTTGGACATCCAACATAGTCTGCATTTGTGAACACTCCATAAATAAAGCGTGAAGTAGATTGATTATGCCTTCTGGATATCCAAGTACTCTTTTACAAGCATTCCAATGTGCTTAAATTGGAGCAACTAAAAATTGACTCGGCATCTTAACTATAAAGGCAATATCAAGTCTTGTATTGTAAAGATATTGTAATGAATAATGATCCAACAGTCTTTTCAATACAATGAAGAATCAACAAAACCTTCTCCAACAGGAAAAGACAAAGTAATGTTTCTGCTAATTGGAGAGGAGCAAGGTTTGCAGTCTTGCCTACCAATTTTAAGCAACAAATCAGTAATGTACTTTTATTGTGAGAGCCAGAGACTTGAAGAATTTCTATATGCTTCAAAACCCACAAAAAAGTTGATAAATCCAACCTTCTAAGGAAAATTGATAGGAACTATTAATAAGAGTGTCATCTACATAGACTAATACACGTAACTCGTTTGCAGCAATATTTTTAGAGCTGATTTTAGTTTGTGAAACTAGGCTCTAGGAGCCTGCTTCAGACCATAAAGAGGCTTATTCAACTTGCAAATATGAGTAGGAAATTAGAATTACCATAACCCCTCAAGTTGCTCTATATACACAACTTATTCAAGATCACCATTCAAGAATGCATTATTAATATCTATCTGTTGGATAGGCCAACCAAATGTCACAGCTTTTACCACATGATTAAAAGTCTCATAAAAATCTAATGCCTCAGTTTGATGAAACCCTTTGGCATAAAGTTTGACCTTATATTTAAGAATAGTTCCATCATGATTATACTTGATTTTGAATATCCATTTGCAACCGACTAAAGATATATCTGATGAGGAAAGAACAAAAGTTCAAGTATTATTTTTAACTAATGCTTGAAATTATGCTTGCATTGCTTCCAACCATTTAAGATCAGATAAAGCTTTTGTTACATTGATAGGTTCTTTAAGAACAATATGAATAAGAAGAGAACACATGATGGGAAGTATAAACTTTGTGTTTGAAATGTCTGCTTTGACTCTAAGGTCCATAGAATGAGTACGAAGAGTAGGTAAGAAAGAAAAATCGAAAGAATTTACAACAAAAGAAAGCAAAGAAGATTATACTACAAGAGACAAAGAAGGTTGAAGGGATGGTACCATAGGAGATAAAGACTACTGCAGGAAAAAAAAAAGGTTGGGAGGATGGCAGAGTAGGATATAAAAAGGGTTGTGTTGCGGAAAATCTCTACAAAACATATGGGTTAGTGCAATAACATCAAACCAGATTTAATCGAACATAAAGACAATACACAAAGTACCAATAACAGCAACAAGAAGATGAACACGAAGTAAAACTCCCTGTTTAAATAAGGTTCAAGGCTCAGATATGAAGAGTCTGTTCACCACTTTGGTAACACCAACGAATAGGAACCACAAGCCACAACAAAGCCCTCAAACCGAAAACCCAGAAAACCCCAACACCTCTAGACCGAACTCAACCAAAGCCCTCTCTCACCCAAACAATCAAAGCCACACACAATAGGTTACCACAGAAGGTAGATCAGTCACAAAGACAGAGGATAGAAAGCACAAAGCAAAGAGAAAAGCTTACCTGAGAACGGATGGTCGAAACCCCCCTAAATAAGGCACACGCATCACCAACAAATCGGCCAAGATCAACAAGGACAGATGCTGTCTCTCAACATGGAAAGAAGCATTGGACCGACATGGAAACGGAGCCATCGAAGATCAACTGCAAAAGGAAACCATGAATGAAGCAATCGGCCAAGCAAGGAAACGAGAGAGAAGGTAGGGTTCGGCCAAAGAAGGGAAACACCAAGAGAAGGCCACACATAATGGGCCTTTTATATGTGGGCTTTAGGGTTCAGAGGATAATGGGTTTTTGGGCTCAGAACAGTGGGCTTCTCCCACTTAAGTAAATGGGCCAAGGCACATTTCTCCTCCAAAGTGGGAATAGGGCTTGTGGCCTGGCTTCTAAAATAGGCTGCCTAAAAGTGGTGACGGACTTGGGTTCTTCAATCCCAGGCTGAAGCCTATGAAGATAAAACTCACCCGAAAAAATCAATACAGCCTTGGGCCTCATTAGGAAACACAAAACCAACAATCTCCACCTTAATTCCTAATGAGGCCAGCACACACAGGCAACATGCAACAAATGCATAACATAACAACAAATGCATATATTGGCAACAAAAGCACAATTTAAGCAACACATGCATGAATTAGCAACAAATGCCTAATCATGCAACAAAAGCCTAATCATCCACACAAGAAATAAACATGCAACAAAAGCATAAACTTACAACAAATGCATAAACCTGCAACATATGCATAAAGATGCAACAAATGCATAAACATGCAACAAATGCATAAACCTACAACATGTGCATAAACATGCAACATATGCATAAATATGCAACAAATGCATAAACATGAGTTAGCTCTCTCTCCATTCCACTTAAGTTTGGATCTCACTAATCCTCCCACTTAGGGTAAGGGTCTCTCTAATCCTCCCACTTACGCTAGGATTTCTCTAATCCTCCCACTTAGGCTAGGATTTCTCACTTATCTTACCATTTAGGCTAGGATCTCACTTATCCTACCACTTAGGCTAGGATCTCACTCATCCTACCACTTAGGCTAGGATCTACCTCATCCTACCACTTAGGTTAGGATTTCTCTAATCCTCCTACTTAGGCTAGGATTTCTCACTTATCCTACCACTTAGGCTAGGATATACCTGATCCTCCCACTTAGAATAGGATCTCTCTCCCACTTAGGGTTAGGCCTTCTCTCCTTCTCACACTTAGGGTGATTTTAGTGACTCTACCTCACTCAAAGGTAGGTTAGGCCTTCTTTTATCCTCCCACTTAGGGTGATCGGTTGAATGACTCCACCTCACTCAAGGTAGTATCCCTTTCATTTTTGTTTCAAAAGATAGACAAAATCCCCCTCCCCTTTGAAAATCCCTATTTCATAATGTGTGGCCATGTTCACAAAGAAAATGCTTAACATAAATAAGTAGCGCAACCTACAAAACACTAATTTTTTCACACTGTACCTTATACAATGGATATGCACAAGACAGATTCAATCAAGGGGCAAAATTTTTAGCAGAGATAATGTAGATTTACTAGGCACAATTTTTAAAGCATTAAGCAGTTAAAACAGCCACAAGTAAATCATAAAAAAATTTCAAAACAAATACTGGATACCCACTAAGAGTATAAGAAATTAGATATGAAAACTAAGGAGACTTTAAATAAAACACAAAGTTTTAATTTAAAGAAAACTCAGGCAACAGATTCATAAAAAATCAAAGGCTAATTAGAGATAGATTTTTCAAGCACTTAGCAATTTCAGTAATCACATAGATTAACACAGGTAATCACAATTATAGGAACAAGCAATGGTTACCACCACAGGATAACCCCCAAACCTAATGGTCACCCCCACACGATGACCTGCTAGTTGCTGGAAATGAAAATCATAGAATTTAAAACCACAGAGGTTACTAGTACAGATCTCAGGGCTAAGATCTATGAGTGATGCAGGATCAGATTTGGAACAAAAGAAGGGCACCCCGGCCTCCACGCGTTGCCTCACGCATTGTTGGCCGACAGGTGAGTGAGCAGCCACGTGTTGCTCGAGAAGATGACCCATGACTTGCTGGATCCAGATCTGGGGTCCTTTCGACCCAATCACAACCTGTAAAGAGAAATCGAACCGATATCAGATCTGATATGGAAATCACTCACCGTGAAATCAAATCTGAAAATAATGGGGCTTTTCAGATTTGATTCGAACAAGGCACTACCCAGGAGCCAACCGAGGCTTTGATACCAATTGTTGTGGAAAATCTCTACAAAACATATGGGTTAGTGGAATAACATTGAACCAGATTTAATCAAACATAAAGACAATACACAAAGTACCAATAACAGCAACAAGAAGATGAACACGAAGTAAAAACTCCCTATTTAAATAACGTTCAAGGCTCATATCTGAAGAGTCCATTCACCACTTTGGTAACGCCAACGAATAGGAACCATAAGCCACAACGAAGCCCTCAAACTGAAAGCCTAGAAAATCCCAACACCTCTCGGCCGAACTCAACCGAAGCCCTCTCTCACCCAAGCGATCAAAGCCATACACGGTAGGTTACCACAGAAGATAGATTGGTCACAAAGACAGAAGGTAGAAAGCACAAAGCAAAGAGAAAAGCTTACCCAAGAACGGATGGTTGAAACCCCCTAAATAAGGCACACGCATTACCAACAAATTGGCCAAGATCAACAAGGACAAATGTTATCTCTCAACATGGAAAAAAGCATCGGACTGACATGGAAACAGAGCCATTGAAGATCAACCGCAAAAGGAAACCACGAAGGAAGCAATCGGCCAAGCAAGGAAATGAGAGAGATGCTAGGGTTTGGCCAAAGAAGGGAAACACTAAGAGAAGGCCACACATAATGGACCTTTTATATGTGGGCTTTAGGGCTCAGAGGATAATGGGCTTTTGGGCTCAGAACAGTGGGCTTCTCCTACTTGAGCAAATGGGCCAAGGCACATTTCTCCTCCAAAGTGGGAATAGGGCTTGTGGCCCAGCTTCTAAAATGGGCTGCCTAAAAGTGGTGACGGACTTGGGTTCTTCAATCCCAGGTCGAAGCCTATGAAGATAAAACCCACCCGAAAAAATCGTCACAGCCTTAGGCCTCATTAGGAAACACAAAACCAACAAGTTGAAGAGGAGGAGAACAATCAGTAATAAGAATAGAGGATGAGGGAGTAGAATACAAAGATATTTTTGTTGCTAGAAATATAACAATTCAATTTATAGTGTAAAAGAGTCAGGACCAGGTAAAGCTAGGCAAGAAAGTTGAGGGGTCCAAGCCAGGAGAAAGTGGAAGGTTGTTGCCTAGAAGAGAGCTCGCACTGTTGTCTGAGGGAAAGCTCAACAAGCTTGAGTCTCTTGAACAAGTAGTTGTGGGCTTGAATAAGCAGCAAATTGTGAAAGCGAGAGAGAAGTCCAAGGTTGCTCAGGAGAAAGCTCCACTGTTCGGGAGAGCGCAACTACATAGTAGAACACCGTTAGAAGGTACATGAGGATTTCTCTCACTCAAGTCCTTCGATGTTTAAGTCAGACTTGGTGATGATGAAGAAGTAGGTGAAAGTAGTCTAGAAGGAGTAGAAGTCACTCTTCCATATATAACTAAGTTGCTTAATGAAGTGTTTAATTAGGTGTAATTATATGCAAAAGATCAAAGGAAAATCCTTCTAAATGAAGGGCTTGGGGGTATTTATACCCCCTAAATGTCAGTAGTAGGACACAAGGCACACATGCATGAGGGGTGGATGGAGTTATCATAGGTTAAGCATGGATTAGGCCCTCTTGGAGGAATATAAGCCCAATGATTCCTCTGGGAGAAGGAATGCTTTGAGGTGATATGCCATTGTGCGAGGCAAACAGATTTGTTACTACATGAGAGTTATCTAGGAGAAGATCTCCCTTAAGGTTCACTACGAGAGTGACTCAGCTGGGTGAACTGATGTAAATAAACTATCCAAGAGAACATCCCTTAGTAGAACTTCATTATTCTAGGGAATGCCATTCGTTTGAGAGAAAAACCTTTGTCCTGGTTAACATCTTCCCTTGAAGATCGACACTTCCTTCTTGATAACATCTTCTCTTAGAGATCAATGCTTTCTCCAAGAGAATGACACCTATTCTGGAGGATAGGTTACAACAATGGCTCCCCACTCTTGTCTTATACTACAAGTTAGAATAATCATGAGTGGTATAGTTGTCCTGGAGAAGTACTTCACTGTCCCAAGGAAATATGCGGTCCTTGTTGTGTGGTGAGTTGAACTAACGCATTTAATATCAATGCCAACGGTTGTTAGAGATTGCAAGTGTGATGGTTGGTCTCCTAAGGAAGTAAGTGTATAAATAGGGGGTCAACTGGTGTGGACTTCACATGCATTACTTATTTCTGAGTTCAAGGCACCCAAGCAATTGACACTATCTCAGAGAACAACTTTATGCTACCCTAGAGAACAATTTTGCATCTGTCCTAGAGAACCATTGCAACACTTATCGCATCATCGTTGTTTAGGAGAACTTCTTATGTCAAATTTGTTTAAGGTAATATCCTACAAACAAAGATGGTGAGGACTAGTCACATAGATATGATTAACGAGGAGAAGGATAAGGAAGAAGGCCAATCCTCCTTACTCTAAATAGGTGATGCTGAAAGATTTAGAATAGTGTATGGCATCTTGTCCTCTCATCTAGTAAGATGATTGCATATGAGGGAAATGTGCACAATCGAGGTTATACATGAAGATCATTTCACTATCCATCCATTTAGGATAAAGTTTTTAAGCCAAAGTAGCATGGTTCTAACTCAACTCAATCTGAATGGATGGGCTTTGCCAGTGGGATTCTTCATACTTTGCAAGGAACGAGGAGAATAACCCACCATAGAGTTGTTAAGCAACTTTTTCTGCCCTCAAGACTTGGAAGGGAAGGCGTACTTCTTCACTCTCTAAAAAGTATGCAACAATGAGTGGCTCCTCATCGAGTCTCCATAGAAGGTGGAATAGTTTGACACTCAGTGGATCATGGTGAGGATGATACTATCTTGGCACACGCATCTCTTTTGGTACGAAGAATAGGCAATAGATGTGAATCCATTCAAGATGCCCAAGGTTTGAATTTTACGTGCAAAGCAATGGTAGCCCACCTTACCCAGGTAGGGCCAATTAACCTATTTGATTTACTTTTTGATGACAGATTGAAAAGTATTAGCTAGATCTTGTAGGAAGGGGAACCTTCAAGGAAAGTAGTGTCTAGAAGGGATGTGCTTTAAGAAGGAAGAGAAGTAGAAGACATCCCCCCATAAGAACAGGTAAGGGTGCCTACTTCCTCTCTTTTTTTTTTTTCTTTTTTTTTTTTCATTTTTTCTTTTTTCTTTTGCATGCACTTCATGCAGTTTTACTCTATGATAAGTTCTAATTGTGCATTAATTTTTTTATTTTTTATTTTTGGCAAAAATGAGGTACTAAGTATTGCAGGAGAAGGTGGCTCAAGACCAACACAGGCAAGCTCACGCCTCACAACCCCAACCAGTTGAAGTCCAAGGGGAAATGGAAGTCCCCTTCATTGGGGTGGTGAAAAAAAGCCGAAAAAGGCAAAGTAACAAGCCTTAGCACCACCACCACCAACGTTAACTCCCTTACCGCTGTCCCCTATACCTTTAAGAAGAAATTTTGGATTTGGTGTAAGGGAGATTTCTCATCCTTCTTCAGTAGCTGCAACTTTACATGATCTTTAGCTCACCCAAGAGGAAGAAATCACTTCGAGGCTCGATGTGGATGCTTTGGAGGCCAACCACAGAAGAAACAGGGCTAAATGTCGACGCCCAATAGTGCTTGAGCGTCGAAAGAAGAGGATATTAGACGTTGAGGGGAGTTTAGGACTCATCCCAATATTTTCATATGTACCCCCAGTCAATAACAAAATAATACTACTTAGGGGTCATAGATTGTGGGGTGAAAACTTCAGCGTAAACCCCAGCGTTCTAGATATAGACACAATGGCTAACCCCGAGGTCGGGGCAAGGTGGATCTATTCAACGATCTTGCCCTGAGACATGTAGGAGTATTTTTAGAACCCTTTTTACTACATGGATGGTCCCAAGCAACACTTGATTCAGGTAACAGTTTAATCTTTAGTCAAAGTCTAACTTTTAGTTCTTAAATGTCCCACAATTGCGACACTTCATCTTATCCCAATGTGCCACATGGAGCAAACGATTCATTCACTTGGGGGAAATGTCTAATTAGGAACTTAAGAGTAGGGGTGATCGAGTTTGATTAGTGGTAATGGTTCTCCCACCTACTAGGCTAGGAAGGAATGCAACGAAATGAAAGATTTTCCTTAGTGAGTACTCCCTTTGCATGGCTTCACTTTAGGTGAACGTGTAATGGCCCGCCTCCTAGAGCCCCCGCTACCATACAAGATCCATGATAGGGTTATTAATAGAGTGATATAAAAGCAACTTGAACCAAACCACCATCAACATACCACAAAAATTCCCATACGAAAAAACCAATACAAAAGTTACAATCTCTGAATATAATACATCAAGTCGAAACCACAAAACATACATACACTATCATGGCACAAGAGTCTAACTAGCTCTGGCAGTGCAACACAAAACACCCCAAGACCTTTCCTTTAGGTGAGCTCTATACACATCTATAGACACGAGATCAACCCCTGCTAGACTCACCCTCAGCCTTGTCTTTGTCTTTACTTGGAATGATGTAAAGTAAAAGAATGAGCCACAAGGCTCAACAAGTATAACAACGAAACACAAAAGACATAAGCCAATACAAATAAGACACAATAACCCGACATAGGCAACCCAACAGAAAAAAAAAAAAAAAAAAACAATAAAGTCAATGAATCATGCCCATGACATGCATACCAAAACCCATGAGTAGACAAAATCATGAGACGATACCTTGAAATTCCAAGTCTTACATCCACCACCACAATTGACTCTTGGGGACACATAGCTCACTCCTAGGGCTGCGCTTCCTTGCCGCACAACCCTTAAGGACAATCAGCTCCCACCTAAGGTCATAGTCATATCACATATCATAAGGTCATTAGGGCTAGGAAGCTCACTCCTAGGGTTATGCTCATGAGTACATACACCCTTAAGGATAATCCACTCCCACCCAATGACTTGGTCCACCCACACCACATACACAAGACCATTGATGCATAAATAAGACATGCTCACAAAATGCCCTTCCCCTCCAAACCAAGCCTCACATGTATGCCAACTAACTCAATGCCATGCCAATGAATGCATAATCACTTCCCAAGAACATTTGAACATGCTCTAGAACTGACAAGGAATCACCCAAGTTGGGACTTAACTCTCTTAAAAAGAACCAACAGGGGCGGTCAACAGTTGCCCAAAAATGGTCGACAGTTGCCTTACCCAAAGCAAACTATCAACAACCTCAAGCCCCTGATCGACAGGTGGCAAAACAGAATCCCTCCCAAGACATACCAAAAGCAAACCAAATGAAAGAAAGCTCACACAATCAACCCCCTAACCCAAAAGCACCATTCCTTTTAGGATTGAAGGGTGAAACTAACCCTACTTTGAAACCCAAGAGAGACTAACAAGATCAAACCAACAACAAATGAGATTTATAAAGGTTTTTTCATAAGCTTTTCTAAAGATCACCTTTTAAAAAAACATGGGATTTTTATGCTTGAATCCCCAATTACCTTGATCAAAAGCTTTTAAAAGATAGGATGGATTGGAACTTGCCTTAAAGACCCCTTGTTGATAATCCTACTTGAGACAGTAAGCTTCCAAGAACCTTTACTTCTCACCCTCAACAAGTGAACTAGCAAGAAAATAAAGAGAAGAAGAAGAAGATGAGGATATCTCTAGCTCCCACACCACTTTTGGATCACAAGCAAGCAAAAAGTCATTGTTCATTGTTACTATTGTAGCACAAATACCAATCCAATAGTGAGACTGTCTGGATTTAGTATCTCTTGATATTGAACCCATTTCTAGCTTAAATCACCTACAAGAGGCTTGGCTTGCACATAGGCCTTCTTGTAGGTTTCATCCACATTCTGAGCGTGGACTGACTAGGTCCCTTATATTTTCGAGGGATGGATTGGTCATCCAACTTGATCTTCTGGACAGTAAGGGACTGCTCGATGGAGCTATTTGGGAGCAATTAGAGAGAAGGAGTTACTGCCTTGGTGAACTTTCAGCCTCTTCATTGAATTGAAACTATTCATAAGGTATATGCCTAAACGCCCTATGGAATGGTTTTGATCTATATTGCATATGATCGCCGATACCGAGTCTTGCAAGGTACTTTTATTTTATTTTTCTGCGTATTGTATGTGTTTTCAAAAAAGTTTATAAAATCGATAAAACTCTTACATTGATACACCAAGAGTTAGCGTTCCCCTTCAACATCATTTGTAAGCATACAACCAAAAAGTCAAGTCTCGGGCCCAACATACATAATTTACAACGTAAAATTTAATTGGATCCTTTTTTCCTCTCACCCTCACCTGATTTTGGTTTAGGAAAGGGTAAACACAAGCGTTGTTGTTGGAATACAACAATTAACATTTGTTTGTATCAAGGAAATTCAGCGAGCAGTTGAAAGAGCAAGAGGCGTCCCTCGACCTTCCTACCTTGTCCGTAAAACCTGAGGAAAAAGGAAATTGTTTGGGGCAAACCTAATTTATAGGCATGGAAAAGGTTTGATCTATTGGCTAGGAAAGCTGTGGAACCGAAAGAATGAGGATTGTTGCGAGGCATCAGGAAATCCTTTATCTTAATGACAACTTTGCAAGACAAAAATCAATTAGAGGCATGTAGGGATTTCTCCTGCGTGAGCCTTCCAATGCTTAAGTAAGATGAGGTTTCCATATAGTGTAAGATGTTGTTAGTGTCAGTGCCCTTAATGCTAGAGTTACATGACATCTAGCAGATGTATTATGGGATTATTGATGTAAATCTTATAAATATAATAAGATATGTTTTCATATTTTAAGGCCATATCTTCCTTCATACATTTCCAATTTATATATATGAATGAGTTATTAGATTTCCTGATGAAAGTCTTATTCTTAAGTTTTAAAAATATATGACAAAGACTTTTGGATTAAGGATTTCTTAAATTTATTCTTAGTCCTAATTAGATTTCTCAAAAATGACTAATCTATTATAGACTGGCACATGAGTTACTACATTCGATTGATATGAAATACTAATGATAAAGGATGGTCAGTCGCTTGTTATCCATGAGACAGATATAATAGACATGTGGATAGATGTTAGTTGAACATCTACTGAATGTATCTCAAGTGAAAAATCACATGGCTGAGATGATCTATGATCTGTCACTGGCTTCAATTGTGTTACTGGTCCTTAGACCGAAGGCAACACAATTATATTGTATGTTGGTGCCAGAGATTTGTCGTTGCTAAGAACCATTAGGTTACCATGGTGGGAAATGCATTGCGTGGTCTTTGTGTAGTAATGTAGGTGATTGGTAATGAGACCATTAACCTCTAACGTTAGGTGAACATCCTATGCGATTAGTTGTGGTTGAGATTGTATAAACCCTAACTAGGGTGCACTTGATCAAAAAGATGTTTCCAATGTCAGAAAGAGTTTCGATGTGTCATCTTAATCACACCATGCTAGATCTCAGCATCGTTATTGAGTTAGTGAGTTTGATCAGTCCATGACTCTCACTTGATCGAGATGTTAGTTGATCGAGGGATTATAGTACATGGGAATCGAAAGCCCAAATAGGTTCTCTTGAAGTATGACTTCATTACTGGTAGGATCACCCTAACATAATGTTAGTTGTCACTTAGGTTCTTTCGGGGTACATCGAGGAGATAGAGAGATTTTCTTTGCAGATTAAAGTGTTTAATCTACGTCAAAGTGTTTGACGTGTTTCGATTGCTACTTAGTGGTGAACCTATAAGGTCACATGCATACCCAAGTGTAGTGATTGACTTGTGATGAAATGTTGGTCATCATTAAGAGTTAATGATGATACCATTAAGAGTTAACAGATCGTGTAACACCTCATTTTTTCCAAGCATGCGTTAACATGGAATTTTGGGGATATTTTTTTTTTTCAACATGCACTCAACCTAAATCAAATTCTAATAGTCCCATTATACCTTCTCAGCATATCAAACTTAAAATGAATAAGCTAAGACTAGGAATATCATCACATCAGCAGAAGAAAAATCGAAATCTCAAATTTCACATAACCAAATTCACTTTATTCATAACGTAGAAATCGAACCATCGTTTGACATGACATATTCAAAATAGAATACATAAAGACTCATCTCTCAACAACAACTACTAAACACCTTTAACATAGACAAAATATACACTAAAGATCACCAACATAAATGACGGCTACATCTCAATAACCCCTTTTGCTTTAGTGTCCCTGCTTTCACCTAGAACGTTTAAATATTCCAGGGACAGTCTAAATTAGATGTTGAATCATCTAAGTGAGAGTTCAAAACATTTTTAGGAATATATGCAAAATCATGAAACAAAACTGACATATCCTGTAAGACCCTATCTCAGCATAAGGTTGCGACGTAATTTCGATGAGTTTAGAATACCAAAAAATTGGTTTGATAGCAGTTATAAGTACCGAATCGGCTGCAGGGAATGCCTCGGGGTGAAATTGTCTAAGAAAAATTATATGGTCTCGACGAGCGTATCGAGATAGGATTTATGGTATTGAAAGAAATCTGATCAGGAACAATTTTCGGTACAGCTAAAATGCAGCTTCCATTTAGGCTGCAAAACTGAATCGTTGTAGGAGATTCCCAAAAAATCAACATAACCCTAAGGGGGCTCTGTCTTTCCGTAACGAGCAACCCTTCAGTGGTTTCAGGAGGAAACGACAGCCCGGTGAGGACACTGGGGCGAAATCGGCATTATCGAGTAACTTTAAAGTTATTAATTTTGCGTTTTCTATATCGAAATGTAAATTAATTCAGTGTTTAAGGGTATAATTGAAATTAAGGAGTTACCCAAGTGAAATAGGATGAAAGTTGGAATTTGATTATGTAATTTTCTATATATAAATGTGATATTAGTGTATAATTATATATATATACATGTGTACATGGAAGTATAGGGGCGTGAAGCCATGCCTCTGTAAAGTCTTCCATGCCTCTGCAATTCAAGCCCACGCCCTGCAACCTTCAAATCAGTCGCGCCTCTACAAGTTTTGGAAGGCCTTACACGCAATAAGGAATGGGTTAAGTGATGGCCAGAGCAGTGGAGTGGGTGGTGTGTTTGCCTATAAATAGAGAGGGAAGAAGCAAATGGGGGAAGAAGCAGAGGGAGTCCATGAGAGCTTCGGTCGAGAGATTAGAGAGATGGAAGAGGGTTTGAAGAGGCGTGAGGAAGAAGCGAAGGTGACCGTTGCAGCCGCGATTGTGGTCGAAAGTGGCCGGAATGGGCCACAACAGCTTGCGACAGCCATGGCCGCAAGCTTGCAGCAGTTTAGCGACGTGGCGACAGCACGCAGGAGCCGCGATCAGCGAGCAAGGAGGTTGGATGCACGCGAGGATGGCTGGAAGCGACGCGCGGTGGCGTTGGCAGGCCGTTGTGGCTGACGGGAGGGCCAGGCAGGCCGTGCGCAACTGCTGGTGCATTGCATTGAAAGAGAAGAAAAAGAGGAAGGAAGGAAGAAGGAAGAAGAAGAAAGAAAAGAAAAAGAAGAAAAAGAAAAGAAGAAGAAGTTGTGCGTAAGTTGCAGGAGACAGGGGAGGAAGAAGAAGGAGGAGGAGGAAGAAGGAGAAGAAAAAAAAAAGAAAAGAAAAAGAAAAAAAGAAAAAAGAAAAGAAAGTAAAGAAAAGAAAATAGGAAAAGAAATGGAGAAAAATAGAGGAAATGCTAGAAAAATCCCAGAAAATAGGAAATTATGTTTCGGTAATATCTCCGAGATTTTAGCAAGGAAATTGGCTCGGGCACGCGTTTTGAGGATGTGGCACTCATATCGAGGAAGCCAAAAAAGCTAAGTTAAGGTAAGTAAAATTTCTTAAAAAATTTCAGAAATTTAGAAATATTATTTTATGAATTTTCGTAGTGAAATATTTGAGAAAATATTTTAGAAATATTTAATCTGGATTTATTGAGGAAAAATAGGAAGAAATAGAGAAAAAAATTATAGAAAATGCCAAAAATTATGGAAAAATAGGTTTTAATGTTTATTTAAATAAATATGGTGATTAGGATGCTTTGAGGAATAAGTTGAAGTGACTTGTCAAATTTTGAGGTTGGCACACAAATCGAGATGATGCACGAAACAAGGCACGAATATCGAGGTAGCCCGATAAGCTTGAGAAGGTAAGTGGTACTTTCCAATTTAAGTTAGTTTATGGAAAATGTTTTGTTGTAAGTGATTTATGTTCCTCAAAAATGTATTCATCATATTGACATGCTCTGATATGTATCCATCACGTAGACTGCATACATGACTATGAAATGCATAAATACACGTTGATATCATCGATCACGCGCATTTGTGGCCATAGGGAGTACGAACTGGCACCGCTGCTTTACCAATGGTACACCCATGCACCTCGGTCTCGAAAGAGGTGGCCGCAAAAATGGTAGGTAGCATGAGGGGTGCAGTTGACACCTACGATGAAAGACATTGCATACACACATGACATAACATTATGTACCCTTACTTAGATGATTCATCATCTAACTTAGGCTTTGCCCCTGAAATATTCAAATGTTCCAGGTGGAGATTGTAGCAGATTCGAGGATAAATGAGGCATGAAATGACACTTAGCAGGGTGCATGAAGAATGAAATGTATGTTATGTAGCCCATGTATTTAAGTTCTGCTACTTTAGATTCTGAATGTTTTGAGGAATGTTGAAGATGTAAGAATTTGTTTATGATTAATGTTAAGATATCAGGTTTCAATCATTGCTTCCGCATTTGATGTGTATAGGGATTCTCTTTCGAGATTATGTATGGGAATTCTGGGACGGATTCGAGGTATGATGTGGTTCTTCTTTAGTGTTTGAAAAAAAAAAATTTATCCCGGAATTGTCCCAAGTTTATAACGCGCCCGGGAAAGCGGGGCGTTACAGTTGGTATCAGAGCTTAAGTATATTAGAAGTCTTAAGTGACTCGGATATAGTTCAAATTAGAGTTAAACCCTATTTGGAGATTTGGGAATAGCAATTTGGAGACTTAAGAGGACCCGATATTGATAGACCCAGCTAGTAGGACCCCAAAATGGAGGCTTAAGGGAAAGAGATTGATGGTCCGAAAGACGAAATCCCTATTTGGAGATTCGAAGATTGTCGATTGAAGACTTAGAGGTTATTGAATTAAGTGTTATGTAGTGGAAGTGCACGTTTAGGCAAGTTTTGGCTAAGGAAAGACTTGGTATTTAAGTGTGTCCATTTGTGACCCACCTCTCTTTCCTGGGAACTTACCTGGTGTACTATTCACATACAGACACTATTCCAGTATACGATTACTATTCTCGATGAGTAGTAAAAGCCTAATGAAAGCTAGTATAATGATCTAGCTATTGAAGTTAGGAACCAATGATATGATTCGAGTGTAAGATTGACTCGGTAACCATGATTATGGATCCAAGAGATTCAGAGACTGTTGATTTGAGGTCATTAGTCGAAATCCTTGCGATAAATGATAGGATAACTGGTAGTTATCAAGAATGATTGAGTTATGGATAATTAGTCTGATTTGACATAGCCTAGATGTTGAGTTAGCATCAAATGATAAGTATTTTGAGGACCATTTAGTGAGTAGATCAGGGATTTAACAGATTGGATTAAATGAGGGACCGAAGATGGCCAAGTGATGGCGTAAGAGTTGCGCTAATTGATGAAGTGATGGTGGTACAATTGAGGTGACTCGCAGAGATGGGGTAAAGAACTCTAGCAGCGTAATGACACTATTGGTTCGATTTTTGCAGTAACAGATCTAGATCTAGGGACCCACGTGCAGATGATTGATGGATGGCTTGCGATAAGGTACGGGAAGCCCGTCGATTAAAGCATCATAGCAGACTGCTTGAGAGACAATCAGATGATGAAGATCTGGGATAACCCAGTAGGATCTATACCTTATGTCTAAGTCCCAACGGTCTAGAAGCGAGGTGTACCACTAGCTATGATTGATCGGGACCGGAGAATCAACCTAAAATGAAATGGATTGAGTATGGACTAAGTGTCCTATTTAAAGAACTATATCAAGGTTTGCAGTCATCTTGGGAGTGGGTGACACGACGAACAGTGCGAAGTTCGAGGAATAGAATACCGCGATATCTAGTATGGCAATGGATCATGAATGGTCATGTGTTGATAGTCAGCTGAATCTAAAGAGCAAAATGCGAGAGTCAGTGGATTCTTGGTAAATGAGGTTTCAGGTAGTAGAGCATGGCCAGTTCAAGGCTTTGACGATGAGTTGCGAGATGGCAAACTCAGTTCAAAGTGGAGTTCGGGTACCGAAAAATGAAAGAGCTGCTTAATAGGTCGTATCAACCCTTAAGGAATGATAAGGAGACCTAGTCAACGGAGGTTGTGACTATGGTTTAGTATGCCAAATAGACTTGCGAAATCAGGTAAAGTTGTATGTGGTCAACCCGACGAGGAAAACTCGGAAGCACCATGATGAATGGCAGATTAAGAGCAATAGTTGCAAGGAAATAAAGTTCTCGAAAGATAATTGGAACCAGATATCGTGATCTGATTTGAGATTTTCGGAGATAAATCGGTTTGGGATTCTTAAAGAATTCTTTTTAAAGAATTGATTGAGGATCTAAGGACTCATGATGAAACTTTAGAGTTATTAGTGAAGATTGGAGTATCTCGGGTGACGTAAGTACTTGCCTGCTCTGGTTGGCAGTATAGTTATGGATTGTCGTCTAGAAGGTTGTGAGAATCTTTGACGTGCTTAAGAGAGACAGGCAATGACAGATGTGCCAGGATAGCGGGTCGCAATAGGAAAAGTTGCAGGCTAGATCAATTTGAAATCCAAGATTTCGATTTTGGAGAATCAAACTCTCGTATGACTAGACGGTTAGTCTAGGTAGCCCTAGTACGTAAATTGGGAGATATATAACTGAGTGATGTCAGCAAGTTATGGTTATAAGGAGCCTGTTTGATTTGTGGTACCGGCATTTGCGGTCAGTGAAAAGCCGTAAGAAAAAAATATAAAATATTAAGAAATATTCTCAAGAGATTTATCGAAATTATTGCCAATAATAGCTTGAGGTTACTAGATGGTTAGTTATAAGTGGTTTGATTGAGGACGTAAATGATCAGGATTTGAAAGATGTGATAATTAAGAGTCGATATTTTTACCTCAAATTTGATGAATTATTAAATAGCTGCAAGAAGCTATGATATTTTCTAGGATTGATACGCGATCGAGGACTAAAGTAGACCCTTGCAATAAAAAGGTTACGTGTGACGCTCTTTAGTGTGATGCTTAAGGGTAAATGGTCCTGAGATTTTGATTGGATGATGATGATAGATTGTGTGGACTAAGAGGCTAAAATAGTACGAATAAAGTTAATAGTACTATTACTAAGACAAGTAGACAATAGAGTCAATGAGTAAGTCTGGAGATTGCGAGTCGATAAGTGAACATGTGCTATGATTAATTGGAAGTCAAAAGAGCCGATGGTCAAATGCGAGGAAAATTTCCATATGATAAAGTATGATTGGCATGAGTTGGTGCCTTAAGGATCGAGCAAGATTAAAGTTAGTTGGCATAAAGCGTTATTACTCGAGGATTAATTCAAGCAAATTTGAGGATCAAATGATTAATCGTATGATATAAAATGTTATTTGAGGATCACTTCGAAAAGTGTGAGGAGTTATTTGAGTTATGGGTATATGGATGAATAGGTGTTAGTTTGGCGACCAACAAAGGAGCAAGCGATGCAAGGATATTAGTATTGCTAGATTTGGAAGACAACGTTAGATTTCGGTCGATAAAGGTTAAGTTATGGAAGGAAGTATTGGAGACAAATAGAATCTATTAATAAAAATTTCTTGAGGAAATAGTTACATAAAGATGATTACGGTCAATTGGCAGAAACTTGAGATTATATCAGGTGATGAGTATCTACGAGAATGAGGAAACAACAGTTATAAGAAACCTTAAATAGGTTGGCTCGGGTAAAGATCAAGCAATGATTAAGTTTATGATGACTTAAGGTGAGGCATAGGTAGTTTTGAGGAAAAAAAATCATTTGAGAACATGTAATAAGCGAGATGATATGGTAGGACCACTGACTTGTTATGGCAATCTGGAAGCCTATGAAACAACCTCGTGATGGCAAGATATGTGATGTTTGAGGATTCAAGGATATATGAAATAGTTGATGACATAAGAGTATTTCTTTGAGAATTCATTTGATAGAAGTTAAGATGTATTAAGATCAATAACTTTTGTGTTAAGATTATCAAAGCATAATTGATTAGTACAAGAGAATTGACGTCGTGAAAAATCGGCAATAGAAAAGTGATAAGATTAAGGATATTGATTGGATGACTTAGTGAAAAGAAAATTGAAAATTGAGGATGTGGATATGAGAGCCGCGTGCTCATTATAATGACGTGGGTACCAGCTTGGATGGTAGTTTAGATTAAGACTCATGGCCCAAGAACCGAGTTATGCGGTTACGAATTTTAGAAAGAGAAATTCGAAGGGTATGCATAGTTGACAAGTGTACTTGTCTTGATGAGCATAGTTAGTCCAAGGGTTCAGATTTTGGTATGCGTATTGGTATTCACGAGTTTCGAGTAGGATCTTCTCTAGTTATTTGATTAGTCAGGTGTTAAATTTCGAGGATGAAATTTTGAGATTTAGGACATGTGGCAAATTTCGAGGATGAAATTTTTGTAAGGAGGGGAGAATGTAAGACCCCATCTCAGCATAAGGTTGCCACGTAATTTCGATGAGTTTAGAATACCGAAAAATTGGTTTGATAGCAGTTATAAGTACCGAATCGGCTGTAGGGAATGCCTCGGGGTGAAATTGTCTAAGAAAAATTATGTGGTCTCGACGAACGTATCAAGATAGGATTTATGGTATTGAAAGAAATCAGATCGGGGATAGCTTTCGGTACAGCTAAAATGCAGCTTCCATTTAGGCTGCAAAACTGAATCGTTGTAGGAGACTCTCGAAAAATCAACAGAACCCTAAGGGGGCTCCGATTTTTCGTAACGAGCAATCCTTCAGTGGTTTCAAGAGGAAACGACAGCCCGGTGAGGACACTGGGGCGAAATCGGCATTATCGAGTAACTTTAAAGTTATTAATTTTGCATTTTCTGTATCGAAATATAAATTAATTCAGTTTTGAAGGGTATAATTGAAATTAAGGAGTTACTCAAGTGAAATAGGATGAAAGTTGGAATTTGATTATGTAATTTTCTATATATAAATGTGATATTAGTGTATAATTATATATATATATACATGTGTACATGGCAGTATAAGGACGTGAAGCCATACCTCTGTAAAGTCTTCCATGCCTCTACAATTCAAGCCCATGCCCTACAACCTTCAAATCAGCTGCGCCTCTACAAGTTTTGGAAGGCCTTACACGCAATAAGGAATGGGTTGAGTGATGGCCAGAGTAGTGGAGTGGGTGGTGTGTTTGCCTATAAATAGAGAGGGAAGAAACAGATGGGGGAAGAAGCAGAGGGAGTCCATGAGAGCTTCAGTCGAGAGATTAGAGAGATGGAAGAGGGTTCGAAGAGGCATGAGGAAGAAGCGAAGGTGACCGTTGCAGCCGTGATGGTGGTCGAAAGTGGCCGGAATGGGCCACAATAGCTTGCGCCAGCCATGGCCACAAGCTTGCAGCAGTTTAGCGACATGGCGGTAGCACGCAGGAGCCGCGATCAGCGAGCAGAGAGGTTGGATGCGCGTGAGGATGGCCGGAAGCAACGCGTGGTGGCGTTGGTAGGCCGCTGTGGCTGACGGGAGGGCCAGGAAGGCCGTGCGCAGCTGCTGGTGCGTTGTAGTGAAAGAGAAGAAAAAGAAGAAGAAGAAAGAAAAGAAAAAGAAGAAAAAGAAAAGAAAAGAAAAAGAAATTGTGCGTAAGTTGCAGGAGACAGGGGAGGAAGAAGAAGGAGGAGGAAGAAGGAGAAGAAAAAAGAAAATAAAAGAAAATAGGAAAAGTAATGGAGAAAAATAGAGGAAATGCTAGAAAAATCCTAGAAAATAGGAAATTATGTTTTGGTAATATGCCGGAGATTTTAGCAAGAAAATTGGCTTGGGCACTCGTTTTGAGGATGTGGCACGCATACCAAGGAAGCCGAAAAGCTAAGTTGAGGTAAGTAAAATTTCTTAAAAAATTTCAAAAATTTAGAAATATTATTTTATTAATTTTTGCAGTGAAATATTTGAGAAAATATTTTAGAAATATTTAATCTGGATTTATTGAGGAAAAATAGGAAGAAATAGAGAAAAAAATGATAAAAAAATGTCAGAAATTATGGAAAAATAGGTTTTTAATGTTTATTTAAATAAATATGGTGATTAGGATGCTTTGAGGAATAAGTTGAAGTGATTTGTCAAATTTTGAGGTTGGCACGCAAATCAAGGCGATGCACGAAACAAGGCACGTATATCGAGGTAGCCTGATAAGCTTGAGAAGGTAAGTGGTACTTTCCAATTTAAGTTAGTTTATGGAAAATGTTTTGTTATAAGTGATTTATGTTCCTCAAAAATGCATTCATCATATTGACATACCCTGATATGTATCCATCACGTAGACTGCATACATGACTATGAAATGCATAAATACACGTTGATATCATCGATCACGCGCATTTGTGGCCGTAGAGAGTATGAACTGGCACCGCTGCTTTACTAAGGGTGTACCCATACACCTCGGTATCGAAAGAGGTGGCCGTAAAAATGGTAGGTTGCATAAGGGGTGCAGTTGACACCTACGATAAAAGACATTGCATACACACATGACATAACATTATGTACCCTTACTTAGATGATTCATCATCTAACTTAGGCTTTGCCTCTGGAATATTCAAACGTTCCAGGTGGAGATTGTAGCAAATTCGAGGATAAATGATGCATGAAATGACACTTAGCAGGGTGCATGAAGAATGAAATGTATGTTATGTAGCCCAAGTATTTAATTTCTACTACTTTAGATTTTGACCGTTTTGAGGAATGTTGAAGATGTAAGAATTTATTTATGATTAATGTTAAGATATCAGGTTTCGATCATTGCTTTCGCATTTGATGTGTATAGGGATTCTCTTTCGAGATTATGTATGGGAATTCTGGGACGGATTCGAGGTATGATGTGGTTTAGCTTTAGTGTTTGGAAGAAAAAAAAATTTTGTCCCGGAATTATCCCAAGTTTATAATGCGCCCGGGAAAGCGGGGCGTTACATATCCCGACATGTCTTAGCCCAAGAGAATCCCTCATAGCACTTAACCCTAACTGGGAAAAATGCAATCTAAAGGCAACACAACCTCATTGACACATTGGCATAACATAATCTTGCTTAAGAGGGACAACCTCAACGCATGAACTTGGGTATCACCCCTATATCATGTTAGGCATTATGCTCCCACTCAAAAGCATTCTGGATCTCAACATAACCCTGGCCACAAGATGATCAATACTATCCCCGAAATCAACATCTACCTAGTCAATAATGCTATTTCTCAAAGAAACCTGGGGTGGTGTCCACTCTTAGTCCCGTCACTTGAGTACCATAGGGTGAAGTCCGTCTTAGCCCCTATCCCAAGTGGGTCACATTGCATTAATCCTTGTCACGCATCCCGAGTGCTATCACTCAAGTGCCACACATAGGTTGACAACCCACATCCCACATGGACAACACACAAGCATGCCAATGCTACATACCATGATTCGATGCATCATGAAAACAACATTTCAATGCATGAATTTATAACGCACGGAATTCAATGCATATGCATAAAATAATTTGGGACGAACCTCCCACATGAAACCAACCTATCGTAGGTCAAATCGTTTGTATAAAACAAATCAAGTACAGGGTCGAACCACCCAAAATAAACCAAGTTGAAGTAGAAACTCTCACAATAAAACCAAATTTTTTGTAGAACTTTTCACAGTAAACCAAATTTTTAAGTCAGAACACTCACAATAAACCAAGTTTGGGGTAAGAATTGCTCACAGTAAACTGACCGGCTGTCGAACCACTCCAGAATTAGTATCTATATATCTCTTCTCTTCTCTTCTCTAGTTTGCAGCAAAGTGCTCCCTAAGTCGTCTCTCACAAGGAGCCTCACCTTCTTCTACCAACAAAGAGAACCAATATAAACAACTGTTTGCTTAGGGGGGGGGGGGGGTTGACAAAAAACTAAGTGACAAAACAGAAACAAAATGATAGATGAAAATCAATAAATGAAATGCAACCGGCTGTGTATTTGTCCCCTATGTGAAATCTTCCTTATCCAACCTATACATCTTAGCTTGTTAGATGTTTTAATCTCTGGATATCAAACTTAAAGCATCCCCAACAATCGTCCAAGGATTAGAATGATTGGAATAACAAAATGAATACAGAAACCTCTTATAAACAAAATGCAACCATCCACTCTCTATTCAACCTATCCGGACCTATGCAAGAACAACCGTTCAAGCACATAATATTCATTTCCGAGATGTTATACCAACCGGTTATAACATTCTGTTCTCTTAAGCATTTAACAGAAAATGAAACCATGCAAATTCACACAAACCTGCCATGAACTCCATGCATTCACAAATCTGCTCAAACTAAACCAAATGGAAATGAATGAGAAACAAACAACAAACCAGGTTTTTGTAGCTCATCCGGGACTCAGATTCCACATGGATTCAAGATACACAACCAGTTACAAATGCTCTAGCCTATCATTACAGCAAGGAAGACAAAATGGAACAAAATGAAGAAAACAGAAAAAATGCTACAACAACAAAAACGGCCAGAGAATCCTCTCTCTTTTCTCTTCCTCCTCCTATGAAATAAGTGCTAAGAGGCCTTAAATACATGGCTAAGAAATGAAGAGCTAGGAAGGCTAGGGTTGGGCCTAGCCCAACAGAAAATAAGTGAGCCCAAAAATAGCAAAATTGAGCAGCCCAAGTCTGCTCCTTGAAAGTGAGCCTAAGCTCCTTTAGTTGAGCCACTTCTCTAGCCCATCCAATATTCCCTAAAGCCTGGATCCATAGAAGTAAGATAGAAAATAGTGTAAGGATGGTTTGAAGTATAATAAAATAGAAACAATGAAAGATTAGCAAAAATTACTTCAAATGGCGTAATAAGATTGAGGTGAAATGCCAAAATATAGCACAAATATGCATGCTATCATAAACCAAGTTTGCTGTGGAACTACTCACAGTAAAATAAAACTTCGGTTAGGAACTCTCACCTTAAACGTATCTCATATCACCTCGATTCTCGTGCACAACCTTGATTTTGCTCTGACCTTCCCCCTTCATTTTGTAGATTTCTCTCCTCTTTCTCAAGGACAAATCCCTCACCTCAATCTCTCTCAATGGAATGGTTTTGAGAATAACCCCATGGCCCTATTTATAAGTTTGGACTCCAAAGTAATCCAAAGCTAGAATGGATTAACTTTTGAAATCCATAATCATAACTCTTACTAACTCACCATACCTTACCATACCTCACCATACCTCACATCACCTTAAGGCCATACCCTCAATTAATTTCATAATCCCATTTTAAACTTTACACAATTGCTATTACACTCTCAAATATCGAATTAATAATCATCGAGATACTTAAAATCCAAAATTAATAATTTTAAGTTTACTGGATAAGTATGTTTCGTCTCTACACCCTCACAGGACCTTTGTTTCATCTCGAAATGACTTCAGGTCCTTACATAAAACTGGAGCCCCCTCAGGGTTCTGTTGACTTTTCGAAAGTCCTTTACGACGATTCAGTTTTTCAGCCTAAATCACAACTATACTGAAAATAGTCTCGATTTTGATTTCTTTTAATACCATATCATTTTCCTTAGACATCAAGGTTTCAGAGCACTCCCTACGGTCGATTCGGTGACTTATTTTTACTATCAAGATAATTTTGGTATTTTAAACTCACTTAACTTATGTGGCAACCTTATGCCAATATGGGGTATTATAGATCGGGTTTTAAATTAATCAGAGTAGCTGTCAAAAGTTGACAGGCATGTCGTTAAGAGTTAACGGGGGCCTCAATTTCATTATGAAATAATAAAAAGGTTATTAAGAGTTAATGGAGGGCCTAGATACAACTTGTGAAAATTGGAAATGAAGAAACAAAATCAATCGACTAGCCTTGGAGGCAGTCGACAGTCTTGGGGGCTGAATCGGTCGACCGATTCCTTGAATGCAATCAACTATTTTCTTGTGGAAATGTAGCAATTTGGCATGATTTCTTTGTTGTTTCTACAACGGCTTCTATGGGACACGTTGAAGAGGAGGATAACGGAATGATGGGCATGCCTCTTCCCCTTCAACTATGTCCCCCCCTCTCTCCAATCTAGTTTTTTTTGATTTGGGGAGTTTAGGTTTTAGGGGTTGATATAAAAGGAATGAAATAAAGGAAAGAATGCAGAAGCTTTTTCTTGTTGCATTTTTTGTAGCTCTCTCTCTCTCTCTCTCTCTCTCTCTTTCTCTCTTTCTCAGCTATTACATTCTTTTTCATTCCAAAGCCTTGAATCCCTTCTTACCCTATCTCCCATTGCTACATTGATTCCTTCATTGCTAAAGTTGCAATCTAATCCAAATAGAGAGTCTATTTTGGGCATGCCTCCTCCCCTTCAGCTATTTCCCCCCATCTCTCCAATTTAGTTTTATCCTATTTGGGGAGTTAAAGGTTTTAGGGGTTGATATAAGAGGAATGAAATAAAGGAAAGAATGTAGAAGCTTTTGCTTACTGTGTTTTTCGTAGCTTTCTCTCTTTCTCTCTCAACTATTACATTCTTTTTTCATTCCAGAGCCTTGAATCCCTTCTTACCCTAGCTCCCATTTCTACATTGATTCCTTCATTGTTAGAGTTGCAATCTAATCCAAATACAGAGTCTATTTTGGATTTGGAAATCATTTATTCTAAACCCATTTTAGCTTCATCATCCTGTAATTAGCTTGGCTAGCACATAGGCTAAGTTGCAAGATTCAACCCCTTCTCCGAGCATGGACTAACTAGGCACAAAATAGTTTGACTATTCGGAGGAGCCGTTTAGGAGCTATCGATGAGCAACAATTGCTGCCTCAAGAGGATGTTTAACCTCTTCATCGAATCAGAACTTTTAGTGAGTTATACCTTCTAATTACCCCTTATGAATGGTTTCGATTTTCATATTGCATATAGTTATCGATACTGAATCTTGCAATGTGATCTCGCTTTTATTTTCACTGTGTTTCTTATCTATTTTGAAAATGTTTTATAATCTGTAAAACCCTTGCATGATGCACCAAGAGTTGGCATTTCACTTTAGATGTAACAATAAGATGTAGAAAATATCGTGTGAGGGATAGGTGATGAGTAAGAAAGGTATCGATTTAGGTTGGATGGTTACGATTATTTGCTTACCTTGGCTTGCTTAGCTTAAACATACTTTTTTTGTCCCTACATTGAAGAGTTTAAGGGCTATTTATAGACATCAAGCTAATAGGGACACGTAACACACTCATACGAGGGTGTAGTGCTCTTTCCTAAGGAAGGGTGGTGTGTCTCCCCCATCCATGGTGTTGTCCCTAGGTTAGGCTTGAAAGGGGCCTTTGGGAGAAACCCCCTCCCTAAATAGGAAAGGACCACCAGAAGGAAGAGTGCTTAGAACAGGCGGGCCACATTACTGCGAGGTAATGCAGGCGGGAGATGTGTCTCCCCGTGTTCCTCTCAGGAGCATGGCTCGACTAAGAGGAACTATGATATGCAGGTCTAGGAAGCTGATTCTAAAAAAATGATGGGTAAATGATGATTTTTCAGAGGGATATATACTCTAGCCCTAAGAAGGTCCTTATTGAAAGGTTGGCTTCTTCTAGGATTCCTAATGCACTAGCTACTTTGGGAGGGCTCTCCCTTGGAGGCTATGTAACACCTCAAATTATCAGGGCGTGTTGTAACTTAGGATTTCAGGAATATAAAAATTTTCCATACCACAATCGCTGTCATACATCACAAAAATTCCCAAAAACCCTAATTTTCACATTCTCATCTTAACAAACCCAATAATCGAATAGCTAAGACAGGTGTTAAAATTTCAAATGCGGAAGCTAAATCGAACCTGATATGGTTCACAACCATAATGCCTTATTTATTATAAATGAAATCGTTCAAGACGTCTACAAGATACATTACAAGGACATCATCTCTCACAAGTGATAAGTGAACGCCTTAAACATATCCAAAACATACATAGGTTTACACATAAATAAAGATATGTTAAACATGCTACAGGCAGCAAATTAAGCTTATTCTTCAGCTACCTCCTTTCCTTTAGAGCCGTTTGTCGAACCTGAAACGTTTGAATATTCCAAGGACATAGTCCAATTAGAAGATGAATCTTCTAGTGAGAAACTCCAAAAAATAGTTTAAATCAATGCATGATCAAGTATAAAACGTATGAGGAAAATAACAAGAACTACTTTGAAATGCCTTGTGAACATGTCAGCCTCCTCCAACGAGAGCTTTCTCAATGGCGCATGCATAGCGCCTCTTGGGAGGTCCCTAACCAAGTCATCTCGGCCCGACCTCATAGAACTCATGCAAAACCACATCCGTTATCCCTTAGACTCACGATATTCCCCACGAGAGCTTTCTCGATGGCGCACGCATAGCGCCTCTCGGGGGATATCCGAGTTTTTCCCTCAACCAACAACAAATAGGTACAACAGTATGGCCACACGAATTTTATAAATGCAACAGTTAAAAAGCCAACAACGTATATTTTTCAGAAAAATATATTTCATATATGCAACATGATTTCACGTAGGAGAACAATAAGAGTTTACATACAAAAACTTCACAAAACACGTCTCATGCAATAGAAGTCCCTTATAAGAGAATAAAAAATAGTATTTGGAGTGTAGGAGTCTCACCTTGAAGGTTTATCTCTTGGAAGATACAATTTCACAACAAACGCCCTAGGTTTCTGCAGAAAACACACGTTTTGGTAAACCTAACCTCAAATATTTTTACATAGGGTTGAGAGGCATTAAATTAGGGAAAAAAATGAAAAAGTTACAGAAAAATGGTCCCCTCACGCGCCCTCACGCACCCTGGGAAGGTGGCCCATGCGCCTTCACGCGCAGGCTCTTTCCAGCGCGTGTAACTCACGCGCGGCCTACCAGATTCGGACAGCTTGGCCTCGGTTTAGTTTTTCGACCATATCTCCCTCGTTTTAACTCCGATTTTACCCCCGTTTGAACCTACGAGACCCTCTCTTCCCCCTCTACAAGATTATCAAAAACACTTGGACTTACCTCACTTTTGTTCTGACTGATTTTGGCGAACTCCTGCAAATACCCGCAACTCCGACGAGGCTCGTTCTCCCCCGCTTCTCCTCTTATTTCTTCCCGCCTTCTTGCAGAACTTCCTCCCCTCTCTCGAGAGAAAGCTCCTCCACTTAGAATGTAACACCCCATCTCCTAGAACTGCCTGAGAAGAGGTGCTACGGGAAAATAAAATAAACTGACTGATAATCTGAAATCTGATACCAATATTGAATATCTCAATCAACTGAAATAAAACTCAGAGTCAACATCAACTGAAAACCATAAACTACATCTAAGGGAAAATCCCTAAACTGAAATATAAAATAAACCTAAACTAATAAAACACCAACTAATAAACTCCGAAACATCTTTGGTCTTGAGCGGCTACATGTACACACATTACTGGACACTGCTGCTAGGCCCCACATCTGGTACTCTCCCACTAGGACCTGGAATGGTGAAGAGTACAAGGTGAGCTACAAAGCTTAGCAAGTAATAAACTAAAAAGAATAACTGAAGTTGAATTGAAGAATATCGGTGCTGATAAAATACTTACTGAACTTGTACTGAGAGATATAATAATCACTGGATAGCATTTACAAGATATAATGCACATAAACTGTAACTAAATGCAGGTATGCAACTTTGGCACGTAGGCCCACGTAACTGTAATGCATACCTGACTGATCTGTGTCCTGCAAACAGAAAAACTGTAAGCACATACTTTGGGCAATATGCCCCTAGCTCCCTGGTCGACATCAGGCGAGCGACACACAAACTGCAACTGAAAACTGGGGGATCCCCGCGGACTAGCCGCCTGGCGCGTATAATGCAATGCTCACATACATGCTAGCACACAATATGTAGTGCTCAATAGAAAGTCATGCTTAATGCTCATACCAATGTGTATGCACATAATCTCACAAAATAATGCTGATCATGTTATAATTAACTACTAAACATGGTATATGATTTTTACCAACCATATTGAGGCACAATTATTTTGATATTTCTGAGTATAGGCATGGCATATTGGATTTTTATCATATCTTGGCATAAAAATTCAATATTTGAATTATTGAATATTTATATTAAATTTAAGACTTGCATTAAGAATTTATTGGAAGCCATTCGGATGCCATATGATACTATTTGAATGATTGAGGAAACATAAGGAAGCAATTCCAATGAAACAGCAGCCCATTCGAATGAAAAAAATGGACTACAACAAGCTCATTCGAATGGCAGAAACTCATTCGAATGACAGAGGCTCATTCGAATGATAGATGATATATAACAAAGGCTATTCGGATCTGATCAAGGACTCATTCGAATGACTCACAAATTCATTTGAATGAATTTTGACAACTTCCAACTTTTGAACTAGCAAAAAGAGACTCATTCGAATGCAACAGTACCCTCATTCAAATGAATTTATGGGGTACTCACGGGTCATTCGAATGACAGAGGGACTCATTTGAATGCTAGACTATACAAAGCAACATCTTATTCAAATCTTCAAGGGCTCATTTGAATGACAAGAAAACTCATTTGAATGACAGTCTCAAAACTTCAAAAATACATACGAATGATACGATAACACATGACTCATTCGAATGACAAGGGACTCATTCGAATGATTGATACATTATAAGGGAAAAACTTACGATAGCACTGAAAACTGATTCGGATACCACTGAACTCATTCGAATGACAAAGAGGCTCATTCGAATGACTGGAAACTTATACAAAACGAAGCTTACGATAACAGAGACCATATCTTGAATCAAAACTTAGCATCACTACACCATTTTAAAAGAAAGCTTGGGAGAACAATTCCAATTGATATAAAATAATATCAAGATGTATTAAATCAATCGCTTATGAAAGAAAATGCTGAAAAGAATTGTGCATGGCTTATCATATCTCACTGGACATGGATATATCGCATGAATCTATATACATATTCTTGAACATACCATCTGATTAAACTGGGAACCCAAATCAATGAGTCTTGGTATTCTGAGATCACTGCTAATATGATTTGAAGATCATATTTAAAAGATTCACTAGAAAGAATCCCACATAACTTCCTCATGCACTCACTGTTTTACATATACATATATATATACTGCAACTGATATAAATCTGAGAACTCAATGGAACGCTGGAATAAACTGAGGACAAACTATTATGAATCTGTAATTAAAGGAATTTCAGATAGGATACTTGCCTTATGCTAACTCTGATCGGATCAACGATTGCAATGAAAATATTCCTAAGCAAAGACTTGAACCCACTGTTGGCTCCTGCTCTTTGTTCTTGCGGCGTGAAGAACATATGGCTATGGTCAAATATATATATATATATATAAATAGCCCTAAGTCCATCTCACATTCCCATTATAACTTGGAGACTTCTAAGCCCAAGCCTTCTCGTACCTGGACTCCTAATCTCATAATAACTCTTATTAACTAATTAAATAAATAACAACCTCTTAAATGACCCTCAAGTCCTTGCATTTAATTTCAACACTAAATAAAGAATTAAATGCTAACTAAATGCTGATCTCTCAATTAAAAATATTCTAAATTGCCACATTAAAAATTAAATGGCAAGTTCTCTTAATTAATTACTTCAATAATTAATTAACTAATTCTAAATAAATACTATGCCCTCTAACAGGTCGTTACATAGAATGCCTCAACTCTCAAACTTCCTTGGAGTGATTTGAGATCAACTCATAGCCTCTATTTATAGATTTTTTGAACCAATCACATTATGCCACTTGTCACAATCTAAGCCATGGACTCCAAAGACTCAAAGATATAATTGAATGGCTTTTCAAATCCAAAGCTAGAATGGATTTAATTTTTGAAATCCAAGCTAATACCCCAAACTTCTTCCAAATGACATTTTGGCCCTTATTTCAAGTTCTCAAACTTTGATATTTTACCACATAAACTTCTAATTTCATTTGGATAATTCTCTAATTATAATTACATCCTCAAACATCAAATTAATTCTCATCGAGATACTTAAAATCCAAAATTAATAATTCAAAATTACTCAATAAATACGATTTCCTCCCAGCGCTCTCACATGACCTTTGTTTCATCCCGAAACTATCTCAGGGTTGTTTTATTTACAAAATTAGAGCCTCCTCAGGGTTTCGTTGATTTCTCGAAAGCCCCTTACCATCATTCGGTCTTTTAGGCTACAATTTAACTAAATCAAAAATCGTCTCTGATTTGATTTCTTTTAGTGTCATAAATCTCGCGTCGAGACGCTCGTCAAAGATATACCTTTGTCCTTAGGTATCTAAGCTCCAGGGCACTCCCTGCAGCTGATTCGGTCACTTGTTGCCATTTCAAGCATATTTTTTGATATTTTAAACTCACTTAAAATACGTGACAACTTCACGAAAATATGGGGTATTATAGGCTATGCCACAACAATGGCTCCCTACTCTTTGATCTGATTGAAAGTTACAGGGAAGAGTAGATAAAACGAAGGAGTCATTCCAAATGAGTCAGGATTCGCTTCAAACACATATCTTAGCCATGAATAAAGAGAATATGAGTGCTATTGATTTGGGAGGACAATGAGAGGAAGTCACTCAGGAGAGGGGATGTATAGAGTTTTTTGTGAATAAAGTTGCAAAGAAGGAACGAAAGGGGCACATGAAATGATAACGTGTCGATTCGATTTTCGAATGAAGGGATCTATAAATAGCAAGTGGTCCCCGAAGGTTCCCACTATACCTCTGCCCTTGAAAGAGATTTTTTGTGCTAAACTCATCCCAAAGAACCTTGCTTCCTGAAGAAAGCTTGGACTGTTCCCTAAAGTAGTACTCACCCGGCACAACTCTTCTCAGAAGAGTTTTTCTTGCCACTAGATAACTTTCAAAGTGGCAAATTTCATAAAGACGTGCTCTCTCAACTTTGGAGCAGGAGCAGTGAACAAAAGCTATTGAAGATGAAAGTTCTAAGAACCTTTTAATAAGATAACACAAAATATCGAGATAAAAGGCTAGTTATTTGCACCACCCGACATCAATCCCTTTACCGGGGATCCTATAAGCAATAAAAGAGGCTTGTGAGTTAGCGAGGGGAGAGCCTTTGAGGTCTTTGTGTAACATCCTGCATCGAGTAATAGGAAGGACTGGATCAAGTTACCTTGATGGGCTTACGTGAACTTCTCAGGGGTCACCCATCCTTGAGCTACCCTAACTCAAGCACGCTTAACTCAGGAGTTCTTTATCCACATTTAGCCCAGAAGGTATTCAACTGGTGTTATTTTCTTCTTTACTATCATCAATATATATACTAGCTTCTCTAGAGACCCTTCTTGGACCTGACCTTGGGCTCTCGGGGTATTACACTTTGCATAACTGTGTTGCCTTTGCGGAGCAACTGGAGACAATAATAGCCAAAGTGTTAGCACAACCCGATGCCAAGACTTCGAATAAACATAAGCTTCTCCTCGATAGCTAAAGTTAGGGTTGCAATTGAATCAAACCAAGTCGAGCCAAGCTTCGCTAAGCTCAGGCTCGAGCTCGAGCTTGATTAACCTAAATTGGGCTCGAGCTTGGCTCATCAGAAGGTTGACGAACTGAGCTCGAGTTCAGGCTTGCCAAGTTAGCTCGAGCTCGAGCTCAAATTTGTTTTAAAAATCTTAATATTTTGATATGAAATAATCAAAAAATATAATTTTAAATTAACCTTGATAATCAACAAATCCCAATAGTAAACTCAGCATTAATGGATTAACCTTCAAGTCAAAACATATCTTATTATCACCACATTTTAATGGAGAAAGTGTATTAAAGTATTGCATTTAGTTTCTCATTGTCAACACATTCTCAAAATCAAACTCAAAAAAATTTAATGATATTATTATAATAATTTAAAGTTTGATAAATTTATGTTAAATAATATTTTTATAAAATTATGAATAAATTTATTAATGTATTTATAAAAGAGTATATTCACGAGCTATTTATGAACTTCTAATCGAGTTTTCTTGTGGGCCATTAATCAAGCCAACTCGCGAGCTAACAAGTGAAGCTTTATTGATTTCAACCTTGACTTGTTTACAAATCAAGCTTTAAGTTAGGCTTAAGCTTGAGTCCTTTACCTTCATGAATGAACTCAAATGAGCTAAACACCGAGATGCTGACGAACAACTTGGCTCATCTGTGACTAAACACTGAGATGCTTGCGAACGGCTTAGCTCATTTGTGAATGAGATTTTATTGAGCTGAACACCGAGATGCTTGCGAACAGCTTGGCTCATCTATGACCCTAGCCTGAGTGTTGCGAAAGAAAAACATAGGAATCAGAGGATCCCAACTTGCTATTGATTCTACCAGAGTTGCCCTCCATGTAGAGGGGAATGACTCTATCTGACGGTTGCTGCCTTCACGATGAGAATTTTTGCACTAACCCTGGGTTATTAGGTATGGATTCAATAACTAACCTAGGGATTGAGGCAAGGTTGAATTATTTGACTATTTTACTTCGAGATGAAGCAAAGTTCTTTAGGAAAGCTTTGGAAAACATGAACTGAGTCGAATGCCTGTTGATTAAGGTAAGAGCTCCACGTCTTTTGATTCTTGGGATTCATTTATGAGGGTTTTATCCTTAATGTGATTGCTTGTTGTAAAGTTTTGTTAGCTTAAGGGGGGTGAATTAAACTTTTTCATCCTTCTAAAAATAAGTGACTTGAAGCAGTAGGTAAAAATAAATGAAGCAATGCAACAAACAAGATGTATAGTAGTTTGGCTATGCCTACTCTATTACCTTGGCTCCTCACCAAGGATTTTGTTTAACTAAACTTACTTGGGTAGCTTTTAAAACAGGCTCAGCTATAAACCTTTACACCAATGGCTTTTTCAAATAGGATCGACCACAACTAATGCCTTTTATAGGATTAAGCTTGACCTTTACAAGATCATACAAAAAATGTGAATAAGAAATACAAGAGAAGGTACAAGTTGCATAAGATTGCAAACACTTCTCTTGGGTTTACAAAAAGAGATAGACAGATTAGAAGATGTAAGATTAATCTCTCTTCTCTTTTTGATGGATGTAAATAGTAAGGATCTTTTTGAAAGCTTTTTGAACTCGAGAGTGTATGGTTTTCAAGTGATCAACCTTCTTTTCTCTTTAAACTTCAACTCCTTATATAGTGTTTTGTCATTCAATGCATTTGTTGAGCTGTCCATCAAGGTGAGAGAATGTTCTTTGTGTCTTA
The DNA here is from genome assembly GCF_014633365.1 of Diospyros lotus. NCBI lineage: Eukaryota > Viridiplantae > Streptophyta > Magnoliopsida > Ericales > Ebenaceae > Diospyros > Diospyros lotus. The sequence goes on from NC_068341.1 coordinate 27,692,269, forward strand.
ACTGCCACTTTTGTCTCTATAACATCTTAAAATTCAATTAGAAACATCTATGTTCATGATTTCTGAGAAGCATTTAATGCTCTAAAAATTAAAGACATATCACATTTAATTCTTTGTAACGACTGTATTTTCAAATTCTGACAGATGGTACTCAAGTACAAAGAAGTGTTTAATCAATCAAGTTTAATCTTTACTCGAGTATAGATGCTTTGTAATCCATTATATTTGAGACTTACTTGATTACAAACTCCTTTTCACTCAATTAAAATTTTGACACTAAAAATTTCAATACATACTTGATTAGAAAGATATATTAACTCGAGTATGCAAAGATATTTACTCGATTAAAAATTTTAGAACTTGATTAAATTTATAGTCTAGAGACTTAGCATATTTCTGATAGATATCTACTCAATTAAGAGAGTGATTTACTCGAGTACACTTGTTTCATTACTCAATTAATAAGTTAAGTACTCGATTACAAGAATAGTTCAGAGGCTTGACAACTTTTAGAGAATATATACTCAATTACAAAGGATATTTACTCACGCACATGTGAATCATTACTCGATTACAAAAACTAAATATTCGAATAATTTTTTATCGCCAGAAACTTGTATTATTTACTCGAATACAAAAGCTTATTTAGACGAGTACATTTGATCTCTATTTGAATATACTAAGATTTATAATTGATTATGTAACGACTCAATAAAGGGTTAGGACACGTTATCGATGTTTATGTAATTAGTGGTTAGAATGCTTATTTCGAGGTTGTCGGGTGAATGAATGTGTCCCGACATTAAGAGACAATGGGGATTAAATTATCATGACGTGATATAGGTGGAGGAATTATATTAGTAGCCTATACTAGAATATGGTATCTATTATTATTAAATTGAAAGTATTGGAAGCATTTGTATATATTTTTATTGGGAGCATATATTATATTAAATTGTTGCAAGGGAAAAGGGAAGGTGGAGGCTAATTTGGAAGTGGGCGGCCGAGCCTAGCTTTGTTTGGGAATAGATATATATATATATATATTCTATATAAACTCCAAAAGAAAAGTGTAAGTAGTAGGCAATAGGGAAATTGGAGGGTGTTGCCGCCCATAGCTTACACATGTAGAATTATGTGTTAGATTAACAATATATTATGTTATATGTGGGTATGTGAATATATTATCTATATTATATAATATAGGAGCGATGGAAAGGGAAGCTGGTAGAACATCTCAGTTGGCCGTCTCTACCTCACGATTCTCTTTGCCTTCATGTGCTGCCTACTTAGTTATATAATAAAATATAATATATATATATGTGTGTGTGTTATACAAAGGAATGAAATAGAAAATAATATGCAAAGGGAATATATCAATATAATATTGGAGGTCAAAGGATATGTAAAGGAAATATAGAAGGAAGTTAGTAGAAGTTGATATATTATATATTATATTATATAGAGAAGCTAGGAGAAGCTGGTTAAAGTCAGAAGAGTGAAAATGGAGTGAGGGTGCCGTCGAGCATGTAAGAGATATATGGATGTATATAATATTGGATGATACATGCTATTGGAGTTTATTATATTAATATACATGAGAAAATAGCTTAATATAATGTATGTAAAGAAAATAAAGGGAGAGAAGCTAGCGGTGAGGAAATTCGGGGGGAAGAAAGAAAGAGCAAGATGTATTGTGATTAATTTATAAAGATGTGAGATGATGCATCACAGTTTCTAGACAACATTAAACGTCCCAAGTCGTAGCAATGTCAATAATAGATATTAACAATTGCAGTAAGACTTGTATGTGCTATGTTTTTACTATGTGATAGTAATAGGGGTCTCACACCCATAGACATGGGGATGCCTAGACAAATACATAGGTGACCAATGTTGGAAAACGTATCACTGGACATGACTCACCATGAAAATCCATTTTGGTTATATGTTGATGGTATTCTCATACGAGATGGGTGTAACTAATCCTTGGACCTGAGATTGTCACGGTCATCTCATAAGAAGACCGGTATGCTTTGATATCGTTTCGATGGGTCGAGACAAAGGTTGCATGTGGACGATCGTTGGGCATATCGTGAGGCTTATGGAGATGGGTGCATAACCAAGATGGGACTCGTATATCCCTTGATAGAGAATGATGTATCTAAGGCGCCTTGGTGGATATTCACTTTAAATCCATGGCCATGGTGAAGAAATGAGTTATTGACTCACTTTCTATTAAGTGAAGATATTCGGATGACCAAATAAAAACTCATGTGATCATAATCAAGAAACTCATTACCAGACTTGAGATCACATATGATACATTGACGAGAGGATCGTATTACATGATAACCATGCTCGTGAAAGCTTATTTGCGGATTATGAATCATTCTGACTAATTGGGTAGGCATGACGCCTTGCTAGAGGCCAATCTTGTCTTATGTGTTCATACCAACATATTGCCAACATATTCGGAAGCCTAATGAGTCATATGCAATAGGTACAGTCCCTGGCTTAAACTAGGAGAGCAGACGTATGGTTAAGTGGGACACTTCAACAAGAAGTTATGTCATAATAGGTTCTCACTTAAAAAGAATAAAGAGACGTAATGACGTTGATATGACGAGGGGTCATCATAAAGAAAAGAGTTTCCTAAAATGACAATTGATTAAATTAGAAATGAGTTTTTAATTTAATAATTTTTTATTTGTTAGAGTGATAAATAGGAAATAAAATATATTTGGGCTTAAGTTAATATTTGGACTAAATTGGATTTAGGCTAAATATTAAATTAAATATTATATTTGGACTAAATTGGATTTGGGCCAAATATTAAATATTATATTTGGACTAAATTTGATTTTGGCCAAATATTAAATTAAATATTATGTTTGTGCTTGAATTAGATTTGTCCCAAAATATTTTATTTAAACTTATAATTAGATTTGTGCCGTTTAATTATATTTCTATTTAGACTAGAATAAATCCATTTAATTAAGTTCCTAATTGGACTAAATTAAATGGGCCGGCCCATATCCATTAGAATTTAAGAAACCCTAGTATGTTTCTCTATAAATATCCCTTTATGGGTTGCCAAAAAAAATTAATGGTTGTGTGGTTTTTCAAGAGTTGAAAAACGAATGCCATTCACTCTTCCCCGTTTCTTTTTGGCATTGATTTGAAATGTGGGCGTTCTTTTCCGTCCATACACAAGCCGCAAAATGGAGAAGGAGCTAGCACTCCTATTTCGCTCTCCTTGCCAACGAACATGTGCCGCGTATCACGAGTTAGAGGCCGAACGCTTGGACGTCTCGAATCCGTGAACGACTCAAAAATCTAAAGGTTAAATTTATTTTATTTGTATGTGAATGATTTAATTTGGACGTTGATCCAATTGCTAGGATCAGGGTAAGGTTCAAAATTTTTGAACTACCCTGCGTGCCCCGTAGCGATCTTGCTTTACTTTCAGTGGTATCAGAGCCATCGTCGAAATATTTCAATTCCTTACGTGTATATTCAATTATGTTGTTATATGTGAAATAATTAAATAATTATTGTGTTCGTATTTTTTTGGATTACAAAAACATTTTTGCTGAAAGGGCAAAAGATCGTGTATGACACGAAAAAGTGAAAAATGGGGATCGGGGTGCATATGATGCACCAGGAACTCGAAAGACACAGCCAAGCGAGGCCCACACGCGCTGGGCAAGGCCAAGGGCTACTCGTGTGCGCGTAGGGCCCTGCCAGGGGCGGCCGCATGGGCGAGGGGTGCTACCATGCGCAATCGCATGCTAGCATGACGCTCACAGGCGTGACCGCACGCGCGCATGAGTGTCCAGGCAGGTCAGCGCGCCCGCGCATGGCACAGCTGAGCGCGGTAGCGACCCGCGTGCGACCAGTGGATGATACCCGCGGGTGCGACCCACAACCCACGCGCGCCGGCGGCCGACCCACGCAGTCCCAGCGACCCTTGCAGCCCTCGTGGCCCATGGTCGCGCGGCCCAGGCGCGCCCCATGCAACCTCCAGTCGTGCCCCTTGGCCTGGCAGCATGTGTGACATGCTGCCCAGCCGCCTCCCGGCCCTTCCCGCTGCCTCGGGCTTCAGTTTAACCCTTCCCCGAGGTCCATGTGAAGCACCAGGGCTGACCCTTCAGTGGCCCAGTGCATTCTGTTCCCTTAGGTGGGGCCCGACCAAATTGTTTGAAATTTTTTTTATTGTTTTATTCGATCCATAAGTGTATAACACCTATGGGCCATGATTAAAAATGGGCCGGGGCCTTTAATTGGATTATTTATTAATTATTGGGTTACTAGTGTATGTTTGACATGCATTGGCTGATCCAACGCCTGTTGAGCATTGTTAGTTAGACTAATGGATGGAGCCCAAGTGCAACACAATTAAAATAATTTTGTTTTTCCAAAATTATATAAATTTTTAATTTATTGAAAGCCTTTCATTAAGATTGAAATAGATGCGATAATTAATTAACATAATTGTGAATGTATCAATGTGATTGATTGCATGGGTGTATGGTATGGATCGAGTCGATGATTTATTTTATTTTGGGAATGAATGCTTGTAAATTTGGTTTTTAAAATAGGGTCCACGTGTCCTGCCTCTCTTATACTCTGATGTACATTCTCTTCTCATCTCACTCCCCCTGAATGTAACTCGAGGTTTCTGATTCTATGTAATGTATGTAAAATAGAATAGAGTAGTGATAGTTGTAGTTTGTATGAAGAGCAAGAGACGAAACCAAATAGAAGACAAGATTCGAAGACTAATAAAGGCTTGAAGAATGTGCTTGAGAAGCAAGTTCTGATTCTTCGCCTAGGTTTGACTCGCTAGCTTCCCTTCTATGGTTCGAGGGGGTTAGCCGTAGTTATCCATACCATACACCAGTTTGAGTCATTTTTATGTATTATTAATTTGATTAATTGCATGTGATGAGACCTAAATAAATAAATAATAAATCCCTCATTAATATTAAGCCAACTTGCCTTCCATCATTATGAAGCATTAGGTTTCTAGTTGGCACTTGATTTGTTGAGTCACTTAAGGTCATGTGTCACCTATGATTCCTATGTTTCATGGGCCATGAGATGTCCCTGAATGATGGGTCCGACTTAACTAGAAATGTGGGGTTTGTTGAGTCACTCAAGGCCTTACCGAGTATAGAGGCAAAGATTGGGAGTCACATAAGATGTGCTTGATAAGGACTTGTCAACCCAATGAATCTAGGAGTTGCATGGAGATGCAATTGGTAGCAAGTACCTACCTAATCAATCCTAGCACAATTTGTTGAGTCACTCAAGGTTGTACGATGGGAGATGGGATCCTAGCCCATTAGGAAATCTTTCAACGGGATTTATCGAGTTATATCTTGAGGGTGGCGAACTCGTAGAAAATAGTGGGAGCAATCATAAAATGTTACTTCTTACAATTTATGATTTTGTAATTCAATATGATTATAATAATATCTCTATATTCGGTTGTTGATCTGGAATGTCTAAAAACATGTTGATAAGATCGATACTCGAGGGCAATAATACCTTCAACGGGACTAATTTCTATGACTGGGAGATCATCTTGAGGATAGTCCTCACGTATGATAAGATTCTCTATGCGATGGAGAGCTATCTTCTTACGAAGCCACCAGTTGGGTAAATAGTAGCACATAAGGCCTGGACGATGCACGAGGGTGATATGATCATCGCTTGGTGTATCACGTTAGCTGCCATGATCCCGGAGCGTAAGCGACAACATAAAAGTTATGATGTATATGAGATTATGGATAGGCTCAGGGATCCTTGTTGAGAAGCATGTCATGGAGATGATACGTTTTATTAATAGGTTACTAGAGCTAAACTTGGGTATGGATGCTGAAACTTACCCTAAATTTAGTGCTACAGTCCTTCCCTAACAGTTATGGAAGAGACTCTTGGAGAGTTGTTGTCCATACTAAGGGACGTCAAGCCTAAAATTATATAAAGGCTAAGGGAAGTGTTCTCTTAGTTGAAGGGCCCAAGGCGCACAGGGCCAAGCACAAGAGTAAGAAAGCCAAATGGAAGAAAAGTAATTCTATAGCGTCATCTGGAAGAGTCCAGAAGACCAAAACCCGAAAGGGCAAGGAGGATGCGATCTATCTCCATTGTGATAAACCAGGAGGTGTAGAGTAAGAAAAGTTCTACTCAGGGCGCTTCAGGTATTTATGTTATTGGAATTAATCTATCTAGTTCTGATTAGTCCACATGGGTATTAGATACTGGATCTAATGCTCATATTTGCACTTTTATGTATGGGCTTAGGAGTACGAGGAGATTAATAATAGGAGAAGTATACCTACACGTGGAAAATGGATCAAAAGTTATTCCATTAGTTGTAGGGACCTATTCATTGGCATTGCCCTCTGGGTTAGTGTTTGATTTACATAACTGTTACTTTATTCCGAGTTTGACTAGGAATATTATTTCTATTTCTTATTTGGACAAGGATGTATATTTTTTTTTATTTAAGAACAATAGTTGTTCGTTTTATAAAAATGAGTTATTTTATGGTAAAGCAACAGTATGTAATGGTTTGTATGTCCTTAATGTTGATACTCCTATTAATAACATAAATATTAAGCGACTTAAATTAGGTGATTTAAATAACACTTATTTATGGCATTGTCGCCTTGGCCATATAAATGAGACTCGCATATCTAACTTGTATAAGAATGGATATTTTAGCACATTTGATTATGAATCATATGGTGCTTGCAAATCTTGTTTGCTTGGCAAGATGACTAAATCTCCCTTTAAAGGAAAGGGAGAGAGGGCCACATAAGTGCTAGTGCTTGTGCACATTGATATGTGTGGGCCCATGTCCACCCAAGCTAGAGGTGGATATGTCTACTTCATAGCCTTTACTGATAATAGATCACATTTTAGTTATGTGTATCTCATGAGACACAAATCTGAAGCTTTTGAAAAGTTAAAATAATTCATATTTGAAGTAGAAAAACAAACTGGGAAAAACATCAAAGTACTTTGATCAGGTCGAGGTGGTGAATACTTGAACGGTGAGTTTCTAGATCATCTGAAGAAGAATGAGATTCTCCAACAATGGACTCCACCTAGAACACCAGAGATGAATGGTGTGTCTGAAAGGAGGAATAGGACCTTATTGGACATGGTTTGATCCATGATGAATCGCACTGAACTCCCCATTTCATTTTGGGGATACGCACTCCTCACCACGATCTTTGTTTTGAACAGGGTTCCAAGTAAGTCAGTTACTCAGACTGCATATGAGATATGGAAAGGAAAAAATCTAAATGTCTTTCCTTAAGATTTGGGGTTGTAAAACTTATGTCAAGCGTGTTGACGACCTCGATTCTCGTGCCAACTCTCAAAAGTTGCATCAATCACATCATCTCGATCATCTCAATCATAAAAATAATATTTTATTACTAAATATCTCAAAACTCCATTTTCTTCCTATTTTCCTTCATTTTTCCTTCTAAAAATTTCAATAAATACCATCAAAACTATTTTCTCAAATCTAACTCCACAAAAATTCATAATAAACTATGAATTTCAAGGGAAAAATACTGAACTTATCCAGATGTTGCATTTTCATGCAAAACGAGGCTCTTTCATGCTAAAACCAAGATATTGGGAATCCCAAACCTAGATATTTTTGCACGGACCTCCATAAAATATTTTTCCCAAATTTTTAGGAATTTTTTCCGATTTTTAGGAAGCCTCACGCGCCGACACGCGCTAGGGTGACTGGCGGCGCGTGGAAGATCGCTCGTGACCGGTACGCGCTGGTCGTCTTCTCCTACGACGGCCGTGTCCACGTTCTAGGCTGACTCCACCAACCTCTTCCTCTTGTCCATTCGATCAAGGTGGCATGGGTTTGAGCTCGAAAGGAGCTCCAGAAGACCTCCAACCGGCAGGCCAAAGGCTCGGCCAAGGCATCCGCCATCCATCTCCGGCGAAGCTCGAAACCCCTTCAACCCTCGACCAAAATGCATCAAACTCTCCAGATTTGATCTACCTCTCATGGGTTTCGAAATCCCCTTATTTTGGAGGGCCAATTCGTTCATTATAGCGGTCGATTTGAAGCTAAAATTTCTTCAAAACCCTCGGCCACTCTTAGCTATTTATAGCCAAATTCGAAGCTTGCAACCCCTTTAGCCACTTAATACACCCTCTAAGGAGCCTCAACCTCTCTTAGATGGCCCTAGCCAAGAAAGCGACTTGCAGGAGGTCAACAATTCGACCTACTTTCCGGCCGATTTTTCTTGAAATCTGGCCACCCCAGTGGCTTTGGTCAGCCAAGCAGTAAGGCCCCGCTTTCCCGGGCGCCTTGTTTCTTGGGACAATTCTGGAACGATAATTTTTTCCTTTCACTCTCATACTAAATTGCATCATTCCTCACATCCGTCCCAAAATTTCCCTACATTATTTTATTCTCGTAAAAGAGAATCATTATATACATACCTCAATTGCGGAAGCTAGAATCGAACCTAACATATTACTTTAACATAAATTATAATCACATCTTTACATCACCATCTCTCGAACTTAATCCTCAATACAAGGCTATTCATCAATGACTTAAGACATGACATAAGCTCTCAACATAACTTTAATACATAACATACATTCTTACTAACATGAACCCTAAATTGGGTTATACATCGTCATTAACCATAAGGTTATACATCATCATTCCTTAACGTCAATCATTAATCATATCTCACATCATGGACTTCCAATTCATTCAGATTTCAAAGTAGCAGGACCTAAACACATGGGCTACATCACATACATTCATCTCATCGTTCATTCATCATGCAATTAGCTAAGTGCCATTTCATGCCTTATTCATCCTCGTACCTGCTACAATCTCCATCTGTGACATTTGAATATTTCAGGGGCAAAACCCAATTAGATAATGAACCATCTAAGGGTACAAAAATCATTTTCGTGAATGAATGCAAAATGCAAAATGCAAAATGTCATCATCGTTTTCGACTTGAGTCAACCGCACCCAACTGCTGCTCCCCATTTTTACAGCCCATTTCTTGGATCGATGTGTATGGGTGCACACTTGGTAGAGCAGCGACGCCAGTTCATAATCCCAAGCCCTTTATGCAATGCATGATCAATAATATCATCGTGAATGTATGCACATTTCAACATCAATATATGTAAATGCAATCTACATGACATAATCACATCAAGACATGACAACATGATAGAATCATGTACATCAAATTGGGTTTTGGGAAAACCACTTCCAAGTCAAACATTTTCATAAAACTAAATTTTGTTTGGTAAGTACTACTTACCTCATTCATATCTCATAACATCTCGATTTTTGTGCCAGGCTTCTAACGTAATCAATTCGAATCCTCAACATACCCTGGCCATCATATTCATTTAATAATATCAATATTCTATTTCTCATAATTTCCTCATAACTTTCCTCTATTTCTTCTTATTTTTCCTCAATAAATCCAAACTTATTATTCCTCACTAAATAATTCCTCAATAATCCAAACTAATTATTCCTCAATTATTTTCCTCAAATATTTCTCAATAGCAATTCCTAAAATAATTTTTCTAATTTACTAGAACATTCTAGAGAATTTTTACTTACCTTAACATAGCCTCTTAGGCTTCCTCGGCATGCGTGCCCTAACCTCGAAATGTGTGACTGACCTCGATTGTCGCGCAAATCCTTGATTCTCGCACATCACCTAAATTCTTATGCACGACTTCAATTTTTGTGTGACATCTCAATTTTCGTACACCGCCTCAATTTTCGTGCAATGCATCAATTTTCGTGCATCTCCTCGAAACATGTTCCCAAACCATTTTTCTTACCAAAATCTCTAGAATAATAATACATCTTTATTTCAAATTTTTCCAAAATTTTCAAGGGCTTCCTCATATTTTCCCTTATTTTTCTTATTTTCTTTCTTTTCTTTTTCTTTTTCTTTTCTTTTCTATTTTTCTTTCTTCCTCTTACTGTTCACCTTTTCCTTCCCGTGGCTCTTGCGCACGCACCACCTGTAACTCGGCCATGCTCGCACTAGCTCCTGTAAACAGCGCCGCCGCACATGTAACGCCCAGCTTTCTCGGGTGCGTTAATTCTTGGAACAATTCTGGGACGATAAAATTTTTTTATTTTTTTTTTCGAAACTAATACTAAACCACATCATTCCTCGCATTCATACCAGAATTTCCAATCATTTTATCTCAAAAGAGAATCATCATATACATCAAATGCGGAAGTTAGAATAGAACCTGACATCTTACTTTAACATAAATCATATCTTATATCACGGCTTCTTGAACTTAATCCCAATACAAGGCTATTCATCAATGACTTAAAACATAACATGAGTCTCAACTAACATCAACACATAACATACGTTCTTACTAACATTAACTCTAAATAGGGTTATACATCGTCATCATTAACCATAAGGTTATACATCATCATTTGTCAATCTTCAGTTATATCTTACATCATGGACTTCCAAATCGTTCAGATTTCAAAGTAGCAGGACTTAAACACATGGGCTACATTACATCATTCATCTCATCATTCATTTCATCATGCACTTGGAAAGTGCCATTTCATGCCTCATTCATCCTCGTACCTGCTACAATCTCCATCTGGAACATTTAAATATTCCAGGGGCAAAGCCCAATTAGATGATGAACCATCTAAGTGAGCGCACAAAATCATTTTCGTGCATGAATGCAAAATGTCCTTTCCTTTCATTTCGATTTGAGCCGATCGTACCTTAATGCTACTCTCCATTTTTACAGTCTCCTTCCCAGACCGAGGTGTATGGGTGCACCCTTGGAAAAGCAGCGGTCCCGGCCCGTACTCTCAAACCCTTATGCGAATGCATGATCAATAATTTCATCGTAAACACATGCACATTTCATCATCAATATATGTAAATGTAATCTACATGACATATTCACTTTAAGACATGACAAAATCATTTGCATCAATTTGGCTTTTGGAAAAAACCACTTTCAAATCAAGCATTTTCCATAAAACTAAATTCAGTTTAATAAGTACCACTTACAAACAAAGCATTTTCCATAAGTCCAAATTCATTTGGGCAGTACTACTTACAAACAAAACATTTTCCATAAGTCCAAATTCATTTGGGTAGTACTACTTACCTCATACGCATTCTCATAACATCTCGATTCTCATGCCAGGTTTCTAACGTACTCACTTCAAAATACCAACATACCCTGACCATCATATTCATTCAATAAATCAATAATCTATTTCTTTCCTAATTTCCTCATAACTTTTTTTTATTTCTTCCTATTTTCCTCAATAATAATTCAAACTAAGCATTGCTCAATTATTTCCTCGAATATTTCTCAATAGTAATTCCTAAAATAAATTTCCTAATTTACTGAAATTTCTAGAGAATTTTTACTTACCTCAACTTAACCTCTCGGGCTTTCTCGGTATACGCACCCTAACCTCGAAATGCATGTCCAACCTCGATTGCCTCATAAATCCTCGATTCTCGCACAACACCTCAATTCTCATGCACTACCTTGATTCTCGCACATTTATCTCGATTTTTGTGCTACATCTCAATTTTCGTGCACTGTCTCAATTTTTGTGCACTGCCTCAAAACACGTGCCTGAACCATTTTTTTTCACCAAAATCTCTGAAATATTAATACATCTTCATTTCCCTTTTTTTTGGAATTTTTCAGAATTTATTTCCAATTTTTTCTATTTTCTTTTCTTTCTTTTCTTTTCTTTTTATTTATTTATTTATTTATTTTTTCTTCACTTCATCTCCTACCTCCTTCTCCCTTTGTTCTTCTTCCTCCATGCGCGACACAACCCCTGCTGCCTGCTCGTCCGCCATGAACAGTCGCCACTTACCTGCTGCTAGCCTCTATTGGCCGTCACCGCGGCCAAGCCAGCCGTCGCCGATCGTGCCTCGCCTGCTACCAACCTCGTCGCGGCCGTTGCTGGCCGCGCCTGTCGCGCCGTGCGGCCTACTAGTCGCGGCCATGCTGCTTTGGCTCGATTTGGCCGCATTCGGCCTCACCTTACCAGCCTCCACCGGTCTCCTCTGAGCTTCCTCAGAACCGGCTACTGCTCGCGGCCGCTTGCTGCTGGAAGCTTGCTACTCGGCCTTCTTCACGGGACAACCATGGCCGCAACTTGTGGCCATGAATGCTGTCCGCTTGCTGCGGCCAGCTCCTTCTCGCACCACTCTCATTCTCTCTCGATCTCGATCTCTCTCAAGCTCGCCCTCAGCCTCATGATCTCTCGGCCAGCTCTCAATCTTCTCTCGGCTCACTGCCATGGCCGAAACTCTCCCTCCTCTCTTTCTCTCTCTGTATATATGGGCGAGCCCTGCCTTGGCCACCACTCTTCCTCTCGAAAATCTCTCTGAAATTCCCGCACCCCAATTCCTCAATTGCAGAACCATGCTGCACCCTGCCTCCCACACCTATACGCATGCACATTTATATATATAATACGTATTTTATGTATATTATATACTAATATAATTATGAAAAATACTTATTTAATCCCTATATTTCTACCTTATAACACTTAGGAATTTCTCTAATTTCAAATACACCCCTAACGCTCAAATTAAATTGCATCACGATGCTTGAAATCTAAAATTAATAATCGACGATTACTTGATAAAATTGATTTCACCCTCAGGTCCTCACCGGGCCCTTGATTCTTCCCGCAACCACTAAAGGGTTGATTTTTATGAAAAACCAAAGCCCCCTCAGAGTTTCGTTGATTTCCCGGAAGTCTCCTGCGACAATTCGGTATTTCAGCCTAAAACGAGACTATATTTTAGCTGTACCGAAAATCGTCTCAATTCTGATTTCTTTTGCTTCCATAAATCCTATCTCAGAATGCTCATCGAGACCATGCCATTTTCCATAGATATTTACACTCTGGGGCATTCCCTCTAATCAATTCGGCGATTTATTTTGCTATCAATCCCATTTTCGGTATTCAAATCTTGCTTACAACACGCCACCAGCCGTCCCAATGGCCACCACCTGCTTCGCCTAGACCGCCGCACCGAGCTGCCATCACCATTGCGACCTGCCGCCCGCATCCATCTTCCCCAAGCGTTGCGGCCATGGCCGCATTAGTTTGTCTCCAGCCAGCCACGATCGATCGCTCCAGTTGCTCCGCAACCGTCTCCGCCCTCAAGCGCCACCTCACAGCACTAGCTCGCTACTACATTGCTTCGCTCGAGCTTCGCCCGAGCTGCCATGGCCATTTGGAGCTTCGGCCATGGCAACTACTCCTATGCATGCTGCTTCATCGGCCATCTCCCTCTTGATCTTTCTTTCCCTATCTCACAGATACTCTCGGCCGAAGCTTTGCCAAAGCTTAATGCCATTAACTCTTTGCAACTCCCTTACTTCTTCCATTTCTTCTCACTGCCATGGCCGAATTGGCCATCTCTCTCTCTCTCTGCAACTCTCTCAAATCTCTCATCTATATATAAGCGAATAACCTTGGGCGCCACTCTTCCCTCTCGACAACTCTCAGCAAAATCCCTCAGCCCAAAGCCAACATCTCAGAACTTGCCTCCATGCGCACATACAGCTTCTCCCCCTGTCCCTCACACGTGCACATTATATATACATTATATATATATTATTATATGCTAATAAAATTATAGAAAATACATATTTAATCCCCATAATTATTCTATATTACACTTGGGAGTTTCTCTAATTGCAAATACCTCCCCTAATGCTCAAATTAATTTGCATTACGATACTTAAATCCAAAATTAATAACTTCAAAATTACTCGATGAGGCTGATTTAGCCCCGGGGTCCTCACCGGGCCCTTGATTCATCCCGCAACCACTAAAGGATTAATCGTCATGCAAAATTGAAGCCCCCCTAGGGTTCCGTTGAATTCCTGGACGTCCCCTATGAAAATTCGGTATTTCAGCCTCAATCACAGCTGTATTCTAGCTGTACCGAAAACCATCTCAATTTTGATTTCTTTTAATCCTATAAATCCTATCTCAGAACACTCATGGAGATTATACTATTTTCCATAGCCAATTACACTTTGGGTCATTCCCTCCAATCGATTCGACGATTTATTTTACTATCAAACCCATTTTTCAGTATTCAAACCTTGCTTAAATGACGTGGTGACCTTACGTCGAAACGGGGTTTTACACAAGCTCGTTACAAAAGTTGGTCCCCCGACCACCCTCGTGCCATCCCGTGCCTCAGATGGCTGGTCGGCGACCACTCGTGCATATGTCGAATTCCATGGCTAAAGTTTGCTAAATTTGCACTTTAGCCCCTTAACTTTTGGGCTATCTCACTTTGGACCTTTTCAGTTAACCCCTGAACTTTTCATAATTGCATTTAAGACCCTCAAGTCCTAAAACATCCCTTTGACCCTCGAAGATTCCTAAACAACTTTGTTTTGGCCTCCCTCTAGTAATTTCCAAAAACTGTATTTAGGCCTGAATCTTTGTTTTGGACTTAAACCCATTCATTTTTTCCTGAAACCTTTCCTCATGAAAAACCTAAGTCCCCTCACGCTTCCGTTGACTTTTGAGAAGTTTTCTATAACAATTCAATTTTACAGCCTAATTGGCTTGCCTTTTAGCTATATTGAAAACTGTTCCTAATCCAATTTCTTTCGGTACCATAAATCCTATCTCGGGGTGCTCATTAATGCCACATCATTTTCCTTTGGCATCTCGGCTCCAGGGCACTCCCGGCAGTTGATTCGGTCATTCATACGGTAATAAATTACCGTTATACCCTCAATTTATCCTTAAATTCTATTTTTACCTCAAGATAAATTACCCTTGAGTCCTTTAGAATTTCTTGGGTATTACAAGGTTCATGCTTGTTGTTTATGCAAAAAAGTAATGTAAATCTTCCTTAATTGTTGTTGGATTTTGTTAAATTCCATTAGAGCTTCAAATAAAGTCTTGTATACCCGATAATTCTTTGGGAATGATGTTTTCTCTGTTAGAGTAGAGAACATGCAAGGATTTGGTGTTACTTGCATGGATGTTGTTCTTGTGTATGCTGTTTCAGTTGCAGGCTGCAAAGATTGTCGACCGTTTTAACCGAACTATTGATTGATGCTCAAAAATGCAAAAAAAAATTATATTTTTATTACCTCCTAATCCATTTGATCAACTTAAAATCTTTTGAATTGCTTGTTGCAGCCCAAAAGAAGGAAAGATATGAGATGAATGATCTAACTCTCCAAAAGCATGATTGAAAGAGGAAGAAGAAGCCAAGAAATGAAGGTGTTATGATAAGAGTCAAATCCATTCGAATGCGTCTTTAGAAGATATTCAAATATGGAGCAATTCAGATGGAAGCTAGTCAATCATTCGAATGAATCATTCGAACATTCGAATATGCAAAATTCGGGAATGTATTCGGATAAACTTGGCCCAATTCGAATAAGAAGTAACAAAAATCAAGAACTCCAAGTAAAAGTGTGTATATCCGAATGAAAGCCAAGTCATTCGAATGAGCTGAGTATGAGAAGAAATTCGGATAAACATATCGTATGGAAGCAATGAAGATATATCCGAATGAAGTCCAAGTCATTCGAATGTAATTGAAGAAGAAAGAAAATCTATTTGAATGAAGGCTGAGTAATTTGAATAAGAAGCAACACAAAGAATTCCAGATTCGAATACTTCCCAAGTCATCCGAATGCTACGAAGAAGTCAAGCGGAAAATTAGAAATTCATTTGAATGAAAGTACTGTTGCATTCGAATGACTGAGAAAATCGCCGTGTAAGGAATAGTAAAGTGTAAAATTCATTCGAATAGGATTAAGGCTCATTCGAATGACCCGAACAGCCAAAGGAAACTCAACACGCATTTGAATATCTCTACTAGCATATTCGAATGACACTACAAGAAAACATGCATTTAGAGACGCATTTAGAGACGGATTTTAAGTTTGAGACGGATTTAGAGACGGATTTTGGGTCATCGTTAAAACCTCTGTCGGTAAATTTGAGACGGATTTTAAGACGGATTAGAGACGTTAGAGACGAATTATTTCCGTCTCTATTTGAGACGGATTTAGAAACGGATTTAGAGACGGACTGTAGAGAAGAATGTAGAGACGATTTTTTTTCATCTCTATTTGAGACTGATTTAGAGACGAATTTTTTCATCTCTATTTGAGACGGATTTGGGGACGGATTTGTCGGTCTCAATTTGAGACAGATTTAGAGACAGATTTGAAGACGAAATTTAGAGACGGATTTTTTCGTATCTATTTGAGATGGATTCAGAGACGGAGTTAAAGACGAAATTTAGAGACGGATTTTTCGATCTCTATTTGAGATGGATTTAAAGACGAAATTTAGAGACGGATTTTTCTGTCTCTATTTGAGACGGATTCAGAGACGGAGTTAAAGACAAAATTTAGAGACGGATTTAGAGATGGATTTATCGGTCTCTATTTGAGACGGATTTTTCCGTCTCTATTTGAGATCGATTCAGAGACGGAGTTAAAGACGAAATTTAGAAAGGGATTTAGAGACATATTTTTCCGTCTCTATTTGAGACTGATTTAGAGACCGATTTTGAGAGGGATTCTAGAAGTAATTTGAGATGGATTTAGACACGGATTTCTTCTGTCTCAAAATCCGTCTCTATTATAAATTTAATTAAAAAATTATATTGCTAAAAAATTTTATATATAAACCTGATATACACAATATAAATAATGCATAAATATATAAACCTGATATACACAATATTAAATCCATACAATATTAAATTCATACAAGAAATCCATATAATATTAAATTCATACAGGAAATCCATACAATATTAATAAAACACATCGTCCATGAACAATAAAAATAATACAATGTAATATCTATCCATGGCAATGACAGATCCTCCTAATGATCCGAAGGATTTGAGGGCGGTGGCGAAGAAAAAGGATTATGTAATCTTTCTTCTATAGCTGACAAACGATGGGTCAATGGTTGTATAGCTGCGCTAACAGCTTGTTGAATTTGGTCAGCAAGTGAGATGGACGACGAATGTGGAGGTGGTGGCGATGGTGACAACATATGATAGGAACCAGGGATAACGTATGCTTCTGACCCCATCCCATATACACGACCCTTCTTTTTCCCGCCTGCAACCTCCAACCATAATGATGTCTCATCAAAAGCTGGCTGCGAGGGCTGTCTAGCAACGTCACTATCTTCTGTCGGGCCAACTGCTGATGATTGTGATGATGCATCATGTTGGCGCATCTGGAAGTCAGCCTGCAAGTATATATATACATGGAATAAGTTGTACCATAAAAAAGGTCAGTTAAGCATAATAGAAGACACAAGTATTGTTGTATATTTACATAAGTTTCCTCAGATTTACTGTCAACGAATCCCGATTTATCTTTTCTTTGATGCATCGCAATAAATAACTCAGCCTGTGTAGGTGGGCGACCAAGTAGCTTAGACTGCAAAGGAAAAAATAAAGTGTTCATACAACCATATTTAAGTAATTAAGTATAATGAAAATAACAAAAAATATCAAATATTACCAGTCTCTTCTTATGTTCAGACTTAGGGATGAAACCACATGTATGCTTACTACCTCCGACATCTGAAGACCGATTTTTCTTAGCCTTTTCTGATTTGTTTTTAAATTATGGAGTATTCCAATACTCCTTAAGTGCTTCAAATACAACAGGACACATTCAAAATGGTTTTTTTGGCAAGTCCCTCCTCACACGGAACAAAAGGTCAGTCAAACGATCAGAGGCCGTCTTTTCAAAATTTATCCTTATTTGATTTTTCAAGTCACTCTCCCAAGACCAATTCTTCTGTAATGTAAAGCAAAGCAAAATTTAAACAAAATAAAAAGTTAAATTAATCAATACTTCTACAATCTGTCCGGTCTATGTAGTTTCACTAGTAATAAGCAATCTATAGCAAGAACATGAAAAGGGAAACATGATAATCACAAAAGATGTCTTCCAAACACCTCAATAATGTAAATCGACAATGAGAAGGCCAAAGATGAGTTAATTCATGAAACTATTTGCACATGCCCATATGTGAATTTCCATAACCTAAGTTCCTATGAGAAGGATTTTCAAAAACAAAAAAATGGAAAACTAGGAGAACATATATGCGGATCTGTGTATAAGAAATAGGTTCATGAATTGGAAGAACATATATAGTCCATGTGCATGGATTATTATAAACAGGTTAATTTTCACCAACAACAAGTGTCCATTTCACACATCAGTCAAGAATGTGTATATTATAATTGCTAAACCAATTTCAAGTGATGTAATTTTTCAGCTGGACCACAGAGCAAAAGCATAATTACCCCTTGATTTATTTGTCAAAAAAAAAAAAACAATAATCACATTGTTATTTCAAATAAAAGCCAACTCACAACTGACCTAGCAAAAATCTAAGCATATTTTCATTGTATTAAACCTATTGCATTCTCAATAGCTTGCTCACCAGCTAGTGACATAATTTTCAGCAAATGAAGTGGTGTCAAGTGTCAACTGAACTTCCATTTTTTCCCTTTTCAGTGTGTATGTGTTGGTTCGAGGAAAAACAAGCCTTGATAACAACAGTAAGGTTGCTCTTTTATGACTAGAATGTTATAGGTTTGGGTTGTGGAAATAGACCCTATCTAAGTAGAATTAAGGTTGCATACAAAAAAAAAAAAAAACCTCCCAGTCCTTCAGAAAGCAAGGAGTCTTGTGCACTAAGTACAACTTTGTGTATGTTTGGTTGCTAAGGTGGAGTTCATCAAATCCCTTCAGAGACACAAAACAAACGCAAAGCTCGACAATTTTCCCTTCTTGTACAAATTGTCAAAGATAATGTAAAATGCTTGGATGTAAAACCCAACTATGCATGCACATAAAACAAAGAACAAAACAAAACAAAAGAAAAAATACTCAAGCCCTTAACCATATCATATGGATTCTGAATTTTCTATAAACATGAATTAACAATGTACATCAATATATGGTGTTAGATAGCACAACATCATCAACGGATCACATTCTCAAAATATAGAATTAATTTCATAATGAATTTGAAATATAGACTTGTTTAAAAGAAAGATTCAGACAATAAAACTTATAATTTTTTTAGAAGTATAGCAACATGTACGATAGGACAATAGATTTACAATTATGGATATGGAAAAACCTGAACAACGGAAAAACTATTGCATTGGGTTCCTTAAAACTATCAGAAAAAATTACATCAATTTTTCACACACTTCTGCTTTAGAAAATTATTTAAAATGTTATGTGCACTTTGGTAATACATGTCCAAATCCACTCAAGAAAGTGAGTATCTTAAGACAGAAGTAATTTGTTCCTTCCTCTGTTCTCATCCAAGTGTGCACACAACCATGATGATGTGCTTTGAAAATTTTAAACTTATGTTGTTTCCAACCTATGTGGAGGGTATGACCTGCCATGTCTTTAAGCAAATAAAATTTGCAACACTATGTTAGCAATTCAATAAACACAACAAGTATAACCTCTCTATACTCGCAATATAAAATAATAAGTACTAGGTACTCTAAGTTATTGGATGAGAACGATGTAAAGCATGAGAATCCATGACATCTATTCTATGTTCTTAAGATATTTGAAAATGACTTGATGCATCTATTTTTTTTTCTTCCTCCGTTACTTATCATCTCACCCAATCGATCCCATAACCTTGCTCATATGCATTTTACTTGCATTCTATTTAGTTACCCCTTTCTCTATCTCATGCTTATTGAATATGACATCCTAGCAGAAAATAGAGGAAGTTTCAATTGCTCCAGTTCCTTATAAAGACCAATTATCAAGAATATAAGACACCATGTGGTAGTACTTACAAGCAGTGTTGACTACTCCTTGTTGCAACATATAAAAAACCACACTTATCAAATTATTGATTGATCAAATATATTATTTTTGCATTGCTTGATCTTATCCAACACATGATTTCATGCTATTCTAAATACGTAAATCCATCTTGTTTAACAGGTCAACTAGAAAGGTGGACTTATTTTTTTACCCTCCTAGATGGTTCACTCATTTTCTTATCTTTTTTTTTTAAGCTGAGGTGTTTTTTTGACAGGGTTGCTCCTTAAAGGTAGTTCTAGTTACATGCTAGTTTATTAATCAGGAAAGCTTTTCTCCATGCCATTTGAAACGTACAGTTCATGGGTGTCGTGAAACAAAACATTTTCATTCATGTAATTTCCAGCATGAGTCATTGACCATTGTTTTGCTAGCATGCATGCATTTCAAATAACTATACATTAATGCTTGCATTAACATAGAAGCATCTAAATTCATCCACAAGAGTTAGT
Organism: Diospyros lotus; assembly: GCF_014633365.1. NCBI lineage: Eukaryota > Viridiplantae > Streptophyta > Magnoliopsida > Ericales > Ebenaceae > Diospyros > Diospyros lotus. The sequence continues at coordinate 27,712,707 of NC_068341.1, forward strand.
AAAATGTGGATCAGTTCTACGGAGTGAATTAAGAAATGATGTCTGTTTGTGAGGAGTGTATCTGGCTGCATCATTCTTCATAATACTTCAACATGTACTTGTTAGCAAATTATTTACAAACGTTTATGTATAATGGATAAAAGCGATTCTAGAATGACAGTGTAAGAATTACTTGGATTTATGGAAAAAATTTCCTTAATAAATTTCTGCAGTTCAATTTTAACCCTGAAAAAACTAATATATATATATATGTATATATATAAGATACCACATCCCATTTGGAAAACATTATCTGCTCATTCAATTTGCACTGTGTTTGCTTCTCATTTGATCTTAATATACATACATTCAAATGAGAAACGATTAAATAAGATAAATGGAGCAGCAAACGAACACCATTTGACAGAAACGATTATTTTTTACATTTGTCATTGGCTTTTGCTGAGTAAAGAGGTTGAAACTTACTGATCATATCATTATGAATTGACAATAATGTTGATGATTACAATGGTACTATTGGCAATAATGTTGACAATATGTTTTTTAAGAAAATATAAATTGTTTACTAATTTTTTTTTTTTGTTTCTCTACATATAATTATTTGTTTCCTAAAAACAAACATCTAATTCAAAGAAAATAAAAAATAAAAAGCATCTAAATTAATGAAACAGTTTAAGATCTGCAGATTTTGGCATGATTTTTGGAATTTTGATGCTTTACAATAAATTTCCAAGAATCTTTTATTAGTATGTAGCAAAAGTCATTTATTTTTTACATTAGATTTTGACTATGCATAGCTCTCCAACCTTAGGTTTTATCTTTAGAAAATTCTTAATAGATGAGACAGGAATATATGATATTATGTGAACATTGGTCGAAAAAATTGGTATTGCATATATGATATCATACAAGTTGCTTAATGGATACATTCTATATTTATATGTTTTTAATGTAATGTTTGCTCTATTTCTTTTCACACATCAACTATCTATATCTGGATATAAAAGAGAATCGAAGAAAACTCTACTAATATTGTTTGCTTACTTGTACAAATGTCATATTCCTTATGAGTCTAACATGGACACACCAATCATGTATTTTATTACACAACTCACTCAAGAAAACTATAAGAACAAACTAATAAACTATATCATAGAAAACAATAACACGGTGGAAATGATATGCTCATTAATCAAAAACTAGACAAAGATCCAAACTCTTTCCTTCCCAACAAAAACAAAATAAAACAAAGATATAAATACGTATCACAGGACAGGATAAGGCATGCACACTTTCAATAGAAAACCAATGGAAACCAATGTTCATAAACACAACAAGAAGAGTAATATTTTTCTCATCACTTCAAACTAATGACAATTATATAATAAATAATCTAAATTGTTCTATTCAATTCAATTCAATGTAATGGCTCGATCCAATGTGCAGCATAATGAAGAATAGATAATAAAAAATACTATCTGTAGAGCTCATATTTTACATATGTTTAGTGCTTAAATGTTAAACTACTAGGGCATAAATATATTAAAAAGTTATCCATTGGGTTAAAATAGGTCAAAAGCAAAAAACAAGTATGACTTCTAAAACATTAAACAGTTTAGATAAACTAAAGTAACACATTACCTTAAATTCGCCAAACCACATATCCCTGACTGTAGGGTCTGTCTTTTTCCAACTCGTGTATGGCTTCTCAAACTTACTTTGAATTATTCGTGTTATATCTCATTTGCACCAAATGTTATCAAACCTATTGAAACACACATTAGTTTGTGAAAACATCTACTAAAACTTTGTGCAAATAAAAATTGATTAATAAGATCAAGAACGCTTACGAGGAACCTAAGGGACATATCATCATATGGTTTTGAGGTGGGACAGGGGGCGTTGATGAACCCCCAACCTCAGTGGGCGTGGAAGAAGGCCCATCAGTGTAGGATTGAGGTGTATGTGGGCTAGGGGAATCAAATCTCACATCAGAAGAAGATGAATGTCCCCCTACAAAAATAAATAATTGTGAGAATTTCAACATACAAGTGATGAATAATTTCAAGATGGAGATGGAGTGTAGAGTGTACCAATGTGGTCCTCTCCTGCACTCTCTCTAAACTGACGACGTCACATACCCTGACCATATGGTGTTCTTTGTGACATATCCTGTCATATAAGGAAAACGGTTAGTAGGCATGTGATGACAACTTTTAACTACTTTCACAATAAATTATGATTTATCGTGTACAAAATAGTATATGTTATATTCATGAACCCGTGTTTAAAATTGTGTTTTTAAACTAATAACTTAAATGTAAGCATAACATTATAGTTAGCTGGCGTATGTTTAGTTGGCTATGTGATTTATGAATTATTATAAATATTTTTAATTTTACAAAATATACATTGAAGAACTAGTGACTGCAAATTATTATAAGTATTATGTATATATACATATATATATTTCAATCTAAGTTCCTAATCAGCCTCATATTTTGTTAGGAGTTCACAAATAACATTATTCATATCTCTTAGTTAGATATTAATAGTTTGAAAATGAAACTCACAACATCAAATTTTCTAATCTATAAAAGGATCATACTGATTATGATAACAACTTTTAAATACTTTTGAAAAAAAATATGATTTATCATATAAATCAATGGTATACGTTATATTCACGAACTCGTATTTCAAATTGTGTTTTTGAACTAATAGATTAAATGTGAGGATAAGATTGCAGTTGTTCACTATCACCTATGTAGCTATTCCGTGTCGTCTGACTGCTCATCTTCATCCTCCTCATCTTCATCCTCATCTTCGTCCTCATCATCATCCTCATCTTCGACTTCTTCAACGTCTACCTCCTCATCACCCGCAACAAGGTTCTGATCAAATGAGTGCTCATCCACAAATTCGAATTCACCAACTTCATCTCTAAGGGTGTTGAGTTGTTCATTTACAATTGTAGCCGGCTGCACTGGCATTTCCTCATCTGCCTGATATGCATCCCTTTGTCTGTCGATAGTTGGGGCGTGAACTATGCTCCTAGCCTTAGCTCGAATAACCACCCACCAGTCTACGAAATTTCGTTGTCGAGATGGATACGGAGCATAATAAACCTGATGCGCTTAAGAGGCAAGTATAAAAGGATCATACCCATTGTACCTTCTGTTAGCTCTGACCTCGACTATTCCATATTGATCATGTATTCGAGTCCCACGTCTAGGGGTTGGGTCGACCCATGTGCAATTAAATAGCACCACTTGTTTGATTGGTAATCCCAGGTATTCTAATTGGATTACCTCTTGAAGTATACCATAATAGTCATCTTCGGGTTGCCCATATACTGACCCTCTAGTGCAAACTCCGTTGTTTCTTGTTGACTTGCCTTGACTCCATGAATCTGTGTGAAACTTATACCCATTGATGATGTACATAGGCCATGTGCGCACCATTCTCAAGGGCCCCCATGACATGTCACGTATTTGTTGATCATTAATCTCATTCATTGGATCATGCACCTGTGCATATGAAATACATGGCATAATTCATATATTTGTCACAATAATAATTTCCGTAATTTAAGATAGACTTACATATTCCTTAAACCATTTCGGGAAATCAACCTCTATCCTCTTATCTACATCAATTTCGGTCATGTGTGGTGCATCCGCTTTAATAGAATCCACAAATAAACTGTGTTTATAAAGGCCATATTAATCATATATGCAAATGAGAAACCTAAAGTTGATAATACCAAAGATATGAGTGATTACTTAATGTATGGTTGGACCTCATCACAGTTCAGAAGAACATACAATGTGGCATGGTCTATTTCTCGATCATCCAATAATCGATTTTTGTATGCACCTGATGGTCGACCAGAATGATTGAAGATGGAAAAAGTTGAATGATCTGGCGATAAGTCAACACCATAATCATTCCGTGGACCTCGTCTGATTCTTGATTGTACATCAGGTCCAAAATAATGCGAACAAAAAGTGGAGGTTTCCTCTGTGATGTATGCCTCGCAAATAGAGCCCTCCACACGTGCCTTATTTTTAACTTTACGCTTCAATGTGTGCAAAAACCTATTGGGTAACAAAAATATATTAACTCAACTTTCTAGGTTATATAACAAAGGATATTGTGTAATGTTTCAATTATAATTAACTCTCAAATGGATACATCCAACGATAGTGCACTGGGCCGCCAACACGTGCCTCATAAGCTAAATGTATAGGCAAGTGCTCCATTGAGTTAAAGAACCCAGGTGGGAAAATTTGCTCCATCTTGCAAATGATTACCTTAATATTTTCTTTCATTATTTCTAGCTTATCTACCCTGAGACTTGAAGAACACAGTTCTCTAAAGAGTTGACTCAACTCTGCTAGGGGCTTCCATATAGGGTCTGGGAGTGCTCTCAGTGCAATTGGGAGGAGGCGTTCCATGAAAACATGACAATCATGGCTTTTCATGCCATGCAACTTTGCTTCTCGCATGTCTACACAACGACCCAAATCATATGCATATCCATCAGGAAGTTTTAATTCACATACCCATTCGCACACTGCTCTCCTTTGTTCCACATTGAGAGCATACCGAGCCTTTGACTTTAAGTACTTGCCATTACCTTGTGCCACTAACTCAAGTTCTCTACGTCGATAATACTCTTTTATGTCCATCCTAGCCTTAATGTTATCCTTTGTTTTGCCCTTCACATCCATCACGGTGTTAAAAACATTATCAAATACGTTCTTTTCAATATGCTTTACATCCAAATTGTGGCAAATGAGATTTGTTTTCCAATATGGCAACTCCCAAAAAATACTTTTCCTTGTCCAATTGTGGTCTATCCCGTAGCCTTGCGTGCGAATTAGACCTATTTCAGTTATTTCTGGCAACGCCCAAACTTGACCCCATATTCCATCACCGCTGAACCGTGGTGGGGGCCCACCCTTCTCAATCTTATTCTTAACAAAAGCATCTCGGTTCCTTTGAAATGGGTGATTCATGGGTAAAAATATTCGATGACAATCAAAAAATGATGTCTTTCGACCATGCTTCAGTGTGAATGCCTTTGAATTCTCCATGCAATACGAGCATGCTAACTTGCCCGCAGTCATCTAACCTGATAGCATACCATAGGCTGGGAAGTCATTAATAGTCCACATCAGTGCAACCCTCATTTGAAAGTTTTGTTTTAGTGAAATATCGTATGTTGGCACGCCAATATCCCATAACATTTTCAACTCGTCTATGAGAGGTTGTAGGAACACATCTATTTTGGATTTTGGATTGTGAGGACCAGGGATGATTATTGTAAGAAACAAATACTCTTGTCGCATGCACATCCATGGAGGAAGATTATAAGGAGTGACAATCACAGGCCAACATGAATAGGTTTTCCCAGATTGACCATACGGTGTGAAGCCATCAGCACACAGCCCAAGCCTGACATTGCGTGGTTCACAAGCAAAATCAGGATGCACATTATCGAAGTGCTTCCATGCTTCTCCATCAGATGGGTGGGACAACACACCTGGCTCCCGTGGGTTTTCATAGTGCCATCTCATCTCCCCAGCTGTTCTCTTCGACGCATGAAGCCTCTGGAGCCTATGTGTTATAGGTAAATACCACATCCGTTTAATTGGGACATCCTTTCATCTCCCAAGACCTACCTTGCGGCTTGTATATCGTGGGGCATGACAAAACTTGCACTCGGTTGCATTAGTATCATCTTTAAAATAAAGCATACACATATTAACACAGCAATCAATCTTTTGGAACCCAAGGCCCAACTTAGAAACCATCTTCTTTGTCTTGTAAAAGTCCTTGGGCATCCGGTTGCCTTCGGGCATCAACTCATTTATTAGTTGCACCCAAGCATTATAGCATTGCTCAGGTAAGTTGAAATCAGCCTTAATGCTAAGCATCCTCATCACTGTAGAAAGTTCGGTGTGAGTAGTGCAACCATCAAATATAGGTGTTCTTGCATTATCCAACATTTCATAGAAGTCTTGCGCATCTACATTGGGCTCTTCTTCTTCGTTCTCCAATGCATGTGCTCTAACAGAAGGACCTGCACCATCCATCACCATTGCATCATATGCATTTGGATTATCCTCGTAAACCCCTTGTGCTTCATTATATGCGCCAGGATTCGTTCGGGCCTGGGATTCCATGGGAGGCTCCTCTTCCCCATGGCATGTCCAGTAATAGTAATGGGCCATGAATCCCTTTTGATAAAGATGCAACTTCACATCATCCACACTTAGAAATTTTCTACATCGACACTTAACACACGGATACCTTAAGGTCTCATCATCCCGCGTGAACTGTGGCCGAGCACATACATAATGTATGAAAGTCTCAACTCCACACATGAACTCATTTGTTATCCCTCGACGATTAGGTGCCACTCTATTATACATCCATGCTCGTTGCTCACATACGTCCATGATCTACAATAGATTCACATCAATTCTTAGCGCACATCAAAACTCTCAACCCCTATGGCTAATATATATAATATTCCCCTAGCCATATATGTACAAAGACAATTACAATAGTTTTGTTTTATTTGAGTTTTTTTTAATCTTTGTCCATTGAACCACTCCTTATAACTCCTTCTTAAAATTTGAAGTTTGGGACCTATCCCATCTGAAAATGAGTCGTGATATGACCACTAGCGGACCCATTTACTCACGGTACGAAATTTCGACAGCATCCCAACGCAGTTCTCCAAATGCACGATAAGGATTATGTGTCTATTCATACAAGTTACACTCAATTTGAGTCAATTGCATAAATCAGAACATATTCCTATATGCAACCGGAGAACAACATGAGATGCTATCAAATTTTCGTATCATGCATGAGTAAATTAATGCGTATCCACCAGGCACACAACATGACATCAAATTTCCAGACTGTCCAACTGGACAATTCAGTGACCTCCTCGCTCCATCGAGGAGGTCACCGAACGGGAATCTAAGGCTAACTTCTAACAAATTTAACTAAATTGATGAAAATTATTTAATTAATGAAATTCTTTATTGAATATAATTTCCTTTTAAAATCCAGCAGAGTCTCCCCTCTAACCGAACTACACCCCCTATAAGATTGTTTAAAATCACAACAAAATTCATCTTATAGAGAATTACCAACATGTTCATAATGATAGATCATTCGCACAAATAACAATTGAAAATGCAAGATCATAGATATTTTTGGGTTCTCTCCAAATAAGACGTAGATTGAAATAAATTTGATTTTGTTAGAGATATTAAATAAGTGAATAAATTTGATTTTGGTAGACAAGATAAATTATATTTTTAATGGTGATTTGATAATTTCTTAAACCATAATTAAAAGCAAGTGAAAAACCAAATTAATAGCTAGCAAAGCAAGTGACCACTGGCAAGAACAATGATTTATGTTAAAATGTTGTCTAGAGTATAGGTTAAATAAGATCAGTTATAGCAGTATTTTTTAAGGGCCAATGAGGAAACCAACCCCAAATGCTCAAGCACCACGTGTGGCTTTGGCTATGAGAGTGCGGATGTCCTATAGTTTTTTCTAGGTATGCAGTAAAAATAGCATAGGTCGTAGGGTTAGGGTGTTCTTCTCATAGGAAAAGGGTATTTCCCCATAGAGTCATGGTGGAGGAGGGAATGGTTTGTCTAGACATCAAAGTAAGGTTAAGGGAATTTGGAGATGGGAGAAATTAGGAAGCATGGTGGAGCTATTCCAGATTATTAAGAAACTGTAAAATATATCCCTGTTGTAATAGAAAGCCTAATGTCCTTAGGAATAATTAGATAGTGAGAATTGAAGTCCTGAGAGTTGCAAGGATCTCTTAGAGAGATGGTAGCAACCCTCAAGAATGAAGGTTATGTGGTGCATGCTTGCATTTATATGTGGATAAGATGTAGGCACTAAAGAATAGCCTGGGATAAGGTTAGGCTGTGTTATTTGTTGAGGATGGCTCACAATGGTGAGCAAGGACTAGGATAGGTATCTAAGGCTAGGGATATTAAGAGGGGGGAAAATTTGCAGGTGTATAGGAATACAAACCAGGAAGTTTGACTAGGTCTCCAGATGTAGAAGTCTCCAAAATCAGTAAATCCCATTAGAAATCAGTTTCTAGGATGTTTTGGGAACCTATCTAGGCCTTGTCTCATAGTGGAGCTAGGTGAGGTGAACCTAGTGAAGATGGTGTGTTCCTAAGGAATGTTGTAACAAATGTTATGTCAACAACTTTTTTAAAATTCAACCTAATATCCCAGTCAAACATGTATTCTTAGAAAAACCAAATAACCTTCTAAACAACTTCCAGGGTACAATGAGAGAAGAAAAGCTTTTCCGAACCAGGAATTTGGAATAAGCTTGACTAGGGAAGAAATAAATATGAAAAATATCTCACCACTTGGCAAGTGTAAGTGACATAATGTTAGCACTGATCCAGTTGTGCATGGTGTCTATTGTCCTCTTCTATTTTATTTCCAACCATAACCATTCAGAAACTGACATACTCTGAGATCTAATAATACTTCAACAGTGGGTTACACCTGCACAAGTATCCTAATGGAGGAAGCCTTTAGGTTGCTTAAGTTTCAATTGTTCCTTTTGAGCAAATGTCAGAGTTGTGAATACAAGTTCTCTAATGGGCTCTAAATGTTGTCTTATGAATTATTTCAACTTTCTCCACACTGACTTGGAGAGAAACATTACTTGACCAAATTATGGTGTAAACACTCCATCGCCAAATATTGCAACTTCAAAAATTTAATTAACAGTAGATTCAAGAAATTTATACTATAAATTTCAATTCCTTTTCCATGGTTATTGTTATTATTACTATTTTGGGTTCTAAGTCACCTTTGCATCTTCTGACATCCTAATTCATGTGCAACAAGAAATTCATAGAGGAAAGGAAAATAATTTATTAATTCTACCATTGTTATTGTAAATAATCCTCTGTAACATGGCAAAACTAAGTATATTAAAGTCAAATTTCATGTCAAAAGAGAAGCAGAGAGGACTCAAGAGGTTAAGTTGCTACATTGTAAGTCTAAATTGCTTGAATTACAAGTTGCAGATATGCTCACCAAGGCACTTCCAAGAATAGAATTGAAGAATTGAGAAGCAAACTTGTTGTCTCAAAGAAAAGTCCCTAGGAGTGTTGATGGATTGAGACTTTCCTTAATGTCATTACAGATTTCATGGAGGGAATTAACTATCAATATACATCTTTAATATTATTTTATTTAATGTTTTACTTAGTTAAATTAGTTGCTTAAAATTAAGAATGTTGGCTGTTGTTTTAAAAGCATGTTAGGAGTGGTGGAGACAATTATGACCCTATTCTCTCTCTCTCATGTAAATTTGTTGTATATAAGCATTTCAATGAAATTAAAATAGGTAGCCTATTTTGTCCTGCAATTTTATATTCTGCCATTTTTTTATATACTCCTTTTGTGACTACAATGTCATAAAAGGCAAAATGGTTATGAGTGGCATTGAACTGAATATCAATCAAGTCTGCCTTCCTTTCCTTTGTTCCCATACCCAAAATTTGTACTTGTAACTCTTAGATAATATACATAGCCCACCATCCTCATCCCTATTATGTGATGGATATCCATCAGGTACCCATACTCGTTAAATTTTAATTAAAAAATCTGTTTTTTTTTTTTTTTCTAAAATTCTCAATTCAAATTTAGAGTTATTGTATTTTTAAGTTAAGGTTTGTCTTATCTTTTACTCAGCTAAGTGATATTTCAATTACGAGTTGTGAGTAACTGTAACCTAACCAACAACAAATAATCATTATTAATTTAGGTAGGTCATTTGGGTTTGGCCTTATGACTATGCTAAACAAAACAGTATATATATATATATATATAAATTGATTAATACATGTAGATTGAATGTAGGTTAGGAACCCTGTAATAATCATTTATCTACTCGTACTTGAATAAGAGCTTATTCTTGTTCATATTCACCATATTTGAACAAATTTTTAGATCTACACTCACCTAGAATGGACTGACTTTGCCTGATATTTGGGTTTGGCCTTATGGACTGACTTTTCTTCAAACAACAATGTTAATGGTGATGCTAATCAGCAACCACCATCCCAGTTCATCTGAACCATCCATATACACAGAAACAACCAAAATACACTCAACCCATGGAGGAAAAGTTCACAGAGCTGCAGCAACACTGATGGTTCTTGATGGCTTAGAGTTATATTATGAGTATTGACAAGAGGAAAATATGAAGGGGATTTAGTATATGAATTTTTTTAGATAATATTGTGGTTGAAGATTCAGTTTTAATTAACTGGGAAAGTTGTAGTGCCTTGGGGACCATACAGTTAGTAGTAAGGAAGATATTTCCTCGTTAATGATTTTAGATATAACCAGGTTGTAAGTTATGACATATATATGTGTGTTATATGTTCATTTGTAGACTATATCCGTATTAATCTTAAGTGGACATGACATATATTTTATGTAAGACACCTAAGACAAGCATGATATAAACATAAAGGAAACTGAGCGTCCAACGTGTTATATACATATGTTCTTCAAAAATAAAACAAATCACCACTACCTAGCTTTAGGCAAGAAATTACATCCAAAATAAAATTTGTTTACAAACTCAGGTGTCAGTCAATATGTCAAGTGTTATAACACGAAAACAAAGCAACTTTAAACATAAAACAAAGGCTAAACTAAAATACATATCAAAGTGATGAGGGAATATTTACAGGGGGGCAATTTTACTGTACTACCCCTGGGAGGTTACCATTAACTCGGGGCCATGTGTGCCAGTAAAGACCAATATGCGATCGCCACGTGTCAAGACTTAGGAGCTCCGCTTATCTTTATAATCTTTATTATGATTTTGAACTGGAAAGAGATAAAGAAGAAGATTAAGTCAACCAATGATATCTTTAAATATCCCAAGAATTATCTCTATTAGGGAAGATTATCTTTTCTCCCCATGGAAAGGGGATCAACCTCTCATTTTAAAATATATCTTATCTCCTAAGGGAAAGGCCACAGGACATCTATAAATAGAGGGTAACCTCTACAGGTATGGGATCTGACTCCTAAGGGACTCATATATTATTTTTTCATTACTATTATACTCCTCAAAAATCCTATGAACTGACTTGAGCGTCGGAGGGATCACGGGGAGCAAGTCCCCACCCTTTTTGCAGGTACTTGGTTCAAGACAGAAGAAGGTGATCGGCTCCGCCTCATCAATTGGCGCCCACCGTGGGGCCATCGTCTTTTCTTTCTGTCTTCCAAGCACAATCTCAAGTCGCATGAAGCCAAATCAAATCAATTGAGAAAGAAGGCATTACACGTATGTGATAATAAAATTAATGGTATGTTCCTTCAATTAATATTTTTGCATCTGTTGTCGCCGTTTCGTTTTTCAATTATTGTTTTATTCAAAAATAAAAAATTGAAAAAGGGCGAGAGGAATTTTATATATATTTGAAGAGCCTTTCATAGAAGTTGGGGGCAGAAAGCATTCTTATGTGTATATATTATGTTATAAAGATAAGCTTGCTAAAAATCAAGCCCAGGAGTAAGAGTTATTTCATTCATATATATATATATATATATATGCATATGGAAGCTTCCTGGGGATGCTGGGTTTTAAGAAAAAGCTATTAAGCATGTGCATATGCATATTATATTATAAGGCATATGAAAGCTTTTTCAGAAGCTGAGCCGCGTTCGGCGTCGACGGCGCAGCAGGCTGTGATCTGCTGGGGCCAAAACGCCATAAGATCTCCGTCTCCCTCGTCCCCGAGCCCATAAGTGTATTCTTCCTACATCCCTTCCGTGGCTGCTCTATCAGGCGGCGACGGGTTTATGTGCGGTATTTTGTCGAACACCTCGCAGGCGTACTGTTGGAATTTGAATGATTTGAGTACTGATGTCATTCCCCCCACCTTCCAAACAATTGCATATTCACATATCACTGCCGGTAAATATCATTAGGGGCTCGTATTATTTTGATAATGATTTTGGGTACTGTTGATTGCTGGGACAGTGTAAAACAAACATATAATAGTTTGAGTTCAAAACAGATTGCCCTGTTTTATGATCCCAATGTTAGTACGCTTGTTTTCAAAAAAGTTGTTTCCAACGAAGGATTCAGTTGTGGCAGTGTTAGAGAAAGTGGAATGGTTTGTTGGGGACCAAAGTTTGCCAACTTGGGAGTTTCGGCCGCATTAGAGAACTTTGAAGCCTTAGCTTCGGGAATAACTACTATCTATTGGAGAATTGCTAGATATATAGGTAGAGGCAAAAGGTTTTAATTTGAATTGCTTGATATAAATGCTCCAATGACTTGAATTTTAATTAGTTATGTTAAAATCCAGAACACTTGCGGATGTAGGCGTTATGCCGAACCGCAAAAATAAAATACTCTCTTTAATTGCGGACGTAGGCATTACGCCGAACCGCGAAAACAAAATATTTGTTATTCTTTAATTGCGGACGTAGGCGTTACGCCGAACCGCGAAAACAAAACATTTGTTATTCTTTAATTGCGGACGTAGGCGTTACGCCGAACCGCGAAAACAAAACATTTGTTATTCTTTAATTGCGGACGTAGGCGTTACGCCGAACCGCGAAAACAAAATATTTGTTATTCTTTAATTGCAGACGTAGACGTTACGTCGAACCGCGAAAACAAAACATTTGTTATTCTTTAATTGCGGAGGTAGACGTTACGCCGAACCGCGAAAACAAAACATTTGTTATTCTTTAATTGCGGACGTAGGCGTTACGCCGAACCGCGAAAACAAAACATTTGTTATTCTTTAATTGCGGACGTAGGCGTTACGCCGAACCACGAAAACAAAATATTTGTTATTCTTTAATTGCGGACGTAGGCGTTACGCCGAACCGCGAAAACAAAATATTTGTTATTCTTTAATTGCAGACGTAGACGTTACGTCGAACCGCGAAAACAAAACATTTGTTATTCTTTAATTGCGGATGTAGACGTTACGCCGAACCGCGAAAACAAAACATTTGTTATTCTTTAATTGCGGATGTAGACGTTACGCCGAACCGCGAAAACAAAACATTTGTTATTCTTTAATTGCGGACGTAGGCGTTACGCCGAACCGCGAAAACAAAACATTTGTTATTCTTTAATTGCGGACGTAGGCGTTACGCCGAACCGCGAAAACAAAACATTTGTTATTCTTTAATTGCGGACGTAGGCGTTACGCCGAACCGCGAAAACAAAACATTTGTTATTCTTTAATTGCGGACGTAGGCGTTACGCCGAACCGCGAAAACAAAACATTTGTTATTCTTTAATTGCGGACGTAGGCGTTACGCCGAACCGCGAAAACAAAACATTTGTTATTCTTTAATTGCGGACGTAGGCGTTACGCCGAACCGCGAAAACAAAACATTTGTTATTCTTTAATTGCGGACGTAGGCGTTACGCCGAACCGCGAAAACAAAACATTTGTTATTCTTTAATTGCGGACGTAGGCGTTACGCCGAACCGCGAAAACAAAACATTTGTTATTCTTTAATTGCGGACGTAGGCGTTACGCCGAACCGCGAAAACAAAACATTTGTTATTCTTTAATTGCAGACGTAGGCGTTACGCCGAACCGCGAAAACAAAATATTTGTTATTCTTTAATTGCGGATGTAGGCGTTACGTCGAACCGCGAAAACAAAATATTTGTTATTCTTTAATTGCGGATGTAGGCGTTATGTCGAACCGCGAAGACAAAATATTATCATTCTTTAATTGCGGATGTAGGCATTTCGCCGAACCGCAAAAATAAAATATCCAATATTCTTTAAAATCTCGGTCATCAACTATAATCCAAGCTATCATGTGCATATGAAGACCGAAGGTTCGAAAGGCCTCGACAACGAAAGTCAAAGGATCAGATATGATCCTCGGGGGGCCCCGAACCCCCGAACACTCAAAAACAAAGGATCAGATATGATCCTCGGGGGGCCTCGAACCCCCGAACACTCAAAAACAAAGGATCAGATATGATCCTCGTGGGGCCTCGAACCCCCGAACACTCAATATGAAAGGATCAAATGTGATCCTCGCAGGGCCTCGAACCCCTAACCAGAAAACATGAACGACTCAAAGGGGACCACCCCTACTAATTAAGGCACCAGTTCGGAGGCTAAGAACCTCCGCCAAATGAAGACCAAAGGGGACCACCCCTACTAATTAAGGCACCAGTTCGGAGGCTACGAACCTCCGCCAAATGAAGACCAAAAGGCATCAGTTCGGAGGCTACGAACCTTCGCCAAACGAAGACCAAAGGGGACCATAGCCTCAACCAACACAGCTTCGGCCAAACGGCCCCGAAGATAAGGCAAGCGGCCTCGGCCCCCACAGCCTCAGCCAACGGCCTCCGAAGACGAAGCACGCAGCCTCGGCCACCGCAGCTTCGGCCAAACAGCCCCGAAGATAAGGCAAGCGGCCTCGGCCCCCACAGCCTCAGCCAACGGCCTCCGAAGACGAGGCACGCAGCCTCGGCCAGCGGCCCCCAAAGATTAGGCATGCGGCCTCGGCCACCATAGCCTCGGCCAGTGGCCCCCGAAGACAAGGCACACAGCCTCGGCCAGCGGCCTCGAAGATAAGGAAAATTCTCGAACGTCACTATCACCTCGAGCGACCTAATCACCCTTTGCATGGGAAGACTGAAAAGGCACCGGGAGACTTAAAAAGCGAATTCAGCATCCGAGCCTACTAACCCAAATTTTTAGTAGAACTTTTTTACAGAGGCTCAGAAAAACAATGATGACTACTCCTTCAGCTACTCAAACTCCTCGCTCGATCAGCTCAAGGAGTGGGGGGCAAGTGATGAGGGAATATTTACAGGGGGGCAATTTTACTGTACTACCCCTGGGAGGTTACCATTAACTCGGGGCCATGTGTGCCAGTAAAGACCAATATGCGATCGCCACGTGTCAAGACTTAGGAGCTCCGCTTATCTTTATAATCTTTATTATGATTTTGAACTGGAAAGAGATAAAGAAGAAGATTAAGTCAACCAATGATATCTTTAAATATCCCAAGAATTATCTCTATTAGGGAAGATTATCTTTTCTCCCCATGGAAAGGGGATCAACCTCTCATTTTAAAATATATCTTATCTCCTAAGGGAAAGGCCACAGGACATCTATAAATAGAGGGTAACCTCTACAGGTATGGGATCTGACTCCTAAGGGACTCATATATTATTTTTTCATTACTATTATACTCCTCAAAAATCCTATGAACTGACTTGAGCGTCGGAGGGATCACGGGGAGCAAGTCCCCACCCTTTTTGCAGGTACTTGGTTCAAGACAGAAGAAGGTGATCGGCTCCGCCTCATCAATTGGCGCCCACCGTGGGGCCATCGTCTTTTCTTTCTGTCTTCCAAGCACAATCTCAAGTCGCATGAAGCCAAATCAAATCAATTGAGAAAGAAGGCATTACACGTATGTGATAATAAAATTAATGGTATGTTCCTTCAATTAATATTTTTGCATCTGTTGTCGCCGTTTCGTTTTTCAATTATTGTTTTATTCAAAAATAAAAAATTGAAAAAGGGCGAGAGGAATTTTATATATATTTGAAGAGCCTTTCATAGAAGTTGGGGGCAGAAAGCATTCTTATGTGTATATATTATGTTATAAAGATAAGCTTGCTAAAAATCAAGCCCAGGAGTAAGAGTTATTTCATTCATATATATATATATATATATGCATATGGAAGCTTCCTGGGGATGCTGGGTTTTAAGAAAAAGCTATTAAGCATGTGCATATGCATATTATATTATAAGGCATATGAAAGCTTTTTCAGAAGCTGAGCCGCGTTCGGCGTCGACGGCGCAGCAGGCTGTGATCTGCTGGGGCCAAAACGCCATAAGATCTCCGTCTCCCTCGTCCCCGAGCCCATAAGTGTATTCTTCCTACATCCCTTCCGTGGCTGCTCTATCAGGCGGCGACGGGTTTATGTGCGGTATTTTGTCGAACACCTCGCAGGCGTACTGTTGGAATTTGAATGATTTGAGTACTGATGTCATTCCCCCCACCTTCCAAACAATTGCATATTCACATATCACTGCCGGTAAATATCATTAGGGGCTCGTATTATTTTGATAATGATTTTGGGTACTGTTGATTGCTGGGACAGTGTAAAACAAACATATAATAGTTTGAGTTCAAAACAGATTGCCCTGTTTTATGATCCCAATGTTAGTACGCTTGTTTTCAAAAAAGTTGTTTCCAACGAAGGATTCAGTTGTGGCAGTGTTAGAGAAAGTGGAATGGTTTGTTGGGGACCAAAGTTTGCCAACTTGGGAGTTTCGGCCGCATTAGAGAACTTTGAAGCCTTAGCTTCGGGAATAACTACTATCTATTGGAGAATTGCTAGATATATAGGTAGAGGCAAAAGGTTTTAATTTGAATTGCTTGATATAAATGCTCCAATGACTTGAATTTTAATTAGTTATGTTAAAATCCAGAACACTTGCGGATGTAGGCGTTATGCCGAACCGCAAAAATAAAATACTCTCTTTAATTGCGGACGTAGGCATTACGCCGAACCGCGAAAACAAAATATTTGTTATTCTTTAATTGCGGACGTAGGCGTTACGCCGAACCGCGAAAACAAAACATTTGTTATTCTTTAATTGCGGACGTAGGCGTTACGCCGAACCGCGAAAACAAAACATTTGTTATTCTTTAATTGCGGACGTAGGCGTTACGCCGAACCGCGAAAACAAAATATTTGTTATTCTTTAATTGCAGACGTAGACGTTACGTCGAACCGCGAAAACAAAACATTTGTTATTCTTTAATTGCGGATGTAGACGTTACGCCGAACCGCGAAAACAAAACATTTGTTATTCTTTAATTGCGGACGTAGGCGTTACGCCGAACCGCGAAAACAAAACATTTGTTATTCTTTAATTGCGGACGTAGGCGTTACGCCGAACCACGAAAACAAAATATTTGTTATTCTTTAATTGCGGACGTAGGCGTTACGCCGAACCGCGAAAACAAAACATTTGTTATTCTTTAATTGCAGACGTAGACGTTACGCCGAACCGCGAAAACAAAACATTTGTTATTCTTTAATTGCGGATGTAGACGTTACGCCGAACCGCGAAAACAAAACATTTGTTATTCTTTAATTGCGGACGTAGACGTTACGCCGAACCGCGAAAACAAAACATTTGTTATTCTTTAATTGCGGACGTAGGCGTTACGCCGAACCGCGAAAACAAAACATTTGTTATTCTTTAATTGCGGACGTAGGCGTTACGCCGAACCGCGAAAACAAAACATTTGTTATTCTTTAATTGCGGACGTAGGCGTTACGCCGAACCGCGAAAACAAAATATTTGTTATTCTTTAATTGCGAACGTAGGCGTTACGCCGAACCGCGAAAACAAAACATTTGTTATTCTTTAATTGCGGACGTAGGCGTTACGCCGAACCGCGAAAACAAAACATTTGTTATTCTTTAATTGCGGACGTAGGCGTTACGCCGAACCACGAAAACAAAATATTTGTTATTCTTTAATTGCGGACGTAGGCGTTACGCCGAACCGCGAAAACAAAATATTTGTTATTCTTTAATTGCGGACGTAGGCGTTACGCCGAACCGCGAAAACAAAATATTTGTTATTCTTTAATTGCAGACGTAGACGTTACGTCGAACCGCGAAAACAAAACATTTGTTATTCTTTAATTGCGGATGTAGACGTTACGCCGAACCGCGAAAACAAAACATTTGTTATTCTTTAATTGCGAATGTAGGCGTTACGCCGAACCGCGAAAACAAAATATTTGTTATTCTTTAATTGCGGATGTAGGCGTTACGTCGAACCGCGAAAACAAAATATTTGTTATTCTTTAATTGCAGATGTAGGCGTTATGTCGAACCGCGAAGACAAAATATTATCATTCTTTAATTGCGGATGTAGGCATTTCGCCGAACCGCAAAAATAAAATATCCAATATTCTTTAAAATCTCGGTCATCAACTATAATCCAAGCTATCATGTGCATATGAAGACCGAAGGTTCGAAAGGCCTCGACAACGAAAGTCAAAGGATCAGATATGATCCTCGGGGGGCCCCGAACCCCCGAACACTCAAAAACAAAGGATCAGATATGATCCTCGGGGGGCCTCGAACCCCCGAACACTCAAAAACAAAGGATCAGATATGATCCTCGGGGGGCCTCGAACCCCCGAACACTCAATATGAAAGGATCAAATGTGATCCTCGCAGGGCCTCGAACCCCTAACCAGAAAACATGAACGACTCAAAGGGGACCACCCCTACTAATTAAGGCACCAGTTCGGAGGCTAAGAACCTCCGCCAAATGAAGACCAAAGGGGACCACCCCTACTAATTAAGGCACCAGTTCGGAGGCTACGAACCTCCGCCAAATGAAGACCAAAAGGCATCAGTTCGGAGGCTACGAACCTTCGCCAAACGAAGACCAAAGGGGACCATAGCCTCAACCAACACAGCTTCGGCCAAACGGCCCCGAAGATAAGGCAAGCGGCCTCGGCCCCCACAGCCTCAGCCAACGGCCTCCGAAGACGAAGCACGCAGCCTCGGCCACCGCAGCTTCGGCCAAACAGCCCCGAAGATAAGGCAAGCGGCCTCGGCCCCCACAGCCTCAGCCAACGGCCTCCGAAGACGAGGCACGCAGCCTCGGCCAGCGGCCCCCAAAGATTAGGCATGCGGCCTCGGCCACCATAGCCTCGGCCAGTGGCCCCCGAAGACAAGGCACACAGCCTCGGCCAGCGGCCTCGAAGATAAGGAAAATTCTCGAACGTCACTATCACCTCGAGCGACCTAATCACCCTTTGCATGGGAAGACTGAAAAGGCACCGGGAGACTTAAAAAGCGAATTCAGCATCCGAGCCTACTAACCCAAATTTTTAGTAGAACTTTTTTACAGAGGCTCAGAAAAACAATGATGACTACTCCTTCAGCTACTCAAACTCCTCGCTCGATCAGCTCAAGGAGTGGGGGGCAAGTGATGAGGGAATATTTACAGGGGGGCAATTTTACTGTACTACCCCTGGGAGGTTACCATTAACTCGGGGCCATGTGTGCCAGTAAAGACCAATATGCGATCGCCACGTGTCAAGACTTAGGAGCTCCGCTTATCTTTATAATCTTTATTATGATTTTGAACTGGAAAGAGATAAAGAAGAAGATTAAGTCAACCAATGATATCTTTAAATATCCCAAGAATTATCTCTATTAGGGAAGATTATCTTTTCTCCCCATGGAAAGGGGATCAACCTCTCATTTTAAAATATATCTTATCTCCTAAGGGAAAGGCCACAGGACATCTATAAATAGAGGGTAACCTCTACAGGTATGGGATCTGACTCCTAAGGGACTCATATATTATTTTTTCATTACTATTATACTCCTCAAAAATCCTATGAACTGACTTGAGCGTCGGAGGGATCACGGGGAGCAAGTCCCCACCCTTTTTGCAGGTACTTGGTTCAAGACAGAAGAAGGTGATCGGCTCCGCCTCATCACAAACCAATACAACATATGAAAGTAATACAGAAGCAACTTAATAGTTAATAGCAGCAAAACAATATCTTCAACAGTTATTGTTATTTTGTGAGGGTTGAGTGTTGATACCTTGTAATGGAGTTGGTATCGTAGGACTAGGATCTACTGATCTAAGTGAGGGGGAAATACTGTTTGGTGCGACGGCAGGCGAGGGCGACCCAGAGAGCGAGGGTGAGGGCTAGCCGCGATAGGCGAGAGCGAGGGCGAGGGCAAGGGCGAGGCCGAGCCGCGAGATCGAGGGTGAGGGCGAGCCAGTGAGCGAGGGCGAGGTCTAGCTAGTGAGCGAGGGCAAGAGCTAGGGCGAGGGAGAGCCAATGAGCGAGGGAGAGAGCTAAGGCGAGCTCGAGCCACGAGATGGAGGGTGAGGGCGAAGGAGAGGGCAAACTAGTGAGCGAGGGGCGAGGGCGAGGCCGAGCCGCGAGATCGAGGGCGAGTGCTAGTCGCGGGATCAAGGGCGAGGGCGAGGGCTAGCCAGTGAGCGAGGGCGAGAGCTAGGGCGAGCTCGAGGGCGAGGGAGAGCCAATGAGCGAGAGAGAGAGCTAAGGCGAGCTCGAGCCACGAGATGGAGGATGAGGGCGAAGGAGAGGGAAAACTAGTGAGCGAGGGCGAGGGCGAGCCGCGAGATCTAGGGCGAGGGCGAGGGCAAGGGCGAGAACTAGGGCGAGATCGAGGGCGAGGGCGAGGGTGAGGGCGAGAGCTAAGGCGAGGGAGAGCAACGAGAGGCGAGCCAGAGAAATCCAGAGATGGAGGGAGGCGCAGATGGATTTAGGGTTTTCGGGTGGGAAATAAGGGGGGGTGGGGAAGAGAAGAATAGGGGGAAATTTTTTAATATTTAATATTAAAATATAAAAATAAAAATAAATATAAAAATAATAACTAATATTAAATATTATTTAATATGTAATACTAAATAAAAAATATATTTTATTAAAATATAAACAAATATTATTTAATTAATAAAAATAATATAATTTAAAATTATAATAGAGGATAAAAACATTTAAATTATGAAAAATTATATTATTGCATCAAATTAATATTTATTTAAAAATATAATTATATTATAAATCTAATAATTCTAACAAATAAGTTTGATATATTATAAATCTAAAATTAACTTTTCATTTTTATATTTTTTGGTATTTAAACAAATATTAAATAAAAATATCAAAAAAATAATTTAATGCATGAAAATAAAAAAATAAGAAAAATAATATTAGGGATGGAAATTGTTTAATGTAGTTTAATTTATATGTATTTAATATCAATTCAAAATATATAAAAAAATATCAATTTTATTTTCAAATCTTGATCAAGTTGATTATTGAATGAATATATTAAATATAGTGTGCACTTATTGAATTAATAGTTTTCAAATTAGTCAATATACTTTATAATAGTTCAATAATAAACTATTTTACTTTTAGAATTAGGAATCTAATTTTGAGTGGGTATCTAAATTACGACTTAAATTTGATAGTGTGTTGCAAGCGCCATTGTTTCTATGAAAACACTCATATTTTGAGTTTCAACACTAATCATACTCCTACCAACATACTTACCAAAACAAAAAAGGATAAAATAATTAAAAAAAACTATACATAAGCCCGCAAACTTCTAAAGAGAGTGCTTGCACGAGTAATGAACGTTCCAAAAAATAAAGTGAAACATTGTTAGTTGTCGTCGCCCACCACAGTCCGTCATTGTTTACGATCAGAGATAAGCACTCGGCACCCTTACCCCCATCGACCAACATACCAAAAAATCAACAAAATCCAATGATCGGATCTATCTCTGTATACCTATGTTTAAACTTCCGGTCAAACACCCAAATCCCACATATACGTATATATATATATATCATGGATGTATATTGAAAAAAATATGCTGATGATCTTGAAAGACTTACTTACTTGTACATCGAGTTCACATTCACACTGAAAACACTATCGGATTGATGATCGAACGGCTAAATATATACATGGCATAAATCGATGATTTGGAAAGGTGGTCTTGAAAGAAAATTGAGAGAGACAGAGAAAGAGAGAGCAAAATTGGTGAGGGAACTTTTGGCACCTACCATCGACCCCATCCTATTTATATTTGACCCGATCGGCACAAATTAACCTTCCCTTTTATTAGGCGGATTCGACCTGGTTTGCCTACCTTATATATATATTTTTAATATAGATATATGTATATATATATATCTATTTTTTAATATAGATATAGATATAGATATTATTATTATTATTATTATTATTATTTAGATTAGGATTTTCTCCCGTCTCTTCCATCTCTAAATTTGTCTTAAAAAATTTTGTCTCAAAAATCTGTGTCTAAACTGTTATTTTATTGTAGTGTTATTTCGTCACAATAAGTATGTTGTTTGAATTTTCATGCATATTGTGACAAATTAGTTTATCAGAACAACTCTAAATTCTTATACTAAAAGTGTTCACCATCTTATTGTTAATGGCATTGTCGAAATCTTTAGGGGTTAATTAATTGAATATGTCTTTAACCTATCATGCATCCTTAAATAAATGAACAGTCCTTAGATTTCTCATAAAAGATAAATATGATAAATCGATTATAAATTCACACATGGACTATTACTTTTAATTAGTATGAATTAAATATTAATCTTAAGGCATAATGAGTCACATGCCAATATTCATGAGATGGATATAGTAGATATATGAATAAATGTTAATTGAACATCTACTGAAAGTGACACGAGTCACATAAGTAGCACCATTTTTTTTTTGTTGATTAATTCCTTTAAGAAAATTATTTATATATTTATTATTGCATGTCTATAATTTTATTATTTAACATTTTTTGAATTGATTTAAAGGTTTTTTAATTATTTAATCATATTAAGTTGTAGATTAATTAACTTTTAATTTAATTATTTTTTAATATTTGATTCCCCCATTTTACGTCCTTAAAATTTAAAATGTAGTATATATTTAGTATATATTTTATTTATAGAGTTTCATAATATTAAAATGTAGTATATATATTATTAATATTACTAATTAAAATGGAGTGTGTGTTTTATAAAATTTTATATTTAGTTTACATTTTCTAATATACTTTTCATTAAATTTTTTATTTTATTATTTATATATTTAAATAAATTTTCAATAGACTTTAAATTAAATAATTATATATAATTTACAATTAAAGACGGATTTTGAGATGGAAAAAATCCATCTCAAAATAGAATCGGATTTGATAAAAATCTGTCTTTAATCAAAGACAGATTTTCAGATGGATTTTTTTTCGTCTCGAATTAGACACGGAATTGTTTCCGTCTCAAATTTGAGACGGGTTGTTTCCGTCTCAAATCAAAGACGGATTTAGAGACGATAAGAAATTCGTTTGTAATTAGAGACGGAAATAAATTCGTCTCAAAATACGTCTCAAATTGTTTAGACGGATTTTTTCTGTCTCTAAATCCGTCTTTAATTTGAGATTGATTTATTTCAGTCTCTAAATCCGTCTCTATTTAGAGATAGATTTTTTTCCGTCTCTAAATGGTTTAGTCTCTAAATCCATCTCTAATTTGAGACGAAAAAATCCGTCTCTAAACGCGCGTTTTCTTGTAGTTTGAGGATCCAGAAAAAGTCTGTCATGCGCAAATAAACACGGTGGCTTTGAGGTAAAATTAAACAACTTTTCATCAAATGGCCCCTACTTCCATGCGCCATAAGCTTAAAAAGGAACCAACATTCTTTGGAATCAGAGGTTGGTGAGAGCAGAGGATACTCAGAAAAAAATCACAAAAAGACGAAGATCATTAAAAAGTTGAAAGTCTTTTCATTCTGTCTGTTTTTTTTCATTCGCTTTAGTTCTTGTCTGTATTTTTGAACGAATAGCACTTCAGTTATCTTTCTTGTTCTTGCTAGTTCTGAGCTTTTGTATTTGATGTACCCAGGAGGGCGAAATGGATCTATGATCAAGTGTGGGCCCCAATAGGAGATAAATCAAAGTCAAGGGCCAAGGAAGACCCGCTCGGCCGGGCCCGGTGAGAGCCCACTCGGCGCAACCGAGTGGCTAAGACCACTCGGCACAATCGAGTGGCTAAGACCACTGGGTTGCGGAGTGGTTTTCCCCCCACTCGGCCCAACCGAGTGGAAAGGGTCACTAGGTCATACCGAGTGGTCCCTCCCCCAAACTCGGCCTAACCGAGTGGAGGTCACTCGGCATGACCGAGTGACCCTTCGGGATTGTCGATCTAGTCGAATCCCCCCCTCTCACCAGATTTTTGCCGAGAAAACTGTGAGGCCTTTCTCTCTCCTCCATTATAAATATGAGACCCCACATTCATTCCGAGGTACACTTTTTTGAGCAATAAAAGTACAATTTCCTCATTTTCTCTTGAGATTCTGACTTAAGCATCAGAGGGTTTGCGCGGGGACCCCCACCTGCGTCCTAATGGTGCTTTCATTTTGTAGGCCACTCGGTCATCAAGGGCACTCGTCATCAAGGCCACTCGTCGCCCTCAGGTCACTCAGTCACGGCCACTCGTCGCCCTCAGGTCACTCGGTCACTACCACACGTCGCCCTCAGGTCACTCATTCATCCGAGACCACTCATCATCCTCAGGTCACTCGTTCATCCGAGGCCACTCGTCATCCTCATGTCACTCGTTCATCCGAGGCCACTCGTCATCCTCAGGTCACTCGTTCATCCGAGGCCACTCGTCATCCTCAGGTCACTCGTTTATCTTGGGCCATATGATCATCAGCCCACCAGATTTACCAGATCCATTAGACCATTAGATCTATCAGACCCTCAACTCTGTAAGATCACCAGATCTGGACCTCTACCAGATCCAGTTACTCGTCAAGATTCTCATCAGTGAAGGCACGACTCACAAGACTCTTGTATCTCTCATCAATTAAAAATAGATTGTTGTATTTTAGCAACAACAATTGGCGTTGTCTGTGGGAAACGCAAGACAAAAAGTTAACTTAAGAATGGCAAACACTCGGGGACACCGACGGACTCAATCTCAAGGCGTAGAGACACGCCTGCCACCACGAAACTCTCAGCAACAGGGAGCGCCTCCCACTATTCACAATTCTCAGCAACATCCTCCTCCCCTTCATAACGCTCAAACGCAAGGAGGTGATCGCTCCATTTCTCCAAACTGACAGATGGGGGATCAATCAATCCCACCTCCACTTAACATGGGCTCAGGATCACTCCCTACTGATCAAGCTGGGACCTCACGATAGCCACCACGTACTGTCCCGTGGGAAGAGTATGAAGCATTGAGACAACAACACGTTGAAGGCATGCAAGCACTACGAGACATGGCTGGTGTACTCCAAAGTATGATACCTAGAGGGACGCTGCCGGATACTCTGAAAAAGTTTATGCCACCTCTTGAACCTCAACCCGAGGCGGGAGCTGATTCGTATCAAGAGGTTACTCCCGATTCACATTCACGATCTACGCCTCCACGGGAGGGTAGACCCAGATCTCCACCACCAAGAAGGATCCCTCATTCCGTGCCTCGGAAAAATGAAAAGCCAAGAATGGAAAACAGGACCAGAAGCCCTCAAAGGCGGAGGTATCATGAAACAGTGGCCAGTACACCAACAAGACATGACAACCAGACGATAGCTAGTATGCGTGATGACATGAAAAGAGTAGTAGAAGAGGTGCTTAAGAAGAAAAAATTAATCCCGACAACAGAAGAACACCAGCATAGAAAATGCCCTTTTACTGCAGATATATTGGAAAGACCTCTGCCTCGAAAATTCAAGATGCCTCAAATCACCCCTATTCCGGCAAGGATGACCCATATGCTCATGTTCAGAATTACGAGTCGCTGATGATATTGCACGGATAGGACGACGACGTGATGTGCCGAGCATTTTCCTTAACACTATCAGGACATGCTCGAACATGGTTCAACAGCCTTCCAGAAGCCTCTATTTCATCATTTGGGCAGCTCAGAACAGAATTTATCAAGGCTTTTGTGATAAATAGTCGAAGAAAGAAGGATGCCACATATTTGCTCAACATACGACAAGGAAATAAGGAATCCTTACGTCAATTTGTGGATAGATTTCGCAATGCTACTCTTGAAGTCCCAGACTTGTCGGCTCAAGTGGAAGTATCTGCTATGCTCCAAGGGACATGTCTCGCCTCTCTTCAAGAATCACTTTCTTTAGACCCTCCAGCATCCTTGGCCGATCTATTTGTCAGAGCAAACCAATATATCCTTCACACTAAGATTATGAGGAACGTGGCGGGGAAAGAGGATAAAGAAAGGAAAAGAAAAGAACGTGAAGGGGAAGAAGAGTTTATTCGACGACAAGAAAGGAATAGAAGACCAGATGTACCAAAACCTCATTTTAATCATTATACTCGGCTCTTACAACCCCGATCAACTATATTAGCCGCAGTAAAGGGAGAAGGACTCCTTAAACTACCCCACAGAGTTGACCGCCCCATGGGAAAAAATCAGGGAGAGTACTGCAGATACCATCGAACCAAAGGGCATTCCACTGATCACTGCAGAGAATTGAAGAATCAGATTGAGATGCTCATTCGTGAGGGGCACTTGCAAAGATATGTGCGACACGAGGAAGAAGAAAATAGGGAACCCCGGCAAAGGGGAGATAGGCGTGATAGGCATGAAAGGCCAAATCCGAGACAACAAGAGAGAGGAGGAGATCGTCGACAAGATACTCATGTAGACAATGAGCCGACTCAACAAGCCATTCACGTTATTTCAGGTGGGGAAACCCTAGGTGGGGACACATCAGCCTCCCGAAAAGCATACGCCCGTCAAGCCTACCAAGTTAACTCAGTAATGGAGGTAAGAGATGATGAAGAGCCAATCACCTTCGCCCCAACCGATCTGGGTGATATAATACTCCCACATGATGATCCCATGGTTATTTCAGCAGTCGTAGCCAAGCACCCCATCAGTAGAATTCTGGTAGATAGTGGCAGTTCTGTCAACCTGATCTATTGGAACTGTTTTGAACAAATGCATTTATCTCACGACCGGCTGAAGAAAGTATCCTCACCTCTATATAGCTTCACTAGAGAAGCAGTTCCAGTTGCAGGATCAATTCAGCTGCCTATCACATTAGGTGTGGACCCCCAACTCGTAACTCGACAAACAAATTTCATGGTGGTTAAAACCTCCTCGGCAGCATATAATATGATCTTGGGACGCCCGTTACTCAATGATCTAAGGGTCGTGGTATCCTCGTGCTATTTATTGATGAAATTCCCCACACCCGCCGAAGTAGGACAAGTTCGAGGAGATCAGAAGAAAACCCGAACTTGCTATGTGTTGTCCACAAAAGGGAAAAGAGCTGAAGAAACCTTATCCATAGCCAAGAAAGCCATACATAAATCCTTGGAGGAAGGAGCCGCACGTAAACCTCAACCTGTTGAGGAATTGGAAACAGTACATCTAAGTGAATTAGATTCAGAGAAAGTAGCGTATGTGGGATCCCAGCTTCTGGAGCATATGAAAGAAGAAATTGCAAGATGCCTGCGAGAAAATTCAGACGTATTTGCTTGGAAACCAAAAGATATGCCAGGAATCAGTCCAAAAGTAATATGTCACCACTTGAATGTGGACCCCCAATTCAAGCCAGTCCGATAAAAGAAGCGAAACATTGCCCCTGATAGACTACACGCATTAGAAGAAGAAGTTGACAAATTGCTAAAAGCGGGCTTCATTCGAGAGGTATTATATCCAGACTGGTTGGCCAATGTTGTTATGGTCCCAAAACCTAATGGAAAATGGCGTGTCTGTATGGATTTCACCAATCTCAATAAGGCATGCCCCAAAGACTCATACCCGCTACCACGGATGGGCCGTCTTGTGGACGAAATGTCTAGATACCAGTTTCTGAGCTTTCTGGATGCTTTCTTAAGGTACCACCAAATAATGATGTACCCCCCAGATCAGGAGAAGACGTCATTTATCACTGAAAATGGGACATATTGCTACCAAGTCATGCCTTTTGGACTCAAGAACGCCGGAGCCACTTATCAACGCATGGTGAACAAAGTCTTTAAAAAACTGCTAGGTGACACAATGGAAGCATATGTTGACGACATGATTGTGAAAAGTCGAAAGGACGAATCCCATGTAGAAAAACTAGCGCAAGTGCTGGGAGTCTTTAGACAATACAAGATGCGGTTAAATCCAACAAAGTGTGCCTTTGGCGTACAGTTTGGAAAATTCTTGGGATACATGATCACGCAAAGAGGAATCGAGGCAAACCCTGAGAAAATACAGGCAATATTGGATATGGAACCACCAGCATCAACTAAGGAAGTTCAACGATTGACAGGGCGAACGGTAGCTCTTGGACGTTTTCTCTCCAAGTCAGCCGAAAGAGAGTTACCCTTCTTACGAACATTAAGAGCAGGAAAAAAGTTTGAGTGGACAGAGCAATGCCAAAAGTCATTTGAAGCGTTAAAGGAGTATTTGAAAGAAGTTCCCCTATTAACACGACCAGAAACTGGAGAGACATTGTACTTATACTTGGGGATAAGTGATGAAGCCATAAGTGCAGTATTAATCAGGAAAGAAGGACAGATGGATCGACCAATATATTATGTCAGTAAGGTATTGCAGGGCCCCGAGACACGTTATCCAGTGGCAGAAAAAATGGCATTAGCACTGGTAAACGCATCCAGAAAGTTGAGGCCATACTTTCAAGCTCATTCGATCATCGTACTTACAAATCAGCCCTTGCGAAGTATTTTACAAAAGCCTGAATGTTCCGGTCGCCTTACCAAATGGTCCATCGAGTTAAGTGAATATGATATCCAGTATCATCCTCGACAAGCTATAAAAGGACAAGCACTGGCTGACTTTATTGTGGAATGTATACACTCCGGTAAGGCAACAGAAAATAGGCAAGCAGAATGGTTGTTGTTTGTTGATGGAGCATCTGGTTCACAGGAGAGTGGCGCTGGGATAGTACTCGTATCCCCTGAGGGAGAAACGTTTGAGTATTCCCTACGATTTGCTTTTTCGAGTACCAACAACATAGCTGAATATGAAGCATTAATCGCTGGAATGAGGATAGCAAGAAAAATGGAAGTAGCACGATTAGTTGCTCATAGTGATTCTCAATTGATTGTGCAGCAGTTTCAGGGACAATATGAAACCAGAGAGCAGATAATGGCCCAATACTTGCGCAAAGTAAAAGACCTAGCACAGACATTTCAGAGTTTCCAGTTAACACAAATAAACAGATCACTCAATGGACATGCTGATGCTTTATCTAAACTAGCGTCCATTAAAGAAACAACCGGAAGAGCAATATTTGTTGAAATGCTTCATCAGCCGAGCATTGAAGAAAAAGAGGTATCGTGTATGGAGACAGGAATGGATTGGAGATCGTCCTTCTATCGTTATCTCACTAACAATAAATTACCAAATGATCCACAAGAAGCAAGAAGACTTAAGATGCGGGCTTCAAGGTTTACCATCATAGACGAGATATTATATAAGCGAGCTTACACTACACCTCTTCTCAAATGTTTAGGCCCTCAAGAGGCTGAATATGTCTTGGCAGAAACTCATAGTGGGGTATGCGGAGAGCACTTGGGAGCAAGAGCCCTAGCAACCAAAATCTTGAGAGCCGATTTCTTTTGGCCCACATTAAGGTCAGACGCCTTAAAGAAAGTCAAGTCATGTGACAAATGTCAACAACACGCTGCAGTCCAATCTGCCCCAATATCTCAGTTGCAACCTGCGTTCCAGCCTATACCATTCGCTCAGTGGGGTTTGGATATTCTGGGACCTTTTCTTCAAGCGCCTGGGCAAAGAAAATTTTTAATAGTGGCCACTGACTATTTCACCAAATGGATTGAAGCTGAGGCATTGGCTACTATTACTGCACGAAAAGTGGAGGCAATGGTATGGAAAGACATTGTGTGCCGGTTTGGGATACCAAGAATTATCGTCACGGATCATGGGAAGCAATTTGATTGTGACTCCTTTAGAAAATTCTGTGACGACCTGGGAATTCAACTAAGATTGGCTTCAGTGGCGTATCCTCAAGCTAATGGACAAACTGAGGTCAATAACCGAACCATATTACATGGCCTAAAAACCCGACTCGAAGGAGCCAGAGGCACATGGGCCGACGAGCTACCCACCATTTTATGGGCTTATCGAACAACTAGTCGGGTCGCTACCGGAGAAACTCCGTTCAATCTAGTATATGGAACAAAGGCTTTAATTCCCATTGAAATTTCAGCTAAGTCCCCAAGACTGATGGCATATGAGGAAGATGACGGCGCAAGGAATTCTGAAGCATTGCGAGAAAATTTGGATCTGATTGAAGAGCAGAGGGATAGCACTGCCATGAAGATAGCTGCATATCAAAGAAGAGTAGCCAGTTATTTCAATTCTCAGGTGAAGAACAGACCCATGAAAGAAGGAGATTTAGTACTTCGAAGATCTGTTGTAACCAACGCGCTAAAGGATGATGGAAAGTTACGAGCAAATTAGGAAGGGCCATACCGCATTCTAAAACTGATTGGCCCCAACACTTGCATTTTACAGACTCTTTTAGGAGACACTATGGGGAAAACATGGAATTTGAACTATCTAAAATTGTATATGAACAATGTATCTGAGAAAATATCTGCAATAACATAAGTCTTAAATGGGACCGTGGACGTAGGCGCATTTGGCCGAACCACGTAAAAATGCTGGTGTAGGCATGGTTGTCATTTTATTTTCGGAAAGAAAACGATCGAGCCCGTTGTCCTGCCTATGGCCCGGCAACGAGGTAAACTAAGATCGAGCCCGTTGTCCCGCCTATGGCTCGGCAACGAGGTAAACTAAGATCGAGCCCATTGTCCCGCCTATGGCCCGGCAACGAGGTAAACTACGATCGAGCCGGTTGTCCCGCCTATGGCCCGGCAATGAGATAAACTATCATCGAACCCGTTGTCTCGCCTATTGCCCGGCAACGAGGTAAACTACGATCGAGCCCGTTGTCCCGCCTATGGCCCGGCAATGAGGTAAACTAAGATCGAGCCCGTTGTCCCGCCTATGGCCTGGCAACGAGGTAAACTAAGATCGAGCCCGTTGTCTTGCCTATGGCCCGGCAACGAGGTAAACTACGATCGAGCCCGTTGTCCCGCCTATGGCCCGGCAACGAGGTAAACTAAGATCGAGCCCGTTGTCCTGCCTATGGCCCGGCAACGAGGTAAACTAAGATCGAGCCCGTTGTCCTGCCTATGGCCCGGCAACGAGGTAAAACTAAGATCGAGCCCGTTGTCCCGCCTATGGCCCGGCAACGAGGTAAAACTAAGATCGAACCCGTGGCCCAGCTCACAACTCGGTAACGAGAAAAAATACGCTCAAGCTCGCCACATCGTGCACGATTCAATAGCAAAAGAAAAGCCTTGGTCTTATATCACTAAAGACAACAATAAAAGAATAAATCAAGCAATAAAGAGCAAAACACATTGGGTAGAACAAAGAAAAAACATTCATTAATAAAACAAGCAAATTACAACGAGAGGAGCACATGGGCCCGGCAACAGCGGAAAGCAAACTACAATGAGGGTCTACTTGCGGGAGCGGGACTTGTGAGAGGAACACTTAGAAGATCCCAACGACACAACAGGAATCTCAGGAGGCCCCGTCGGGAATTCCCCTTCCTCAACCTCGACCGTGTGAGGGATATCTTCATCGGCCACGCCAGGATCTTCTCTAACGGCTCCGGGATCGACCGTCATGCCTTCTTCCCCATGATTGAAAGGAAACGGATTCCAAGGGCCCGTCAAATTTTCCAAATCATCCACTAAGTAAGAGTCCAGATAAGAAGAACGACTCATAGGCTCATTCGGCTCATATTGACGCCAATCTACTTGATGAGACTCCTCAACTTTGCGAGTAAGAAAAAGTTCAGGAAAAGTCTCTCTCGGACGCTGAGATTCTAGATGTGCACGGGCCAGATAAAATCCATATTTCAGGAACCCGGAAGCATACTTTCCCTTCCTAACTTGACAGTCGATTGAGAGACGATATTCTTTCACTGCTTCAACCCGAATAGCCCGAGCATCTTTCCGACTTATCTTCAATTCTAACAGGCGTAGAGAATGTTCCTGCAAAAGTGCCTCATGTTGCGCCATCAAACCAACATTCTTGTGCTCTTCAGCTTCTAGCTGAGAACGTAAGTCTTTAATTTCCCCGTGAAGACCCGAGGTACCAACAGAAGCCTCAGACAGTCGATCTTGCATGCGCACAATCTCTGCCTCTGCATTCTTCTTCCCGAGCTCCGCCCGACGAGCACGACCCTTTAACTCTTGACGCTCATCATTCCAGGAAGATTGGCGCTTCCTCCAGTCTGACATTTGGGTCTCTACTTGTTCACGATAGGCCCTGTCCCTAGCGTTGGAAGCAACGATTCCTTGGATACCTTGCACCAGGAGCTGCTCTACCTCGTCTCTAGTTTGGGCATAATTACCACCAATAAATCGTCGTTACTCTCGAGGGAGAATGGTGGAATAGATGAGGCGAGCACTAATCCCCGGTTCAGTAACCGAGTCTGTCTCTAATACCCCTGGGGAAACTTCAAAGTCTCGACCACTAAGTTTCGTACTGTCTCCAAGAATCATGGTATGTCTCACATTGCCTAGAATGGGAAGTATAGGAGGGGGCCTCAATGATTTCTCGCCTTCAAGACGGCAACGATCCTTCCTATTTGGAACTACAGGATGGCGACATTCTTCTTCCACCCGTGCCATGCCACCAACAAATCGAGAAGACGAGCTTCGCCCCCCTTGAGAATTGGGAGCAGGAGAGGGGATGTCTACAGCCCCTTCATGAGAAAGAGGAATTGATGGACTTTCCGTATGAGTAGAAGCTTTGGCACTAGAGTGGTCGCTTCTTGGACGCCGCCGCCTTTCCACCCCAGTGGGAGAAACACCGGCAGGTATACGTGACCGAGGAGGGCGGGAGCTTGTAGATCCCTCAGCTCCATGTGTAGAAACCCTGGCCGCTGTCGCAGCACGCGCCTCCTCCTCGTGGTGGCATCTACGCAACTCCATCAGTCTACCCAATCCAGCCATTTCTGCAAAAATCAATACAAAGCATTTAGCATGGAGAAATAATGCGACAATGGAAAAAAGAAAGATAATGGCGAAAGATATTCTACCCCCAGGAGTGTTTTCCTCCTGAGGATGAAAAGGAGGAAGGGAAGATGATCCAGGCATTTCCATCTCTTCCTCCTCGACTTCTTCCATTTCTTCGTTGGATAGCGTGGAAGAGCGAGGAGGAACAGTTGGTGTCACGACCCCCCAACCCGCAATTCTGAGATTCTCCAAAGTCAGGAGGCTCCTCAACTCGACGGGGCCCTGCGCCGTTAACATTTCTACTAGATGACGATACACGCCCCGAACTTCCTTGCAGGGAGGAAACCCTTGGCTGGTGTCTTGATGATTCCAGTATAAAGGAGCATCCCAATTAGGTGGAGGTTCTATCACTACCCACCGTTCTTAAAATCGATTAATCTTGTTTGGAAGAGCGATGAACAGCTCTAAACCCGACACCTTCTGGAGCGTGTAAAGGGCACGATCCTTATTAGCTTTTCGCAATTGATAGAAACAGCTGAAGAGTCTCAAGGAGGGGACGACGTCCCTCAGACGACAAAGTATAGAGAAGCCGACCATCTGAGCCCAACCATTAGGATGAAGTTGAGCGGGAACGATCTTGTAGTGACGCAACCACGCCATTGCAAAGGGCGGAAGAGGAAAGCGGAGTCCCACCTCAAATTAAGCAAAGTGAAGACCAAGGGAGCCCTCGTCTACCCGAGAGGGGTCCAGCTCATCGAGGCAAGGGTACCTCACCATAAATCCAGAAGGCGTGGCATCATAAACTTGCTCAAAGGCCCCGTATCAAAGCTGGGAGCTCGAAGTGGTAGGAATGTGCGCGGGGTCGGGGGGTGATGCCGGTCTTCTCCTCGACATGTTAAAAGGTTCAAAGCCATTACCTTGTTACGTTAGGAAAAGCTGACGATCACAACGAGCAAAGTACCTGCACATAAACTCAAAGAAAATCAGTACAAGGCAAAGAAGGAGCAACCGAAGGCTGAGATAAGCATTTCAAGCCGTTTAAGGGCACCGGGACACCGGGACCACTCGGTCATGACCGTGGCCCTAGTCGCACGTCATGGCCACTCGGTCATGACCGAGTGACCCAGTGGGAGCTCCCCCAAATGCTGAAAATGAAGATGTAGCCCAGAAAATTCGCCGAGACCTGAGAGAATTTGAGTTTTGGAGCACCTCAGCTGATCCTTATGAGAAATAAATGAAGAGTGGAAGCCCTATTTATAGGAGCTCAAAAGGCAAAAAAGTCAAAAGTTGTGGAGCAAATACAGAAAATGGAGAGCAAATGCGCAAAAATGATCTCCCGAGAGATAAGCAAAATGCGGCAAAAGCGACGCTAATATTTCCTGGGATCGTATGCTCTTTTACCCGACTCCTTGGCTAAAAAAGCAGGGAGCAATTGATGTACCCGGGAGGGCGAAATGGATCTATGATCAAGTATGGGCCCCAATAGGAGATAAATCAAAGTCAAGGGCCAAGGAAGACCCGCTCGGCCGAGCCAGGTGAGAGCCCACTCGGCGCAACTGAGTGGCTAAGACCACTCGACACAACCGAGTGGTAAAGACCACTCGGTTGGTCCGAGTGGCTGAGACCACTCGGCTGGGCCGAGTGGCTAAGACCACTCGGTTGTAGGGTGGTTTTCCCCCCACTCGTCCCAACCGAGTGGGGGCCCACTCGGCATGACCGAGTGGAGAGGGTCACTCAGTCATCCTGAGTGGTCCCTCCCCCAAACTCGGCCTAATCGAGTGGAGGTCACTCGGCATGACCGAGTGACCCTTCGGGATTGTCAATCCAGCCGAATCCCCCCCTCTCGCCAGATGATCAGCATTGCGAAATTTTCGTAATGGGCCGCGAGATTTCCGCCGAGAAAACCGCGAGGCCTCTCTCTCTCCTCCACTATAAATATGAGACCCCACCTTCATTCCGAGGTACGCTTTTTTGAGCAATAAAACTACAATTTCCTTATTTTCTCTCGAGATTCTGACTTAAGCATCGGAAGGTTTGCGCGGGGACCCCACTCGCGTCCTAACGGTGCTCTCGTTTTGTAGGCCACTCGATCATCAAGGGCACTCGTCATCAAGGCCACTCGTCGCCCTCAGGTCACTCGGTCATGGCCACTCGTCGCCCTCAGGTCACTCGGTCACTACCACACGTCACCCTCAGGTCACTCTTTCATCCGAGACCACTCGTCATCCTCAAGTCACTCGTTCATCCGAGGCCACTCGTCATCCTCAGGTCACTCGTTCATCCGAGGCCACTCGTTATCCTCAGGTCACTCGTTCATCTTGGGCCATCTGATCATCAGCCCACCTGATCATCAGCTTACTAGATTTACCAGATCTGGACCTCTACCAGATCCAGTTACTCATCAAGATTCTCATCAGTGAAGGCACGACTCCCAAGACTCTTGTATCTCTCCTCAATTAAAAATAGATTGTTGTATTTTGGCAACAACAGTATTACAAGTCCATTTTCATTTTTGTTTCAAGTTATAGTTCATTTTAGTAATCAATATAGCAGTAGTTTATCCAATTCTTATCGTTTGATCCAATTTATTTTCTTTGTGAATCTCGTATTCATCTGTTGAGTTTAGTTTTAGTTGTGCACTTCCCATGAAGATATGTGGCTAATTTGATTCTTGGCTAAAGGCAAAGACGGTGCCCAAAGCCACTGATGAATCAATATAGTAGAACTCCAGATGTTAAAGTAACCAAAGCAAAAATAGTTTGGGAAATGTTATTAACGAAAACCTCAGGCTTGGATTGGTTCATACGCCTAACTTAGAGTTCTCATGTCATGTATGTGGATTGCTTGACCTAGAAACGTTCTCATACCCAAGTCTCGAGAAATTATTTTGTCAAAACGTTATTTATACACTGATTTATGATAACTGCTTAACATAAAGTCTTTATGCCATGTATGGAGGTTGCTTGAACAAAGAGTTGTCATCATCTCAGTAGTATATTTAATGGTTAAAAACCCAAGCTATTTGAGCTACTAGTTACATCACAGAAAGCTATATGGTAAATTAGTTGGGTTTGGCACCAGATCTGCCTTGACCCAAGATCTCTCCATATCCAGATTACAATCATATCACATTTAGTTTGATCTCATTTTATTATTTCGTTAATCAAAAGAACTGGTGTGGTTATCTCCTTCCATGAGTAATCACCCTGTGAGTCGACCCGGTCTTGCCCAAAAAAATTACATATAAATTTTCTGCTACAATCACACTCGTGCACTGGCGAGTCTAAACGCCTCATCTTTTCTGTGAACATAAATAGTTCCTAAATCAGCTGAGTTAGTAAAAGAAAAATACAAAAAGTGATAAATGCAGGGTGAGCGATGCAGGAACTATCGACCGTTCTTGAGTTGGTTTCATTCTGGTGGTTTCCTAACCATGCTATGCTGTCGATTGTTAGATGTATGGGCTTTAGTTGTCGACTGTTATGGTAAGGTTGTCAATTGTTGGGTTGAAAAATGCCTAATCTATCGACCGGTGTTTGGCAACTATTGACCGTCCCATCCCTGCTAGCCTAATGCTTCAATATTAAGTTATGTTGTTGTTAACTTGTTCCCTCCTTGATTTTATTTATGATTACTAGTTCGTGAGGGTAAAGTGCATACATTCATGGGCATGTCAATGGGTTCATGTGTGATTGTGTGAAAGCATATGCTAAAAGATTATTATGAGTATGGTTTATAGTGGTGTATGCACAAGTGTATAGCATATGCATAAGCATGTTTTGAAAGGTATAAATGTTTCATGTTTTGAAAGATGGTTTGGAGTATGCATGTAATGGCCTTGGGTTGAGCTAGATATAGGCCCCAAGGACTGTATGGTATGGATGTTAAGGTTTTGGGTTGAGCTATAGATGCGCCCCAAAGACCATTTTCCATGTTTATACGAAATCATGTGATTTTAAAGGCCTATGAGGAATAAAAGTTTGCATGTTTTATACATTATTTTCATGATGTGACGAAGAATGGCATAGGAGCATGGCATGGTGCATGTGATGATGTTAGTGGTGTTGTGTTGCATTGATTCTTGTTGGTGATTCTATCTATTGTTGACTCCTATTGCCCAGTAGTCTTATATTGAGTTGTTTTTATTGCCCCATGTCCATTCTAAATTATACTTGTTGTGCCTTCTGGCTCATTCTTGTTTGCATCATTTTAGGAAAGTGGAAAAACTGATTTATCCCTATGGCTTTGATTCATTTTGGGTAGATGTGTGTACAGAGCAATCCCGACCAAAAGATCCGTGAGGGTTTGTGTTCAAGGCAAAAGAAAATGGTTTAATTTTGTATTTAGATTTTGTTGCCCTTTTGAGAGGTATGAGTGGTTAAGCCCTAATGTGAATATTTAATGAAGGATGGTGTAAATATTTATATTGGTTTCTACTATTGTTAAATGTTCGGTATCAGAGCCTATATGAAAAAAAAAATATGAGGAAATTTTGGGATGTTACAAATTGTTAGTGTAGGTGCTCTAAACCCAATCAGATTAGGCATGTTGTACACTGACAATTGTAATCATGTTTATTATTTGAATAATGAGTTATTCAAATTCACAAGAAGTCATTCTATTAGTTTCTTGTTATTATTGTAATAATCGAATGAAACTAGATAGAAGTCCATATGATGTATACTGTGAATAATCTATAAAGATCTGAGATAATGCATCACAATTTCTAGACATCATTAAACGTCCCAAGTCATAGCAATGTTAAGAATGGACATTGACAATTGCGGTAAGACTTGTATGTGCTATGTTTTTGCTATGTGATAGCAATGGGGGTCTCACACCCATAGGCATGGGGATGCCTAGACAAGTACATAGGTGACCAATGTTGGAGAACGTGTCACTGGACATGACTCGCCATGAAAATCCATTTTGGTTATATGTTGATGGTATTCTCATACGAGATGAGTGTAACTAATCCTTGGACCTGAGGTATCACGGTCATCTCATAAGAAGACCGGTATGCTTTGAGATCGTTTCGATGGGCCTAGACAAAGGCTGCATGTGGGCCATCGTTGGGTATATCGTGAGGCTTATAGAGATGGGTGTATAACCAAGATGGGACTCGTCTATCCCTTGATAGAGGATGATGTATCTAAGGCACCTTCGGTGGATATTCACTTTAAATCCATGGCCATGGTGAAAGAGATTAATAAGGAGTTATTGATTCACTTTCTATTAAGTGAAGATATCCGAATGACCGAAAAAAAATTTATGTGATCATAATCAAGCAACACATTGCCAACTTGAGATCACATAGGATACATTAACGAGAGGATCGAATTACACGGTAACCATGCTCATGAAAGGTTATTTGCGGATTATGAATCCTTCTGGATAATTGGGTAGGCATGATGCCTTGCTAGAGGCCAATCTCGTCTTATGTGTTCATACCGACACATTGCCAACATATTTGGAAGCCTAATGAGTCATACGCAATAGGCACGGTCCCTGGCTTAAACCAGGAAAGTGGACGTATGGTTAAGTGGGACACTTCGGTAAGAAGTTGTGCCGTCGTAGGTTCTCACGGAAAAAGAACAAATAGACGTAATGAAGTCGATATGGCGAAGGGTCGTCATAATGGAAATAGTTTCTTACAATGGCAATTAATTAAATTAGGAAGGAGTTTCTAATTTAATAATTTTCTATTTGTTGGAGTGGCAAATAGGAAATAAAATATATTTGGGCTTAAGTTAATATTTGGACTAAATTAGATTTGGGCCAAATATTAAAATAAATATTATATTTAGACTAAATTGGATTTGGGCCAAATATTAAATATTATATTTGGACCAAATTAGATTTGGGCCACAATATTTTATTAAACCTATAATTGGATTTGGGCCATTTAATTATATTTCTAGTTGGACTAGAATAAGCCCACTTAAGATTCTAATTAAATTAGAATTAATGGGCTAGCCCAATCCATTAGGGTTTTAAAAACCCTAGGATATTTCATTATAAATATTCTTTTATAGGTTGCCCAAAATTAAGAGAGTTTTTGGTGTCGTTTTTCAAGAGTTGAAAAACGTATTGCCGTTCACTCTTCCCCGTTTCTTTTGGCATCAATACTAAACGAGGGCGTTCTTTTTCTATCCATACACAAGCTGCGCAAAGGAGAAGGACACGTACCGCGTATCACGAGTTAGAGGTTGGACGCTTGGACGACTCGAATCCGCGAACGACTCAATAATCTAAATGTTAGATTTATTTATTTGTTTGTGAGTGTTTTGATTTCGATGTTGATCCAATCGCCGGGATCGGGGTAAGGTTCAAAATTTTGAACTACGTTGCTTGCCCCGTAGCGATCTTGTTTTACTTTCACAAATTACCTATTATACAGCTTATGTTTTACTCGATTACAAACAAAATACACTCAATTATAATAATATGCTTAATTTGAATTTATCTTAAACCTTTTGTTAACATGAAAATTATTCAAGTATACAAGAATTTTACTTGAATAGAAACATTAGATCACAAAATAACTCGATTATATGAAACTTATTACTCAATTATAAGAACCTATAATTTGACTTGATTTAGAAATATTACTTTATGACTTGATTAACATAAAATAGTACTCGATTGAAAATTTGACTTTGTAACATCCCGCATCGAGCGATAGGAAGGACCGGAACAACTTATCCTGATGGGCCTACACGAACTTCCCAGGGGGTCACCCATCCTTGGATTACCCCAGGTCAAGCACGCTTAACTTGGGAGTTCTTTGCCAACATTCAGCCCAAAAGATATCCAGCTGGTGTTGTTTCCTTTCTTACACTATCCTCAATATATACTAACTTCTCTGGGCTCTCGGGGTATTACAGACTTACTCAATTCATATATATATATATCTTGATCATTTTTACAATCATTTTTAAAAGGTCACGTTGTTTTGGTCATCATCACTTACCATAATCTTCCAATTTTCTCATCAAATAAAAACTTTCATAACTTAATAGATTACTCAACACGTATGTTTATTGGTCCATGACCATAACCCCAGCGGCTTCGTGAGATTGCCTATTGGGATTTGGGGATGGAGTTGTAAACCTACAGTGTGGATAGGGATAAAGAGTTGCACCTCTACTAATAGGTATAGCTTTTGGCACGGTAGTAAGCATTCAGTCTTGAAGGTTCCTAGTGGCATCCAACTGGTATTAGAGCAGGTTGCAAGTTTGAGTCTCCTCCTGTGCACTAGGGGGGATTGTTGGTTCATAGCCATAACCCCAATAGCTTTGTGAGACTGCCTGTTGAGACCTGGGGATGGGGTTGTAAACCCATAATGTGGATAGGGATAAATAGTTGCGCTTTTGCTAATAGATATAACTTTTGGCACGGTTGTAAGCGCTCAATCCTACAGGTTCCTAGTGGGGTTCGATAGTGTCTTGTAGGGTGTTCAGGTTGCGAATACAGTTAATCATGCTCTCCTGAAGGAGGGAGCTTTTGTAGTCAGGGTACGGGAGCACAATGTAGAACACTGGAAGCAAAAGTGTCACCGATTCAGGGGTCTCATTCTCAATGTGGAGAGGGAGAGGGGACAATTCCAAGGCCTTAGGATAAAAAATTAAGATTTAAAAATAAGAATATCGTCTATGGAGTACAAACTTCAAAGAATAAAGGGCATCAAAGAGACACAATGAAGCGTGGAGGGAGAAATGCAGGACTCTTACCTAACTCTTGTCCAGGATCACAACTAGATTTTAGAGAAACTGAAGCAGTCATATGTGAACAACGCATATCTACAGACTTTCCTTCAAGAGATAGAACGTACCTTCCAGGAGACAAATGTGGTAGCCATCTACACTCAAGCTGTCAAAGAATATAAGCTCTACTAGGATTGCCATAACAAAAAGGAACGATATGCTTAGAGGTTTGAGAAGTTGGGATTTTACAACGTTCGAAGTATATTGGAGATTATTCATCCTGGGGAGGCTCTAGCAATGGATGCCTAAGATGACTTGATAAATTTGACAGGACCTTAGAATCTACACTTACCAAAGCATGGCCTCACTCCGAAATTATTGGGGCCTTTAGAGTGAGCCAATTTGAAGATCAATTCCATGCTCCTAATGAGCTTGCTAACTTCTTTGATGGGGTTTTTTTATTACCCTTGGACAAGAACCCCTTGTGAATGATTTTTTGACTTATATAGGAAGAATTTTTGTAAACTGTACCGGAATAAAGCACAATTAATTAATATAGAGTTTTTGAGGTTTGAGGAATTGCTCTTAATGCATGGCGTATGCATGTATGTATGTGAGATGCAAGTGACGAGATAAAGAGTAAATGGAACTTGATTTTCTATTTGATTGTCCCAAATCTTACCAACCTATAGAGGTTGTACTAAAAAGATATGGAAGGATTAAGTTTGAGTGATGCCTTACCTCGAGACAGCGCACAAGTTACAACAAGGCATATCTACTATTGCTTCCCTGTCATGACAACAACCCCACCAAACAAAAATTACAACAACTCCCCAGTGTGAGTGAGTGAGGCCAGCAGTTGCTTTGTACAAGAAAATGTTAGTTGTCAAAATGTAAGGGAAAACATTGAGTATGTATCGCGTCTTTCGGGCTTACCTTAATTAGGGGTTTATATCATGAGGGATTTCAAGATTTTGTTTTTGTAATTCGAGTTGCCCTACATCCACAACAGAATACCAAAGAACACTTTGTTAAGGCGGTTCAACATGTGACTCCTGCCTACGCAACCAGAATGCAGTGAGATCATGATTTTGTTTCTATAGTTCAACCTGGTTTACATTCGCGAGGAAAGTACCAAATATTTTGTTCTGACAGCTCAGTGTATAATGCCTACTTCCACAACTGATCCAACATAGCGCAAAAAGAAAAAATAAAAAGAAAAAAAATAATTAAATCAATTAATCAACCTAAATGGATGAAACAAGAAGAGGATACATGAAATCCTCCCGGCCTAAACAACCCTAAGGCATGGCCTACGGCTATAAAGGATCTACAACACAATATCCTCACGACCCTTCCGTCCATCAAGGTGCATAGGAAAATTCGATGCACCGTCGAAGTATTTTTTCTAATATGGGGGGCATCCCACACAACGTGTAAACTTGATAATTCCAACAATTGAAAATCCTTCCAAGAAAGGGATAGACAATCATCAATAAGAAATCTTATCCCAAAAAGGGCAAGATAAACGTCATCTATAATAGATAGACGTCATCCGTAACAATCTTAATCCCAGCCAGATTGGGAATAATCCAGATGGGCATTATCTACGAGAATCCTAATCCTAGACTACTTTGGATTACTCCATACTTCTCTATAAATAGGCAGACATTCATTCCAAAAAAGGTACGTCTTTGATACTGGTAGAAATTATGCTCTATATTTTTCATCTTCAATGTCTAATTTAAGCATTTGAGTGTTTGCGTGGGGACCTTCCCGCACTCTCTAACTATTTTCTTCCTTATAAACTCATGCGACTTGATAAAGACATTTCTCGTTAAATAAATTCATTGTTGTATCTTGACAACAATAATTGGTGTCGTCTATGGGAACTTGTATGAAAAGCTAATAAGTTTGTCTACAATGGCCCAGACCAAAAGTACCACCAATCAACAACAGACACAAGATGGAAAAGAAAAGTAATCATAGGAGCCATAGGGGATTTCCCCTAGCTAGAGAAGCACCCCTGCGGCTCTTTGGGAGATCGTCCTCAGAGGTAGCCTGTCAAGACCAAACATTTTACATTCATTACACTTAATTTTTCACTACATTTTTTTCCAAATAAAATTTATTCACAAATCTTTATAACATCACCATTTCTTAACGTTCACACCCACATCGCCATTCTAATAACAATAGAAACAACACAAGATTATATATATATATTCACATCACCACTCATTTCATCTAGTATACAAGCCCACACATCCTACTCAATAGACCACAACATTTAATTACATCATTAAATTATTTTCTTTCCTCAATA
The DNA here is from genome assembly GCF_014633365.1 of Diospyros lotus. Classification (NCBI taxonomy): domain Eukaryota; kingdom Viridiplantae; phylum Streptophyta; class Magnoliopsida; order Ericales; family Ebenaceae; genus Diospyros; species Diospyros lotus. The sequence continues at coordinate 27,755,493 of NC_068341.1, forward strand.
CTCCCACAGATCTTTTGGTCGGGATCATCTTTATACACATTCTAAACCCATAACCCATGGCCTGCTAGATTTGCCACTTTTCTTTGATTTAACTATACTTGGAATGACAAGAGTAACAAAGTAAGCCACAAGGCTCAGAAAGTTTATAAAAGAAACAATGGTAATAGCTGAATTAGAGACATGAATAATAGGGAAGGAAAAAAATAGATGCCTTATGGCTAATACCAATGCTTTTCAATCATTTAACAAAAATTGACTAGTATAAAGGGATAGTTTTCCCATCAAATTTATACAATCTTCTTCCCATATTTCATTTTAACAACATGCCTCTTATTCACTTATTTCAACTCATTATGAAATCATTTAGTTTCCCACTCACAACAAGTGAGACTATGAATGCATCATTATGTGCTCATGCACAACCATAACAACGTATTAAAAATATATAGATGCCTGCTCGTAGCAGTTTATTTAACATTTTTAGCTCATCTTACCATATCCATCAATTTTATGGTATAACATGGCATGATGCCCATGCACAATGCATAATTAGCATATAACATACCCACTTTTATATCAGTGACATTGATCATGATTCTCATATTAACATTCCCATGTGGATTTAGTTCACCCCCGCACTGATTGTATCAACCGGGCATTTCATAGTCTACGCTTTTCTTAGCGGGAATATGCCCCCAACATTCAGTTTGGATATCCTTAACACTCTCCCTCGAGGGCCATACTTGCAAGCTAGCGCACAAAATAATAGGTGCGCTAAGATTCCCCATATATAAAATGCACAATGCAATGCTATACCCCATTCTTTCTTTTGTGGTTTCAATATTCATGACCAACATGTCATTCAATAGTTGCCACCAATTTTGGTAAGTTATGAGTGATACATTATGGGTAATGCATAGCCTTATGCTTGTTACAATATGTATTTGTCTCTACTTTGCCCCATGATTGAAAATGTTATTCCTCAGGAAAGATAGGGTGAATCGAACCCTATTTGGCTCTTAACTAGACTCAACATGAATCCAATAATAGCACAAGGTTTTCAAAGCAAAGGAGTGAGCATGAGTCACGATTTCAACCATAGAATGATAGGTAATACAAAGAGAATTCAATAGACATAATTTTTAAACCTCTAGATTTCCAACTATCAATTCAAAGGCACTCACAAATTCAAATCTTGGACAAATGGCCCAAAACATATACCAAATCTAACCCCTTTGAGTCTAGGTTCTAACAAAAAAAAAAAGGAACTTGATTCTGACATTTTGCATCAAAAGTTATGGCTGAAACGGTAAGAGATGCGCAGTCTGAGTCAACTTGGGCTCAATCGAGTCGACTTGACTGATGTCGAGTCAACTTGAACCACCCTTAAGTCGACTTGGCCGAGAGCTAGAAGTGCTGAGTCAACTCGAGATGCAAACAAGTCAACTCGACAGCCCAGAATTGTGAACGAATGAATAGAAACACCAAATATCACCTCAACACTTCCAATAATCAATTCAAACCCCAAACACTTCATTTTTATGAAAAGATGAGGTAGGATGAGACCTCATCACGATTATAGAACCAATTTACTGAAATTTTTAGAAGAAATTTCACAAACGCAATCAACCAGATTTATACGTAAAAACCCTAACCCCCATCACAACACCCAAAATTTCACAAATTAACCATAATCTCCAAACCCAAAGACAACCATGAACCCCCCCTAAGATCCTTATTTACTTTCCCCTAAGAAACAAAAGCAAGACTCATAATGATATGAGAAGGTGAACAACAAAAACTTGCACATCAAAAATGAAAAATAAGTGCAAGAAAGAACTTGCCCTATTTGGATGAATCCACCGAAAATTCCAGCTGCTAATCCCACGAATTTAAACTCCAACTTCTATTTCAAAGAGAGAATAAGAGAAAATGGGAGAAGAGAAGAATTGGATGGATAAAGAAGAGAAGAAGGTTTAAAGAAGAACAAGAACAAGAATAAGAATGGGAGAGAAAGAGAGATTTCTCTCTTTATATACCATGCCACATTTCCCATTTTGCCTTTCTTTTTTTCTTTTAAGCTCCACCTTATCCCTTAACCATTTAAATAATCATTAAAATTTTCATTTAATTTATTTTACAAAGGTTCCACATCCATACATCATTTTCTCCTTCTTTTTTTTTTCCATTTCTCATCTATTCCCATAAACACATACTCATTTACTTCTCTTCACCAACATTAAAGCCTAATAATTCTGAACATCACCCGTGCAAGCTAATTCCCAAAACATAATTCGGATCATTTGACCTTTCAACTCATATTTCTAAAAGTAAAGGAAGATCGCTACGGGGCAAGCAGTGTAGTTCAAAAATTTTGAACCTTACTCCGATCTTGGCGATTGGATCAATGTCGAAATCAAAAAATCAGATACATAATAAAATAAATCTAACATTTAGATTTTTTGAGTTGCTCGCGAATTCGAGCCGTCCAATTGTCCGGCCTCTAACTCGAGATACGCGGCACTTGTCCGTTGGCAAAGAGAGCATAATAGGAGTGTTATCTCCATCTCTTTTTTCGCGGCTTGAGTACGAATAGAAAAGAACGCCCTCGTTTCATATTGATGCCAAAAGAAATGGGAAAGAGTGAACGACAATTGTTTTTCAACTTTTGAAAAACTACACAATACTTCATACATTTTGGGCAACCTATAAAAGGATATTTATAGAGAAACATCATAGGATTTCTTAAACACTAATGGATTGGGCTAGCCCATTAATCCTAGTTCAACTAGAATCTTAAGTGAGCTTATCCAAGTCCAACTAGAATATATAATTAAATGGCCCAAATCCAATTATAGGTCAAAATAAAATATTTGGCTCAAATATAATTTAAGATCAAATATAATATTTAATTTAATATTTGACTCAAATCTAATTTATCCCAAATACTTTATTTAACCCAAATATTAAATTATGCCCAAATATATTTTATTTCCTTTTTGCCACTACAACAAATAGAAAATTAGAAATTAGAAATTCCTTCATAATTTAATCAATTTCCATTTTAGGAAACTCTTTCCTTTATGACGACCCCTCATCATATCGACATCATTATGTCTATTTGTTCTTTTTCCATGAGAACCTACCACAGCACAACTTCTTACCGAAGTATCTCACTTAACCATATGTCCGCTCTCCTTGTTTAAGCTAGAGACCATACCTATTGCGTATGACTAATTAGACTTCCGAATATGTTGGCAATGTGTCGAAACGAACACATAAAATAAGATTGGCCTCTAGCAAGGCGTCATGTCTACCCAATTATTTAGAAGGATTCATAATTCGCAAATAACCTTTCACGAGCATGGTTACTGTGTAATTCGATCCTCTCGTCAATGTATCTTCTATGATCTCAAGTTTGGCGATGTGTTACTTGATTATGATCACATGAGTTTTTCTTCGATCTTCCAAATATCCTCATTTAATAGAAAGTGAATCATAACTCTTTATTGATCTTTTTCACCATGGCTATGGATTTAAAGTGAATATCCACCAAAAGCGCCATAGATACGTCATCTTATATCAAGAGATAGACGAGTCCCAGCTTAGTTATACACCCATCTCCATAAGCCTCACGATATGCCCAATGATCGCCCATATGCAGTCTTTGTCTAGGCCCATCGAAACGATGTCAAAGCATATCGGTCTTCTTATGAGATGACCGTGACAACCTAAGGTCCAAGGATTAGTTACACCCATCTCGTATGAAAATTCAATCAACACATAACCAAAATGGATTCTCATGGCGAGTTATGTCTAGTGACACGTTCTCTAACATTAGTCACCTATGTACTTGTCTAGACATCCCCATGCCTATGGGTGTGAGACCCCAATTACTATAACATAGCAAAAACATAGCATATACAAGTCTTACCGCAATTGTCAATGTCCATTCTTGACATTGCTACGACTTGGGACATTTAATGATGTTAGAAACTGTGATGCATCATCTCACATCTTTATAGATTAATCATAGTATACATTATATGGACTTCTATTTAGTTTCATCCGATCATTACAATAATAACAAAAAACTAATAGAATGACTTCTTGTTTGATTGAATAACTCATTATTCAATAACAAATATGATTGCAATTATAAGTGTTCAACATGCCCAATCTGATTGGGTCTAGAGCACCTACACTAACAATTTCATCTTATCCATTAGGCTCTTCCACGCACATAAATTTCGCTTGCATTGAAATTATTCACCACACATTAATTATTTTCAGATTCCCTTAGGTCAAATAATACCAAAATATAACACTCATTAAAATATTATCAAAATAATCTAGACCCACTAACGAGTCGTTACATAGTTGACGACTCATTCCTAGGGGCAATAGATGGCTCCTCCCCAGAGGCATTAGACGGCTCCTCCCCAAGGGCATCAAATAGCTCATCTCGCAGGGATATCAGATGGCTCCCCCCTAGGGGCATCTGACGACTCATCCCTGGGAACAACTTGGGGCTCTTCTTCAAAATCAGCTAAGTATTCACCCTTAGGCCTTACCTAAAGTTTTACGATCGGGCAGTCGACATGATTTTCATCCTTCAGGACTACTTGGGGTTTATCCCCAAGGCTAATATGGGATGCCACCATAAGATCATTTGGGATTTCATTCCCAAGGCCAACTAAGAATTTACTTCCAAAACCAATAAGATCCTCGTCCTATAGAATTCGTTGGTCCTTCGAGGTGTACCTTCTCCATAGTGCCTCAAGTGAAATATAAAGCTTTACAATACGAGCACGAGGAAGGGATACGGACGTTGCGAGAGGTTACTGATCTATTGAAAAGCATAGCCCCACAAACAATTTCACTATCAACTCTCAAGAGATTTGTGGTTGGCCCAAGCCATCCTATGGAAGCAAGAGAAGAAAGTTTGGGAACCACACCTGAACCACGCAAGAATTAATCTCCTCACATCACCTCTTAAAGAGCTCATACTCAAGATCCTTCGCATTCCCAAGTATGTGGGGAAGAAAGGGAAAAAACACTAAAGAGACACAAGGGTACTCAAAGGAACTCTCAGAAGGGAAAACACCTGAAAAATGTCGAAAGTACATCTATAGCCAAAGAGCAACCTCCTCCCGAAGGCCTAGTACAAAAATTAATGAAATTGAGTAACTATCATGAATATACCTCTACCAAGTAAATTTAAAATGCCTCAAATGAGTATGTACTCAGGCAAGGGTGATCCTCATGACCACGTCCAAAATTATGAATCCTTGATGATACTACATGGATAGGGAGATGAAATCATGTATCAAGTTTTCCCCTTAACTCTGACAGAGCACACTCGAGCTTGATACAACTGTCTACCAAAGAATTCCATATCCTCTTTTGAGTAGTTGAAATACAAGTTCTCGAAAGCCTTCATTATTAATAGCCAACAGAAGAAAGACGCCACATAGCTTTTAAGTATTAAGCAAAGCAATAAAGAAACTTTGCACCAATACATTGATAGATTTCGAAAGGCTATACTGGAGGTGCAAGACTTGCAAGTAGGGGTAGTTGTGGTAGCTTTATTACATGAACCCAATCTACATTGTTACAAAAATCCTTGCCTAGAAAGCCACTAGTTTCTCTGGAAGATTTGTTCATAAGGGTAATTAAATATATTCTCCAAACAAAAGTTATGAGTACTATGGAGACAAATGAAGAAAAGGACCGAAAACAGAATGGACGAAAATCTAAAGAATGTGAAAATAGAAGAGAAGACAGGGCAAAAAGAAATGACGATGCTCCCAAATTACAATACAAGAACTGCACTATGCTCTTTGAATCCCGTTCACATATCTTGGCAGCCATTGAAATGACTAATTTACTGAAATTTCCCAAGGAATGGGACAAATCCATGGGAAAAGATAATGAGCCCCCTCAGGATTCTGTTGACTTCCTGGAAGTCCCCTACGATGATTTAGTTTTTTAACCTAAATCGAAGCTATACCGAAAACTGTCTTGATTTCAATTTCTTTTAATACCATAAATCCTATATCGGGAGACTCATCATGACCATATCATTTTCCTTAGACAATTACACTCCAGGGCATTCCCTGTAGTCGATTCGGTACTGATAACAGTAGAAATTATACTTAAGTCTCTAATCTTTTGATAATTTCACCAATGACCCAAATTAAAATTACTCTTGAGTCCTTTAAAAAATTTGGGATATTACACTAGGTTTCACCAGAAGTCCAAACACATCGAGCGACGCTTCCATTTGATCCAAGAGATCATAGCACATGGAGACATGCAACTACAGAAAATTGCATCATTAGAGAATGTCACGAACCCACTAACCAAAGCACTATCACAGAGTCATCTTGATCGCCATCTTGAGAAGATGGGTATTAGATACTAGTAGATAATGCAATGAGGACATGTAGCTTGTAAATTAGCATTAGTGCAAGTGGGAGATTATTAGTGTTGGTGCCCTAATGCTAGATTTAGATGGCATTTGGCGTTTATATATATGGGACTAATGATGTAATTCTTGCAATATGTAATAAAAATATATTTTCATATCTTCATTCATAGCTCTCAAATCATTAATATGAATGAGTCATTAGATTTCCTGTTGAATGTCTTATTCTTAAGTGTTAAGAATATGTGATAATTGACCTTTATGATAAGGATGTTTTAATGGTTATTCCCAGTCCTTAGACTTCTTAGATAAGGACTATGATTAGTCAAGTATGAACTGGTAGATGGGATACTACCTTTGATTAGTATGAGATGTTAATGATAAATGTGATGAGTCGCATGCCATAATCCATGAGATGGATATAGTATATATGTGGGCAGGTGTTAGTGGAACACTTACTGAATGTGACACACATGATAAATCACATGGCTTAGAGGATCTATGGTCTATCACAGGCTTCGATTGTGTTACTCGTCATTTAATCGGAGGCAACACAGTTGTCTTGTGTGTCGGTGCTAGGGATTTGCTGTTGCTAAGAACCATTTGATTATCAGGTGGGAGATGCATTGTGAGGTCCCTATGCAATGACACATGGAGTCAGGTGATTACTAAAGGGATCCATCGACCTCCGGCGTGAGATAAACATCCTATGTGATCAGTGGTAATCTTGATTGTAGAAACCCCTAGCTAGGGTACACTTGATTGAAAAGTGTTCCAATGTCAAAAAGAGTTTCGATGTGTCGTCTCAATCTCACCACACTGATTTTGGCATAGTCATCGAGTTAGTGAGTTTGATCAGTCCATGACTCTCACTTGATCAGGATGATAACTGATGGAGGGATTATAGTACACAGGAATCAAAATCCCAAATAGCTTTTATTTTGAAGTAAGACTTCATTATTGGTAGGATCGCCCTGACATAATGCTAGTTGTCACTCAGGGTCTTTCGGGGTACTTCGAGGAGATGGAGAGATTCTCGTTGTAAACTAAAAGTGTTTGGTCAACGTCAAGGTGGTTTATATGTCCTGATTCCTACTTAGTAGTGAACCTAGAAGGTCACACGCATATCTGGGGGTGATGGTTAACTAAGCGATTAAGGCTGAAATCATCATTAAGAGTTAATGACGTTATCGTTAAGAGTTAATAGATCGAGTTAAATGATCAAATTAATAAGGAGCAATCGTTAAGAGTTGACGAGCATGTCGTTAAGAGCTAACAGGGGTCTTAGCGTCATTATGAGATAATGAAAGTGCTATTAAGAGCTAATAGCGGACCTAGATGCAATTTATGGAAGTTTTGGATAAAGGGCCAAAAACGGTCTATAGGTTTTGGGAATTGGTTGACCAGTTTCAAGAAAAATAGTCGACAGCCCCTGGCAAGCAGTCGACTGCTTCTATTACAGAAGGTTGTGATTCCACGATTTGTTTGTCGTCTTCTACAACAGAAAGGTTGGGGTACGTGGCAAAGGCAGACGAGGGAAGGAAAGAGTGTGTCCTCCTTGTCTCTTTTATGTTCCCAGCCCGATTTCCATGTCCCTTGTCAGTTGTGAAAGGATTTGAACAGTTAGGGTTTTGGGTATTTGATATATAAGCTAAATGGGAGAAGAAATTAAGGGTGTCTTGTTGCATTCTGATTTTACCAAAACCCTAGCTCGAATCTTTCTGATTAGCCTAAACCCTCTCTGATTAGCCTTCTTCCATTGCTCACATTGCTTCCTCATAGCTATTGTAGCTATTATTCTTGATAGTGAAACTATCAAGTTTGAGAAGCCCTTTTGATTTGAACCCATTTTTATTTCCATCCCTAATCTCTCTTACTCTCTCTATCTAGCACAAAGAGAGAGTAGTGGGATTCACTATCTCATTGGAGCGCAGACCCAATAGGCCCCTCATAACTTCGGGGGACGGTTTTGGTCTAACCAAAAAAAGAGTTCGGGAGCTGTCTTTTAGAGAAAGTGTTTTTGCCTCAGGTGGAGATCAACCTTTACATCAACCTTCAATAGTTGAAAGGTATAACATCTAAACCCCCTATGGCATGGTTTAGTTTTGTATTGCATATGGACATCGAAACGAGTCTTGCAAGGGCTTTTTCAATTTATGTTTCCGCTGCTATTTTATTGGTTTTTCAAAAAAGTTTTGAAAATCTGGTTAAACCCTTTCCTTGATACTCCAATAGTTGGCATTTCTCTTCATTGAGAGGGAGCTATTCCCAAGACAATAATCACTATTTATCTCGGAGGATCAAACTATCCTTATAATTTTACATCCATGAGAGGAAAACTAGACCACGTGCCCAGGGTTGTTTTAGGAGGTTGATGCTCATGGAAACAATTACATATGGGCACTTTGAGTGTTATGGCCAGATGTTATTGGAGGTACTTTTTGAATGTTCCTTCATTTATTCCCACAACTATTTGTTTGTTCTTGGTTTACAAGTGAAAGAAAACATTTTTCCAAATGCATCCATCTTTTTTCCAATAATGACAACTGGGAGCAGACAACTTGGACATTTAGAGAGATGTGCTCACTTCTGGAGCTACGTCCTGCAGGTGCTTTTCGTTCATCCTCTACCAATTAGATAAGGTTGATAAATGTTGGGCAAGTCCTCATCATGGTAGATATCTTTCCTCCATGGGGGTGCAAAGACTTATGAGAGACTTACACACCATCTTTGTCTCAACTTAAGATATGAGGAAGAAATGACTACGAGAGACCATGATCTAAGGGAAAGTAGAAGCTTTTGCACGCTGGCTTGAAATATGAAACCCTTTCCCTAACAATCTTAAATGCCAGGGGGTCTTCTTAGCCTTTTCCACCATCTTTTCGCTCTTTCCACATATGGTATACAATGGTAGTCTAGAGGGAGGATGCATGTGGAGTGTAGAGCTAGATAATCATAGCCACATGCCTTTACGACGGGAGAAGCTAACCATGGGAAAATGGGCTTGTCCCAGGTCAGAGACATCATCGAGCACTACAAGGTCACCTTCGAGCTTTGTCTCCCACTTTGGGAGCTCCTAATATTCCATGATGTGTCCTCTAACTGTCCTCGAGTTGGATGCTGGAACATGAAGAAGGGACCTTCTGGGAGGAGCTATGGAGTGCCTTCTCCGACCAGAAGTTGGGGAGTCTTTTAGAGAATGAATGCTGGCTAGTTCCCAGCTTCTTAAGTGTTGATCCAAGAGGCTTGAGAACGTAGCCTCGCCTGGAATGGCTTTGAAGACCTCTTATGATGTTGGTCTTCAAAGGCTGAAACTTTCCAGAAGGAACTAGTTTCATTTGTTAGTGCTTCGTTGTATAGATTTGACAGAGGGCAAGGAAGCTTTTGAGGCACTTTGGAACAACCTCCTTTTAGACTACTTGTATGTTTTCCACAAAAGGCGCCAAATTGTTGTTGCTAAAATACAACGATTAACTTTTGTTTGTTTCGAGAAAACTCAGTGAGTAGTTAGAAGAACGCGAGACATCCCTCAACCTTCTTGCCTTGTCTGCAAAACTTGTGGAAAAAGGAAGTTGCCCAGGGAGGACACAATTTTTTGGCTCGGAAAGGGCTCGATTTGCTAGTTGGAAGAGCTATGGAACTGGAAAAATAAGGATTGTTGCGGGGCATTGAAAGATCCTTTATCTCAAGGATAGCTCTGTAAGACAAAAAGCAGTTAGAGGCACGTGGGAATTTCTCCCACATGAGCCCTCTGATGCTTAAGTCATATGAGGTCTCCATATAGTGTAAGATGTAACAATATGATGCATAAAATATTGTGCGGGGGATATGTGATGAGTAAGAAGGGTATCGCTCTAGGTTGGATGGTTATGAGTATTTGTCTACCTTGGCTTGCTTAGCTTAAGCATGCTTCACTTGTTGGGCTATTTATAGTTATTAACCTAACAAGGACACGTGACACGCACGTGCGAGGATGCAGTGATATTTCCTGAGAAAGGGCAATAGGTCTCCCCCATCCATGGTGTTGTCCCAGGGTGGTGGGGCAAACCTCAGCGAGGATGCTGAGTCCCTAGAGGGGGTGCATGTAAGCACCTTAGGCGAATCCCACATCGATCATGCAAAGGGGGGGAACTAGGCATATAAGTGCGAATGGTGTTTTACATAGTTACGCGCATTTTGAGATTAAATCCTAGAGCAATAAAATCGGGGATTGGTTGCGACCTGAACCGGACAATACGTTGCTATGTGGACCCTGACTGTTACATGTAACACTCCCTCTCCTAGAACTGCCCGAGAAGAGGTGCTACGGGGAAATGAAATAAAACTAACTGATAAACTAAAATCTGATACCATAACTGAATATCTCAATCATACTGAAATAAAAACTCTGAGTCAACATAAACTGAAAATCATAAATTCTATCTAAGGGACAATCCCTCAACTGAAATATAAGATAATTCTAACTGACAAGACACTATAAAACTCAACAGACTCCTAGACATCTTTTATCTTGAGCGGCTCCACGTACACACACTATAAACCACTACTACTAGGCCCCACTTCTGGTACTCCCCTGCTAGGACCTAGAAGGGTGAAGAGTACAAGGTGAGCTACAAAGCTTAACAAGTAATAAGCTAGAAAGAATATTGAAGCTGAATCGAAGAATATCAATACTAATAAAGTACTTACTGAACTTGTACTGAGTATAATCACTGTCTGATTGCATTCACAAAAATGTAATGCACATCAACTATAAACTAAATGCAGGTATACAACTTTGGCTCATAGGCCCACATAACTGCAATACATACCTAACCGATCTGAATCCTGCAAACATAAAAGCTGTAAGCACATACTGTGGGCAATAAGCCCCTAGCCCCCTGGTGGCCACCAGACGGGCAACTCATAAACTGAGCTGAAACTTAAATTGGTGGGATCCCCGCGGATAAGCTGACTAGCGCGCATAATGCAATGCTATGCTCATATACATGTTGGCACACGATATGTAGTGCTCCATATAAAGTCATGCTAAATGCTCATACCACAATGTATGCACATAATCTCACAGAATAATGCTGAACATGTCATAATAAATACTAACCATGAAATCTGATCTTCAGTATATTGGAATACAAAGATTGTGTAATATGGTATGGGCATGATTAACTTGTTATATTCTGGTATATAAATTCAATATTTGGAGGTATTGAATATTTTTATTTGAATTAAACTGAATTGGAAGTTTAATTGGATTTCTAGAAAAACCAACCGGATACTAGGAGGGATATCCGGATATGATGGAAGACATCCGGATATGAAGAAGGATCATCCAGAAACATTGGCGCTCAAATCAGATTCTATTTGGATACGCTGGGATGTATTCAGATATGAACTAAGACATTTGGATATGATTCAAGATATCCGAATATCTCACTGATGCATTTGGATATAACTAGAGACTAGTCAAATATGAAATCCAACTGTTGAGAGGGGCATCCGGATATGGAGCAAGGCATCTAGATATCAACTTGACTCATTCGGATGTATGAGAAAGGCAAACGAATATCACACTGATCACATCCGTATACTACTCAATGTATCCGGATATCACTTATAATAGACACATCCAGATTCGACACGATGCATCCAGATATCACTCACAAATTAATAGTGGCACATCCGGATACGAAAATAAAGTGTTCGGATATCACTAAGACCATCCGGATGTGAATAATGGCCATCCGGATGTCACTCACATAAAACTTTTTGACATATCCGGATAGCCTCTAGTGTTAGAGTTATGCCCCACAAGCCAATTATATTTACATGTAATTGATCGTACTTTACATTTTGATTCTTTAGGAACAATCAATTATTATTGCAAGGGATTTATGTTTTTGTTTGTCATTGATGGTTGTCGTTATTTATTGTAATCCATTCTTGACAAAGTCCATAGATCAAATAGGCTCATGGAATATGGTCGTGCATTGAGAGGACGATCATGAAACATATTCCTTACAAGCCTTGATCTTAAATGTTCCTAGTCATAGAGTTATTAGGATTGGACACTAATAACTCGGATAGACTAGTACATATGATGCATTCTCAATTGGGAGAATGTCTCGTTTCATGGACATTGGTGTGGCGACACTAGTGCATATATGTGGGTGCTTATTATAAGAATAAGTACACTGAACTGACCCGCTATAGAATTCCTAATGGTTATTTTTTGTCGAATTGGAATTTCTATGTTGCAATAGTGCAGATTGATCCTTAGACTTGAGACATCATGGTAGTCTTATATTTGACTGATTACACTTTGGTTCTTTTTTAGATTCTAATGGAGTCATTAACAAATTATCACTGGGCGTAACCTTATCACATATGAAGGCTTATGAATGTCAAAATAGGATTCATCACTTATCGATAAGATGAGAAGATGTCCTATGTATTCCGATGATTTCATGACTGAGGAAATCCTTGGCCAAGGTAAGGTGGAAATCAAAAGGTGTTTTGATTTCACCTATCAAGTCACAAATCTAGAATGGATACATAGTTATTGAATGATTAGGGTTTCGTCATAAAACCATACCCTAAATTCAATCGGGACATAGATTGATGAAAGGATTTTACTGCATGGTATTTGCAATTGAAAAGGTCCGTGTTTTTTCATCGTTGGCTAGGTATTCATGGCATGTTGCTAGAAGTTAACCATGATATGTAGGGTTTTAGAATTAATTTGGTTAATTCTAAAACTATTAATTAAAGAGTTTAATTAAGAAGCCCATAAGATGTGCTAGTTAAGAAGCCCATAAGTTTTAATTAAAGAGTTTAATTAATCTAATGAGTTGGGCCTTCATATAGCCCAATAGAGTTGGGCTACATCTAGCCAAATGGTGGACCTAAGGGGTCACACACTTAGGTCGAGCTCGTTCCATAATTTAAAAGAGAGATACAGCCCAATATGATTATGGGCCGGACCTAAATCATTTAGGGTTTTTCCAAAGGTATAATTAGGGTTTTTACTCTATAAATAGGCCACTTAAGAAGCTGGATAAATAAGGAAAATTTTGGATCTCTCAAAGGCGCCTAGGGTTACTAGCATTACTCAAGGCGTTCGTGGAAACGACCGATCGTGTGGACCGACTTGGAGGAGTTCGTGTTTGCGACTCTATGGATCAATCAAGGCAGAATCAAATCTTCATGGTTGCCCGGTTTCTAACATCTAGCCCATCCGGATGTCACTCACAAACTTTAAAAAATCTATCCGGATATGAGGGAACCTTTCCAGACATTTGCAACTCTTAAACCCAAAAACGACGAATATAGAGACTGAAACTTGAATCAAATCTTAACAAAACTATACCATTCTGAAAGGAATCTTGGGAAATCAAATCCCAATTGATAAGAACAATATCAAGGATGATTCAATTGTAATATTTGATTGAATCGCTGTAAAGAAATGCTCATAACTTGCTCATGCACACACTATTCGTGCATATATAATTTGTATATTCTTCTCTGATAAAATTGAGAATCAATAAGAGCCTTGAAAATCTAAGAATGAAATACTCATGAATCTGTAATGGAAGGGATTACAGAGAAGTTTGGGAGCATCATCAGTGTTTAGTAGAGGAGTGTAGGCACCTTAGGCGAATCCCACATCAGCTATGCAAAGGAGGGAAATCTAGGACCAATTGTAAGGTCGCATGACGAGGACGTCATGTGCTCAAGGGAGCGAGAATGTAATACCCCAAGAGTTCAGAGAAGACTAGTATATATCGAGGATAAGTAAGGAAGGAAATAACACCAGCTAGATACCTTTTAGGCTAAATGTAGGCAAAGAACTCTTGGGTTAAGCGTGCTTGAGCTAGGGAAGCTCAAGGATGGGTGACCCCCTAGGAAGTTCGTGTGGGCCCATCAGAGTAAGTTGTTCCGATCCTTCCTATCGCTCGATGCGGGATGTTACAAAAACCCCCTTCCTCCCCTAGGTGGGGAAGGACCACCGAAAGGAAACGGGTCTGGAACATGTGGGTTGCATTGTTGAGAGGCAATGCATGGTAATGTAGGCAGGAGATGTGTCTCCCTGGGTTTTTTTTGGGGGCATGGCTCGACTAAAAGGAACTATGATATTTAGGTCCTAGGAGTTGATTCCAAAGAAATGATGGGCAGACATTGGTTCTTTAGGAGGATATACTCTAGACTTGAGAAGATTTTATCGAAATGATGGCTCCTTCCGGAATTTCTGATGCATTGGTACTTCGAGAAGACTCTCCCTTGGAGGATATGCCTAACAACAAGAATCTTACTTTGAAAACTAGCATCATGTTAGTATGCAACAACATAAACTTATTTACAAAATTAATGTTCATCAAGTTAATGTAAGCTAGCATATGACCTGTTGAATCTCAACAACGCTTATGAACTAACCTACCAAGTTAGTTGATCACCACTTCTTTTCCCGTGAACATCCTTGCATCCATTGATCATGAAACAAAAAGTAGATAATAAAGGAGAAACAAACATGAGTATATGGCTCAATAAGACATACCAAAAGTGCATGGGTGTAAAGGATGTGCAACATGTATACATTTATGTTTAAGGATGTGCAAAAAGTTAAGCTAAAGAAAATTTCGATGACAGCATTTCTTTAAGGGATATTTGATTAATATTAAAAAATTATATGAAAGAATCACCTAAAAGGGGCTTAATGTTAAAAGTCGAATCACTATGACTTAAAATTCTTAGCAATTGACATACAAATTAAAAGTTATTCGATTCCGAAGTTAGTTCAGATACAGAATTGGCTAGTTTGGTAACCTACTTTAAACCTCCACAAAATCTTATTAGTGTTGTAGCCCGGAAACTACAACAATAGAATTTGTAGTGTAGGAAAGTTGGAGTCAAGGCAGAGCGAGGTGGACAACTGTTAGGAGTCTGTTGGTGAAGATAGGCATTGGGTAGCTCCGATTTGCGATATCCCAGCTAGGGTCGTGGGTGGACCTTTGAGGGCACTTTCAATAGTGAATTGTTGTATCAGACAGTGGCTTCCAGGGGCACTCAGGGTGTAACTGCACTCACAGGAACAAATTAGAAGGTATGCGAGGATTCCTTACCCACATATGCCCTCTGATGCTTAAGTCAATACAGCTAGGAAAATAGTGCAATAGATAAGTAAGGCTGGCTATCATAGAAGAGTTATACCTTTCTTGACGAGAGAAGGCCAATCTCGGTACTGTTACAAGGAATCGGGGATGTACCTATACGTTAGTAGAACTCGGATGGGCTTAAGAAGAATCCCCCCCAGAAGACCAGACTGTCTAGGGGGTCCTCTGGGAGAAGGTGAGCCTCGCAGTGAGCTGTCGAAGTAGGGTCTTGGCCCCTAGAAGACCTACCCGAGCATAGCTCCAAGCTCAATGGGAGATGCCTCGGGGTGATGCTTACTTGACCACTATTCCCTTAGGGGACACATCACACTCCATTAACGTAGACATATTATATTACATTCTATGGGTATATCATGTGGGGTATCATATAAGCATTATACATATTATGTTGTGCAATATATTATGTAATATAGGGATCTGAGGGTGCATCATAAGAGCACGCATGCCATCCCACTATATCACAATCCATGGGGCCATTTATGCAGTCATGCAAATGCATATAATGGGGACTTGCCAACATGAATTACCTTGGACAGCCATGGGGCAACAAGACAATACATGGGGGGGGGGGTATTGGGCACTTTGAAACATACCTTATGAGTGCCTTGGACTATATTAACAACAAACCCATCCCCTAAGGCCATCTCTCTGGTCACCATGCGAGTATGCATCTCATACATATATATATATATACGTAATATGTTGGTTGCAGGGGGAGAAAAATAGAAGGAGAGAGAGAGAGAGAGAGAGAGAGAGAGAGAGAAAGAAAGAGAGATGGTTGGAAGCAGGTCTTCTCGGAAGATCATGGAGAGCACCTCTTCGTGAGACCTCTCGGGAATAATCCTTCCCGAGAGTAGCAAGCCACAACTAAGAATTGGCTTTCCGAGAGCTAGCTTCCCATGAGGGATGATGCCCTTGCCGATTGAGTGCTTGCCTCGCCAAGAGAGAAGACATGGTCGAGAAAGCAACAACCAACTGGGGCTTCGCCGCAATGGAGATCAAGCTACTGCCGAGAGGGAGAGAGATGTGGAGAAGAGCTGTGGAAGGAGAGATGCAGCCATGGTCGAGAGGCTCGCTACCGCCACTGAAATGACTGCATCTCTCTCTAAGAGGGCTACTGCTACCGAAAGGGAAGGCCTACCTTCTCGAGAGAAGCCGCTAAAAAGGAAAGCTCTCTGAGAGAGCCTTCTTCTTACCTAGAGAAATGAAGAATCCTCTCCGAGACCTTGGCAAAGAGCCCCCAGCTGCCCAAGGAAAAAGCCCATTTTTGCCTATTTTGACTTTCCTTTTATATCCACCCTTGCCTTGGACCATTTTTCCATTATCAATGGCTCTTTGGCAAGCTCATGGATTTTTCTTGAGAAACACGTCTCGGCCCGGGATCACTTTTGGGATTTATCCACCTAGGTATATTTGACCAAAGTACCCCTAGGCGTCTAATGACCAAAATACCCCTAGGTGGATGCTCGGGAATTCTATGGCACAACAATTAAGGTCAAATTAAGATGAATTAGAAGATAGGTATCAAAATATACATAACCAAGAACATGGCATAGGCATCGGATTTTCTAGTGATCCCGGGCTAGCTCGTGATCATTGGCACCAGATTGCACTTGGGCGACTTGACTCTGGTAAGAACAATCATGCCAAAATTATCACATGGCTTCTCTTTTTTCTTTTTTTTTTTTTTTTTTTTTTTTTTTTGCACCTCCCTAGGGTCGATCTACCTTAGGGAACCTGGGTTTGGCCCCTGATCCAATGCGGGATTCCTACCAGACATCCGAGTTTCTCGAGAGACCTAGGCTCCAGATCAACCAAGGAGTCGGGTCTAGCCAAAAAGGCATAGCATCGAATTCAAACGAGGGATCCGGGTGAGTCTGTGGGCATAGGCGTCAAATTTTCTGGTGATCCCAGACCAGCTCGTGGCCATATACACCAGGTTGCCACTAGGCAACTTGGCCTTTGGGAGCCGGTGGTGTTTGAGCCGTTGTACCTGCATTACATTCCATGGCACACACAAATAGTCGGGCACACAGAGATTTTATGTGGTTCTGCTTATAGTTTTGCCTACTCCATGGGAATACAAGGGGTATATTCTTTTATTCGTTTGGGGAATATTATTACAATGAAAAGTTAGAGAGAATCCCGACCGTTGGCTGGATCAGGCAACGGCTCTAGTGACAGGCTTGGTCCTATATCTCGTGCTTCGCCTTCTTTACTGGAGTTCATGGCTGGCAAGCCCGGGAAGTACCTTTTGAGGTGCATGGTGTTCCAAGTTTTGCCCATTGTCTCGCCTTGTAGCATCTGCAGTATGCACGTGTAGTAGTTGGAGACTCTTCTCTTAAGTTTCCCTTCTTCTCTAAGAGCATTGGTGATGGCCGTCTTCCTGAGTACTAGGTCTCCTTCAAGTTTGCGAGGGTGAACCCTCTTATTGTAGTAGTTGGAGACTCTTCTCTGATAAGCTGCCAACTGTACCACCTTCTTTTCCCTCAATTCGTCTAACAGGTCCAAATTCTCTCGTAGACGATTCGAATTACCTTTTTCCCTAAAGGCCATGACTCGGGGTGAGTCAAGGTCTACTTCTACAAGGATGAGTGCGTTAGTTCCATATGCTAAGCTGAAAGGTGTTTCCTCGATGGGTACCCGACTGGCTGTGCGATATGCCTACAAAATACTAGGGAGCTCATCAGCCCATCCGCCTTTTACCTTCTCTAATTGGGTCTTTAGGCCATGCAGTATGGTCTTGTTGCTTGCTTCAGCTTGTCCGTTTGCTTGGGGGTATGCCACAGATGCCATTCTTAGACTGATAACCTATCGATGACAAAAAGCTCTAAATGCATCCGAGTCGAATTGTGTTCCATGATCTGTATTAAGTATTCGTGGCATGCCAAAACGAAAAATAATATCTTTCCACACCATCCCTTCCACTTTCTTTTCAGTAATGGTTGCCAAATGTTCAGCTTCCACCCACTTCGTGAAGTAATCTGTGGTTACCAGCAAGAATTTTCGTTGAGCAGATGCCATTAGGAATGGCCCCAGTATGTCTAGACCCCATTGCACGAACGGTAGAGGTTGGAATATCGGTTGGATGGGGGCAGGAGGCTTTATTGTCAGGGGAGCATGTTTCTGACACTTGTTATAGGTTCGAACTTTTGTGGCAGCGTCTTGCTGTATTGTGGGCCAAAAGAAACCGACTCGTAGAATTTTCCCGGGTAATGCCCTTCCTCTGAGGTGATAGTCCCCCTCATGCACTTCTTCCAATGCCTACTATGCTTCCCTGGGTCCGAGACATTTTAACAATGATATGGAGTACCCAATTTTGTATAGTTCTCAGCCAATCACTGTGAAATGAGCCGCGCTAGTTTTTAATCTCCTTGCTTTTGCGGGGGTTACTGGCAGTTCTTGACCAAGCAAATACTTCAGTATCGGGCTTCTCCAATCTTCGGTCTCCGTAATGCAATGCACTGCGATGTCTTCCTCTCCTATACTAGGCTGTTGGAGGACTTCCATATGGATTAGGCATCCGAGAGTGTCTCGGGCAGAGGCCAATTTTGACAGTGTGTCTGCGTGCTGATTGAGGGACTTATTAATCTGAATCAGTTCAAAATGCCCAAACTTATGGGCGAGCTCTTTTACCTTCTGCAAGTAGCGGGCCAGCGCCGGCTCCCTCACTTCGTAAGTACCTTGAAACTGTTGTACCACCAGTTGAGAGTCGTTGTGGGCTGTCAAGTTTTTCACTTCTAGTTTTTCTGCCAACGTCATTCCGGCAAGCAAAGCCTCGTATTCTACTACGTTATTTGTATTAGGGAAGGTGAAGCAGAGCGAGTATTCCAAGATTTCCTGTTCCGAGGAGATCAACACTACCCCTGCCCCGCTCCCTTTGGCATTTGAGGCCCCATCGACGAACAACATCCATCCATTATTACGAGCTTCTTTCGTCGTGGGCGGGTGAGTGCATTCAACTATGAAATCTGCCAATGCTTGCCTTTTTATCGCTTTTCTAGACTAGAAGCTAATATATACTCACTAAGTTCAATAGCCCATTTGGTTAGCCTTTCTGAACATTTGGGCTTCTGTAAAATCTGTCTTAATGGTTGATCCGTCAATGCTACCACGACGTAGGCCTCGAAGTAGGGTCTTAACTTCCTAGCTGCCGCCAGCAGGGCCAGGGTTACCTTTTCAACATAAGGGTATCGCAATTCTGCTCCTTGCAATACCTTGCTCACATAATAGACTGGGCTGTCAACTTGTCCGACTTGCCTGACGAGAACTACGCTTACTGCCTGATGGATGACTCCCAAATATAGGTATAACTTTTCTCTGGTTTCCGGTTGGGTTAACAGGGGAATCTCTTTTAAGTACTCTTTCAATTCTTGAAAGGCTTTCTCACACTCAGGAGTCCATTGGAAGTTCTTGCCCCTTTTTAAGGCCTTGAAGAAGGGAAGGTTGCGTTCAGCATACTCAGAGAGAAACCTGCCCAAAGCCGTTAAACGACCTGTCAAACTCTGAACTTCCTTTATTGAGATGGGGGACTCCATGTCGATTACTGCTTGCACCTTTTCTGGGTTAGCCTCTATCCCCCTGTGGGTAATTATGTATCCCAGGAATTTTTCGGACTTCACCTTGAACGCGCATTTTTCCGGATTCAAGCGCATATTATTTTTCCTAAACACGGCAAAAACTTTCTCAAGCTGTCTAGCGTGTGACTCGCCCTGCTTTCTTTTTACTATCATGTCATTCACGTAAGCCTCCATTACCTCCCCCAGCAGGTCTTTGAATACCTTGTTGACCATCATTTGATACGTGGCTCCTACGTTCTTTAAGACGAAAGGCATCACCTGATAGTAGTACATCCCCCTTTTCTATGATGAAGGCTGTTTTCTCAGCATCGGGTGGATACATACTGATCTGATGGTAACCCGAGAAGGCGTCCAGGAAGCTCAGCACAGCATATCCGGAGGTATCATCAACCAGCATGTCTATCCGAGGGAGCAGGTAGGAGTCCTTTGGGCAAGCCTTATTCAGATTGGTAAAATCGATACATACTCTCCATTTCCCATTGGCCTTAGGTACCATCACAACATTTTCTAGCCATTCAGGGTATTGGACCTCCTTAATGAATCCCGCATCGAGGAGTTTGTCTACTTCTTCTTCCAGGTACCTCAATTTCTCTGGGGCGATGTGCCTTTTCTTCTGCTTAACTGGTCGAGCCTCTGAATAGACATTCAGTTGATGAGATATGATCTCTGAACTAATTCCAGGCATGTTGGTAGGTGTCCAAGCAAATATGTCTGCGTAGAACCGTAGACATCTAATGACCTCCTCTTTCTCCGAACCCTCTAGTTGGCTCCCCACCCGCACTTGTCTTTCGTTGTCACTGGGGCTTAAAGGGATGGCTTCAAGCGTTTCTACTGGATGAGGCTTGTTAGCTTCAAGAGTTTGTTCACTGATCATTAAAGTCTCTTCGGTTGTTGTCTTCTCTTTCCCCTTGGTGCCTCTTGTAGAGCTCACGTAGCACACTCTGGCTTGTTTCTGATTACCTCTTACTTGGCCTACCCCCTGGGGCGTAGGGAATTTCATTAGCAAATATCCCGGAGAAATGGCGGCTCTCATAGTATTAATGAGGGAACGCCCCAAGATCTCGTTGTAGGCAGGAGAAAAGGTTTTCACTACCATGAAATTAACCTGCCGAGTGATCACTTGAGGGTAGTCCCCTAGTGTAATGGGAAACTGCACCGACTCGACCACTGGCACTCCTGTGAAGCTGTACAGAGGTGAAATGACCGTCTTTAATCGGTCATGGGCAATATGCATATTTTTCAAAACAATTCTAGTAAAACAGATTAATAGAGCTTTCGCTATCCACTAGTATCTTTCCAATGGGGTGCTTAGCAATGACGGAAAAGATAACCAAGGGATCATCGTGAGGGAACAGCACATCCCCCTGGTCTTCAGGCGTGAAAAAAATGGGGTCTTTGTCTTCTTAAACCTTGGCCACCGAGTTACGTGCAACGCTTGTCGCGCATACGCCTTTCTAGCAGAAGAGGAATTACCTGCTAAATTTTCTCCTCCTGAGATCATGTGTATCTTATCCATAATGAGCTCATTGTCATTTTCTCCGGCGCTTGGTCCTACCTCTTCCCCCCTCTGATTGTTTCTTCCCCCTTCCTTCTATCGAGGCTGCTGGTTTTCCCTTTTGTTTGTGGCACCATACTTAGGACGGGGGGGCCTCCTCTGATTATCTCTCCTAGACCCGTCTCCCCTATTCTTTTGATTTTTTTGCTTATCCAATTTAAATCAGTCAAGCTTCCCTTCTCTGATAAGCTGTTCAATCTAGTTGCGTAACTCCCGACATTGCTCTGTAGTGTGTCCCG
This sequence comes from Diospyros lotus, assembly GCF_014633365.1. NCBI lineage: Eukaryota > Viridiplantae > Streptophyta > Magnoliopsida > Ericales > Ebenaceae > Diospyros > Diospyros lotus. The sequence goes on from NC_068341.1 coordinate 27,777,464, forward strand.
TGGACTCATGAAATTTGCAAAAAGTGTCCATGTTCTTGCCCAGAGGCTGGCTGAAATGTGGGGGAAAGTTAATGAGCACTATATGGACAATGGATGAGAGGATAACAGCTCTTGGCTCATTGAAAGGGGTGAAACTCTGAAATTGCATCTTTGGGGGCTCCTCTCTCCTTTGTACCTTTATAACTTGGTCTGGCCCAACGTCGTTTTACCTCCCCTTTCTTGTTCCTTCCCATGCTTCAAGAATTTCCATTTGGACGACAAATTGCTCTGCTTGGGCAAACAGTTCAGTCATTGAATCTGGCTCAAAAAATGCTAGGGATCTTCTGAACAGGGTATACGTGGTTCTGTTAAGCAAGGCCGAGGCTGCCAAACCGACCGGGAGGTCCCTTACTTCCTGTGTGGCAGCTCTGAACCGTTCAGTGTACTGCTTTAGGGACTCATTAGGTCTTTGTTGCAAGCTCATTAAATACATGGCACTCTTTTTCTTCGAGACATAGGCATAGAATGCTTCTAAAAATTCTTCTTTTAGCTGTTCGAATGACTGGATATATCCAGCCAATAAGTCTGTGAACCATTGCTGAGCCTGCCCTGCTAGGGAGAGTGGGAAGGCTCGGCACCTGGTGACTTCGTCCCACCCGTGCAACACAGCCATTGCCACGAAGTGTTGTACATGCTTCACAAGACCCTCCTTTCCCAGGTACATTGAGAGTTGCGACAGCTTGAACCCTGGTTGCACCGGTTGCTTCTGGAGTTCCTCGAATAGAGGAAAACCCTTTGTGGGGATTTCCCTTGGCATCATCACAACTTGTTTCTGCTCTAGCACTTCTTCTATGAGGCGTTTGATGTCGGACGCTCTGAGTGTTTCTTTTCCGTTTTGTTCTTGCACGGAGACAGGATGCAAATAGCTCTTGAGTGGGTGCTTTTTGCCGTTTCTTCATACATAAGGGCTTCCCTGATCTCCTGTCATGATTTTCCCTTGGGTTTGCTGTTTCCGGGACTGGGTCATTAGGCCTAGGAATCCCAATTCTTATCCCTTGTCTCGGGGTCCTCGGGGGGTTGTTTTGAGATCTCCACTGTTCTCCCCCTGCCCCTGTTTGTCCTACGTGGGGAATGTGGGTGTCCGGCATCAATTCATGCAAAAGGGCAGTAATCCCTTGTAGTCTTTTCAAGCTCTCCTCGTTGTTTGCCCTTAACTCATCGTTCTGGTGCTTTAGCTCTTCAAAATTCTTCTGCAACAGCTCATAATCTGACCGTGGGGGGGGGGGGGGGGCTATCCCAGATGGTTTCGGGGGCACCAAAGTCGTCGCTGGGTTCCTTCGAGGAATCGAGGACTGTCCCAAGGAGTGCTGTTCTTGATTTGCTAGTATTGGAGGCGGGACCTGCCTCCCTTCTCTGATCGCGTGTCTCCCCCATCCGACGACGTGTATCTCCCCCTATTCCAAGTGCTCCAAACCTCCAAATTCGGTAGCCTGATTGCCTTCAAGCATTGGAATGTTTCTCGAGCGCACCTCATTGTCTAGATGATCTTCTAAAAGTCCAAGTACCGTAGGGTGCACTTGGTTGGGGTCTCCTGTCCTAGTGCGAGCGCTCCTCTGGGTATGGTGAGGCTGGTTTTCCAAACCAGTTGATCTTGTCCCTCTCGGCATCTCGTGTTAAGATTGACTTTTTGTTGCGATTTCCCACAAACGGCGCCAAATTGTTGTTACAAAAATACAACAATTAAAATTTGTGAGGTGAGGTCCACTCGAGCTTGGTGTCGGGTGAAGTTAGGTTGCCGTAAGAGATGTCGCCTCAAATGAGGTTGCCGTTAGGATGCTCGCCGCAAGGATCCGCCACTAGCTCTGTCCATTAGCTTTCGCCACTGGCCCTTGCCACTAGATTTCGCCACAAGCTCTTGCCACTAGCTCTCGCCATAAGCAAGCTCTTGCCACTAGCTTTCGCCACAAGCTCTCGTCTCAAGCCCCTGCCATTAGCTCTCACCACAAGGTTTCGCCGCTAGCTCTTGCCTTCGCTATGAAACCTCGCCGCAAGCTTTAGCCTTCGTCGCTAGGTTTCGCTGCAAGGATTTGGCCTTATCGATACTCAAAAAATGGGTTAGAAGGCTTGCGGGAATCTTCCCCCTCGAAGACCCTCTGATGCCAAAGTCAGTCCCCAATCCCAATGACTATTCACGAAAATAGTAAAAGTGTATTCAAAGTGTTAAGATTTACCGAAGTTGGAAGTTCTGTTCACTGTCTTCTAGCTGGATATTTATAGGGCGCGATTTTCAAGGGTGGCTGGTGTCGACATGTGGCACTTGCCGAGTAGGGCTTTTGGCTTTTTCGTAGGATGTATATTGCCGCAAGGCCCTCTTAGCAGGGATACGTGGCTTCGGCTTGCCGCAAGCTTGAGGGCTTGCGGCACAGCATATTGTCGCGAGCCAAAACGATCGGGCTCACGGCACACTTGGATTGCCACAAGCCCATGCTTAGGGCTTGCGGCAGGGTGCCGCGAGCTTGCGACAAAGAACATCAAATGCCGCGAGCCCATGCGTTCGGTTGAGGGGGCTTGCGGCACACTACCGCGAGCTTGGGCCAAAAACTTCCTTAATTTCTTCTCCCATTTCTTTAGCACAACACTTTTGTAATATGTGTGAAGGATGTAGACCCAATTTGGGCATGTAATGAAATTATTTTTGATGAAATTGTGTAATGTTAACATGATATTTAGGTTTAGTTTAGACTGCATTCTATGCAGAACTCTAAATAATCACCTTAATTATAATTAATGGACTAAAAAGAGAAATTCATGAAAATTATTGTGCATAAGGGTAATAATATATATATATATATATGAAAGTGGATTAAAAAATTTCTTGAATTTATGAAAAATAATGCACTGGAAAAGTAGCGCACTACATGGCTGATTTGGGAAGTGCCTGCCTCACTGATTTGGGAATCTACCCTCCCTGCCAAACGGCAACGTAACGTGCAGCTGCTGGCACCACAAACTTTTTACAGAAGCTAGGTTATCGTCCTGGATGTCCATAAACCCACTAAAAAGTAAAAGTACCATTCGTGAAATAATACATAAATTCATGCCAAAACAATTCTCTTGCACATGCAATGCACTGCTATAGATAATGTCCACCATAAATAGTCCTTACATGTCTCCTTTGTCCTTAGCCGGCTTGAGTTTCCACGTAACAATGATCCTGTGAAATCACATCACACACATCCATGTCAATGTTAGGATATGCAGGCTTCACATGACCCTCAAACTTCTAAAATTTCACTTAGGCTTGAAATTATGCCTTATAAAGTCTGTAAAGTTTCAAATTAACCCTTTTTAACCCAAATGGTTACCAATTCACCATGGGGTTCCAAATTGTACAATATTACATAAAATCCTTTTAACTTTCATAAATTACACTGTTTCCTAAGGTTTCACAAAAATCACACCAAGGCCTCAAAATTTTCACAATGCATCGTGTCCCTTAGCGTCTTCATTTCCAGCTCTGAAACTTTCATTTCATTGTAGAAAAGCCCTAGTAATTTCACAAAATTGCACACGAATCCCTTGTCTGAAACTTTAAATTTATTAAACTTGTTCGCAATCGATTTCCAACCCATTTTTCCTCAAATTAAGACCTCCAAAGCGTGTACCAAACACATAGGTACCATTCCCAAGCAATTTGGACCCCGAAAATTGAGGAAAAGTTGTTGGAAAATAGGTCCCCTGTTTAATTTACACAAAAAAATTCTGTCCAAAAATTAAACTTTAATAAACATTCAATTTCTTGCAAATTAACCATATGCAAGCACCAACCAAGGCATAGGGACTCCATTAGGGCTAAGTACACCCAAAAATTGGAAGAAAATCAAGCTGAAACCTTGAAGAAATAGGCTTACCTGAACTGCCCCTATTTTGCCGCAACTCAGCTCAAGCTCTTGTTTTTTTGCATCGTTTTTCTTAGAATCAACACATGTAGGAGCTATACCAAGTTGTAGAGGTTCTTTCCAAGCAAACCACAGCTCAAAAACCTCGTCAAAAGAGGGAGAAATCAAACTTCATCAAATTGCTCCTCTATTTCGCATTACAACAACTTCCGGCGGCGACCTTTCCCTTTGTTTACGACAACTTCTCCAGCGACCTCCTCCCCCCAACGAGACCTTCTGGTCTAGCCTCTAGGTGAACACCCTCTAGCTTCTTTTTTCTTCTTTCTTTTCATTTTCTTCTTCCTTCAATCTTTTTCCTTCTTCCCGTTTCTCGTTGCTTCTGGTGAAAATGTGCTGCATGGCTTAGATAGATAATGTATAATTAATTATCTTTAATTACACATTTACCCCCTTGGTCTATCCTTATCACGCATTCATCTTTTTATGTTCTCTTTGTTTAACTTTAATCTCAGATGACCTTCCCTGGACCCTTTTTTTATATTTTGTTTGGGCCCCACAAGTTTCTAAAATTCTACAAATGTATTTTTTAAATTTCTCACTTTGGTGCCCAAGCTTTTTGTCTTTGAGTTTCTCGGGCCCTACGGAATCCTAAAAAACATTTTAAGGTCGACCTTCTACGTACCATTCATGCCCAATCGAGCTTTGTACTTTTACCTCTTTCTTTTTTTCTCAAAGAGCATGTAATATGGATATTATATTTAATATATTATTTTAAACTATAATATATTATAGTATAACATATAGTTATATAAAAACATAATATATTTTATTTATAAATATATTATGTTGTTTCCATGACTAATGAAATTGAAGAGAATTTTCTACTTTATGAAACAGCAGCAAAAATTTGGGAAGCAGCAAAGGAGACTTACTCACACATGGAGAACACATCTAAGCTGTTTGAAATCGAATATGTTCTTCATGATCAGTGACAATGAGATCTCAGCCTCACTCAATACTTCAACATACTCAATTGACACTAGCAACAATTGGATAAGTTCACAGAGCACATATGGAAAGGCCTAGAAGATAGGTTATACTATAAGAAGATTATCAAGCAGAAACAGTAATACAAGTTCTTAATTGGTCTTTGTGTTAAACTAACTTACTCATATTAATTAAATTTTGATAATTAACAAAAAGAATATTTTCAATATACAGATTATAGTGTTTTGATGATTAACAAAAAGAGTTTTTCTTAAATATATTAATTGTAGTAGTAAATTATTTTTGATTAATTTATAAAAACTTTTTGTTCAACATCAATCATATTTTTATATAGATTATGTTTGGTTAGTTTCACTCACGAATTATATTATTTACATCTTTATTCTCTTCACTAATAATGTCTTTTTTATTGTGACAAAAAGACGAGAAGAATGAGATTTTATAAGATGAGAGATTATATGTTTGAGAGTGAGATTATATTTTTGAGATGCAAATTTATTTTGTGTGGGGGAAGAATATATGAGAAATTGTTTATGTATGAGAATGAGAAATTTTGTATGTGAGGAAATTGTACGTATGACAGCTAAGTAAATAGGTTTGACAATTAAGACAATCAGGTTTGATCCTTAAAACTCTTGAAAAATATTTTATCTATTAAACTATATCCAAAACACTTTTATGCTATTAGTATTTTCAAAAGGAGGAGCTTATAGTATAAATTTAAAGGGAAGTTCAAAAATATTTTATCAAATTAAGCATCTCAAAAATCATGTTTTTTTGTCATCGTAAAAAAGGAAAAAAAATGTTGAGCCAACTTGCTCGTATTAATTAAGTTTAGATAATGAACAAAAAGAGCATTTTCAATATACAAATTATAATATTTTAATGATTAACAAAAAAAATATTTTCTCTTAAATATACTAATTCTAGTACCAAATTATTTTTGATTAATTTATCAAATATTTTTTCATAATATATGTATTGAAGCGAGAGCTTCAAGGTCAGACAAAAAAGAAAATCGAGATGAATAAGACCTCGAGAGAAAAAAATGTTATTGAAGGATAGAGAAATTGTTACATCGAAACAATTAAGGACTTAATTGTCTTTATATACAAATCGAATTATAAACTACCACCTATAAGAAATACAAGCGCAACTTAACTGATAGCCAACCGCAACAATAAATAAGAAACAAAATACAAAAACAATATCAACTACTCTTCCACACTCCCCCTCAAATTAGGCTCCCTTGGCAGATCAAGCTTGTTGAACCGCCTGTAGCTGTTGTAGATAACAACTGTACTTTAGGATAAGCACAAACAATAGGCTAAGAGGAACTCATAGGTGACTGCTGAAGCCTTAGCTTGTTGCGCAGAAATACAAACCGATCCCTTGATAAACCCTTTGTAAAAATATTAGTTACCTGATGAAGAGTAGGTACGTACCGAACATCAACATCTCCATTTTCCATTTTCTCACGGACAAAATGCACATCAATTTCAATGTGCTTTGTCCTAGAGTGAAAAACAGGATTCTCAGCCATACTCTTAGCTGCTAGGTTGTCACACCACAAGATAAGAGTCTTCTCACAATGATACCCCAGCTCTGACAGCAACGACTTCAGCCACAAGACTTTTGTAACTCCTTGGGCCACTGCTCAATACTCTACTTCTCCTACTAACCGAGCCACCACCGATTGCTTCCTAGAACTCTAGACTAGTAAATTACAACCAAGAAACACACACAACCCATTGGTAGACTTGCAGGTCACCTTACAACCGGCATGATCCGTATCTGTAAAAACATTTAGAGACATATCTTGAGGAGAAGGTGTAAACATCAGCCCCAGATGAGTAGTACCCTTAAGATACCGTAACAGCCTTTTGCAGGCCTGCCAATGTTGAACTTTAGGGGCTAAAAGAAACTGGCTCAGCTTATTTACTGTGAATGCAATATTCGGTCGAGTGTAAGTAAAAAACTGTAGGGCTTAGAAAAGAGAACACATTCATCAGTCAAAGATAGGCCCGAATTCATAGGTGTTGGACAAGGTATACAGTTATCCATCACTGCTTTCTTTAATAAATCCATGGTGTACTTGGATTGTGTGAGATAGAGACTAGTGGAGTTGCTATACACTTCAAACCCAAGAAAGTAGTTAACCGACCCAAGAATTTTTAAGTGCAAAATTCTTGTCCAAATCATGAATACACTCCTGCAGAGAATACACTCCTACAGAACCAAGGAGTCTGAACCAGTCACCAAAATATCATCAACATATACTAGAACAAACAACACATAACAAGAAGTCCTTTTAATGAAAAGAGAGGCATTAGAAACTGCCTTCTTAAAACCCCACTGTTATAAGGCTCTCTTCACCTTATTATACCAAGCACAAGGGGCTTAACGCAACCCATATAAGGACTCTTTCAACCTACAAATGTGGGTAGGAAACTCAGGGCTAACAAACCCTTCTAGTTGCCTCATAAAAATAACCTCACCAAGATCACCATGATATTTTACTCTTAGTAATAAAATAGTTTTGATAATGACTTTATGAAAATCAATCTCTACTATATGGATTATATGAATGAGAAAATAAATTTTTAATATACGAGTTTTGAAGCAAGGTATGAAAATCTATAGAAGAAATATTGAGTATGGTTGAGTGTGGTTTGTTTCAAAATATATTTTTGATAATCTCAACTTGCTTTCAAAAGAACCAAAATGAGGATTTGTTAAGTTTTCAATGTTTTCAAAAGGATAGTCGGCTATGTGGTTTAATGTTGTTGTCTATGCCTGAATACAGTCGACTATGCTTGTTCAATCTGTCGACTATCATGTAAGGATAGTCGACTATGGCTTTTCATCTGTCGACTATATTTGTTCATGAAATTCAAAATCCTCTTCATATTTTTGCATCTGTAGACTATGTCTATATATCTGTCGATTATGAGAAATTTGTGTTAGAAATAGTCGACTATAATTTTCTGTCTGTCGATTATGGCTAGTTTTATTTGATGAAATAATCGACTAACCTATTTTCTCTATCGACTATGTGTTTCACAGAAACTTATAACAGCTAGTTTTTGGCGCATTTAATGCTCGTCCAACCACCCACAACGGTCCAAAATTCAAACTTACCCACCATCAACTATAAATAGGTGGTTGAAAATGCATTGAAGGCTGTTGAATACATTGAACATCTTGAACAACCGAGCTTTCACTGTTACATCGAGCATTTAATTTTTCTCTCTCTGTATTCTCATTTAAGAGGCTTTGATATCTTTCTGTTTTATTCTTTTTAAGCCTCAATCATTCATTTAAAGAGAGAGCTTGTAACTAAGAGTTGTACTCTTAGAATCTCTATTTCAATTTCTGTATTTTTCCTAGCAGTAGCTAGAGGGCCTATTAAATTGGGAGGTTGTACATTACCTAATCAAGGACTAGAGGACTTTCTCGTATTGAGTAGGGGGTTTGATAGTGAAGTTGGTTTTAAAATTCTTAGTAGATAGCTAAAGTAGTGGACTAAGCTTGGAAGGTTGAACCACTATAAATTTGTGTCTTCATTGCTCTTCATCTTTTCTCACTTACGTTTGCATCTTTGCTTCTATTGACTTTGTTTATTCATTGATAAGATTTCAATTTTATTTTTCACCATACGAGAGTATCTTTGCTTCTCAAAAGAAATTTTTAATTATACCAATTCACCCCCCTCTTGGTGTGTGCAATATCAGTTCAATTCTATCAATTGGTATCAGAGCCAAGTTCCCTTGTTTTTATCGGTTTAACAACCTAGGGAAAAAGATCTTGTTATATGGCTCATTTTGCCTCATCATCTCAATCCGAGGGTCTAAGCACCACTCGTCCCCCATTCTTTGATGGAACTAACTATAACTACTGGAAACAAGAATGCTGATTTATTTGATGCAGGACTCAAGCTTAATGCAAGCTGTTTATAAGGACATCAAGTTAGCTGACATGGAGAAAATTGAGACTTGGACACCAGAAGAAAGAAGAAATATGGAGATAAATGCTAAAGCCATGTATACTCTTATCTATGAACTAAGCTTAGAGGAATTCAACAGAGTGTCAACGTGCAAAACAGCTAAGGAAATTTGGGACAAATTAAAGGTAACACATGAAGGAACCAATCAGGTAAAAGAAACGAAAATCAATCTTCTTGTCCATGATTATGAGTTATTTTCTATGAAGGAAGACGAATCTATAAAAGAAATGTACACTAGATTCAATGACATTGTTACTACTTTAGAGGCCTTAGGTAAGACATTTACAAATGGAGAAAGAGTTAGAAAAATTTTAAGAAGTTTACCTAGATCGTAGGAATCCAAAGTCACTGCCATAACAAAAGCTAAAGACTTAGATACACTTCCATTTGACAACTCGCTAGGTTCTTTAATGACACATGAAATAATGATGAAAAGAAATGAAGTTGATGATTCCAAGAAAAATAAAAATGTAGCATTTAAAATTGAGGATGAAGATAAAGACTCTCAAAGTGAAGATGATGATTTTGCATTGTTAGCTAGGAAATTTATGAAGAAAGGTAGGTTTAATCAGATGAGAACATTTCAAAAAGAAAAAGATCAAAAAGAGACTAACCCACCTAATGAGCTTCAATGTTTTGAATGTAAGAAGTTAGGTCGCATTAGGAGTGACTGCCCTCAGTTAAAAAAGAAGGATTACAAGGAAAGAAAAATAAAGAAGAAGGCTCTAGTGGCATGGGGTGAAAATGAGCTCTCATCAAGTGATGAATCACAAGATGATGAAGTTGTCAACATTTGCTTTATGGCCAATATTGAAGATGAGGTAAATTCTCAGCATCCTAATTCAATATCTGATTTTACATTTGAAGAACTTCATGATGCATTCAATGATTTGCTAAGTGAATGTGAGCATATGAATGAGAAAAATATTGATTTAAAAAGAGAATTGAATTCTTTAGAAAATGAGGTAAATGATCTAAAAAATAAAGTAGGAATGTTGGAAAATGAAAGAAACAGTTTAAGTACTGAAAAGGAAAATCTTTTGAAAGAAAACAAAGACATGAAAGAATCATTAGAAAAATTAGTTGAAGGTAAAAATAAACTAGAAATGATACTTGGAGCTTAACGAAATTTTGGAAATAAACAAGGAATTGGATTTGATCCATTCCAAGCAAGCTCCAGTAAAACAGTGTTTGTTAAAGCATCAAACCAAAAATTTATTCAAAGAAAATCATCTTTCAAATCAAAGTTTTCAAAAAGAGGTATTACCTGTCACTACTGTGGAAAAGATGGTCACTCAATTAACAAATGTTTCATACGAAATTTTCCTCAAAAATTCAAACAAGTTTGGGTTCCTAAAGATGTAGTATCTTCTAACAAGAATGGACCCAAGATGATGTGGGTACCAAAGGGAACAACGTGAATGATTTCTTGTATAGGCTGCATTGGTTTCAAATGATTCAAGGAGCAAGTGGTTCCTTGACAGTGGGTGCTTAAGGCACATGACAGGAGATCAAGATCTTCTCAGCAACATCGTTTTCAAGGAAGGAGGTAAGGTTTTCTATGGTGACAACTCTCAAGGTAAGATCATAGGTATGAGCTCTATTTCTTTTGAAAATATTACATTAGAAAATGTATTTCTTGTTCATGGTCTTAAACATAATTTGATTAGTATTAGTCAACTATGTGATTTAAGTTATGAAATTTGTTTTGATGCTAATTCTTGTAAAGTTGTATGCTCTAAGACAAAAGAAATCAAATTAAAAGGAAATAGAGTAGGGAACATTTATCTCACATTTCTGGAATCATCAAAAATTGAAAACTGTTTAGTTGCAAATTCATCTCAAAACTCTTGGTTGTGGCATAATAGGTTAGGGCATGCTAGTATGAACCTAATTGCAAATTCATCTCAAAACTCTTGGTTGTGGCATAATAGGTTAGGGCATGCTAGTATGAACCTAATAAACAAGTTAGTAAAGCATGATCTTGTTAATGGTTTACCCAAGCTCAAATTTGAAAGAGATCATATTTGTGGCACTTGCATGAAAGGTAAGCAAATCAGTGTATCATTCAAACCAGTAAATGAAGTATCAACATCTAGACCTCTAACACTACTTCACTTAGACTTGTTTGGTCCAATGAGAACTCTAAGCTTAGGAGGTAAACAATATGTTTTGGTAATAGTAGATGATTATTCTAGATTCACATGGGTTATCTTTCTTGCATCCAAAAATGAAACCTTTAAGTCATTTAAAATATTTAGTAGAAGAATTCAAAGAGAAAAAGGCTTTTGTATTTCAAAAATTAGAAGTGATCATGGAGGAGAATTTGAAAATGAATCTTTCAAACTGTTTTGTGAAGAAAATGAAATAGATCATAACTTCTCATGTGCTAGGACTCCCCAACAAAATAGTGTAGTAGGAAGAAAAAATAGATCCTTACAAGAAATGGATAGAACAATGCTTTGTGATAAAAATCTTCCTAAATACTTTTGGGTAGAAGCTGTGCATATTGCCTGTCACATTCTAAATAGAGTATCAATAAGACCAATTTTGAAAAAGACTCTCTATGAACTATTCAAAGGAAGAAGGCCTAACATAAGTCATTTACATGTCTTTGGTAGCACTTGTTATATTCTCAATAATGGAAAAGAATCTCTAAGTAAATTTGATGCTAAAAGTGATGAAGGTATATTTTTAGGATATTCATATCAAAGTAAAGGTTATAGGGTATTCAACAAAAGAACTCTAGTAGTAGAAGAATGATCGAGGCTGTCGAACCGACCATATTAGTGTATCTATTAGGACTGGTTTGCAGCTAGGATGCTCCCCAGGTCGTCTCCGAACGAACTGTCAACGAACTGTCAAAACAAGATTAAATGGGGGGGGGGGGTTGTGATGAAAACCGAACTTAAAAACGCTTAAGAATGAAACAAAGATGAATTCTCGACCAACTAAAACGTAACCCGCTACAAACCCTACCTTCTTACCACGGTAATCCCCGTCTCACTTATGAAAATAATCTATTTGGTTTGATTTTATTCTTCTATAACTGTAAAAGATTAAATCAAAACAAGCAATCGCTCATACAATTTATAATATACCGTTTCTTTCTAATCAAAGCCTCAACCGAGCACGTCAATTAAACCCATCCAAATATCATCCATGCATTCACACAACCGCGTAAAAGAAACATACATAAACTTAGAGAAGGAAAAGAAATGAAATCATCAATAAAAACATGAGAATCGAGTTCCAAACCGGATTCGACTACATGACCGAGACTCAGACCGGGCAAGGGGTACGGGAATGTAGCAGATTACAAGCGAATTAACCTTCCATAGCTTCTAGGTTGAAAACATGAGAATCCTCCCAAAATCGGCCACTCCTAATTCCTCTTAGCTAGCTCTTATTTATAGGGTTTTGGAAAAGAAAAACCTAAGCTAAATGGGCTTAGGGTTTTTAATACAAATGGCCCATAATTTAATTAATTAAAAAGGGCCCAATGGATTCTAAATTTGCCCATAACCCATAATGAAGTATGGTTGCCTCTTTCAAACTCGATGTCCGTCTACCTTGCGAAGCCCACTTGCGCCTCTATCGAAAAAGCTCAAATCTGCGGCCCAAATCTGCCAAATAAGAATAAAAATAGTGTGAAGCCCAATAAAATAAAATAAACACAAGACAAATGAAATAACCTAAATAGAGTGCAATGAAGATGGAATAAGAGGGATAAATAATATAAAATATGCACGCCATCAAAGAAACAATTCAAGTAATAGCTGATGACATAAGCATTGAGGTTCCAAAACTTAGGGGAGATGGTGAAAATGGAGTATCTCAAAATTTTGAAAAACTTTCAATAGAGCAAAACGAATCTAATATTCAAGAAAATGATCCGTTTGAAGGAGAACAAGAGTATCAAGTAGAAAAAGAACCAACATTTCCAAGAGAAATGAAATATGTCAAAAGGAATGAAATCATAGGAGATCCATCCAAAGGCATTAGAACTAGGTCATCCATTATAAATGAATGCCAATATGCTGCATTCCTATCTCAAGTTAAACCCAAAAATATCAAAGAAACTTTAGAAGATGAAAATTGGATTATAGCCATACAAGAAGAATTAAATCAATTTGAAAGAAATGGAGTTTGGAAATTAGTGCCAAGACCAAAAGATTATCCTATTATAGGCACAAAATGGGTATTTAGAAATAAGATGGATGAAAATGGAGTTGTAACTAGAAACAAAGCAAGGCTAGTAGCTCAAGGTTATAGCCAAGAAGAAGGTATTGACTATGATGAAACCTATGCCCCTGTTGCTAGGTTAGAAGCCATAAGAATGTTGTTAGCATTTGCTTGTTACAAAATCTTCAAGTTATATCAAATGGATGTTAAGAGTGCTTTCTTAAATGGGTATATTAATGAAGAAGTCTATGTAGAACAACCCCCTGGCTTTGAAAATCACAAGTATGAAGATCATGTGTTCAAGTTGTCTAAAGCTTTATATGGTCTAAAACAAGCCCCTAGAGCATGGTATGAGAGACTTAGTAAGTTTCTCTTAGAAAAAGGATTTAAAAGAGGCCAAATAGATACAACCTTATTTATAAGAAGCCATGACGAGGACATCTTATTAGTTCAAATATATGTAGATATCATTTTTGGATCTACAAATAAATCTCTATGTGATCAATTTGCAAATCTTATGCAAAGAGAGTTTGAGATGAGCATGATGGGTGAGCTTAAGTACTTTCTAGGATTGCAAATAAAACAAGAAGAAGAAGGTATATACATTTCTCAACAAAAATACATAAGAGATTTGATGTTCAAGATTGCAAACCTATGGCTACACCTATGAGCATTTCTCAAAGCCTAGATAAATATGAGTTAGGCAAGGCTGTAGATAATAAGCTTTATAGAAGTATGATTGGCTCTTTGCTTTATTTAACAGCTAGTAGACCTGATATTATGTTTAGTGAAAGTAAAGCAAGATCGCTACGGGGCAAGCAGCGTAGTTCAAAATTTTTGAACCTTACCCCGATCCCGGCGATTGGATCAACGTCGAAATCAAATCATTCACATACAAATAAATAAATCTAACCTTTAGATTATCGAGTCGTTCGCGGATTCGAGCCGTCCAAGCGTCCGGCCTCTAACTCGTGATACGCGGCACGCATCCGTTGGCAAGGAGAGCGGAATAGGAGTGCTAGCTCCTTCTCCTTTGCGCGGCTTGTGTATGGACGGAAAAAGAACGTCCTCGTTTCGTATTGATGCCAAAAAAAACGGGAAGAGTGAACGGCAATACGTTTTTCAACTCTTGAAAAACGACACCAAAAATCACTTCAATTTTGGGCAACCCATAAAGGGATATTTATAAGGAAATATCCTAGGGTTTCTAAAAACCTAATGGATTGGGCTAGCCCATTAATTCTAATTTAATTAGAATCTTAAGTGGGCTTATTCTAGTCCAACTAGAAATATAATTAAATGGTCCAATCCTTTTATAGGTTAAATAAAATATTATAGCCCAAATCTAATTCAAGCCCAAATATATTTTATTTAATATTTGGCCCAAATCTAATTTGGTCCAAATATAATATTTAATATTTAATATTTGGCCCAAATCTAATTTAGTCCAAATATAATATTTATTTTAATATTTGGCTCAAATTCAATTTAGTCCAAATATTAACTTAAGCCCAAATATATTTTATTTCCTATTTGCCACTCCAACAAATAGAAAATTATTAAATTAGAAACTCCTTCCTAATTTAATCAATTGCCATTTTAGGAAACTCTTTCCATTATGACGACCCCTCGCCATATTGACGTCATTACGTCTATTTGTTCTTTTTTCGTGAGAACCTACGACGGCAAAACTTCTTGCCGAAGTGTCCCACTCAACCATGCGTCCACTCTCCTAGTTTAAGCCAGGGACCGTGCCTATTACGTATGACTCATTAGGCTTCCGAATATGTTGGTAATGTGTCGATACAAACACATAAGACAAGATTGGCCTCTAGCAAGGTATCATGCCTACCCAATTATTCAGAAGGATTCATAATCCGCAAATAACCTTTAACGAGCATGGTTACCATGTAATTCGATCCTCTCGTCAATGTATCTTATGTGATCTCAAGTATGGCGATGTGTTGCTTGATAACGATCACATGAGTTTTCTTCGATCTTCTGGATATCTTCACTTAATAGAAAGTAAATCAATAACTCCTTATTGATCTCTTTTACCATGGCCATGGATTTAAAGTGAATATCCACCGAAGGCGCCTTAGATACATCATCCTCTATCAAGGGATAGACGAGTCCCATCTTGGTTATGCACCCATCTCCATAAGCCTCACGATATGCCCAACGATCGCCCACGTGCAGCCTTTATCTAGGCCCATCGAAACGATGTCAAAGCATATTGGTCTTCTTATGAGATGACCGTGACAACCTCAGGTCCAAGGATTAGTTACACCCATCTCGTATGAGAATTCCATCAACATATAACCAAAATGGATTCTCATGGCGAGTCATGTCCAGTGACACGTTCTCTAACATTGGTCACCTATGTACTTGTCTAGGCATCCCCATGCCTATGGGTGTGAGACCCCTATTGCTATCACATAGCAAAAACATAGCACATACAAGTCTTACCGCAATTGTCAATGTCCATTCTTGACATTGTTACGACTTGGGATGTTTAATGATGTCTAGAAACTGTGATGCATCATCTCACATCTTTATAAATTATTTGTTAGTGTAGGTGCTCTAGACCCAATCAGATTGGGCATGTTGTATACTGACAATTGTAATCATATTATTATTTGAATAAGGAATTATTCAAATTCACTAGAAGTCATTCTATTAGTTTCTTGTTATTATTGTAATAACCGAATGAAACTAGATAGAAGTCCATATGATGTATACTGTGATTAATCTATAAAGATGTGAGATGATGCATCACAGTTTCTAGACATCATTAAACGTCCCAAGTCGTAGCAATGTCAAGAATGGACATTAACAATTGCGGTAAGACTTGTATGTGCTATGTTTTTGCTATGTGATAGCAATGGGGGTCTCACACCCATAGGCATGGAGATGCCTAGACAAGTACATAGGTGACCAATGTTGTAGAACGTGTCACTGGACATGACTCGCCATGAGAATCTATTTTGGTTATATGTTGATGGAATTCTCATACGAGATGGGTGTAACTAATCCTTGGACCTGAGGTTGTCACGGTCATCTCATAAGAAGACTGGTATGCTTTGACATCGTTTCGATGGGCCTAGAAAAAGGCTGCATGTGGGCGATCGTTGGGTATATTGTGAGGCTTATGGAGATGGGTGTCTAACCAAGATGGGACTCGTCTATCCCTTGATAGAGGATGATGTATCTAAGGCGCCTTCGGTGGATATTCACTTTAAATCCATGGCCATGGTGAAGGAGATCAATAAGAAGTTATTGATTTACTTTCTAATTAAGTGAAGATATCCGGAAGACCGAAAAAAACTCATGTGATCGTTATCAAGCAACACATCGCCATACTTGAGATCACATAAGATACATTGACGAGAGGATCGAATTACACGGTAACCATGCTCGTGAAAGGTTATTTGCAGATTATGAATCCTTCTGAATAATTGGGTAGGCATGATGCCTTGCTAGAGGCCAATCTTGTCTTATGTGTTCGTACCGACACATTGCCAACATATTCGGAAGCTTAATGAGTCATACGCAATAGGCACGGTCCCTGGCTTAACTAGGAGAGTGGACGTATGGTTAAGTGGGACACTTCGGTAAGAAGTTATGCTGTCGTAGGTTCTCACGGAAAAAGAACAAATAGACGTAATTACGTCGATATGACGAGGAGTCGTCATAATGGAAAAAGTTTCCTAAAATGACAATTGATTAAATTAGAAAAGAGTTTCTAATTTAATAATTTTCTATTTGTTAGAGTGGCAAATAGGAAATAAAATGTTTTTGGGCTTAAGTTAATATTTGGACTAAATTAGATTTGGACCAAATATTAAATTTGGACTAAATTGGATTTGGGCCAAATATTAAAATAAATATTATATTTGGACTAAATTAGATTTGGGCCAAATATTAAATATTATATTTGGACCAAAATAGATTTGGACCAAATGTTAAATATTATATTTGGGCTTGAATTAGATTTGGGCCAAAATATTTTATTTAAACCTATAAAAAGATTTGGGCCATTCAATTATATTTCTAGTTGGACTAGAATAAGCCCATTTAATATTTTAATTAAATTAGAATTATTGGGCTAAGCCTAATCCATTAGGGTTTTAGAAACCCTAGAATATTTCACTATAAATATCCCTTTATGGGTTGCCCAAAATAGTAGAGTGTTTTTGGTGTCGTTTTTCAAGAGTTGAAAATGCATTGCCGTTCACTCTTCCCCGTTTCCTTTTGGCATCAATACGAAACGAGGGCGTTCTTTTATCGTCCATACACAAGCCGCGCAAAGGAGAAGGAGCTAGCACTCCTATTCCGCTCTCCTTGCCAACGGACGCGTGCCGCGTATCACGAGTTAGAGGCCGGACGCTTTGATGGCTCGAATCCGCGAACGACTCGATAATCTAAAGGTTAGATTTATTTATTTGTTTGTGAATGATTTAATTTCGACGTTGATCCAATCGCCGGGATCGGGGTAAGTTCAAAAATTTTGAACTACGCTGTTTGCCCCGTAGCGATCTTGCTTTACTTTCATTATTCACAGCATACATCATATGGACTTCTATCTAGTTTCATTTGGTTATTACAATAATAACAAGAAACTAATAGAATGACTTCTTGTGAATTTGAATAACTCCTTATTCAAATAATAACATGATTACAATTGTCAGTGTACAGCATGCCCAATCTGATTGGGTCTAGAGCACCTACACTAACATTTAGTGTATGCTTATGTGCTAGATTCCAATATAATCCCAAAGAATCCCACTTGAAAGCAGTTAAAAGGATTTTAAGATATCTAAAAGGAACTGCAAATCTGGAACTATTTTATACAAAATCAAATAATTTTGATCTAATAGCATACACTAATGCAGATTATGATGGATGTAAAATAGATAGAAAAAGTACAAGTGGTTCATGTCAATTCTTAGGAAATTGTTTGGTATCTTGGTCAAGTAGGAAGCAAAACACAATGGCTCTATTATCTATTGAGGTTGAATATGTTGCAACTGGTCATTGTTGTGCTCAAATTCTTTGGATGAAATATAAGTAGAAGACTATGGCATAAGACTTCAAAATATCCCAATAAAATGTGACAATACTAGTGCTATAGCTTTAACAAGAAATCCAGTGTTTCATGCAAGAACTAAACACATAGAAGTAAAACATCACTTCATTAGAGATCATGTTCAAAAAGGAGACATAAGTCTTGAATTCATAGATACAAATCATCAAGTAGCAAATATCTTTACAAAACCTCTTGATAGAGAAAATTTTGAATATTTTAGGAGTGAACTGGGATTAATTATAACATGAGTAAGTATGTGGTTTTTTTTCCTGTTTATATATATATATATTTGATAAGGCCAAGATTCCAATCTGTCAATAAATAAATAATCTATTGACAGAATGCATTAGGGCCAAAATTTATAAGTGATGATTGGGCACATCTATGATAATCAATTTTTTTTTTAAGTATAGTCGACATAATTCATGTCTTTGTCGACTAAAAAGTCAAATCTTTATAAGGATAGTCGTCAGAATCATTCATCTGTCGACAGCTTCTAAGACTTGAATCGACTATGTGCCTTATTTAAATCAAACTTAGTCGACAGCAACATCGCGTCTGTTGACTAGTCCTCCAATTTTCTCTAAGAATAGTCGACTATGCCCCTCAAGTCTGTCGACTATTGGGGGCTATCCATTTAAAGATCGGGCGACTATCATGTTCATTATAAACCCTAACTTCTATTTTGTGGCCGAGTGCTCTCTCTCTCTCTCACCCTCTCCTCTTCATTCCTCTCTATCTTCTTAAGTTCTGAACCCTTATTTCTCATTTTCCTCTATATACTTAATAAATATCCGATTATCCCTCTTTCTCACTCTCTCGGTTTCATCCTCTAACATCATTTCTTATGGCACGAATGAAGAACTCGGACAAGAGCAAGGGAAAAGGAAAGGATGAAACCGACTTCGTCAAGCCGTCCTCCATCTCAACCGAGGCCTTAACTTCAACTTTTCAATTCTGAGGGACAACAAGAAGGTACTCCATTCAATTTGAGTCTTGAGAAGTCCTTGAAGGTCATTATTTGGATTTAACATTTCTAGAAACCATTGGTTTTCCATATATTCAAACGTTTAAGGACTTTGGTTGGTGGGAATTCTTAACAATTCATCGATGCATATATGAAGATGCTGTTAGGGATTTTTATTCAAATGCTGACAATACCTATCATAAAAGAAAGTCGGATAAAAAGTTTAAGACCAACCTTGGGGATTATCAAATGGAGATTACCTTGACACTGATTCATGATTTGTTTGGAATTCCTTTAGATGGTGAGGATTATGCCTCTTGGACTCAAAATTTTGTTCAAGCCAGTAAAAAAGTCATAGGAGATTACTCTCTTACAACTAAAATCTCTGACACATCAAGTATAGACTTGAACACTAGGATTTTTCATCTTATTTGTTGTCAGATGATCTACCCTAGGAATGGAAGTTTTTCTCTTGTTACTAAACTTGATTTGTGGCTACTTCACTGTATAAAGGCTAAGAGAAGATCAAATCTCTGTCTACTGATGATCAACTTGATGATAAACTCTTTTTTAACAAAAACTAGGTCACTTCCCTATGGTATGGCAGTCAGTGTTTTACTAGATAGTTTGGTTGGGAACATGGAAAGTGCTAGAAAAGTATATCTCAGCCCCTCTCAACACATAAATGACAAGACACCCATTAGAATTGGCTATGCAAATAAGGATGGGGAATGGGTTAAAGCTGACAAACCTAAAAATCCTAGGAAGAAGCGAAAGTCAGAAGGACCATCCTCATCTCATGAAGAGTTAGTAGTTCAAGGTATGACAGATTTAAAATTAGACATATCAAGAGTTGAAGCCAGTTTGCAAGAATTTAGAGAAGAAGTCAGGTTAGATTTGCAGAGTCTCCATCAGTAGTAAGAAGACCTATCTTCTCAGTTAGGGCACCTTATTCAGATACTATCATCTTAGTTCCCTCCGCCTGCTGCATCTCCATCTATTCCATCAGTTGCCTCTCCTTCATCAGCTCAGTCTTCTCATTTATCCATCTCTCTAGATGTTTAGATGATGCCCTCATCATACATTCTATTTTACTTTTGCTTCATGTATGCTTATTTTGGCAAATTTATTTGTTGCTTTTATTATATGGTTTATTGAACTAAACTATCACTTTATGAATGAATGTTTCAGTATTGACATTTTACTCTTATTTATGTATGTTTCTATCTGACTGCATGGTTTAGTTGAATTATCTCTAAGGGGGAGCCTCAATGTGTTTCAAAAAGGGAAGTATTCATTTTTTTGATATTGACAAAAAGGGGGAGATAAAATGAGTGAATTGATTTTCATAATTTTCATATTTGTTTTGTCATCATCAAAAAGGAGGAGATTGATATTTTACTCTTAGTAATAAAATGATTTTGATAATGACTATATGAAAATCAATTTCTACTATTTGGATTATATGAATGAGAAAATAAATTTTTAATATATGAGTTTTGAAGTAAGGTATGAAAACCCATAGAAGAAATATTGAGTATGGTTGAGTGTGGTTTATTTCAAAATATATTTTTTATAATTTCAACTTGCTTTCAAAAGAATCAAAATGAGGATTTGTTAAGTTTTCAATGTTTTCAAAAGGATAGTCGGCTATGTGGTTTAATGTTGTTGTCTATGCCTAAATATAGTTGACTATGTTATAAAGATAGTCGACTATGCTTGTTCAGTCTGTCGACTATATCTAGTATCTGTCGACTATTTTTGGATCTGTCGACTATCATGTAAGGATAGTCGACTATGGCTTTTTATCTGTCGACTATATTTGTTCATGAAATTCAAAATCCTTTTCATATTTTTGCATCTGTCGACTATGTCTATGTATCTGTCGACTATGGCTAGTTTTATTTGATGAAATAGTCGACTAACCTATTTTCTCTGTCGACTATGTGTTTCATAGAAACTTATAACGCCTACTTTTTGGCGCATTTAATGCTCGCCCAACCACCCACAACAGTCCAAAATTCAAACTTACCCACCATTAACTATAAATAGGTGGTTGAAGACGCATTGAAGGCTGTTGAATACATTGAACATCTTGAACGATCGAGCTTTCACTATTACATCGAGCATTTAATTTTTCTCTCTCTGTATTCTCATTTAAGAGGCTTTGATATCTTTTTGTTTTATTCTTTTTAACCCTCGATCATTCATTTAAAGAGAGAGCTTGTAACTAAGAGTTGTACTCTTAGAATCTCTATTTCAATTTATGTATCTTTCCTAGCAGTAGATAGAGGGCCTATTAAATTGGGAAGTTGTACATTACCTAGTCAAGGACTAGAGAACCTGCTCATATTGAGTAGGGGGTTTGATAGTGAAGTTGGTTTTAAAATTCTTAGTGGATAGCTAAGGTAGTGGACTAAACTTGGAAGGTTGAACCACTATAAATCTATGTCTTCACTACTTTTCATCTTTTCTCACTTACGTTTGCATCTTTGCTTCTATTGACTTTGTTTATTCATTGATAAGATTTTAATTTTATTCTTCACCATACAAGAGTATCTTTGCTTCTCAAAAGAAATTTTTAATTATACCAATTCACCCCCTCTTGGTGTGTGCAATATCAGTTCAATTCTATCACACCATCCAAAAAGGCATTATTGACGTCAACTTGCTGAATATCCCAACCAAAGGTAACTGCCAAAGAGAACAAAACCCTAATAGTATGAGCCTTAACCACCAGACTAAAGGTTTCACTGTAATCAACACCGGGATTTTAAAGAAAACCTTTTGCAACTAGCCAAACCTTATGTTTTAAAACAAATCCATCAGAATTATATTTCATCCAAAACACCCATTTGCAATCAATCAGGTTCATATCAAAAGAAAATGGGACCAAAACCCATGTTTGATTGCGTTGAAGAAAAGTAGATTCTTTATTCATAGCTCTAACCCACTTAGGATCTAAGAAAACCTCTTAAACTGAATTTGGTTCTGAGGTGCTTACTAAAGCATATGGAGAGGAAACTGGAATATGTTTAACCTTGGACCGGGTGATCATAGGATGAATGGATGGAGTAGGAGCAGGCTTAGATTTAGAAGATTTAGGGTGACCAGGTTGAAGAGAAGATAGAGTAGATCTCAAACATTCTGGAGGTCTAGGTAAGGGTTGAGCAGAAGAATTATCAAGTATGTGAGAAGGAACAACAGAGGACAAAGGAGCGGATTGTGATGCTTGAAGATATATCGAAGAGAAAGGATGGATAGGAAAAAAAGAAATGGAATGAAGAGTAGAAGTAGATTGACTAGAACAAGCATTTGAAATAAAAGACGGAGAGGTATAATTTGAGGAGGAAGTCCACAATGTAAAATAAGGAAATTCCTCTTAATTAAACTTGACATGACGAGAAATATAGACTCTCCCTGAGGGGTGCAAACACTTGAAACTAGCACGCACATGGCTATAGCCTAGAAATACAAATTTGGTTGAATGAAATTGAAATTTATGCCTGTTATAGGGTCGAAGGAAGGGACAACAAGCACAACTAAATGGTTGTAATTGCATATAATCAGGCTCTTTATGGTAAAGGACAAAAAATGGGGACTGAAATTTTAAGGTAGAAGCTAGGAAAAGATTAATGATATAGGCAACACTAGTAAACGCTTCTACCCAAAATTTTAAGGGCATTTGGGCATGAGCTAATAAGGTAAGGCCCATTTCAGCTATGTGGCGATGTTTACACTTAGCCACACCATTCTGTTAGTGTGTATGAGGACAAGTGAATCTAAGTTGGATGCCACAAGCAATAAGATAAGGTATAAAGCCTTTGAGCTCACCGTCATTGTCAGTTTGAAGAGCTTTGAGTTTGGTAATATACTGGAGTTTGGCAAGCTTGTGAAATGTTTTAAAAATGGCTAAGACATCAAACTTTAATTTCAAAGGATATAACCATGTGTACCTAGTGTATGCATCAACAAAGCAATATCGGAATAAACAAGTTCTAGGGGAGCTTTGGCTGTAATCATGCAATCATCAAAAGGAAGTTGATGCATTTTTCCCATCTTACAAGAATCACAAAAGAACATATTAGAACTTGAACAAGGAAAACCAATTTTATTCAACACAAGTCGGAGTACATGTAAACAATGATGCCCTAATTTGGCATGCCACTACTGACAAATTTTAGAAACATAGGAAGCAATAGAAAAGAAGACTCAGTAGACAAAGCTGGTCCTTTACATTTATTTGAAAAAGAATGATCTACAAAAGTAGAAGCAGCTTGAATTCTTCTTAACAAAGAAGCCATTGGTATTCTTGTCTTAGAAACAGAATCAGACACCAATCTAAGATCAGGATGATCAAAGTCTGAAACAAGGTGATACAATCCATCTTTAAGAATCCCTCGAAGAAGCACACGACCTGACTTATTGTCCTTAACAAAACAAGAGTTAGCATGAAATTCAGTAATCAAGTTATGATCCTTAGTTAACTGAGAAACACCGATAAGATTCTGTTGCATAGAGGGAACATGAAACATATTAGGTAAGGACATGAAAGTTTGAGGAGAAGTTTGCGTGCACAGGTGACTAGAGCCAATATGAGAGATAGGTAACTTCTTACCGTTGCTAACTACAACTCTGTCATTGTCACCATAAGAAAAGTGAATATGTAACATCTCGCATCGAATGATAGGAAGGACTGGAACAACTTACCCTGATGGGTCTACACGGACTTCCCAGGGGTCACCTATCCTTGAGCTGCTCCAGCTCAAGCACACTTAACCCGGGAGTTCTTTGTCTACATTCAGCCCAAAAGGTATCCAACTAATGTTGTTTCCTTCCTTACTTATCCTCGATATATACTACCCTTATCTGGGCTCTTGGGGTATTACACTTTCCCCCATTGAGCACATGATGTCCTCGTCATGCGACCTTACAACTAGTCACAGCTCTCCCCTTTGGAGGCTGTCATCCTAGAAGTCGCTCCTTGTACAAGCCCTCGAGCCCTGGCGCCACTCCCCGTCCTCATTGGATTGCCTTCACCAAGGGTCGGCTCTGATACCACCTGTAACATCCCGCAACGAGCGATAGGAAGAACCGAAACAACTTACCCTGATGGGCCTACACGAACTTCCCAGAGAGTCGCCCATCTTTGAGCTACTCCAGCTCAAACATGCTTAACCCGAGAATTATTTGCCTATATTCAGCCCAAAATGTATCTAGCTGGTGTTGTTTCCTTCCTTACTTATTCTCGATATATACTACTCTTATCTGTGCTCTTAGGGTATTACAAAATGGATAGGTTGTTCAAGTTGAAGGTGATATGATTTGTGGCACCGGAGTCCACAATCCACAAAGTGTCACCACGAGAGGTTGATATAGGAGAGAATTTGTAATACCCCATATTGCAAAGTGTCAAGTAAGTTCAAGGAACTGAAAATCAGTTTGAGAATTTAGTTAAGTAATTACTGAATCGATGGAAAGGAGTACCCTAGAATGTAAATATCTAAGCAAAAAGGTATGTCATTGATGAGTGTCTTGAGACAGGATTTAGGATACTGAAAGCAATCGAAACAAAGACAATTTCTCGATATGACTAATGTTAGCTTGAAAAACCAAATGATCATAAGGGATGTAATATTCGAGATTTTTAGATTCAGATACTTGAGAAAATAGGATATTTCAAGGGATTGTGGATGTTTGGGGACAAAAGTTCAATTTCTTAGCCAAGGGCAAAATCATAATTTTTGAGGTTCAGCTAAAAGTGTAATTTACCTAAAAATCAAGGGTATTAGCATAATTAACTCTTTCTCCAGGGACTAAAATGCAATTAAAAATTAGCCCAGAATCATGTCGAAAAGGGTTTAACTACAATTACCCAAAAAGTTTAGCCCAAAGTGTAATTCTTGAAACCTTTTTCCCAAAAAGTTTAGCCCAAATCTTCTAAGATCTTTTACAATCATTTCAAAATCTTCTAAGATGAAAGCTCATGATGATGTTAGAGATAAGATGAAAGCTCATGATGACTTTGAAGATAAGATAAAGCCTCATGATGACTGTAGAGATAAGATAAGATTTGAAATGATTACAGAAAATCTTAAAAGATTTAGAATGATTGTAGAAGATCTTAGAAGATTTTGAAATAATTATATAAAATCTTAGAAGATTTAGAATGATTGCAGAAGATCTTAAAAGATTTAAAATTATTGCAGAATATCTTAGAAGATTTAAAATGATTGCAGAATATCTTAGAAGATTTTGGAATGATTGTAAAAGATCTTAGAAGATTTGGAATGATTATAGAAAATCTTAGAAAATTTACAATGATTGCAGAAAATCTTAGAAGATTTGAAATAATTGTAAAATATTTTGAAAGTTTTGAAATGATTGCAGAATATGTATTTCTTGGTGGCTAAGTTTCCACAACCTATAAATAGGGGGTTCATGGCCAAGGATTCTCTCATTCAAAATTGTGATAAATTCATGCTAGACGAGAGTGCTTCGGATTTAGTGGATAGAGGGCTTTTAAAGCATATGCGAGGCATCACACACAGAGAGCACTTGGGCAGCACGTGAGGGCGTGTAAGGAGGTGGTTTGATCAAAAGACTTGAGGAGTTTCACAAAAATCGAGGTTGGGCACAAGATTTGAAGTCTTCTGAGTTTCGTTCGAGGTGAGTGTTCTACCGCAAAACTTGGTTTTAACTTGTGAGTAGTTTATCCAAAACTTGATTTACTGTGGGTGCTTCTACCCTAAAAACTTGGTATTTGTGTTACCTAAACGTGTTGAGATTTCATGCAAAAATGGATTTGTTGCATGTAAATGATAACTGGTGATTGTTGGTTTATGAGGGAGGTTCGTCCCTAAATGTTTTGAACATGTGCATTGCATTTTATAAAATGTTGTTTATATAATGCATTGAGTTATGAAATGTGGCATAATCTTGCGTTTTGTGTTGTTCATATGGAATGTCAATCTAAAATATTGTCTGGATAGTGTAACCATAATTCTCTAAGGGCGTGACGGAATAATAAGGGTATCTTGTATTGGTGTGCATGCCGGGATAGCCGTCTTGGTTTCCGTGTCAGACCGTTTGGTCAGGGAAGTTGCACTAGGATGACTGGGTGGTCCATATGAGATTTGAGTTGCATAGTCATGCGTTTTGTGTTGTTTGTATGGAATGTCAGCCTAAAATGTCGTCTGGATAGTGTAGCCATAATTCTCCAAGGGCGTGACGGAATAATAGGGGTATCTTGTGCTGGTGTGCATATCGGGATAGCCACATTGGTTTCTGTGCCAGGCCGTTTGGTCAGGGAAGTTGCACTAAGATGATTAGGTGGTTCATATGAGATTTTGAGTTGGGATTGTATAGTGGTTCCTAGATGCTTAGAGTGGGAATGTAATCTCCGATGAAAATGTGGTGAACCGGGTTCCTGCGTTGATGTAACCCTTCTAGGCCGGGAGTTGGTAACGATTGTTCCTGAGATGTTGGGGAGATGCATTGACTTTGCCCCTCTTAAGCTAGAACTGCGTCATGTCGATGTGTCGAAATGGTGGCATAGCTTTTAGAGAGATTGCTCTTTCCCCGTGGTAGGGTTAAGCGCTTTGAGATTCTCTTGGTTTAGGGCTTACCGGGTTGTGTTGATTTATTTCATGTCTTGCATTCATTCATGAAAACGTATTTTTAAACTCTCACTTAGATGATTCATCATCTAATATGAACTTTGTCCCTGAAATATTCAAACGTTCCAGGTGAAAGTAGCGGTGCAAAAGAAAAAGGAATTGCCGAGAAGTGACGGCAATTAGTTGATAATGTATTATATGTCATTTTCAGTTATGTTGTTTATTTTGATGACATCATGTAAACGTTAGTTCAACTTTATGTTATGAATAAAGTGGTTTCGGTCATAATTTATTGAGGTTTCGATCTAGCTTCCGCATTTGAGGTGATTTACCTGTCTTAGTTTATTAATAATTCTAAGTTGATTTGCTGAGAAGGTGTAACGGGATCTTCGGGGAATGATTTTTGTATTGAGTTTCCGTTAGAAAAAAATATATCCCCGGAATCTTGCGTTACCTAACGCCCTGGGAGAATGGGGTGTTACAGAATTGAAAGGCAGTAAATGAAGAGGAAATATCTGAAGGTGAGGGCAAACTGCCATAGTAAGACTCAGAACTATCAGCTAAGTAGGCTTCATTAGAGCTGATGGGATGAGCCACGAATGACTAAGGATTATGTACCAAAGAACCACTGCCTCTACCAAACTGAGGACCAAAATTAGGACTAGAAGATAATGACGAGCTCTTTTGAAAGTTTCAATCAAATCGATGGTAACAACAGTCAACCAAATGACCAGGCCTTCCACAAAGCTGACAATACATTCTACGTCCAGAGGACTGGCCACATCCTCATCCTCTATAATTTCCACCTCTAAAAAGCACACCTCTAGAACCAACACCACCTCTAGACACTCCAGAATCATCCTTTGTCCACTGTGAGGTCAAATTAACATTGGCAGATCCAATGTTATAGACAAAAGAAATACTAGAAGCGTTCTTAGCAGCAAGCCGTTGTTCATGCATTAATAAAAGGTATTAGACTTTGTCTATGTCAATATCATCCATCTGGTATGTAATTAGACTTATGACAATCTCAAAATCACTATCCAAGCCATGCAAAATGGTCATCAATAGTTCTCTATCACTCAACGGCTCTCCGATAGTAGCTAGGGTGTGTCCAATACTTTTAAGTTTTAGAATGTAATCATTAACTGATAGATCATTCTTCTTCATATACGTTAATTGTTGTTTTAATTGAAACAATTTTGCATCAGTTTGTTGTGAGTATAAGTTTTTAAGCACACTCAAACTTCAGATGAACACTCACAGTGAATAACTTATGCTAAAACATCCTTCTCCATAGTAAACAATAACCAGCCTAAGAGAAGTTGATCTGACCTAATCCAACTGAGAAAATCGGGATTAAGCACCTAAGCATCGCGATTTAGATTCTCTAGATCGCGAATGTATTGCGTAGGTGTCGAAGCCTTATTAATGTACTGTTGCAAATCAAATGCCTTAATCGACGTTGAAATCTGAGCTTTCCAGAACAGATAGTTGCTGGAGTCCAATTTGATCGGAACAAAACTAAACGCCTTTGCCACCACTGTAAAGTCTGACTGTGATGCCGACGACAGTACGGAATTGGAGCAAGGCAATGAAGAGAAGCTAACGGTGTGAGGAGAAGCCATCGACGCGAGTCAAATTGGCTATGATACCATGAAGCGAGAGCCTTAAGGTTGAACAGAAAAGAAAATCGAGATGAATAAGACCTCTAGAGGAAAAATGTTATTAAATGATAGAGAAATTGTTACGTCAAAACAACTAAGGACTTAATGGTCCTTCTATACAAACTGAATTAAAAACTACTCCTATCAAAAATACAAGTGCAACTTAACTGATAGCTAACCACAACAATAAAAAAGAAACAAAAGACAAACAATATCAGCTACTCTTCCACATGTATTACCAAGAATATTATTTTTATTAAAATTATTTATTAAAAAATTTTAAATGCATAAAAATTATATAAAAATAATTTTTACAAAATTTGGACTAAAAGTCGACTCTCGAAAAGCCAAAAGTTGACTCTTGATGCCCAACGGTTGAATGTTTTACCGTTACAAAATATGCCAAACGAGTACTTTCGCTAAAACAAAAGTCGACTTTCTTTTAAGCAAGAGTTGACTCTATTCTTAAGAGTCAACTCTCGCCCCAACGATCAGAATTTTAACCGTTGCAATAGTGTCGAAAATTGCTTATAAATACCCCCAAACTCATTTTGAAGACAACCAAGTACTCACATTACATATCCAAAGCACTCAAAAGCTCTCAAACGGTCTCAAGCAAAACATCCAAAGAATCCGAGACTCTCGAAGGATTATTACACATCCACCGAAGCGCCATAAGGTAAGAGAAGAAAAAGAGATCGCAAAATCGAATCCGATATTCTCCATTCAAACCGAGGTCACTGTTTATTTATTTATTTAAATATTATTACCTTGTATATTTTGTGTTTAATTGTTTATTTGTGTTCAAGTATGGACAAATTATTTGTAAACATTTAAATTATCATTATGGATTGTATAGATTTCTTAAAACCATTAAAATCTAAGTATATCTAGTTTCCAAGATAAGCTAAGATGCAAATCTTGGTGTAGTAGTTGCCTAAAACCCATTATAATCTAGATATGTATCTAGTTTTCAAGGTGAGCTAATGTGAAAATCTTGGTGAGATTGGTTTAGTGGAACCCCAATGGTGGTTAGACCTTGGGATAGTGGACAAGGTATATGGAGACACTGAATCACTTAAAATTGTTTATTATCTCATTTAATTTATTTTTACTATATCTTGTGACTTGAATTTATTATTAATCTCAAACATCATTTATAATATTTATTAAATATATATTCTTAAATAAAATCATTAATCAAGAATATTTATCAAAACTAAGAAAAAATTTAATCACTCAATTCACCCTCCTCTTGAGTAGTCATTTCCCAAGGGACCAACACTCTGTTATGGGGTAGACCTCGGGACAGTTCTCCTCGAAGAGCCTTCTGAGTCTCCCGAAAACCCATCTGAGTATTGAAGCCTCCCGGCCTCTCGAAAACCTATCCAGCCCTGTGTCGCACCTAATTCCACACCACGAGCTTAATATTAAACAAGTATCTGCGAATGACCTTCTTGGGCATCCACATAAGTATTTGGTTAAGTCTCTAGTAACCTTTCAGGTTATCCGAAGGCTCTCCAAAGATCTTACTCTTTGTTGCCTCACAGCGACCAAGCCAGCCCATGAAGGCTCTCATTCCTCTCGGGACCATTCCTGATGGGGGGAGAGGGGGTTTCTCAAAGCCCTCCAAACATACCTAACCTCGAGATCAGCGAGTGTAGTAGGAGAATTGTGCTCCCTATATCCGCGTGCCATGCGCTAACCGCACGTCCCAATCATGCCATCTTGGCAATACATCTCTATCTCTATATATGTCTGGATCACATACATGATACACTCATATACATGAGCACATTACATCAGACTATATCTCTATTTCATCATGACCTGTACTAACTTAGGTATCGAAGGGCATGCGGGGGAGAAACTCCCATGGGCCCCCTAATTGTCTTATGTTTTGCAGACCCTATTGCCCCTATGACGCCTTTCCCCTTAGCTCCCCTGCCCAACGAGTCGAGCCCCCTGCTTCCTGTCTCCTCCGATGGTGTCTGGCCTTCGCCTTCTCGCCTGGACTCTGCTTTTGTTGTTCCAATAGTTGACGCTAAATTGTTGTTGTCTAACTATAACAATTAAATTTGCAATGATAGATGGATGTTCTGGTTTTGGCGACTCAGCCCATGGCTTAAAATAGGAATGTTTTTTATTGAGCGATACAACGAAGTGCCTAAGCAAAAGCATTCATTCATTGACATAGTTACAAAAGTAGGTGTTTCACCGAATCGCCAAAACAAAATATTAATATTCTAGTTGCGGAAGCAGGCGTCTTGAGTAAGCGGTCCACCGAACCGCCATAACGAAATATTGATATTAAGATTGCAAATGTAGGCATTGCACTAAATCGTCAAGCCGCTTAAACAAAATAGATTCGCGGACCTAGATTAGCAAACCACGCAAACAAAATAGAGTGCCTCTGGGCACACCTCGTGTCAGTAGGCAGATGGGCCCATGTCCTCTCCATTGGGTAGTCTATTTCACGTGGGCACAAGATACGCCTTACGAGACAATTCCATTGTCTTTGGACGCAAAGACATGAGTTCAAGAGAGTTTGGGCAAAAAATTGGGTTGGGTTGAAAGGTTGTGAGGTGAGGAATATGTTCCTAAGAGTAAGGGGGAAATTCTGGAAGAAGAAATAGTGGAATCGATAGTGAAACGAAAGAGAAACGAGTCTCGCCGGATTTTTCAAAGCTTTGTAGGAATCTCGGTCAAAACTATCAGAAAACAACAAGGTAAGTCGGATTAAAGTTTATATTCCGATAGAGGAGAGAGAAAAGAGCATATTGGAAAAAATGGGGGTCGAATCAGAACTAAAACGAGAGAGATATGACTGAAAAACTAAGAGGTTGTCGCATCGTCGTCGAAGAAAACGATGGCACGTACAGTACATGCGTTGGGGGAGGCTGCACGTGGCAACACATGGGCCCTCTTCCCGAGACGCGATAGGGCGCTTGAGGCCTCATTTTCCCCTAAATGTTTTCATAAAAATAACTTAAAATAATTATAACAATATTATGTAAAAATATTTGATGTTTGGTTTACAAGAACTCATGTTTTCTGTAGGGAACCAAACCCTACTAACTGTGAACAGTACACCCAAAAGGTAAAAAGCTAAGGTGAGTGGTTCCTACATACTTCTTGTTTCATCTTGATCATTCTTAGTTTTATTTGTGTGGTATGTGGCTTGCATAATATGTGTTTTATTGAAATTGCATTGTATCTCTATTTGTCATGCATTTCGGCATTTGTGGCTAACCGATGGGTTGTCATGTGTGATCTATCCTGGGGGCCTGTGTAAGGGGGCTATCTCGTGCTTGTGTAAAGGGGTCGAGAAGTTTGGACATAACAACATCCTAGCATGGTTTCCACAGAGGAGAAGGATTTCATGACAATTAACATACTTGTATACACACACATGTATCTTCTTTCCTGAACCATCTCACTTAGATGTAATTATCTAACTTGGGTGTTTCATACCCCTGGAATATTCAACGTTCCAAGTATATCAAACATGCTAGGTATCCCGGAGACAAGCAAGAGAAAAGGCTAAGAGGTGGCCGAAGTTAAATTTAACTTTCTGTTATTCATGTACTATTGATCTTATGTAATCTTTCGGTTTGTTTTGGGACTTGTGTAACACAGTTGTATAAACAGGGGTTACATAAGGCTTGGGTTTATTTTTTTATGTTGTTGAGGGTGTGTGTCATGATTTCTATGTACTGTAGACGTTGTAAGAGTTTATTTGTTGGATTTTGGAAGTTATGTATCGCAATTGTACTTATATTAGAGGTTTTATAGTGAAAATCCTTATTATCTAGCTTTAGCTAACTATCAGGTTCGATTATTCGCTTCCGTCAGTAAGAATAACGCCCGTGTGCGATATTGACTTATATTTAGCATCGCTGTATATTTGAAAAATGGGGCATTACACATAGGATCCATCAATTATTGGCTTGCCATTCTTTACCTTCACTTATAGCTCTTGGAGCCCATTTTTGGCCCATCTTAGCTCAGCCATTCCTTTAATGATTCTCCAAAACTAACACAACGCTTGAATTCAGGCTTGTCTTCGCCATCTGTCGTGCCTTCTTCTTATTTTCTGCACAGCTCCTCAAGCTAGCACCTTGTTCACCTGCGCCCCATTGCCCAAGAGCGCGGAGTTTTATCCTCATTTGGTTTTCTGCTAAAGCTCTATTGCAAAATATTAACTCAGGAATCAACTCCCTGAGACGCCTTTAATTCGCATTTGCTGCAACTCGTCGCATACCCTCACTTCCATCTGAAGCAACTCCTTAAGAGGATCATCTTTCTAAATGTCCTCTCAGTATATCTCATTCGCCTTCATCGACTTTGACTTGACGTTCTTTGTCTTTGCTTACAAGCAACACTGCTATTTGTTGGTCCGCTCCATCTTGTTATTCAAGGTGCTCCTCCTACATTAGTACAGGGTTTAACCTTCTAATCATCCCGTGGTATGCTCCATTTCCTTCTCTCTCTCTCTCACATATCTTATGCTTCATCTGCTTGCACCTAAGTGTCCAAAAGCGTGACGCCACATCCAAATGAGATTTTATTGCACCTTTTTTGGCAACCCTTGCTAGCCTTGCGTGAAAGTATGCATTGATGACTGTCTGTCGTGAAGCAATCTATAACCATAAGCACAAGTAAATCCTGACCTCTGGCCCTAGAAAATGAAAGCCGTGAGCACACCCTAATTAGGCCTTGCTCACTAGCATAAATGCTCCCAAAAATCTTTCTCATGGATTCCTGCTCCAGCCTCGCCCCAACCTGTGGCTCGATTGCATTGCTATCATTAAAATAAGCGCAAGCAAATCCAAGTAATGTGTTCCTCGCACCCCGATCATCTGTACCACCCCTTTGGCTCAATCCATATCCCTCGGCCTATCTAATTGAGTTGCTCATCCAAAGTAAGTTCCGACTTCTTTGGGGACAACTCCCCCGCATTCTACATACTCGTCCCTTTGCCTTGCAGCCAAAGGCAAGAATGGGGAGCTATTGTTGTGGGGTAGTCCTTAGGACAGTTCCCCCTAAAGAAGTCCTTGGGAAGCGTGCTCCATATTCTCGAGAAGCGTGCCATAGTCCTCAAGAAACGTGCCCATATATCAAAAGCATGCTCATCGAGGTATCGCCCTTCAGAGCCAAGGGAAAGAGTCAAATATGTCAAAAGCATCATATATATATAATAAAGGATGAGAAAGGAAAGGCAAGCTAGCTAGCCCTATAAAAGGGACTAGTCGCACCCATGAAGGGGTCTTTTGAGCCCCCAACAGACCTTGCAGCCAAAGTCTTTCGGACATCCCGAAGACCATTCCAGGTATCTCGAAGCCTCAACCTCCAGAAGACCCTTCCATGTCTTAGAGCCTCTCGGTTCCCCGAAGACCCTTCTAGATCTCCCGAAGCCTCAGTCCCTCAAAGACCCTTTTGGGTCTCCCGAATCCTCAGCCTCCCAAAGACCCATCCGAGTCCCAAAGCCTTCTAGCCTCCCAAAAACTCATCCGGCACTATGTCACACCTCATTCCATGCCACAAGCTTAATAGTAAACAGGTATCTGCAAATGACCTTCCCAGGCATCCGCACAAGTATTCGATCAAGTCTCTAGTAACCTTTTATGTTACCCGAAGACCCCCAAAAGATCTTACCCCTTGTCGCCTTATAGTTGTTAGTGTTGTGTGCCCTGATATTAGATTTGAGTGACATCTAACGAGCTTGTTTTGATGCATTAATTGTGTTTTTGTATAAAGTTGTAAAAGGCAAGATTATCTTCATTCATATTTTCTCCAATCAATTATATGAACAAGTTCCTAGATCTTCTGTGTGAGAATCTAATTCTCAAGGTGTTGAGACTATGTGACAGGATTCTCTAGTAACAGAATATCTTAAATTATTCCTAGTCTTTAGATTCTTTGGATGGGGACTCCGATTAATTAAATATGAACTAGCACAGAGGTTACTACCTTATTTGGTATAAGGATACTAATGGAATGATGGTGTATCACGCGCCATATGACATGAGATGTCACTAGTAAACCTGTGGGTGGTCGTTGGAGAACGATCAGTTGAATGTGACGCATATGGCATGGTGGATAATGGTTATGTTATCAGGTTGCAATGGTGTGTTGATTTTTAGACTTGAACCAGCACGGTTGTTTTGTGTATTGGTGTGCGGGATTTGTTAATGAGACGAACCATCCAATTGAGTGGTTAGAATGTTCATCTATGTGGTTTTGTATTACTGGTATATGGAGACAGGTGTTGAGAATAGGATCTGTCGCCCTTATCGGTATTTGATGGGGTGAACGTCCTATGTGATCTACTATTGATATGACAGGACAGTCCCTAGTTATGGCAGATTGAAAGTTAGGAAAGGTGTTTCCTGAGGCGTCATCTAGTCACATTAATAAGATCTGATACATAGTTACTGAGTTTGTGAGTTTGTCACTCCATGACTCTTGCTCAGTCAGAACGTTAGGTGATGGAAGGATTATAGCACACGGTAATTGTCAACTGTAATAGATTCACTTGAAATGAGACTTCACTACCACCTATACTGTCTTGAACTGCTGCTAGGTGCTATTCAGAAACTCTCAAAACATCATCAGGATTTAGAGAAGTTCTGGCGATGGGTCAAGGGTTGACCGATATTGAAAAAGGGATTTCAATGTTATTTGATTGCTAGCGGGTAGTAAACCTAAAAAGTCACACACCATATAGTGTTGCATTTGGTATCAACATCGTGTGTTCGATATGTCTCTGGAATTGATTAGGTCAAATATTGACCCTTGGCCCTTCTTGCCAATAGTGTATAATGCATAATATATAATGCATAGTGTGAAATCGATTATTGATTGCACAATAAGAGACGGCGCCAAAATTGCACAGTACATAATGCATAGTGAATGTGCATAGTAAAATTGTATAGTAACCTTTGAATTATTACTTGCATAATTAGGATGGTGGGGAGGCATACGTAAGAGAAAATTGAATTGAGGGAGGGGAAGAAGAAAAGGGGTGAGGAAGGGGATTTGAATTAAATGAAAGGCAGAGGCTCACTTCTTCCTCTCCCCTGACACGTTGTTTTATGTTCTTCTTCTTCTTCTTCTTTCTTCTTCCTCTGAATAATTATAGAAATTATATATATAATTGTTACGTGTATAATTTTGTCACACAAGCACCGATGATATGTAAATCCTCTATATCTAGCATAGGAAGACGTGACCGGAACGATACCCTAACATACTAAGTGTGGACCGACTAGGACCACCACATTTTGAGGTGGACTCTATCTCGATACAGAAACTGGTTTTGTATTTCATCCCTTCATTGGACAACAAGTATACATTTATTTATGCATTTAATTGTTAATATGTGTGTCGCTTAAATACCCAAGTTATGTATGGCGAGTATGTTATATTCTGCTGCATGTATCTGATACACGACAAAAATTTTATTTTTACATATACCGTCATACTAGTGATTCCTTACAACAGTAACTGAGCCAGCCCATGAAGGCTCTCCTTCCTCTCGAGACCATTCTCGGGGAAAGGGGTTCTCAAAGGCCTCCAAGCATGCCTAACCCCAAGATCACCGAGTGCAATAAGGGAATTGTGCTCCCTGCATCTGCATGTCATGTGCTAACCGCATGTCCCAGTCACAACATCCTGGCAATATATCTCTATCTCTATATCTGTCTGGATCACATACATGGTACACGCATATACATGAGCACATTGGATCATACTACATCTTTATTTCATCATAACCTGTACAAACTTAGGCATCGGAGGACCCATGGGGGAGAAACTCCCGTGGGCCCCTGACTATCTTCTTTTTTATAGACCCTTTACTCCTATGATGCCTCACCCCTCAGCTCCCCCAGCCAACGGGTCGAGCCCCCTTGTTGCCCGTCTCCTCTGGTGGTGCCCGGCCCTCACCTTCTCGCCTAGGCTCTACTTTAGCTGTTCCCAAGACAAACAAATATAATTGTTATAGTCAAGCAACAACAGTCTCAATAAGAACTTAGATGATGTTTGTGGAAGGATCTTGTTTACAAGACCAACTCCGAGCCTTCGAGAAGTGTTTGCCGAGGTAAAACAAAAAGAAAGTAGGAAGAAAGTTATGTTGGGGATCCAAAATCTGTCCACTAAAGCAACTACCCTTGCTGTTCAACAGTCGCAACCTCACTACAACAATTAGAAAAAGGATTGGCCTAGATGTGAGCATTGCCACAAACTCGGCCACACGAAAGATAAGTGCTAGGATTTGCATGGAAAACCAAAGGACATGAAGTTTGCCAATTGCAGAGAGGGAATACAACGAATACAGAAGAAAAAGTTGACATATCTCTCTTCAGTAAAGAACAAATGGAACTGCTTCAACAACTCTTTAGCCAGCCACAGAGTAGTTAGAATAGTTTTTCCTCCTTTATTATTACAGCATGAACTATAGCTCATAAAGGTAATATTCCTCATACCCTAAATTTTAATAAAATAAGTCTTTCAAATGTGTGGATTGTGGATTCTAGAGTATCGGATCACATGACCAGATCAATGCAAGAGTTTAACTGAATTTTCAAAACTTTTTTGAAAAACCAATAAAATGACAGCGGAAACATGAACCAAAAACGCCCTTGCAATACTAGTTTCGATGTATGTATGCTAATCAAAACTAAACCATGCCATAGATATACCTTTCAACTCTTAAAGGTCGATGTAAAGGCTAGAATCCTTGTGTAGCAGCAACTCCTTGCTCCAAACAGCTCTCGAACAACTTTTCAGTTAGACCGAACCGACTCTCAAAAACGCGAGAGGCCTAGTCAATCCATGCTCCAGCAAGATGGCGATTCCCACTAATCTTTCTTTATGTTAGAAAGAAAGAGTAAGGGAGATCAAGGTTGGGAATGAAGTGGGTTCAAAAGAAAAAATGTTTCTCAAGCTTTATAATCTCACTATCAAGAACAATGAGCTACAATAGCTATAAGGGAAGCAAGAAGGCGTAATGGGAGTTAGGATGTCTAGGTAAGGAGAAGAATAGTAAGAATGGCCAAGAGAAAAGGAGCCAACACTCACTCTGGTCGTCTCTTTCTCACAGCACAAACAAAAGCATATATATCATCAAATTGGAAACCCTAGGGCATACCCAAAAGAGGGAAATCCGACAAATCGACCATAGGAAAGAGAAATGTAATACCCAATATTACATGGTATTTGAAAAATAAATAAATTTGAATTATTTTGTCAGGACCTTGGGTGGTCCGGGAAGTCCAAGGGTCAATCTTAAGAAATTAATTAATAAAATTACCGAGTTGGCGGTAGAGAGTGCCTCGGGACTTGGATGTCCAGAGAAAAGGAGATTGGTGAGCGTCTCGAGATGAGGATAATAACGCTAGAAGCAGTCCGATCGGGAATAATTTTCAGATTAAATTCTGTATAAAACTGAATGGGTGCAAATACCGAATAGTTGCAAGGGACTTCCGGAAAGCTGAGGGGACCCTAGGGGTGGTCCAATTTTATGAATAAGGCAACACTGAGGTGTTTTAAAGTGGAAGGAAGGTCTCGTGCAAGTGAAGAGGCGAAATCGGTATTTTCGAGAAAATACCGGTAATTAATTTTGAGAAAATTGAGAATCTTAGTGGCTTAAGAGTAATTAAATTGAAGCTTCGAGGGTTAAAGTGCAAATATTAAAATTCTCAAGTGTAATTAAAATTCCTTAATTGGGATTGATGTGAAATTAGGGGAAATAATATAATTTATGTAATATATATATGTATATACGTGTGTGCGCGGGAAAGAAAGCTTCCTAAATGTTGCCTCTGATATTTCAAATCAGAGAGAGAGCAGAAAAGAGCGAGAGCTCGTGGTCGAGGGGGAGAGCATGGCCAAGAGCAGTCGAGAGTGAGAGATAGAGTGTGAGGGAGAACTTGAAGCCAACCACCAAGGTGGTTCTACATCGTGCAAGGGTGGCCGATCAATGGCTAGCAACGGCTGGAAACTGCTAGAGGTGGCAGCGAACGGCGTCAGAGGCCCTTTTGGCCAACCAACGATGCTGGTTTCAGCTGAAGCAGCAGTGGCTGCAGGCGTGGGAGGTCAGCCATGGCGGTTGCAGTAGCTGAGGTGCGCGAGGAGGCTGGTCAGGGACAACGAGGTGCGGTCGGCAGTGGTCGTCAGGGGCGGAGCCTGCAGTAGGAGGCGTCGGCGATGGCTGAAATGGCTGCGAACAGCGAGGCTAGTGCGTGCGCTTGGTGAGGAAGAAGAAGAGGAGCAGTGGCCGCGCAGGAGAAGAAGGCAGAGAAAGGAGAAGAATAAAAGGGAAAAAAGAAAAAGAAAAACAGAAAAGAAATAAAAAGAAAATAAAAGGAAAATGGAGGAAATAAAGGAAAAATATCCAAAACATTCCAGAAAATTCTGGAACAATCCTAAGAATTATTTTGGGGCTTGACAAGCGTGTCGGAGGCTCGAAATTTGGATTTTTGTGCGCATGTGGCTTCTCGAGAGGTAAAGCTGATGTGGGCGTTTAGCCACTTTTCTCTCCAGATTAATCGAGATAATTAATTTAATTATTTTCAACATATTTTCATTATGTGAGATAATGAATTGTGTCATATTGGTTGGATTGAATCCTATGTCGGGGTTGTTTGGAAAATTGTTGATGGTTGGTTTATGCCGTGGTTAGTGTTGTTTGAATGAAGTGTTGATGAGTGATTTTTCGGTGTAAACAAAGATGAAGGCATTGGTTAATGTCTGATATTGTGGGGGTTTTTGTGTGACTAGTATCTAGGTTCGACCGGGGAAGCGATGATCCTAGAAGAGCTCGGAGTTCGGGATGGCGTTCTCGCCGAGACAGAGAGAAGAGGCTTCAAGCCAGGTAAGGGATGGCCCCATGTGGAGGTGGCCTTACAAGTTGGTAAATATGTCTGATAATATTTTTATGTTGCATTGCATGTAGTGGTTAACACTTGCGTGATGCGAGATCTAGTGGACCTATGGTCATATGGAGGACTAGTGTTGTAGGGGCTAATAGGTTGATGCCTCAAACCTTGGAGGGTTGTGAGGGTGAATGGGCCTAGCCTCATTTTCATGCATTTGGCATACATAAACATGGTTATATTCATATTTACATGCATTGCACCGTTACTGAGTCTTTATGACTCATGAGGTTTTATCTCGTGTTGTAAATGATGCAAGCCCAAATGCAAGCATGGATGGTGCCGGGAGACTGTTGTGGACTCTAGCATCGTTGCCCGAGATGTGTGATGTGTATTCTCCTGTATTTTCTTATATGTATTCATGTGCTTGAATGTAAGCATTATTGAGCACTAGTGGTATTTAATCGTTGTAATCATCATAATGTGATAGATGATTGTGAGATTGTTTGTTGTATGTGGCATAGTGGTGAAGCCAAGTTTCGGACCGAATAAAGATCAGCGAGGTATGTTCTCATAAATCCCCAATACTAGCTTTGTGCCTGGGTCACCTCTGGTTTGCTATGAGGTGAGCTAAAGAGAGGTGAAGCTCACTCGGGTTTCGGTCTCGGTCCGCTGAGTTTTTCTTGTTTGAGTTGGGACCGATTTCTGAGTGGAGAGAAGGGAAGAACGAAGCCTAGTTCCCACCTAGGGCGTTACCTGTTGAAACATGTCCAATCCTTCTGTTGTGGTTCATCGGGTGAGTAATCCAACCGATTATTTACCGGTGGCGCTCGTAAGTGGGAGCGGGTCGTTACAAGAAATGAGACCAAGGGCCAACAAAAATGACACAAGCCTTCGAGCCTCTCATCCTCTCATCGTCCTCCCAAGCCACATGTCCCTCTTTCGGTTACAAGAGACGACAAATCAATCATGCAATCTACTAGCACCATCGACATAAACTATCAACAGTTTGGAAAAAATTGTCGACAGTATCGGTGAAACTATCAATAGTTCCCCAAGGTTGTCGACAATATTGGCACTATTATCCAAAACTTCAAAAAATTGCATCTAGGTCCACTATTAACTCCTAATAGCACTTTCATTATCTCATAATGACACTAAGGCCCCCATTAACTCTTAATGGCATGCACATCAACACTTGACGATTGCTCCTTATTAATTTGATCATTGAACTCAATCTGTTAATTCTTAACGATAATGTCATTAACTCTTAATGACAGTTTCAGCCTTAATCGCTTAATCAATCATCACACCCGGATATGCATGTGACCTTCTAGATTCACTACTAAATAGCAATCAGGACACGTCAAACTCTTTGACGTTGACCAAACACTTTGGTCTACAACGAGAATCTCTCCATCTCCTCGATGTACCCTGAAAAACCCTGAGTAACAACTAGCATTATGTTATGACGATCCTACTAGTAATGAAGTCTTACTTCAGAATAGAACCTATTTAGACTTTCGATTCTCGTGTATTATAATCCCTCCATCAGTTATCATCCCGATCGAGTGAGAGTCATAGACTGATCAAACTCACTAACTCGGTAACTATGCCAAAATCATTGTGGTGAGATTGAGATGACATATTAGAACTCTTTCCGACATTAGAATACTTTCCAATCAAGTGTACTCTGACCAGGGGTTTCTACAATCAAGACCACCACTAATCGCATAGGATGTTCACCTCACGCCATAGGTCGATGGATCCCATTAGCAATCACTTGCCTCTATATGCCACTATACAGGGACCACACAGTACATCTCTCATCCGATAACCGGATGGTTCTTAGCAACGACAAATCCCTGGTACCAACATACAAGATAACTATATTGGCTCTGGTTTAAAGACCAGTAACACAATCGAAATCTGTGATAGACCATAGATCCTCTTAGCCATATGATCTATCACGTGAGTCACATTCAGTAAGTGTTCCACTAACATCTACCCATATGTATACTATATCTATCTCATGGATTATGGCATGCGACTCACAATCCTTTATCATTAACATCTCATACTAATCAAAGGTAATATCACATGTGTCAGCCTGTACTCAACTAATCATAGTCCTGATCTGAGAAGTCTAAGGACTGGGAATAACCATTAAAACATCCTTATTACAAAGCTCAATTTATTACAAAGCTCAATTGTCATATATTCTTAACACTTAAGAATAAGACCTTCAACAGAAAATTTAAGAACTCATTCATATTAATGATTTGAGAGCTATGAATGAATATATGACCTTAAAATATAAAAATATATTTTATTACATATTACAAAAATTACATCATTAGTCTCATAATTATAAATGTCAAATGCCATCTAAATCTAGCATTAGGGCACCAACACTAACACCTCTCGAATAAACATATTTTGGGGTATTGATTGTTTGTGTCCATTGATGACCACAAGAGATTAACATAAGAAAAATCTGAGGTGGGTCAAGTCCTTAAGAATTTCAACACCACGATTCGAACTCAATTTCATATGAAAATTCAAATTCTAAGGACAAACAATGCAAATGAGTACTTCAACTCTGTCCCAATTGATTACCTTTTGAATCAAGGAATCATCCATCATAGCTTTTGTGTTGACACCTCTCAACAGAATGGTATTGCCAAGCAAAAAAATCGACACCTCCTTAAAGTCATCCGATCTCTCATGATTTATACCAATGTTCCTAAACATTTTAGGGGGAATGTTATCCTCACAACTACCTACCTGATCAATTAGATGCCCTCTCGAGTCCTTAACTTCCAAACTCTTATTTTCAAGCTCTCCTCTCTGTATACCCCCATTCTTGGTTTGTGACTACCATTCCCCTTAAGGTCTTTGGTTGTTCTACCTTTGTCGACATCCATCCTCATCATCATGAGAAGTTCAATCCTCAAGCCCTCAAATATCTTTTTTCGGGATACTTACCAAACCAAAAAGGGTATATGTTGTTGCCTGAATTCAACAATTAAATTTATAT
Source organism: Diospyros lotus (assembly GCF_014633365.1). Lineage (NCBI taxonomy): Eukaryota > Viridiplantae > Streptophyta > Magnoliopsida > Ericales > Ebenaceae > Diospyros > Diospyros lotus. The sequence goes on from NC_068341.1 coordinate 27,819,803, forward strand.
GTTCTAGAAAACAACTTGGCAAAGTCTCAACAAGGAGAACATGGTCCCGCTGTGGCAGGGGGTTAATAGGTGCCTAGCTGGAATATGGCTTGATCTACTGTCCGGGAGAACAGGTTCCTCAGGGTGAGACTAGATTCACTATCCGAGAGAGCAAATAGGGTGCCCTGAGTCTTCAGATGGTTTTAGGGAGTCTTCGAGACCCTCTCCTTGATGACTCAAGTCTTCGATTAGTCGGTCTTTCGATGGGTTTGGAGAGTGTCCAAATAGATGGGCTCCAAATGGGTCTGTAGCACAAAAATAGTCAAAAGGCACGTAGGGAGCTCTCCCCCGTGAGCCCTCTGATGCCTAAGTCAGGTGATACCATGGAGCATAATGATGTTTGTATGTATGTATGTATGTGTACTATAAGGTTTTGGATCTTCAGATGGGAGTTTCCCAATGGGTTCAAGGTGTGATTAGGTCTGAGTCTTCGAGTCCTGGATCTGGGTCTTTGGGTCCTAGATCTGGGTTCTCCTTCTTGTCACATAACTGGGGGGATATTTATATCCATTGATGGTGGGGCCACATGACACATCACATGTTGATGTGGCCCAAAAGACTCTTCGGGCAAAGATACTGCAGATGAGGCTAGAAGCCTGAAGGTGCCTTGAAGAGTATCTTTCTGATGAATTCCCTAAAGATTCATCAGAGTCATCAGGTGATTTGGGCCCAAAAAACTTTTCGGATGAGTCTTGGGCTCATATAAACTTATGGGCTTGGCTAGCCCAAAGACTCTTTGGAGTCTCCGGAAGACACTTCAGGGTCATCCAAGTCTTTTGGTCTTCTTGGGTATTTCATGGATTTTTGAATTTTTGGGTTTGATTTTTTAAAGCACCCCACAATAGTACAAGTGCTTCTCAACCTACCACTCGACGATACTACCATTCTATGGATGTCACTTTCTTTGAAGATCAACCCTTCTTATCCCAATTTTACCATTCAAGGGGAGAGTATGACAACAAATAAATGTCAGTCTTGGGATATTACTGAACCCTTTACTCTTACATCTCCACTTGTTACATTCGTGTCTCCCACCTTCAATGTTACTGCACCTCCCACTTTGCCAAATCTTCCTAAGCCCAACCCAATTACAACATACTCACCAACAAATGCAGAGCTTCATGTCTACTCTGGGAAAACAAATGCTCAAGATCAAGGAGAGTAACGATCACTGATTGAGCCTAACCAAGAGCTGAACTCGAGTTCAATGAATAAAGGTAATACATCTTTTGAAAATTTCTTTGATATTTATAGTGAGACAAAGAGAGTGATTTGAATTGGCCAATTGCTCTTACGAATGGAGTTTGACTATATTGTAGTTATTTTAAAAATTTCTGAAATTATTATTATTATTATTATTATTATTATTATTATTATTATTATTTTTGAAATTAAAAATTAAAAAAAAAACTAATAATTTCAAAGCAAATACTTGTTTCTTAAAATCTAGTATTAAGGGACTCGTTCTTTAAAATCTTGTTCCACCCACAAGCCTAGGTTCAAATTTTATAGAATTGTTTTATCTTTATTCTCTATTAGCCATTATGCGAAGCATTACACTCAAAGATGTTTTTGTCTTTAAAAATGAGAGAAAGAGAGAGAGAACCTTTTTGTTCGTCAATTTCATTCTTATTTCCTAGAAAATTTCCTACTATTCCAGACACAACCTCAACTGGAAGGGGAAGGAAAAAGGAAAACCCAATAATGGTCTTGGAAAAGGAGCGGCAAGATGCGGAGGCTCTTCATAGAAAGCATCAACCATACTTGACCAGAGATATGGCTCTGTACACAACATACGTCTTCCATGAGACTGACAGATAAGCTTTACATAGTAGATTTATTCTATTTCACCAGTCAGCAATCAGCATGGAATCTCAAGTTTATTCTACAAAAAACATAATCTACATGTCTAATTCTGTGTGCAGAAACCAAAAAAAGAAAAAAAAAATCCATATTTTCAGCATTGGGTCTGTCATTCGCTGTGATTAGGACTCTTCAAGGGATTACTGTTTTCCCTCCTATAAGCATTGAAGAGATCAACACCAAGAAACAAATTGAGCACATTCATTGTAGCCATGCCAAATAGGGCGAGTGGAAGTTCCACGCCTTTTCCAAACTTGGGAGCATCTTTGATCAGCTTGACCGTAATGAGAACGTGAGAAGTGAATCTAGCTAAGACAAAGGTCGCCCAGTTCAGAACCCATTCTGCCTTCACAATTGTGCTCTTGGCATCCCGAACTCCAGACATTCGCTGCACTTTTCTCAAGTGCAGAAATACAGAATGCAGCTGCACAATCCCAACAATTTTAGCTCCCCAAATCATGCAAATTTTGACAAATTCCTACTAGGACCTATCATCAATGAATTTTTACACCATGTGATTGTGCTCCTATCTACACTTGCCTGTGGCATTGCGCTACCAGCTTCAAAATTTCATATTCTCCTTTTTTCTTTTTCTTTTTTCTTTTTGCTAACCGAATTTCAAATTCATTCTTTCATCTTTATTGTGCATTACACTTGAGTTGTCGTAGAGTACATGCTGACTCAAGAGTTAGGTGACTAGTGGCAGCCAACCATGCAATAGGATGGTACTAATCACCTCAATTAGGTGACAGGTTAAGTGCACTGTTGGTCAAGATTGCCCCCTTAAGCGTAGAAGGCACTTGGACCTCGTGATATGATGAAATTATTTCACACTTGGTGAAAGGTCATGAGACTTCATTGTCTTAATGCGATAGTATGCAGGCTAAGTTACTAGAGTAGTATCAGCCATACTTTACTAACTTGGGCTGAAGGTGATGCTGTGTGGGAGGAAGAATCACCAAAAACAAACGCAAAAATTGGGCTAAAACAGTGTCAGATCAAATATAGAACAAAGGTATGAAAATAGGGCTTAAGAAAACCTCAAAAGTTGAATTAGGGTAAAGTGACTACCTACAAAATGTCTTAAAAGGCTATTTATACTAGGGTTACAAAGTGTCTTAACAATTTCAAGGTAAGCAACTACATCTAAGAAGATATCTTGCATATGAAATTCTCATTGATTTAGTAATAAAAGAAAATAGTCATAATGGTAATTTTAGTTAATTGTCTCATAAATTGAACCCATGAAATTTTGTTTTCCCTGCTTCTTGGATGATGAAAGCGAGTATTGGTAATGAGGATCTTTGTTTCTTTGTAACTGAGGTAAAACAAATTCAAGTCATGAAAACACCCCTTGGCAAAACAAGGTAAAGTTGGGTGCAAAACCAATATCTTCCAACCTTTGCAAAGTGGGAAGACTGTCTTTACTTCTTGTTCTTGGGTGATGAAAAACCACCCCGAAGGCAAGAAAGCCTTTGGAACCCTACTACAAAAACAAGCCCCGGTACTGAAAATCAACTACTAAATGCCAATATCAAGTAAACTCATGACAGACTAGCAAAAGTTGAATGACCAAGACAATCATCACAAAGTTTGAATTTCACTCTTGGGCTAAAATTCATTTTATCTCTAGATCTCACTTGCACATGCATGTATACTTGAACAAACAACACAGGAAATCTCAATTTTTCTTTCTTGCTTTTAGGTAATCCCCAATCTTTTTTTTCCCACCTATCTTTTCCTATATGTAGTCTCCACGTTTCTTTAATGCCAACATTAGCAATCCACTTCATCCTCTATAAATTTTCACTTCCTCTATTTAGACATCAAAGAACTAGAGGAAAGCTCTAAACAAAGTTTTACTCTTCAACTACCAAATGATACATGACTACTACTAATAGAACAAATTTTACATGGAATGTAGTCATGCAAAGCCACTACCCCAGAAACTTTAACAACAGTAGTCACAAGCCTTAACCTCATTAGGTGTGATCAGCAACAAGAATTCTGGGTTTCCAACCATAATTATTCAATTGTTATATCTTTTATAAGGCTATTATACCCATTTCATGTTTAAGGGTTCCTTGGTCTAGCTCTACCTTTTTCAATACAAATTTCTTTCATTCCATCCCCTTGCATCACAAGTCCATCTCTATTGATCTTCTTCTCGTATGTTTAAACTATCATAATCGCATCTCTTGCGTCTTATGTTCAAAAGGCACCACTCTAACCTTATGACATATTGTCTCATTTCTAATTCTATTTTATCTTATATGGCAACACATCCACCATAATATCTTCATTTCAATTACACTCATATTTTGCGTATATTGGTACTTAACTATCCCAATATCCAGAGGTATACAACAAGATAATTTATAATCCTCTAATAAAACTTCTCTTTTTAACTTTAGAAGGAATTTGTAATAACATAAAATATTGTTGCTACCAAGTTTTTAGATAACCCATAGCTAATTGGAGGGTGATGCTAATTTGAGTGGAATCATTGAAGAAGACCCATGCTTCACACATTGGAAATGAACCTACCTCACAAGTACAAATTAAACTAGAAAGGTGGTGTGTTCGTGATAACAAAAATAAAAATACTGTGAGTTTATGCCTATTACTTGCTCCTCCTATAGCTTTCAAAATATATATTACTTGTCCTTTGTCACACTTTGTGAATAGTAGTCATGGGACTTTGACTGTGAGTTTATGATCAAGTCATTGTTTAAAAGTGGTTACTCTTGTTTGCTTATAAATTTGGTTGAGAGAGGATGTGATCTTTTGCTCTTGTTTTGCTATTTTTTTAATGAATTATATATCTATTGGCAAGGTAGTTGATGATGGGACCATCACTTTCTTAGGCAAGCAATTCCGTGTCAAAGCCGAACTCTGACAGGGGTGAATTCTCCTCGAATTGGGGAGAATTAGGGAAATTGAGAAGGAAGAACAGAGAGAATTGAGAGTGAATAGATGTGAGAGAGACAAAGAGAGAAAGAGAAGTACGCAGGAAAAATGAGTTGAGTATTGATCTTCGATGCCTAGGGAGCGACATCAGTGAATTTATATACTGATATGGCTCCTACTAGTGGTGCCAAGGCTCACTTCATAACAATTACATGAGTAGTTTGAATTTAAAATTCAGGCCTAACTGTCTAACTACTCTTCCCACCTAAACAATCAATTAACCACAATTTTCCCCCAATTATTACAATTGCATGCCCGTGACAATTCCCCCCCCCCCCCCCCCCCGGGGCACCTTCTTGTCCTCAAGAAGGTTAAAGTAGTCCTGCTATCTTTGGGAACTATTTGAGCATGTCAGGAAAGTACTCCCAAGTGTCGTTTTCTAGGTGTAGATTGGACCATCTCACCAAGACTTGTGTTAGGGGGCCACCCTATTGGTATTAGATCCTTTTATCAAGGATGGCCACAATTTCTGCAGCCTTAGTAGGGTTTGGCAGTAAGGGACTAAGTTGGCTCCTGCTAACTGCTTTAATAAGGACACAAGGAGTTTGGGGGTAACTGAAGCTTGTAAGCCACCTTTCCAATCCTGGCTACAATGGGATAGGGCCCATAGTACCTCGAATTGAGCTTGGAGTGTTGCCCCAAGGCTAGAACCTTTAGGTGAGCCTGTCTAAGTCTCAAGTAGACTTCCTCTCCTTCTGTGAATTCTCTATCAGTTCACTTCCTATTTGCAAATTGTTTGGTCCTGTTCTAGCATTGGTTAATTCCTCCTGTAGAACCTGAAACACTTGTTGTCTCTGTTATAGATAGGAGTCAACTATAGCTACTGTGGTTTCTCCTGATATAGTAGGAAGTAAGGGAGGTTTGTACCCATATAAAGCCTCAAAGGGAGTCATCTTGATATAGCTGTGATGGCAATTATTATACCATCATTGAGCTAATGATAATCATCTGTGCTATTTCTTAGGTTATAGGAAGCTTAGGCATCTCAAGTAAGTCTCCAAGCATTGGTTCACCCGTTCAGTTTATCCATCGAACTCTGGGTGATAGGCTGAAGACATATGTAGTTTTGCTCCCAAGTGCTTGAACAATTCCTTCCAAAAGAGACTGGTGAACACCTTATCTCTATCAAATACAATGGATTGGGGTACTACATGCAATTGCACCACCCTGTCTAGGAAAAGTCGTGCTACCTCTTGAGCAGTGACGGGGTGGGTAAACCCAATAAAATGAGAGAATTTAGTGAGCCTATCCACCACAACTAAAATGCAATCCTTCCCCTCGAATTTTGGAAGCCCTTCCACAAAGTCCATAAAGATATTAGACCAAGCTTGCATAGGTACAAGGAGTGGTTACAGTAGCTCAAGAGGGGTTGCTACTGTCTCTATGTTGCACCTCTTACAAGTATCACAATGCAGCACATACTCCACTACCTAATTTTTTAATCGAGGCCAATAGAATAGTTACTTAACCCTCTGGTAAGTATTTTGTATTCCCAAATGGCCCCCAAGTGGGGATCCATGTAGAGTGTCCAAAATCTACCTCTTTAAGGCCTCACTATCTCCAATGACTAATCTCCCTTGGTACCTCCACACTCCATTCTAGATAGTGAACCCTAGTCTAGCGATAGGGTCAAGAATGAGCTACACCATAATCCCCTTCGTCCACTCATCCTGTTCATAGCTAGCACTAACCTCTTGACACTAGTTAGGGACAACTGCAGTAATGGAGGTCACCATAGCCTCTTTGGTGCATCTGGATAAGGCATCAGCAGCCTTACTCTCTCTTCCCCTTTGGTATTGGATGACACAATCCAGTCCCATCAGTCTTGCCATCCCCTTCTTTTGAAGATGGGTGTGTAGCCTCTACTACTGGAGGAATTTTAAGCTCTCGTGGTTTGTTTTTATGACAAATTGCCCTCTCCCCCCTCTAAGTAATGACATCATTTATCCACTGTCATCGGCTCTTTATCGTATAAACTAAGTCCCTAATGCCTTGGGCTCAAGGCTTGGCTAATAAAAGCCAAAGGCCTTCCCTCATGGGATAACGCTACCCCCACTCCTGCACAACTAGCGTCTGTCTCCAAAGTGAATTGTTTGGAGAAATCAGGGAGTCACAGGGTAGGTACTTCACTCATCGCCTTTTTGAGCTGCTTAAAAGCCTCTTCTGCCTTCTCATCCCATTTGAATCCCTCTTTCTTCAATAAATTGGTAAAGGGCCTGCTAATCACCCCATAGTCTTTCACGAACCTCCTGTAATAGCCTGTTAGGCCCAATAATCCCCTCAAGGCCTTTACTAATCTAGGGCAATTTTTAGGTGACTTAGGTGTTGTTGGAACGAGGGGTTGTAAACAAGAATGTCATAAAAAAAAACTAGTATGAATTTGCGGAGATAGGGTTCAAAAATGTGATTCATTAAGGCCTAAAATGTGGCAGGGGCATTTCTTAGGCCAAAGGGCATTATCAAAAATTCGTCGTGTCTTTGATGAGTGGTGAAGGCTGTTTTAAGGATATCATCAGGGTTCATTCAAATCTAATGATACCCTGATCACTAGTCCAGCTTAGTGAATACCATGGCTTGTTTCAGTTCATCAAGTAGGTCTTCGATTATAGGAATAGGGAATTTGTTCTTTACTGTATGGGAATTGAGTTGGCAATAATCCATGCAAAAACGCTAGCTCCCATCCTTCTTTTTAACTAGAAGTATGGGTGAGGCATAAGGGCTTTGACTTGGTCGAATGATTAACCTTGTCAACATGTCTTTGATCCAAATTTTGATCTCGTCTTTTTGTTTAGGAGAGTACTGATAAGCTCGAATATTAATGGGTTCAGTGTTGGGTTTTAAAATAATGGAGTGATCAAAATGTCTGTGGGGTGGCAGTGATTGGGGTTCCTCAAATAGGTCCTTAAACTCAAGCAATAGTTTATTATGGGAGTCTATTTCGTGTACCTTCCATGGTTCTTGGGGGTGGTCTCCCCTGCTTCCTCCTGCTCAGCCCCACCTCCTCCATGCTCCACTGCTTAGATTGAAAATAGCTTGGCCACTTGAGTCCATTTGGACTTTAGGATTTTCTGTGGCTTCCTCCCAGTTATCATCTTACAGATCCTTGTCTCCGGGCTACTAGTAAGGGTTATCCTACTCCCATCTTTCTCGAACATGACCTCCATTTTATTGAAGCCAAAATAGATAAGGTCGACACGCTTCATCCAATCCACACCTAGGACTATGTCACAGCCCCCTAATTTCAACAACCTCAAATCAGCTTTGTTAGAATTTGCATTAGTTAGTATCAATTCTCGGTAAAGAATGTTAAATCTAGTTAGAAGTAAGTTTACATTTTATGTTTTATGAGTTTAAAATGTAACGGAACTAACTTTCTAAGAGTTAGTACTGATAGCCCTTTATCTTGATTCTATTTACATTTTAAGTCCCAGTTTTGTAATCACCTCTATCACTTATAAATAGAGGTGGGTAGGTTCTTAGGGGATATGATTTTTTAGCATTCATTTTCTTTCTGTTGTATCTTGTGCGGGCTCTAGAGAATTGAGAGAGAGCATCGGCTCGGTCCTTTGTATTCTCGAGAGGGAGGCTATTGTTTATAGTCTAAGGGTGCGCAAGAGGGAGAGGGAGTGTTGTAATCTTGATTCTACTTCTAGTGGATTCTGTCTCAGTCACCGGCAGTCTGAATGTAGGGCATTTCATACCTGAACCAGGATAAGTTCTTGCCTCTTTTATCTTTCTATTATTGCTGTGTTTTGTTCTGATTTCTATTATCCTATTACTGTTTTCCATCGAGTGAGTGTTGGCTGTGAGAAAGTGATAGTTCTTGTGTGAATAATCGATCCTAGATTCAACAATTTGGTATCAGAGCCTAGGATTTGACATAGTTTCTTTCAAGATTCATCCAAGAACCCTTAGAATAGTCTTAGAAATCCTCAGAAATAGCTATGTCCAGATCTGCATCTAGGTATGATATAGAAAAATTTAATGGCTCAAACGATTTTTCTTTATGGAAAATGAAGATGAAGGCCCTCCTCGATAATCTTGGATTAAATGAGGCATTAAAAGAGGAATCAAATGATAAAGACAAAGTAGTAGACGGATCAAAAACCCTCTCGGTAGAACAGAGAGCCGACATAGAAGAGAAGGCATTCAATACCTTGATTCTTAGCCTAGGAGATAAGGTATTAAGAGAACTGTCCAAAATGACTATTGCCTTGGAAATCTGGAAAAGATTGAAAACCTTGTCAAGTTGATTATACCTAAAGACAGTTCTTTACATTCAAAATGAAAGAAAATCAAAAGTTGCAAGATCATATAGACGAATTTAATAAACTTTGCCTAAATCTAGAAAACATCAATGTTAAATATGATGATGAAGATAGGGCATTAGTTTTATTACATTCTTTGCCTAGGTCATATGAGCACTTTGTTGATATTCTACAACATGGCAGAGACAAGCTATCTTTAGAAGATGTAATAGGAGCCCTAAATTCAAAAGACTTGAGGCATAACTAGGAAGAAAAATCCTCCAGTGGTGATGTTCTCACTGCAAGATCTAGGAGTACCAAAAAGGATTTCAAAGGTAAAAATAAATCTAGGTCTAAGTCAAGAAATGGGAGGGGTCCGGTTAAGTGTCATCACTGCCAAGAAGAATGGCACTTTAAGAGAAATTGTCCAAAGAGGAAGAAAGATTTCAAGGAGAAAAATGTCTCGGATGGTGGAGCTTCAGTGTGCAAATTTGGGTATGATAGTTCTGATGCATTAACAGTGTGTGAGAAAGGAAATGTGGATCATGGACTTTGGTTGTTCCTTCCACATGACACCCAATAGACACTGATTTGTAAATTACCAGGCCACTGATTGGGGGTAAGGTCCTTTTAGGAAATGATTGCGAGTGTAAGGTCCTAGGAATAGGAGATGTAAAGCTTAAGATGCATGACAATACCTATAGGACCCTTAAACCTATGAGACACATCCCTGAATTAAAAAGAAACTTAATCTCTCTTGGGGAATTAACTAAAACTGATTATAGTTTTAAGGGAGAGGGAGATACACTTAAGGTATCCAAAGGATCTTTAGTGTGTATGAAGGCCAACCAGTAGAATGGGATATATATTCTGCAAGCTATTGCATTAAATGGAGAAGCAGCAGTTGCTGGTGCTAAGGCAGCCTCAAACTCTAGATTATGGCACCTTAGGATGACTCACATTAGTGAGCTTGGCCTTACAGAATTAGCAAATCAAATGATGTTAAAAGGAAACCAAGTGGCAGGCTTAGATAAGTGTGAATCATGTATCTATGGAAAGTCCACTAAGGTAAAATTTAATAAAACCGCCATATACTCATCTAAGGGACCCCTAGATTACATCCATAGCGATTTATGGGTGCCTACCCAGACTGTCACTTATGGTGGAACTAGGTATTTTTTGTCCATAATAGATGATTTCTCTAGAATGGTATGGATTTATGTTTTGAAAACAAAAGAACATACTTTTGAGGCATTCAAAACATGGAAAACCATGATAGAAAATCAAAAAGGGAGAAAGATAAAGACCATTGGGACTGACAATGGTCTTGAATTCTACAATAAGGAGTTCACAGATCTATGTAAAGGAAGTGGGATAGTTAGGCATTTGACTGCCCCAGGAAACCCTAGACAAAATGGCCTTGCCGAGAGGATGAATAGAACTCTCCTAGAGAGAGTTAGGTGTATGTTATTCCATGCAAACCTCTCAAAGGATTTTTGGGGAGAAGCTGTGAACACTGCAGCCTATGTGCTAAATCAATCTCCATCAGCTGCCATCAGGGGCGGAGCCAGGATTTTGGTTCAATGGGGGCAAAGTTAAATACTAAAAATATAATTTTAAAAATAAGATAATAATAATAATATTAAAATAATTTTTTTTTTACAATTGTTTCTTACAACTTTTCGTACTAGAAATTGCAATTATTCAAAAAAGTTACATTGATTATTTGGAATCTTTAGACTCATTATGGCCATGAAATGCTAGTTCTTACCGTAGAAGAAATCGAACATAATCAATTAATGCATTTAAACGAATTTGATAATCACACAGTTTTGTTCTAACTGCATGAAGAAAATTATCTCAATATTTTGCTCTTGATTCATTAAGATTTCATAATTGTTTCGAGCTTAATTGTATACACTATTAGCATCTCCAACATGAACTTAAAGTCTTTATCTTTTTTTTAAAAAAAATTACTGAACCCTTCTTTCATGAAAAAACCACTATCTCGTTATTTCTCATTATTTGTTTTAAAAAGATAACAGTATAAGCAAAATGCGACACCTTTGCTTATACTATATTCCAACCAATCACTAAATTCATTGAACCAAGCTGAAATGAATTGTCTTGATTTTGAAGCTGACACAGACCTCTTTACAAATAGGTTCTTCTAATTTGATCTTGAAAATTAATATTGTAATCCATTATTGTAGTTCTTAACTCGAAATCTATAAGAATTTGTGTAACATCAATTTGCTCAATACTTTCTTTGTTAATTTGTTCATTTTCTTCAGTACTTAATTTTATTTACATCATCATTATAAAAAAAATAAAATTATGAGCAAATTATAAAAAATATTGTAATGATTACTATTAGGTCATTATATACTTATTTTCTTCAATACTTATTTTTTTTTATTTCTAGTAGTAAAATATAATATAATATTTTTATTTTTAATAATAAATTATTGTAAAAAAATAATTTTTTAGAAAAAAAAAAATCTGGCCCAGTGGGGGCAACTGCCCCCCACTGGGCCTCAAGTGGCTCCGCCCCTGGCTGCCATAGAATTTAAGACCCCCTATGAGAAATGGACAAGTCATAAACCTAGCCTAAAACATCTAAGGGTATTTGGGTGTATTACATATGCCCATGTAAAACAAGGAAAGCTGGAACCTAGAGCTCAAAAATGCATTTTTATAGAATATCCAGTTGGGGTAAAAGGGTATAAACTATGGAGTCTAGAACCTGAAAACCAAAGGATTTTAATTACAAGAGATGTCATCTTTGATGAGAAATCTGTAGCTAAGGGTCTGCATGATAATGGTGGTAAGAAGCCATCTACAATAGAAAATGTAGAGATAGAATGGTAGGAAGACTCTCCTAGTGCAGAAACATTTGGCTCTCAAAGCTAGGACTTGGATCATCACGTAGATTTAGAGGAACCCATAGGTGACCAAGACTTTGGCCCTCATGAAGAAAGAAAAGAGGGATCGGATGCAAAAGATGAGCCTAACCAGCATAGGTATAATGTTGCTAGGGATAGGCAAAAAGGCAATCCAAACCCCCTAAGAGATATGGTTTTGCAGACCTGGTTTCCTATGCACTTACAAGTGCATCAGAGGTGGTGGGTGATGAACCTCAAACGTATGAGGAAGCAATAGCCTCAAAGGACTCAAGTAAGTGGATTGAGGCTATGGAATCAGAAATAAACTCTAAGAAAAAATGAAACCTAGACCTTAGTTGACAGACCTAAGGGGCAGAGAATAGTGGGCTAAGCCTAGATATAAAGCTAGGCTGGTCGCAAGAGGATTTACCCAGGTTGAGGGAGTTGATTATAATGAGGTTTTTTCCCATGTAGTTAGGCACACCTCAATTAGAATACTCCTTGCAATGATAGCCCACATGGATTTGTTATTATAACAAATGGCTATCACCACTGCTTTCTTATATGGAGAATTAGATGAAAAGATTCTCATGGAACAGCCAAAGGGGTTCAAAACTAAAGGAAAAATAGAGCAAGTATGCCTTCTTAGAAAATCTCTATATGGGCTAAAACAACCCCCACGCCAATGGTATAAAAGATTTGACACTTTTATGATTGAACATGGATTTGTAAGGAGTTCATATGATTGTTGTGTATACTTTAAACAAGTATCAAACAGCATATTCTTGTACCTCCTATTGTATGATGACGATATATTGATTGCAAGTCAATCAAGGGAGGAAATCCAGCAGTTAAAACTGGACTTAAAGTCAGCATTTGAAATGAAAGATTTAGGAGAAGCAAGGAAGATATTGGGAATTGAAATTAAGAGGGATAGAAAGATAGAACCCTAGGACTGTCCCAAGAGAATTACTTAAGGAAATTAATTCAAAGGTTTGGTATGGCTGAAACAAAGGCGGTCAGCACACCGTTTGCTTGACACTTTAAGCTATCAGCAAGTCAATCTCCAATAAATGAGGAAGATAAGGCAGAAATGAGGAATGTTCCATACTCTAGTGCAATAAGGAGCTTGATGTATAGCATGGTCTGTACTCGGCCAGATCTTGCCCATGCCATGAGTGTGGTTAGCCGATTTATGGCAAACCTAGGGAAGGCACATTGGGGTGCAGTCAAGTGGATGATTAAATACCTAAGAGGATCATTAGGTACTGGTTTAGTTTATGGTGGAGCAAGAAAAGAAATAGAAGCTAAGATCCTAGGATACTCCAATGCAAACTATGCAGCGGATCAGGATAGGAGAAGGTCAACTACAAGCTATGTCTTCAAGATTTGGGATGCCACAATGAGTTGGAAGGTAGGTTTACAACATGTTGTAGCCTTATCAACAACTAAGGTAGAATATATTGCCTTAGCAGAGACAATAAAGGAGGCTATGTGGTTGAAAGGGGTTCTAGGAGAATTGCTAAGTAGGGAGATAGATACAACCCTAAGATGTGATAGCCAAAGTGCCATTCACTTAGCTAAAAACCAGGCACACCATGAACGCACAAAACATATTGATGTTCAACTGCATTTTATCAGGGAAATACTTGACAGGAAGTTGCTAAAACTGGAAAAGGTGCCAGGAGAAGAAAATGCAGCAGACATATTCACCAAAGTCGTCCCAGCAACCAAGATGAAGCACTACATGAAGCTACATAATGTAGCTTGAAGAAGGCTAAGCAATCAAGCTTAGGAGAAAGCCGGGAGATAGAAGGAAAGGAAGCAGATGCAGAACCTAAAAGACTAGAGATTAAAGACTCAACTATTGCAAATTGGTGGAGAAAATTGTTAGAATTTGCATTACTTCGTATCAATTCTTGGTAGAGGATGTTAAATGTAGTTAGAAGTGAGTTTACATTTTATGTTTTACGAGTTTAAAATATAACGGAACTAACTTTCTTAGAGTTAGTACCGATAGCCCTTTATCTTGATTCTATTTACATTTAAGTCCCAATTTTGTAATCGCCTCTATCACTTATAAATAGAGGCGGGTAGGTTCTTAGGGGATATGATTTTTCAGCATTCATTTTCATTCTATTGTATCTTGCGCGGGCTCTAGAGAACTGAGAGAGAGCATCGGCTCGGTCCTTTGTATTCTCGAGAGGGAGGCTATTGTTTATAGTCTAAGGGTGCGCAAGAGGGAGAGGGAGTGTTGTAATCTTGATTGTGCTTCTAGTGGATTCTATCTTTGTCACCGGCAGTTTAGATGTAGGGCATTTCATGCCTAAACCAGGATAAATTCTTGCCTCTTTTATCTTTCTGTTATTGCTGTGTTTTGTTCTGATTTCTATTTTCCTATTACTGTTTTCTATCGAGTGAGTGTTGGCTATGAGAAAGTGATAGTTCTTGTGTGAATAATTGGTCCTAGATTCAACAAGCTTCAAAAGTCTCCCTATGCATTTCCCAACAGAACCCTTCACATGTAGATCGGCACATCACCTTGTTGTCATTTGCTATAATCACAGACAAAGGATGAGTCTCTGTTAACTCACACCTCAATCTCTTAGTCGTCCCTTCATCGAGGAAGCTATGCGTGCTTCCACTATCAATCAAGACCATTAGCCAGTGATCCTTTACCTTCCCCTTCACCCGTATGATCTTGTTATTAGCAAGACCTTTGAGGGCATGGAGTGATATCTCTACACTCTCTTCCCCTTCTTCATCACCTTGGGGAAGCTCTCTATCATCATTTTCCTCTGTCTCCACGTCACCAAAAGTTGCCTCCTACACTGATGTCTGGGGGCATACCGATCCCCACAACGGAAGCATAGCCCCGCCTTCCTCCTCTGCTCAGCGAGTTCCCTGCTATTTTATGGACACAAGGACTAAGGCAGAGGTTTGTCCCCCTCCTATGCTCCCTTGGCTCATTCTACCTCCTTCTCTCCCTATCCCCTTGCTCCCCATCTAGATCATTCCAGAATTTATGGCCCTCATCTATCCCCTTTGCTTCCTCATTAACGCCTCCACCGTCAGCTCCTACAGCCTTGCACACACCGAGGCTTGCTTTATAGTTCTAGGTTACTACATTTTGACAATGGACCTCAATTCCTCACTTGCCCACTCACAAAACTAGAGACAAAGTACCCCTCGGTCAAGTGTGGGTTTAGGATTAGCATAAGGGATTTAAGCTCTTCAAACTTCAATTGGTATGACCGTATGATTGCCCCGTCCCCTCTTGCCAGAGCTTGTTAAACTCCTCTACCACGTCTATCATATTTCTATCATCGAACCTTTCGCATAAATCCTCTAGAAACTCTACCCACCGGCATCCCTCTTTAGATCCTATCCATCCCTGAAACCATGCATCCCCCACGTCGTTCAGGTAAACATCTGTGAGGGTCACTCACTGTTGTTCCGGCACACCATAGAAACTGAACATCCTTTCTCACCTACGCACCCACCACCTTGGGTTCACTCCATCAAACATACGGATCTCCAACTTAGGAAATGGGAATCCAAGCTGATGGGGAGCAGCCTGAGTTCCCAGTCTCTTCTCCATGGTGTTTTCCCCTACCACCACCAGATATGCCTCAAATTCAGAGGCGCCCTCTGTTCGTGGGGCCAAAGTATGCCCAGGTAAGATCAAATCGGATCTCTCCCAAGGAGGGAATTATGGGGAGAGCCTTACCTAGTGTTGGCTGGTAACCATCATGACGAACAGTTGCATCTACTCCTTCAGTTGGTTGTGTTGTTCCCGATTCTCCTCTCGCCACCGATCCATGGCTCCTTCAATCCTCCTCTCCACCACTGCCCCCATAGAGGATTCCATACCACCCATCCTGATCTGCATATAGGTCACTGTCGCGATGACTTGCTGCAACTGTGCCTCCATTTGCTTCATGCGTGTGCCGTCGGCCATGGCGAATTCCGGTGCCAATAATTGCCCAAAGATCCTGCTCTGATACCAGAATGTCAAAGCCGAACTCTAACAGGAGTGAATTCTCTTGGAATTGGGGAGAATTAGGAAAATTGAGAGGGAGGAGCAGAGAGAATTGAGAGGGAATAGACATGAGAGAGAAAGATAATTAGGCGGGAGAAATGAGTTGTGCATTGATCTTCGATGCCTTGGGAGCGTAGTATCAATGAGTTTATATACTAATCCGACTCCTACTAGTGGCGCCAAGGCCCACTTGATCACAATTACATTAGTTTAAATTTACAATTCAGGCCTTAATGCCTAACTACTCTTCCTGCCTAGACAATCAATTAGCCACAATTTTCCCCCTTTTATTACAATTGCATGCCTGTGGCATTTCCCAACCTGTTTCAATTGGCTAGGATAGATTCGCAACTGTAGGCAATGGCTTCTCCATTCTATACAGTTTTGTGCTCTAGTCCATTAATAGAGATGAGTGGAGGTCAAGAATTCATATAGCCAATTTCACCTAGTGAGATTAGGACCAGTGAATGTGGTTGTTGTTATCTCCATATTTATTAATTTAATATCCTTATTTTTATTAAACTGTATTTTGTCATATTGTTGTTTTTTATCCCATCTTTCTTTTAGCAAAAGTTTATAGAAGTTGCCAAGAACTTGGAGGATTAAACTGAACATAATCTTTTCAGCATGCAATCTAATTTCTTTTAGCCATTCATATTTGCTAGCTTTCTCTTCCTAAACAATGTCTATAAATTTGAGATGCTTCCTTATTAACAACATTGCAAATACTAATATAAGAGTTGAACCCTTGACCCTTATTTTCCTACACAGAAGAATTGTCAGCAAATTAGATTTTACTGAAGACCCACTGACATCAAGATGATATTATATCTTTACCTTTTGTGTGATTCTCCATTATACTCCTTTAATAAACAAAAAAATAGGATTTATACAGAAGATTCATAAAAATAGCTGGTCAGGAAAAGCAATCATGTCAAAACTGGAAGTCTTATAAAGATACTATAGCATACCTCACAAATTAAGGTGAGGATGAGATAGTTGATTGTGACATTCCTGTATAAAGCAAGTGTGAAGCAAACAAGGAGTACCAGATGATGCAATAGGATTGAAGGGACCCAACCACGGTATAGTCGATAGCGCAGCATATCCCATTGATCATATGCAAAGTAACCACATGAAAAGCATAATGCCTGGTATGCCCATGGCCAAGTGCCCCCAAACAACTGTGAATGCTCAAATATCTCCGAAGAACCATTTCTCATCCACTGGTTGACCAGAACGAAAATCACTGCAAAAGTAGATGGTTGGTCGCAATTTACTAAGCCAAGTGAATCCTGGCCATTAGTTAGATAATAGTACAGAAATAATACGCCAAACATCTATGTTGAAATTATGCAAAGAATAAGTTGCTAGGTAAGCCAAATCAATCAGCATAACCAATCCACTGAAACATAAATACTGTATTAGGTCATTTTCATATTTTGGATGCTGCTAGCATTATAAAGCTGCTATACAAAAAAGCAGCTCAGATGCTCCATAGAAAAAAATAATACAAGAAACTCCTGCAATATGGAGAACCCTAGATTCAAATTTATCAAATCACTAATCAGTAGTCAAGGAAATCAGAAATTAGAAATAAACGGCAGAAAGAGATAGAAACAAACCTTGATTTCTTTCTTCTAGCAACTAGATTCTTTTCCTCACCTTCATGAATTAACCACATACGGATCCAAAGAATGAGATAATATGTTGAAAATTTTGAATAAAAACAAACAAACAGAGAGAGAGAGGTGAAAGGAAACCTCAGTAATTTGCTCTAAGAGCCAGAGCACTAATTTTCTGGCTAAGACCATCAGATCTTGTCTTCAAAATATAAGGCTAAGTAATTTGGCGGTATTGTTGTTCAATGGTTCACCTAAGGAGCAAGAGCACTAATTCTCTGATATTGAATCTTGTCATCAAAATACATGGCTGGCGTTTCCTCTCCTGCTCCCACCACCCCCACACACAACACCCCACCCCCCACCCCCCGCGGGGGTCCCCCAACATTTATGGCACAGATGATGGGTGAGATAGAATCAACTTCACCTAGTAGTTTCAGCTGTGCAGGCATAACTCCTAGAAAAAACATATTCTATATATTTTGCTTTCAGGTGCAAAGACAAATTAATTAGAGTTCATGCCAGGGCATAGGTCCATTTCATCCTCTTTGGTCAAAAACTTGAACTCTGGAAACCAGCAGTTCAACTCAATGGATACAGCCATAATGGCAGGATTAACAAACCCTTAAGGATACCCTGCTCTGAACAACCAGATTATTCACTGTCTAGAAGTTGCTTAATTAAAGTAAAACAAAACCAATACATGGTCAACCACTCAACACTCTGTCTGCAATCATAATAAAAGGTTTTTGTTTTGTTTCCTTTTCTACTTTACTGCCCCCAATGCAGTGCATTGGGTGCTCAATGAGCAGTTCAAGATACAACAAAGTAAAAACTACGGTACAAAAGAAGACAAAGCCCGTAGCAAGAATTTGGGTTGTATGAAGACAACTAAAGATCAAAGTAAACCCAAGAAGAAAGGGTTGGGAACATGGATTATTTGGTTAGGCAGGTGACTTTTACCCAACCAGAGAGTATCATAGAAATCAATTCCATTGAAGTGGATATAAACCTAAATTTTTCCAACGGAAGAGGTAAAAATACCAGCATGGTAAGGGCAGGGGGATGGATACAAAGCACACGATCCATACCTGACCTCACATGTATTAATCGATACATATTTGTTATTCTATTTAGTGCAATGTTGGTGCAACCTTGTATTAATCCATATATATTTGTTATTCTATTTAGTGCAATGTTGGTGGATTATACATATAAGGCTAGGCCAAAGCAACCTGCCTAAGCCAAGGCTGGTTGCTAGTTACTGGCTAAAGTGACACCTACTCTTGTTGGTAGCTCACAATTTGGATTTCACTTGGCCAAATAAAAAATTAGCACTGAACAACAATCTTAACCTAAAAATACGATATCACTAAATTTTGATTGAGAATTTGAGATAAGAAATGAATAAACAGATTTTTTTTAATTAAATTAAATGGGTATATATCTGTTACCCAGTGGGAAAGGGATGTGGAATTAAGAATATTATAAAACGGATAAGAGTATAGGTATGGGTATTAGGAAGAGCATATAAGCACTGTGGGAATGCCAGTGGGGATTCTTAAGAACTTACCAAGAAATAGCGTGCTAGTCAAATTATGGCACTTTTGATTTTTCCATTAGTACCCAGTTTTAGCATCACGGATTTTAGGACACCGGTAATCACAGCTCCTACCTTCCGAACAAGAAACCAGCTTCACTCACTTATAATTGAAATCTAATTTATATGGCCGCAGCCTGGTATCATGACGTGACTAATTGATTGAATAAAATAGGTCTGCGGTCGCAATTTATCCTTCATCTTATCCACAACGGCTATATTGCCACAACCAAAATGATGGCCTACAAAATCCAACAACCCCCCCAAGACGGTAGCGGGCTTAAAGCCTAAGCAGCTGGGAAATAGACTCTTAAAACCTTACAACCGTTTTCATTTTGGCCTATTTTTCTTCATCCACTATGAACATTTCATCTTAACTGCAAACAAAACTTAAAACTCCTTATTTTAGTTTGTAATTATAAAAACAAAAAAAAAAAAAAAAGAAGAAAGAAAGATCAAACAACCAGGAGAAAAGCATCCGTAGATCAGCATAACCCCAAAGTTAAAGGAAACAAATCAAAGCACGGTTGGGAAAAGTAGACAATCAAGCCAAACCACCAACAAAAACAGACCCAAAAGACAAAAGTTAAGAACAAGCAGCAAGCCCATATGGAGAAAGGGAGAAATAAGGACCTGAAGTAGAGGTGAAGAAGGAGTGGAGGAGAGAAACGGAAGTGTTGACGAAGAGAGGGTCGCGCGAGACCCAATTCCGGATGGTCCAGTTGGCTGATTGGTAAAAGCAAAAGCCAACCAGCACGGAGACGAGCTCGGAGCGTCTGTTGAACAGTATTTCAAAGAAAACAGAGACAGCCCACATCACCAAAGTAGCCCCGAAGAATGCCCCCGCCTTGTTCGCTTGGTTCAATCCATTGCTTCCTCTTGCCATTTCTCCGTCTCTTCGCTCTCTGTGAAACCCTTTTCTCTCCCTAAAATTCAGTATCTAGTGCTGGCTAATTTGGGTTAATTTGATTCTTCCAGCAAGTGAGAGAGAGAGAGAATTATCCATGTATCATCTTTTGTGGGCGAGGGAGTGACTCAGCTCAGAGTGAGTCTGCTGCGGCGGACAAGACGACTACATTCCTTTCAGCTAGGGGCGTGCAAAAATATCGGTGAATTGCGGAAATCGGTCAAATCAAACTGATATCGGTAAATTGTGGAAATCGATCAGTTCAAACTGAATCAGATTGAACTGGTCAATTTGTTTTTTTTTTTGTCAAAAATGATATGGAGGCTATACAAATCGTGCAGTTCGCGGTTTATACAACTGACGATTCGATTTTAAACCGAATCACCCAAGAAAATAAAAAAAAAAATTATAAAAAATTAATATTATAAATACGTAATAATTAGCAGCAGGCAACCCCTTCTCCCCTACCCTCGCACGTTCGCAAGTTGTGAATCACAACCCTAATCGATTGGCAGCCCCCTTCTCCCCCACCTGCGCAACCCTAATCGGCAGCCCCATCCCCCACTCTTGCAAGTCCCAACCCTAATCGACAGCCCCCTCCCCCGCCCTCGCAAGTTCGCAACCCTAATCGATCGACAACCCCTTCTCCCCTACCCGTGCAAGTGCAAGCTGCGCAACCCTAATCGGCAGCCCCCTCTCCCACCATCGCAAGTCACAACCCTAATCAACAGCCCTATCCCCCACCCCCGCAACCCTAATCGGCACCCCAGCCCCTGCAATCGCAAATCCCTCAGCACCTAGCCCCTGCAATCGCAAATCCATCGTCTTCTCTTCTACTTTCTCTTTACTTCTCGTTCTCGAATTTTTGTCAACAACCCACGCCCACAGTTCCACTGCCGGTTGCGGTAGATCGAGGCAGAGGAGAGGACCGACGGGAAGACTAGTTCTCTAATAGGTAGGTGTGTGTATTTTTATTAATGTCTAGTGTTTGTTTGTTTGTTTGTTGTTATTGGGTCTAAAATAGGTTGTGAGCACTTCTCAAGTTGATAGGAGATTCGGCTAACAATTGACTAACTGCAACCTAAAATGGGTCTTGGCCAAGTGTAGAGTAGCCTATATTATTTGCTTGTGTGGCCATTGGCCGCTCAGTTGGAATGAGGATTAGACTTGAAAATAGTTTTTCTATAAAAATCATAACAAATTTCATAATTAAGTGTTCATGGATCTAGATGTATTACAAGACTTGTACTACAGTCTAATTTGCTTCAAATTTTTTATTGCTTCAATAGTAGATGGAAACAGATAGTAGCACCAATGATTCATCCATTAAAAACCTCAATGAAGGTAGTGGTTCTAAACCTCCATTACCTTCTAAGTTTAAGGACAAAGGTATGAAAAAGAAACCTAGGTTGCAATCTAAAGTATGGGATCATTTTATAAGAAATAAGGATGACTCTTCTGAGCGTAGACCTGTGTGCAAGTATTGTGGTAAAAATTATGCAAGTGATACTAGAAAAATGGGACAAGTACTCTTTAGAACCATGTAAACAATCAATGTAAGAAGAATCATTACAGAGTAGAAGATAAGAAGCAGAAGATTTTACATTATCTAAAGAATAGTGACAATAAGGATGGAAGTGTTGGAGGTAGTAATCTTCTAGCTATGGGATTCAGTTAGGCAGCTTCTAGGATGGCATGTGCCAAAATGATTATCATTGATGAATTGTCATTTAGGTTTGTGGAGCAACAAGGTTTTAGATTATTTTGTGGTGTTGCATGCCCTAAGTTTGATCCTCCTTCACACACTACAATTGTTAAGGATATAATTAATCTTTACAATGATGAGAAGAAGAACTTGAAGTCATTTTTTGTTAAGAATTCACAAAGAGTCTCCCTTACCACTTATACATGGACTTCCATTCAAAATGTCAACTATATGGTGCTTATGGCTCATTTTATAGATTCTGAATGGAAAATGCAAAAAAGAATCTTAAACTTTTGTCAAATTCCAAATCATAAGGGAGAGACAATTGGTAAAGCAAATGAGGTGTGTTTGAAACAATGGGGTATTGAGAAGATTTTCACAATCACAGTTGACAACGCTGCTTCTAATAATGGGGTTATTGGGCACATGAAGAAAAGATTGCAAATTTGGAATAGTGCTGTTTGTGATGGAAAATTCTTACACGTGAGGTGTTCGGCTCATATTCTTAATTTGGTAGTGGGTGAAGGCTTAAAGGAATTGAACTTCTCTATTATGGTTATACGTAACGCAGTTAGATATGTTAGAGCTTCTCCTTCAAGGTTGGCAAGATTCAAAAGTTGTGTCAAGAATACTTGTAAAGAAGAGAAGGCTCTTGTGTGCTTGGATGTGCCAATAAGGTGGAACTCCACTTATTTAATGTTGGAGCATGCACTGAGATTTGTTGACGCGTTTAAATTATTGGAAGAAGAGGATTTGCTTTATTTGCCATATTTTTGTGAAGAGGATAGAAATGGGAAAAGGCCTATTGGGCCACCAAATTCTAAAGACTAGGAGAATTGTGCAATTTTCTACAAGTTTTTGAAGACTTTTTATGATGCTACCCTCATGTTTAGTGCTTCTTTGAATGTTACTGCAAATAATTATTTTCATGAAATTTGTAATGTATTTGGGAGACTAAACAAATGGAGTTCATCTTACGAATCAATCTTGAAAGATATGGCTTCTAGCATGAAGATAAAATTTGATAAGTATTGGGGCAACATTGAAAAACAGAATATACTTATTTATGTGGCAGTTGTGCTTGATCCTAGGTAGAAGATGAAATATGTCGCATTTTGTTTACGCAAGCTCTATTCTAAAGATTAAGTTAAAAACGTAATGGATTCTATCAAGATCACTCTAGGGAAGTTAGTGCATTTTTATGCAATAAATAACTCAAATGGACAATTAGGAGAACATAAACATGGTGGGATAAGTTCTGAACAAAATATTTCAATTGTGGATTCTGATGAGGATGATGATGTTAACATGTTCAAATCTGATTTTGAGAAAGAATGTATTGAAGATAATGCTTTTGAAATGAAAAATGAGCTCGACAGGTACTTAGCTAAGCCTAATGAGGATATAAGAAATAATACTTTTGATATATTGAATTTGGTGGAAGGTAACTTCATCAAAGTACCATATCCTATCAGAGATTGCTCGAGATGTTCTTGCCATCCAAGTGTCAACAATTGCTTCTGAATCAACTTTTAGCACTAGAGATAGGGTGCTTGATTACTTTTGGAGTTCATTTAGTCCATCTATGGTAGAAGCGTTGATTTGTTGCCAAAATTGGTTGAGAGGGACGTCTTTACCATTGGATATGACTTCAGTATTAGAAGAGTATGCTACTTATGAATCAGTTGAATCTGGTAATTTTTTATTTACTCATCAAACATGTTTATTATTTTATTTGTATTAACTCTTAACATTTTATTTTTCTAACTTTATTGTTTATCTTAATATTACAGATAAGTCCACCGTGACAACAGATATTGTAAACATTGATTAGTGATGAAGTTGGAGTTGGAGGCTTGGAGCATGTGTGGTTGTGTTGTGAACTTTGAACTTTTAAGTTTGTATTTTGATCGGATTGTAACTTATCTTATTTTGAATGGTTATGTTATTGCATGGCATGTTTTTACCGTTTTGGACTTTAAATACTTAGTTATGATTGGTGGTTACCAACTATAATTCATTGTTAAACAGGTTATAATTATTGATTATGTTGGATAGAATTATTGCTAAATAGTTGAATAGGTTATAACAATGTTATGGCATGTTTTGTTTATTTATAACAGGTTGGATGTTGTATGTTGAAATGTCAAACAAGTTATTTTCTACTTTCAATGTTGAACAGGTTATTTTCTGCTAAATAAGTTATTTTCTAAACAGGTTAATTTAATTGCATAATTCATAATTCATTGCTAAACAAGTTAATTTGATAATTTGTTTATTTTCTAAACAGGTTAATTGCATAATTCATTGCTAAATAGGTTATTTTCTGTTTTCAATGTTGAAATGTTATATGTTGAATTACACTCTTTTGTCTTTATTTTTTGTTTCTATTTATTTACCTTTGATTGTCTTTATTTACTAATATTTGTGCCTTTATTTACCATTTTTAAGTAGCATTTTTAGTGGTTTTAAGGCACTTGTACTAGATTTTCAAATCGTGGTAAACCGCACCAAACCAGACCGCAAATGCAATGCGGTTTGGTGCAGTTTGGCCGCACCCAAACCAAACGCGTAGTCTGGTTTGGTCAGAAAACCGCACCAACGGTTTGGCTTACTGAAAATGGTTCAAATCGGCCAAACCGCACCGTGCACACCCCTACTTTCAGCTCGGGCACGACGTGGAGATTGGAGAAAGCTTCCGCATATTTGTTAAATATTAGCTCCAATGTCTAAAATGCCCTTACCTAAGATGATGAGACGGTGAAACGAGGGGTATTTATGTTATTTATGTGCATTTAGCTCAAAATGTACATAAATGATTTATCAATAGCATTTTTCATATTACTTATCCATCTCAAAAGAATTCCCTCACTCCACGTTGCCTTGCCTTTATATTCATAACAATAATTTATTTATTATGTTTTTTTCTTTTTGTTTTGGGATATTGAACCATTACTTAGCACCTAGCTCGGTCCCTAGGCCAAATCTTAGCCCAAAAGCTCGAATAACATTTTCATTCGAGCCGAGATTCTTGCGCTAGTAACAGATTCTATTAACCCCAAACAACTCGCATGTTGATCCTCATTAGTTAGAAATCTTCATCAAATTCGAGATTCTCAAAGATGATCCCTATAACTACCGTGCATCTTGACCCTCAATCCTCCCACAAAGACCAACGACACACAAGGTACCTTCATCTCTCTATAAGCTAGTCTATTTGTCCGTCTATTTTATTTCGTAAGTGGATGAATCGTGGTAAGTAATATAGTGATAAGTAGAGTTTTGTACCCACGAAGACTGACTTTTGACGTCTACTTTAACCGATTTAATCTTAACCTAACACACACATTAGTATAGCTATTAACAATGACTTCAACTGTAATGAAAACTAATTCACTATTAAAAGATGGAACTAAAACAATTTCTTCGATTCAAAACTCACAAAGCTAAAGCACTAGGGTTTGTGAATCCACTGTCAGCATTCTATGATTCAATTTGTTCATTACTCGGATCTTGTTATTCCTTATCTTAGGTTGAAAATCGATGATCCAATTACAACCAAAAACCTTTCTCGATGGTCATTCGGTTCTATGTATATATATAAGATTAACTATCTCTAGTCAACCTTCAAACATATAAACATGCATTCAATCACAGTGATCATCACAAAATGATTTCACAGGACATAACGGTATCTCTGCCTATTATAAGATCCTATGTTGTTTATTACTATGTCTAATCTGCATTGAATCTCTCAAAAGCAATACAAATCACAAATACGTTTCAATGGTGATCAGGCATCAAAACAACATTATGAATATAACAAGCAATCAACCCGAATGAATAAGAAAATAGCAAACTGAGTAACTTTAAATCAAACCATTAGAAATTGAGGTTTCATCATTCACCCTAGCTATAAACACTTAGCAATGCATTCTTATAATCAAAAGAAAAAAAAAAGAGAGTCGGAATCCATAGCAGAAATTGAGAAAGAAAAAGAAAAATACAACCGAAAGTATAGTCTTCAAGTTGCCTTCCTTCACCCATTCAATCTTCCATCGAATCCTTTTCCCAAAAACTCCTAAATCCTCCAAAAATCAGTCTTTTTATAATGGTTTCTAGGTTTTCAAAGTCGTGCCCCTTGAGAGAGCCCATATCCACTTGATTTGAAAGAAAACGGACTTAAAATGACCTTTTTGCTATGTTCTGCGCCTTACTGCAGCCTTACCACAAAATGCTTTCGCGGCAGGAGTGTGAGCCACAAAATACTTTTCGAACCATAGCCTTACTACAGAATGCTTTCCGCGATAAGGTCGTGAGCCACATAAAGTTTAAACAACCACTACCTTACCATGGTATGTTGTAATACCCCATATTTTCATAAGGTTGCCACGTATTTTAAGTGAGTTTAAAATATCAAAAAATATGCTTGAAATGGCAACAAGTGATTGAATCGATCGCAGGGAGTGCCCTGGAGCTTAGATACATAAGGACAAAGGTATATTTTTTACGAGCGTCTCGAGGCGATATTTATGGGGCTGAAAGAAATAAAATAAGAGACGGTTTTTGGTTAAACTAAGTTATAGCCTGAAAAGACCGAATGATGGTAAGTGCTTCCTAAAAATCATACATATCAAGAAATTTTGAGTTATTAATTTTGAGATTTTAAGTATCTCGATAAATTTGATGTTTGAGGGTGTAATTGTAATTAGAGAATTATCCAAATAAAATAAGGATGAAATTTGGAGCTTATGTGGTAAAATATTAAAGTTTGAAAACTTGAAATAAGGGCTAAAATGTCATTTGGAAGAAGTTAGGGAATTAGCTTGGATTTCAAAAGTTAAATCCATTCTAGTTTTGGATTTCAAAAGCCATTCAAATATATCTTTGAGTCTTTGGAGTCCATAGCTTAGATTGTGACAAGTGGCATAATGTGATTGGTTGAAGAAATCTATAAAAAGGCATCATAGGTTATTCTAAAATCATTCCAAGCAAGTTTGAGAGTTGAGCCACTCTAAGAGGAGGAGCTTGCTCTAGAGATAGAGGAGGAAGTTCTGCAAGAAGGCGGGAAGAAATTGAAGGAGAAGCCAGGGAGAAGGTGTCTCGTCGAAGTTACGAGCCTTCGCTGGAGTTCACCAAAATCAGTAAAAAAAAAGCAAGGTAAGTCTTTTTTTTATAATCCTGTATAAGGGGAAGAGAGGGTCATGTAGGTTCAAACGGGGGTCGAATCAAAGTTAAAACGAGGGAGATATGGCCGAAATATGAAAACGACGCAATGTTGTCCGAAATCTGGTTGTAGCGCGTGAGATACACAGGCTGAAAGTGGCTGCGCGTGAAGGCGCATGAGCCACCTTCCTAGGGCACGTGAGGGGCCCATTTTCCTTCAAAGTGTTTAGTTATTCCCCTACTTTAATACCCTTCAACTCTATATAAAAATATTTGAGGTTAGGTTTACCAAAATGTATGTTTTCTACATAAACGTATGCCGTTTGCTGTGAAATTTTATCGTTCAAGAAATAAACCAACAAGGTGAGACTCCTATACTCCAAATCCTATTTTTTATTCTCTTATGAGGGACTTCTATTGCATGAGATGTGTTTTATGAAATTCTTATACGTAAACTCTTGTTATTCTCTTCGTGAAATCATGTTGCATATATGAACTGTATTTTTCTGAAAAATATATGCTGTTGGTTTTTAACTGTTGCATTTATAAAATTCATGTGGCCATACTGTTGTACCTATTTATTGTTGGCCGAGGGAAAAATTCGGATATCCCCCGAGAGGCGCTATGCGTGCGCCATCGAGAAAGCTCTCGTGGGGAAGACCGTGAGTCTAAGGAACAACGGATGTGGTGCTTGCATGAGTTCTATGAGGTCGGGCCAAAGTGACATGGTTAGGGACCTCCCGAGAGATGCTATGCATGCGCCATTGAGAAAGCTCTTGTTGGAGGAGACTAATGTGTTCACGAGGCACTTCGGAGTAGTTCTCCTTGTCTTCTCATACATTTTATACTTGATCATGCATCGATATAAACTGTTTATGGAGTTTCTCACTGGAAGATTAATCTTCTAATTGGACTATGTCCCTGGAATATTCAAACGTTCCAGGTTTGACGAGCGGCTTTAAGGGAAATGAGGTAGTTGAAGAATTAACTTAAATTACTACTTGTAGCATGATTAGCATATTTTTGTGCGAACCTATGTAATTTTGAATATGTTTAAGATGTTCAGTTATCACTTACTAGAGATGATGTCCATATAATATATTTTGTAGACGTCTTAAACGATTTTATGTATGATAAATAAAGCGTTATGGTTGTGAACCATATCAGGTTCGATCTAGCTTCAGCATTTGAAATTTTAACACGTGTCTTAGCTATTTAATATTGGGTTTGTTAAGCTGAGAAGGTGAAAATTAGGGTTTTGGGGAATTTGTGTGATGTATGGAAGCGATTGTGGTATGAAAAATTTTTATATTCCCAAAATGCTAAGTTATAGCACGTTCAAGAAATTTGGGGTGTTACATATGCTTTACGTGATAACACCGTGAGCCACATAAATGAATTCTTACCACGACCCTACCACACAATGCTTTGCGCGACAACACCATGACTTCTTTCTCCTTGTATTCAACCTATGCAATGAACCTCCTGACAATTGTGCTCAATTCTAGTCTCACATGGATAAATAAGTAAGCAAAACAAAGTGAGTAGCATCACCGTCTTTACTCTATGAATCAAAACATTACCAAATAAGCTTGACTAGGTCTCCATCTTCAAGGGGGCTTGAATCCCTTTTCCATCAACATATTGTGTATGTCCATTGATGGACTTATTCCTTGAATGCTAGCAACTCTCAATCCAATCCCCTTCTTTTGCTCCCTCAACACCCTTACCAAGTTTTCCTTTTCAGGACTTGGTGGCTTGGATTTTGAAGAAGAAGAAACATCCAAATAACACAATTTGTCTCTTTTGGATGGACAACCCTTTTGCTTCTCTTCCAAAGAGCCCACGACCACGACATTGTTCTTGGCATCCAAAATTTGTTCCTACTCATCAAAAAAGTTAGCAATACACTTTTCTTTAGGGTCATCAGATCTCTCTACCAAATCCACAATGCCATCTCTCATTAAGACTTCTTTTTCATTGCCATTAGAATGTTTCATAGCCTTAAATACATTAAACGTAATCGTCCCATCATAAATTCTAAGGCTAAGTGTTCCTTGCTAGACATCAATTAAAGCTCTTCCTGTGGCAAGAAAAGGTTTTCCTAAAATTAAGGGCATATCATAATCTTCTTCCATGTCTAAAACAAAGAAGTTAACAGGAAAAATAAATTTATCCACTTTTACTAAAACGTCTTCCACTACTCCCCTCGGATATTTGATACTTCTATCAGCTAATTGAAGAAAAATAGTAGTGGGTGTTGGTTCTTTTAATCCAAGCTTCCTAAAAACAGAAAATGGCATCAAGTTTATGCTTGCACCAAGGTCACATAAAACTTTATCAAAATTAATTTCACAAATAGTGCAAAGAATAGAAAAGCTCCCTAGATCCTTGAGTTTTGGTGGAAGCTTATTCTGCAAGATGGATGAACACTCATCTGTTAGGTTGAGTGTTTCATGCTCCTCTAGTTTCCTCTTATTCGATAAGATTTCCTTAATTAATTTCACATAACTGGGCATTTGAGCTAAGGCATTAGCAAATGGGATGTTTATGTGGAGCTTCTTGAACACCTCTAGGAACTTCTCAAATTGCTTATCCAGTTTGTGTTTGCACAACCTTTGAGGGAATGGAATTGGAGGAACATATAGCTTAATTAGTGGTAGAGCAACCTTCTCTTTTTCAGTTGCTACTTCAGGCTCATCATCTTAATCAGTTGTCTCCTTAGTTATACCATTTTCTTTTGCCACACTTGGTCTCTTAACATGGATTTCTAGAAGCTGTTCTCCATTCCTTGCTGTGATCGCATTTACTTGCTCCTTCGGGTTCACCTCAGTGTTTCTAGGCCATATGCTCGATTGCCTTTCTGTTAGGATTTTTGCTAGCTGTCCAATCTGATTTTCAATATTCTTAATGGTTACGTCAGTTCAGTCACTTCATTCTTAAAGCTTTAAAACTGCTTCTTCCCATCCTTCTTTTTCCTCTTGTGGTCGCCCTTGTTTTGGTGGATTTTGGATGTTCTGAGTATAACCATAAGAAAAATGAGGATGATTTCTCTAGCCTAGATTGTATGTCTATGAGAATGGGTTATTCTACTACCTCTAGAAATATTGTTGACGTTAAAAATTTTGAGCATAGGCTCTGTGAATGGTGGATTTATGAGCAACGGACATTCAGGCGATGGATGAGTTGCTTCACAAGTTGCACATATGGGAAGTGATCCTTGCACAATATTAACATTCAAAGAATACTTTAAGGCTTCCATCTGCTTTGATAGTGTGTCGATCTTGGCCAACATCAACATGTTAACAACCACTTCATGCACTCCAGCTAGTCTTTTATGTGAGTTTCTATCTGGCCACATCACAAATTGCTTGTCTCGAAAAGGTCATGAAGCTCCCCAGCTGATTTATTTCGAATAAATCCTCCTACTGCAAAATCAACTGCAGAGCGGCTATAAGAAGTGAGCCCAGCATAGAAAAAATGATTTTAAGCTGGTAGTGGAAAGCCATGACTAGGACACTTTCTCAACAACTCTTTGAACCTCTCACATGCTTCATGAAAATTTTCAGACTCAGCTTGTTGAAAAGTTGAAATCTCATGCTTAAGCTTGTTAATCTTGGTTGGTGGGAAGTATTTGAGTATGAACTTCTGTACCAAATTTACCCATGTAGTAATACTGCCCGATGGTAATGAGTCTAACCATTCACAAGCCCTATCCTTCAAAGTGTGAGGGAAAAGGCGCATCTTGAGTGCCTCTTCATTAATTCCTTGGTATTTGAAATTCCCACAATACTCTAGAAATAGAGATAGGTGCTAGTGTGGATTTTTATGGCTCATTCCAGAAAAAGGTATGTTGTTGGTGAAGAGATTGATCATGTCCAGCCTCAACTAAAAGTTCTCATGCCCGTAGAGAGGATAAATTATATTTGACTGGTTCTCAATCACTGGACGCATCATGAAGTCCCCCATCAGAATGTCTCTTTCGTTAACTTTAGTGGGTTGCGCCATTCGAACAAGTTGATTAGCGTTGTCACCCATGTTATTTAGTTGTTCTTCCCTGCTTGTTCTCTGTTCTTAACGCCTTTAATGGAATGTTCTTTCTATCTCAGGATCGAACTCACAGATATCCGAATGTTCTGAATGGCTCATGCATTATCTCAATCCTTGCACACACACAAATTGAAATAGTTTAGCCTACAAAATAATGTAAACAAAATTTGATAGTTAAAGCTAATATCAGTCAAAGAAGTAATCAAAAGAGCTAGTCCCCGGCAACGGCGCCAAAAACTTGTC
The DNA here is from genome assembly GCF_014633365.1 of Diospyros lotus. Taxonomy (NCBI): domain Eukaryota; kingdom Viridiplantae; phylum Streptophyta; class Magnoliopsida; order Ericales; family Ebenaceae; genus Diospyros; species Diospyros lotus. The sequence continues at coordinate 27,851,142 of NC_068341.1, forward strand.
CACCTATTCTATCCCGCAAGTGGACGGATCATGATAAGTAATATAGTGATAAGTAGAGTGTCGTACCCACGAGGACTAACTTTTAACGTCTACTCTAACAGATTTAACCTTAACTTAACACACACATTGTATAGCTATTAACAATGATTTCAACTGTAATGAAAACTAATTCACTAATAAAAGATGCAACTAAAACAATCTTCAATTCAAAACTCACAAAGCTAAAGCACTAGGGTTTGTGAATCCACTGTCGGCATTCTATGATTCAATTTGTTCATTACTCGGATCTTGTTATTCCTTATCTTAGGTTGAAAATCGATGATCCAATTACAACTGAAAGCCTCTCTCGATGGTCATTCGGTTCTATGTATATATATGAGATTAACTATCTCTAGTCAACCTTCGAACATATAAACATGCATTCAATCACAGTACCATCACAAAATAATTTCACAGGGGATAACTGTATTTCTACATATTATAAGACCCTATGTTGTTTATTACCATGTCTAATCTGCATTGAATCTCTCGAAAGCAATATAAATCATAAATAAGTTTCAATGGTGATCAGGCATCAAAACAACATTATGAACATAACAAACAATCAACCTGAATGAATAAGAAAATAGCAAACTGAGTAACTTTAAATCAAACCATTAGAAGTCGAGGTTTCATCATTCACCCTAGCTATAAACACTTAGCAATGCATTCTTACAATTAAAAGAAAAAGAAAAGAGTCGAAATCCATAGTAGAGATTGAGAAAGAAAAAGAAAAATACAATCGAAAGTATAGTCTTCAAGTTTCCTTCCTTCACCCCTTCAATCTTTCGTCGGATCCTCTTCCCAAAAACTCCTCGATCCTCTAAAAATCAGTCTTTTTATAATGGTTTCTAAGTCTTCAAAGTCGTTCCCCTTGAGAGAGCCCATCTCCACTTGATTTGAAAGGAAATAGGCTTAAAATGACCTTTTCGCGATGTTCTACGCCTTACTGCGGCCTTACACACAATGCTTGTCATGGTAGGGTTGTGAGCCACCGAATACTTTTCCAACCACTACCTTACATTATAATGCTTTCCGCGATAAGGCTATGAACCACATAAAGTTTAAACAACCACTACCTTACCACGATATGCTTTACATGATAACACTGTGAGCCATAGAAATGAATTCTTACCATGACCCTACCACGCAATGATTTACGCGACAACACCATGAGCCATTTCTCCTTGATTTCCAACATTTCATCGATGGCGTCTTCCTTTTGATTCTTTGCGACCTTATCACCCTCGACCCTGAGTGGACTTTTGACCTTGCCTTTAATGCCCAGTTTAGCTCCGAAAAATGCGACAACATCATCACTTTTTTTGAAAATGTCTTCAACACATGCTTCACACCTACATGGCCAAATATTGAACAAATTAAAATAGAAACTGTGCTCATTAATAGAATAAATGCTAAGTTCATTAGCCTAATCTAAATGTATAAAAAACACTTATCACTATTCACATGCCAAGATATGTTCTTTCTAAGCCTTACTTATACTCTGACATTCTAAACCCTCACTAACTTGAGTGTCAAAGTATTTGCAGGTGTCAGCCACCTCGCCATGAAGATTGATAGACCGTGATATTCTGCCGCCATCGCAATTAGTCTTACCAAATTCATTGGGCTGGAAGGAACAAACTAATTTAAGGAACAAGAGTAACCCACCTGTGTTAGTCCACTTCCACCATTAATGGGATAACTGTAGTATTTAAAGGGTAACGGTGTCTTTGAATCTTTAACCACTAATTTTATTCCTTTAAATCTTTGCCATTCATTGGTTCCCTCTAATTAGTTACTTTTACAATCGATTTTATATATACAAGGCCTTGATGAAATTTTAATAAATTTATAAGGTGACAATATTTCTGACATTCTCTCGCCCCTTCATCTTCTTCGATTCATTATGCCCATCTCTCCAATGCTTGCTATGATTCCAAAGTTGTCTTCGACATCTTTCGAGCCATCACAAAACTTTGGGAAAAGGGATAGTGTTGGTGAAGATGTGCTAGAGGAATCAAACAAGTTTTTGTTACGGGTGATGGTAATGAGAGGATATGGAGGAGAGGGATGCCAATTATTTTCATCTTCATTCTTTTTTTGTTAATATTGAAAGTAAAGCAAGATTGCTACGGGGCAAGCAGCGTAGTTCAAAATTTTTGAACCGTACCCCAATCCCAGCAATTGGATCAACGTCAAAATCAAATCATTCACATATAAAATAAAATAAATCTAACATTTAGATTTTTGAGTTGTTTACGGATTCGAGCCGTCCAAGCGTCCTACCTCTAACTCGTGATACGCGGCACGCGTCCGTTGGCAATGAAAGCGGAATAGGAGTGCTACCTTCTTCTCCTTTTTTGCGGGTTGAGTACGGATAGAAAAGAACGCCCTCGTTTCGTATTGATGCAAAAAGAAACGGGGAAGAGTGAACGTCATTTGTTTTTCAACTCTTGAAAAACTACACAAAAATCATTCTATCTTTTGGGCAACCCATAAAGGGGTATTTATAGAGTTAGGGTTTCTTAAACCCTAATAGACATGGATTGACTCATTTATCCTAGTCCAACTAGAATCTTAAGTGGGTCAAATCCATTTATTAAATATTTGGCCCAAATGTAATTCAACCCCAAATATTTAATTTAATATTTGGCCCAAATCTAATTTAGTCCAAATATAATATTTAATATTTGAACAAAATCTAATTTAGCCCAAATATAATATTTAATATTTAATATTTAGCCTAAATCTAATTTAGCCCAAATATTATTTGATTTAATATTTGCCCAATTACTTTATTTAACCCAAATATTAAATTGAGCTCAAATATATATTATTCCCTATTTGTCACTCCAACAAATAAAAAATTATTAAATTATAAACTCCTTCCTAATTTAATCAATTGTCATTTTAGGAAACTCTTTCCTTTATAACGACATCTCGTCATATTAACGTCATTACGTCTATTTGTTCTTTTTCCGTGAGAACCTATGACGGCACAATTTCTTGCCGAAGTGTCTCACTTAACCATACGTCCACTCTTTTGGTTTAAGTCAGGGACCATGCCTATTGCGTATGACTCATTAGGCTTTCGAATATATTGGCAATGTGTCGGTACGAACACATAAAACAAGATTAGCCTCTAGCAAGGTGTCATGCCTACCCAATTATTCAAAAGGATTCATAATCCGCAAATAACCTTTTGCGAGCAGGTTGCCGTGTAATTCGATCCTCTCGTCAATGTATCTTCTGTGATCTCAAGAATGGTGATGTGTTGCTTCATTACGATTGATAGCATGCATATTTATACCATATTTTGGCATTTCACCTCATTCTTATTAGGCCATTTGAAGCAATTTTTGCTGATATTTCATTGTTTCTATTTTATTATGCTTCAAATTGTCCTTACACTATTTTCTATCTTACCTCTACTCTATGGATCCAGGCTTTAGGGAATATTGGATGGGCTAAAGGAGCTTTGGCTCAACTAAAGGAGCTTTGGCTCAACTAAAGGAGCTTGGGCCTACTAAAGGAGCTTGGGCCTACAATAAAGGAGCAGACTTGGGCTCACTTGTTTTCTGTTGGGCTAGGCCCAACCCTAGCCTCCCTAGCCTTTCCTTTCTTGGCCATGTATTTAAGGCCTCTTAGCATTAATTTTCAGATATCATCATAGAGAAAGAGAGGAGAAAATAGAGAGGATTCTACCCGTTTTTGTTATTATAGCATTTTTCTGTTTTCTACATTTTTGTTCCATTCTGTTTTCCTTGCTGTAATGATAGGCTAGAACATTTTGTAACCGGTTGTGTGTCTTGAATCCATGTGGAATTTGAGTCCCAAATGAGCTACAAGAATCTGGTTTGTTGTTTGTTTCTTATTCAATTCTATTTGGTTTAGTTTGAGCAGATTTGTGAATGCATGGAGTTCATGGCAGGTTTGTGTGAGCTTGCATGGTTTCATTTTCTGTTAAATGCTTAAGAGAACAGAATGTTATAGCCGGTTGGTATAACATCTCGGAAATGAATATTGTGTGCTTGAACGGTTGTTCTTGCATAGGTCCGGATAGGCTGAATAGAGAGTGAATGGTTGCATTTTGTTTGCAAGAGATTTCTGCATTCATTTTGTTATTTCCAATCATTCTAATCCTTGGACGGTTGTTGGGGATGCTTTGAGTTTGTTTTCCGGAGATCAAAGCATCTAGTAAACCAAGATATATAGAGTGGACAAGGAAGATTTCACATAGGAGACAAATACACAGCCGGTTGCACTCCTCTTATTGATTTTTCATCCATCTTCATCTTTTTGTTTTGCCAATTAGTTTTCTGTCAAAACAACCCCCCCTAAACAAACTGTTATTGGTATTGGTTCTCTTTGTTGGTAGAAGAAAGTGAGGCTCCTTGTGAGAGATGACCTAGGGTGCACTTTGCTGCAAACTAGAGAAGAGATTCATAGATCTCTAATTCTGGATCGGTTCGATAGCCGGTCAGAATTTTGGCGCCGTTGCCGGGGAGCCAAGTTTTTCTTCTAAAAACATAGAGGACCGACCCTATTTTATGTTTGTTTTGTTTTCTTGTTTGAGTGTTTTTGTTTGTTTTGTGTTCTTGGTGAAAAGGCTATCAGTTGTTGAGAAGGTTATCAGTTTGGTGTTCTTGGTGAAAAGCTATTCTGTTCTTGAGATAAACTGATAGCAAGCAGCAACAGAGAAGCCTCATTTGCCTTTTCGATCTTCTTTTTGTTTGTGTGTATTTTCCTTTTATGTTTTCTCGTTTTTGGAATCATTTTTGAACCAAGAAGTGGCTGTTGGAGAGGGCTGCACAACCTGAACAACTGAAAAAGCAACCCTGCAGCAACTGAAAAAGCAAAACACCTGCAGTCCTTCTCTGATTTTTCAGTATCACACCTTGTTTGTGTCCTTCTCTGGTCTTCATGTGCTCTGATAGGCTCTGAAAAGCAAGCTCACACAGCAAGTAGACAAGCCTGCAGCAGATCAGGAGAGCATAACTATTTTTAGAATGCTCTGAATCCCACTTTTCTGCCTCTGACAGCAGATCACCTGACCAAGAGGATATTCCATTTTTCTTTCTCACATTTTCCTTTTGTTTCCTCTCTTTTAACACTCCATTCAACGTTGTCTTTACCTTCCACACTAATCTCCATTTTCGTTTGGCAGAAGACACCAGCAGCTGCAACCAAAAGAAAGCAACCAGCAGCAGCCTTCCATTCAGCAGCGGTTTTGACAACCTTCATGACAGATAGCATTATTTAAGGATTGAGCTCGAGATACCGGTGCTATCCTCTTCCTTTCTCATCCCTACTTGATATGCTTTCAAGTCCATATGCTTTCCTTGATGTTTTATTGCATATAGAGTGGTTTCTAAGGCAAAATAGGAGTAGGTTTTGAAAAAAAAAAATTCAGTTTCCCGGTTACTGTTCATAGCTTTTCACTTGCTCCGATTGAGCTGATTTTTGGTGTCCAAAGAAATGGGGGTGTGGGGATCAATAGTCACAGCTATGCCCTGAGAAGAGCCTTTTTTGGCCAAATTCCAACGTTTAGACCACTTTTTGGGCCATTTTGTGTTTCTCAGTGGCTAATTTGGTGTGGTTTTTAGTGTTTTTAGGTCCCTCAGTGTTTTTGTGTTGAAATTTTGTGAAAAATTGCATAAAAAAAATCGTCTAAGGGCTTATTGTTTGACCTGTTTTTGTGTTTTTGTGTTTTTGTGTTTGTGTGTTTTTGTTTTTGTGTGTTTTTTTTGAGTTTTTGAGTTCTTGGTATGCATAGGCCATTTTGTGTGCTGTTTTTGAGCTGATCTCTAAGTGCATGACCAGATCCTCTAAGGAAAAATTACTTGATTTGGATCTTGAATTAGAGACTACTCTTAGAAGGCAAGCTAGAGAACTTAAGTCTCGGGATAGGATTGACCCTAACAGTACTTCTAATACTTCATCCGAACCTATTCCAGCATTCATCAATATGGCAGATAATGGTAATGGAGATAATGCAAACAATGCAAATAATGGAAATAATGGTAATGGCAATAATGGAAATCATGGAAATAATGGTCATTTGGATGGTAGAACCATTAGAGAGCTGGCTGCACCTGATGTGGATTACCAGCCCCTATGTATTCAATACCCACAGTTGGATGCTAACTTTGAACTCAAATCTGGACTAATCCACTTGTTGCCCAAGTTTCATGGTCTTGCAGGAGAGGATCCACACAAGCATCTGAAAGAATTTCATGTTGTTTGCTCAACCATGCGGCCACAAGGAGTAGATGAAGAGCAGATCAAGCTGAGAGCCTTCCCATTCTCACTTGATGGATCAGCCAAAGATTGGCTCTACTACCTGCCACCAGCTGCTATCACCAGCTGGGATGGATTGAAGAGGATCTTCCTGGAAAAATTCTTTCCAGCCTCCAGAACAGCATCAATAAGGAAGGAAATTTGTGGTATAAGGCAGATGAGTGGTGAGACTCTACATGAGTATTGGGAGAGGTTCAAGAAGTTGTGTTCCAGCTGCCCTCACCATCAGATAAGTGACCAACTCCTAATTCAGTATCTCTATGAAGGTCTAATCCCCATGGACAGATACTTGGTAGATGCTGCAAGTGGAGGAGCCTTGGCAGAGAAGACCCCAGCAGCTGCACAAGAGCTGATATCAAAGATGGCACAAAATGCCCAGCAGTTTGGCACCAGAATTAACACTCCTACAAAAGCCATAAATGAAGTCAATGTGGCTGCCACTATGGACCAGCAAAGGATGGAAAACAAGCTTGAGGAATTGGCTTCCATGGTCAGGCAGTTGGCATTAGAGAGAAAGCAACAGCAGCTTTGTGGCATTTGCTCCTTGCCATCCCATACAACAGACCAATGCCCACAGTTGCAAGAAAATAATGAGACATGTGCAGGCATTTTTCCTGGAAGACCATTCCAGCACCAGCAGCACAGCCAACCACAACCTTCCAATAGGTATGACCCATACTCAGCCACCTACAATCCAGGTTGGAGAGACCATCCGAACCTCAGATATGGCAGCCCTTCCAATCAACATGTGCACCAGCAGCCATACCACCAGAATCAACCATTTCAGCAGAGGTTCCATCCTTCAAGCAACCATACTCCACCACCAAGGCAGAATCAAGCCATGCAACAAGCACCACCATTACCCAAGTCAGAACCTACCTTAGATGATCTTGTCAAACAACTAGCAGCCAATACACTCCAATTCCAACAGAAAACAGAAACCACCATTCAAAATTTGGAGACCCAAATAGGCCAGCTAGCCACAAACATCAATGAGTTAAGGAGTCAAGGTTCCGGGCAGCTTCCTTCACAACCAGTTGCCAATCCAAGGGGCAATGTTAGTGCCATCATGCTTCGAAGTGGGAAAGAAGTGATCATCCCAACCCCTCCACCATCATCAAACAAAGAGCAGCATGCAGAGCAGCAGAATGTAGAGGGTAGCAAAGAGCAGCAACCTTCCTCAGTCCAAGAAGCCAAGCAGCCAAACTCCAGCTATCAAGAACAAGGAGAGTCTTCCAACATCCAGCCCCTACCATTCCCACATCGAGCAACACAAAACAAGAAAAGAGCAGAAGCCGAAGTGGATAAAGAGATTCTGGAAACATTCCAGAAAGTTGAAGTCAACATTCCCCTCCTTGAAGCCATTAGACAGATCCCCAAGTATGCAAAATTTCTCAAGGATTTGTGTACTCACAAGAGGAAGCTTATGGGGAATGAGAAGATCAACCTTGGGAGAAATGTCTCTGCCCTTATCCAACCTGCCATGCCAGCAAAGTGTAAAGATCCAGGGATGTTCTCCATTCCTTGTACTATAGGAGACATGCAATTTAGCAATGCTTTACTAGATTTAGGTGCATCCATTAATGTCATGCCTAACTCTATTTATGCTTCATTGCAGTGTGGTCCTTTGAAGCCAACAGGAGTGGTTGTCCAACTAGCCAATAGAAGTACTGCACACCCCACTGGAGTCCTAGAAGATGTGCTGGTTAAGGTTAAGGATTTAATCTTTCCAGCAGATTTTTATGTTTTGAATATGGAAGATAATAGCACACTTGAGCATGCACCCTTGATCCTAGGGAGACCATTCTTAAAAACTGCTAGAACTATTATCAATGTGCATGAGGGTACACTTTCCATGGAATTTGCTGGTAACACAATTAACTTCAAGATACTTGATGCCATGAAATTCCCTGCTGAGGATCATTCCACTTTTCAAGTAAATAGAGTTGACCTGTTAGTGAATGAAGCATGTTCTGAGTCTTCTGATTTAATTGATAAATTCCCCACTGTGCATGAGTTCCCAGATACGATTATTTGCACTAATTGTAGTGATGGAGAGAGTCAATGTGCTGCATGCTTAGAGATTGCTGAATTTTTGCATAGACATGAGTTTGATTTTGATGCTAACATTTCCCAAGTGGAAGATAGTGCTGCTAACCTTGTTGAGCAAGTTGATAGTGCCTTGGAGTTAGAGTTCCAGTCAAATAGATCAGCCCCCTCTTTGCAGCAGCCACCCACCATTCAGTGCAAGCCTTTGCCTCAGCACCTCAAGTATGCATTCTTGGAGAAAGATGAGAAGCTGCCAGTCATCATTGCAAACAACTTGCAGCCTGACCAAGAGAGAAAGTTGCTGGATGTGCTGAAAAATAATAAGAAAGCAATTGGGTGGACTTTAGCGGACATAACTGGAATCAGCCCATCTGTTTGCATGCATCGTATTTTATTGGAGGAAGGAGCAAAACCAGCAAGGCAGCCTCAAAGAAGACTTAACCCAACCATCCTTGATGTGGTAAAACAGGAGGTAAGTAAATTACTTGCAGCCGGTATTATTTACCCTATTTCTGACAGCAAGTGGGTGAGTCCCGTGCAGGTTGTTCCAAAAAAGACGGGCATCACGGTGGTCCCAAATGAGCACAATGAGCTCATCCCCATGAGAGTGCAGAACAGTTGGAGAGTCTGCATTGATTATAGAAAGCTGAACCAAGCAACCAGAAAAGATCATTTCCCCCTTCCATTCATTGATCAGATGTTGGAGAGGTTGGCTGGTAAGTCACACTATTGTTTCCTTGACGGTTTTTCTGGATACTTTCAGATTTGCATAGCCCCAGAGGATCAAGAGAAGACCACCTTCACCTGCCCCTTTGGCACATTCGCTTATAGAAGAATGCCTTTCGGCCTATGTAATGCTCCAGGTACCTTTCAGCGATGCATGGTAAGTATATTTTCAGATTTTATAGAGCATTGCATGGAAGTGTTTATGGATGATTTTTCAGTTTATGGTACTTCTTTTGATGATTGCTTGGTTAGCTTGGGTAGAGTCCTAGAGAGATGCATTGAAAAGAACCTTGTTTTAAATTTTGAAAAATGTCATTTCATGGTAGAACAAGGAATTGTTTTAGGGCATGTTCTGTCTAAGAAGGGTATAGAAGTGGATCGGTCTAAAGTTGATGTCATTGCTTCATTGCCTTACCCCACCTCTGTGAGAGAGGTGCGTTCTTTCCTTGGCCATGCAGGATTTTACAGGAGATTCATCAAGGATTTCAGCAAGATTGCACTTCCACTTTCCCACCTTCTCCAGAAAGAAGTGACCTTCCACTTTGATGAACAGTGCAAGCGGGCATTCGAGGAACTGAAGAGTCGTTTGATTTCTCCACCCATCATACAGCCACCCGACTGGGAGTTGCCCTTCGAGTTGATGTGCGACGCCTCCAACTTTGCAGTGGGTGCCGTCCTTTCACAGCGTGTGGAGAAGAAGTCACATGTCATTGCCTATGCCTCACGCACCTTGGATGCTGCTCAAGCAAACTACACCACGACTGAGAAGGAGCTTTTAGCTATTGTGTTTGCTTTAGATAAATTTCGCTCCTATCTTCTGGGTTCTAATGTTGTCGTGTTTTCTGACCATGCAGCTTTGAAATACCTATTGAAGAAGCCCGATGCTAAGCCCCGGTTGATACGATGGATGCTCCTACTTCAGGAGTTTAATGTGGAGATAAAAGACAAGAGTGGGGCCGAGAACCTAGTAGCTGATCATTTGAGCCGGGTCCCTCCTTCTTCAGATTCCACAGTCATGGACTCCCAGCCTATCAGGGATGATTTCCCAGATGAGTTATTATACCACATTCATGGTGTTGAGCCCTGGTATGCTGATTTGGTAAATTATTTAGTTGCTTCTGAATTACCTGCATATTTTAAGAAGGAACAGCTAAATAAATTTAAGAGTCAGGCTCGGTATTATGTGTGGGATGATCCCTATCTGTGGCGCATGTGTAGTGACCAGGTCATTAGGAGATGTGTGCCTAACCATGAGTTTGCATCTGTCTTAAATTTTTGTCACACACTTGCATGTGGTGGTCACTTTGGTCCCCAACGTACAGCTAGGAAAGTCCTAGATTCTGGATTATATTGGCCTTCACTCTTTAAGGATTCATATGAGTTCTGTAAGAATTGCACACGTTGTCAACACACAGGCACTATATCACGTAGGAATGAAATGCCTCAACAACCCTTATTGTTTTGCGAAATCTTTGATGTTTGGGGTATTGACTTTATGGGTCCATTTCCTGTGTCATTTGGTTATGTGTACATTCTGTTAGCTGTGGATTATGTTTCTAAGTGGGTGGAAGCTAAAGCCACCAGGACTGATGATGCTTCTGTGGTTGCAGATTTTGTTCGTTCTAACATCTTTTGTAGGTTTGGCATACCCAGGGCCATCATCAGCGACCAAGGATCCCACTTTTGCAATAGAAAGATGGACACCCTACTTCGTAAGTATGGGGTAATACACAAAGTGGCGACTCCTTATCATCCACAGACTAATGGGCAAGCCGAAGTCTCAAATAGGGAAATCAAGCAAATTTTGGAGAAGACTGTCCAGCCCAATAGGAAAGACTGGAGCACGAGATTAGAAGATGCACTTTGGGCCTACCGCACGGCCTACAAAACCCCCATCGGCATGTCCCCTTATAGGTTGGTTTTTGGAAAAGCGTGTCACTTGCCGGTGGAAGTGGAGCATAAGGCATATTGGGCGGTGAAGCAATGCAATATGGACATCAGTCAATCGGGGTCCCAAAGAAAGCTCCAACTTCAAGAGCTTGAGGAGATTAGGATGGACGCATATGAGAACTCACGCATCTACAAGGAGAAGACCAAGGCTGTGCATGACAAGCTTATTGTGAAGAAGACATTCGAAGTTGGCCAGAAAGTTCTGCTATACAATTCCCGTCTCAAGTTGATGCCCGGTAAGTTACGTTCTCGTTGGACTGGTCCTTTCATAGTTATTCATGTTTTTCCCTTTGGTGCAGTTGCAATCAAGGACGAGTCCAATGCAAAGCAATTCACAGTGAACGGGCAGCGACTTAAGCCATTCTACGAGAGCTTTCAGGAGCATATTGTGGAGGAGCTGCATCTCCTCAACGCCACCTACATTTGATACATCAGGCTGTTTCTCTCTCCCTAGTATTTTACATTTACTTGTCTTATTCTTGATTGGAATTGCATGTTTACATTGAGGGCAATGTAAAGTCTAAGTGTGGGGGGAGGCAGCATTCTTATTTTGGCAACATTTTCTTTATCTTTTCATATTTCTTTTTCCTTGGGTTTAGTTGAGTTTGTTTTGCGTGGAAATGCAAGTTAAGCAATTAAGTCTAAAAGAACCCATCATGATTAGAACTTCGATCTTATCTTCCTTAATTTCGAGTAACTTGGCAATGAGTTTAATTTGATAGATTGATTGGGTAGTCTACAGCCGTGAGGATTTTGAGCCTATTGTCTTTCTTGTGTGTGTATTCACCTATCATGATTTCCACTCTAGAACTTGTTTTGATTCTTGGTTGAGGCTATATTTGTTCATGCATGAATCAAACATGATTAAGGCATTCTTTCTTGTCCCCATTTAGCCATTTTGAGTCCAAAAAAAAAAAAAAAAAAAAAAAAAATTTCAATCAATCCCTTTCGCTTGCCACTTAGAGCTATCAGTTTTACCCTTCATTCTCATACACCCTTTTTGGACCTTCCAACCTTAGGAAGAGGAATAGTAAGTGCATTCTAGTGAGAGAGATTGAATTCATCGAGCAAGTCATAAGGCCAAAGGCCATTTGCATCCATGAAAAAGAAAAAGAAAAGCAAGAAAAGGATAGAAGGGTGAGAAGGAGCGTAAAACGCACTCACCTCTTTCGAAAAAAAAAAAAAAAAAAAAAAAAAAAAAAAACTTGAAAATTGATGAGAAAAAGAAGAAAGCAAAGTTGAGACAGAGCGTAAAACGCACTCAACCAAATAAAGATGCAATGTTCTTCATAACGCTTGGAAATTCTATCTCTTGATCTTAGAGTTGCATGAAATGTTTTCTCGACCTAAGGCATGTTTTCCTTCATTGTTGTCTTTCCATTTCTTTCTTCCCCACATTACAACCCTGAATAAGTCCTTTTGATTTGTGGCATGCATTTGACATGGATAGTGGAGATTGAGAAGATAAACAAGCTTATGGTAGTGGAATTGTGATTGGGTGAATTTGAGCGAAACAGTCACCACCACCTCTTGAGAAATTTTTGAGCATACACTTGCCCTGTGAGAGGCTTCCACTTTTGATTTGTCTTATTGGATGAATTGCCATGTCACTTGTTTTCTTGGAAGTAGAGGAAAGATGATCTTTGAATGATGAATTCTTGAAGACTTACCTACCTTGCATCTAATTTGTGTTTTTCCACATTTCTATTCTTGAGTCATAGAGTCTAGTGTTTTGCCCAGGAGTGCAAAAGTCTAAGTATGGGGGAATTGATAGCATGCATATTTATACCATATTTTGGCATTTCACCTCATTCTTATTAGGCCATTTGAAGCAATTTTTGCTGATATTTCATTGTTTCTATTTTATTATGCTTCAAATTGTCCTTACACTATTTTCTATCTTACCTCTACTCTATGGATCCAGGCTTTAGGGAATATTGGATGGGCTAAAGGAGCTTTGGCTCAACTAAAGGAGCTTTGGCTCAACTAAAGGAGCTTGGGCCTACTAAAGGAGCTTGGGCCTACAATAAAGGAGCAGACTTGGGCTCACTTGTTTTCTGTTGGGCTAGGCCCAACCCTAGCCTCCCTAGCCTTTCCTTTCTTGGCCATGTATTTAAGGCCTCTTAGCATTAATTTTCAGATATCATCATAGAGAAAGAGAGGAGAAAATAGAGAGGATTCTACCCGTTTTTGTTATTATAGCATTTTTCTGTTTTCTACATTTTTGTTCCATTCTGTTTTCCTTGCTGTAATGATAGGCTAGAACATTTTGTAACCGGTTGTGTGTCTTGAATCCATGTGGAATTTGAGTCCCAAATGAGCTACAAGAATCTGGTTTGTTGTTTGTTTCTTATTCAATTCTATTTGGTTTAGTTTGAGCAGATTTGTGAATGCATGGAGTTCATGGCAGGTTTGTGTGAGCTTGCATGGTTTCATTTTCTGTTAAATGCTTAAGAGAACAGAATGTTATAGCCGGTTGGTATAACATCTCGGAAATGAATATTGTGTGCTTGAACGGTTGTTCTTGCATAGGTCCGGATAGGCTGAATAGAGAGTGAATGGTTGCATTTTGTTTGCAAGAGATTTCTGCATTCATTTTGTTATTTCCAATCATTCTAATCCTTGGACGGTTGTTGGGGATGCTTTGAGTTTGTTTTCCGGAGATCAAAGCATCTAGTAAACCAAGATATATAGAGTGGACAAGGAAGATTTCACATAGGAGACAAATACACAGCCGGTTGCACTCCTCTTATTGATTTTTCATCCATCTTCATCTTTTTGTTTTGCCAATTAGTTTTCTGTCAAAACAACCCCCCCTAAACAAACTGTTATTGGTATTGGTTCTCTTTGTTGGTAGAAGAAAGTGAGGCTCCTTGTGAGAGATGACCTAGGGTGCACTTTGCTGCAAACTAGAGAAGAGATTCATAGATCTCTAATTCTGGATCGGTTCGATAGCCGGTCAACGATCACATGAGTTTTTTTCGATCATCCGGATATCTTGACTTAATAGAAAATGAATTAATAACTCTTTATTAATCTGTTTCACCATGGCCATGGATTTAAAGTGAATATCCACCGAAGGTGCCTTAGATACATTATCCTCTATCAAGGGATAGATGAGTCTCATATTGGTTATACACCCATCTCCATAAGCCTCACGATATGCCCAATGATCGCCCACGTGCAGCCTTTGTCTAGACCCATTGAAATGATGTCAACGCATACCGGTCTTCTTATGAGATGACTGTGACAACCTCACGTCCAAGGATTAGTTACACCCATTTCGTATGAAAATACCATCAACATATAACTAAAATGGATTCTCATGGCGACTCATGTCCAGTGACATGTTCTCCAATATTGGTCACCTATATACTTGTCTAGGCATCTCCATACCTACGGGTGTGAGACCCCCATTGCTATCACATAGCAAAAACATAGCACATACAAGTTTTACCGCAATTGTCAATGTCCATTCTTGACATTGCTACGACTTGGAACATTTAATGATGTCTAGAAACTGTGATGCATCATCTCACATCTTTATATATTAATCACAGTATACATCATATGGACTTCTATCTAGTTTCATCCGGTCATTACAATAATAACAAGAAACTAATAAAATGACTTCTTGTGAAATTGAATAACTCCTTATTTAATAATAAATATTATTGCAATTATTAGTGTACAACATGTCCAATCTGATTGGGTCTAGAGCACCTACACTAACAATCTCCCACTTGTACTAGATGATTAATGCTCAAAAATGTCAAAATTTTATTATATTTATATCCCTAGTTTAATCTTAAAATTGGTTTTAATTGAATATTTATATTCAATTCGTGGTTATATGCAGGTTTAAGAAATTAATATAAAACATATAAAATATATATAATATATAAAAAAATAGTAATAATAAAATAAATATAAATATAATATAATATATAATACATATCTAAATATAATATATAAATATATATGTATCCATATAAGTGCATGCCATGCGTAATACATATACATATTAATGACATATATTTCAATTACATTATAGTGTGAAGCAGTGCCATGGAGGCTCAAATCAAAGAAGTTGAATTGCAATTGAAATGGGCAGCCCACTGTTTGGAATTAAAAGCTCCCAGCGCAAGCCTAAATTAAAGTCCAGCCAATTGAAGATCAATTCAAGGAAGCCAACTTTGAAGCCCAACTCAACCCATGGGGAAGAAATACATGGAGACAGCAGATCACGCGTCCGCATGCCTCAGAAAGCTATTTCAAGAAAACACACGAAAGTTTGCAGAGAATATTGGCAGAAGAAATATGCAGAAAATGATCAGAAGTTGTCTGGAGATTCAAATTCAAAGTATCCGTTACCAGAGGAGTATAAAGAGGCCAAAGCTTACAGTCAAGAAAAACGGTGGAGAGTCCCCATCCGCCATTTAGCCAAAATAAGGGGAAAAGTGCACTGTTCTATTCCTTTCTTTTGTTCTTAAATTCCAGTAGTTTTCATTTCTTCATGTTGTTCCAGCATTCTTGATTTCAGTTACTTACATTTTGTAATTTTCATTCATGTTCTTTACATTCTGTAACTTTAATTCATTGTTCATCTACATTTTTCTAATTTCAATTTCAGTGTTTACATTCTAGAATTTTAATTCCTGTCTCTTTAATTTTAGTCAATTAAATACCGCAACTTAATTTTTGCATTTGTATCTCTGTTCTTTCATTTTATGTTTTCACCAATAGAGATGTGTGGCTAAATTTAGCTTGAGCCAAGGCAAGGAATGTGTCCAGTGCCACTGTTTACCCAAGAGAGCTGAACTCCGATTGAATTAACAGAATGCTTATTTGAATTGAGAAATGTGTGTGTATTGAATCTTTGGGTTTGAGTTGAAACATAAGCCTAACTTAGAGTCTCCATGCCATGTATGGAGGTTACTTAAACTGGAAATGGTTTCATACTCAAGCTGAAATGATTAATCTGCGATCTAATTTATGGTGGTTGCTTAACTTAGACTCTCTCATGCCATGTATGGACAGTGCTTAACCTAGAACTATCATGACCTTGAGTTGTGGTTACTTATCGGATCTCAAATGTGTTAATCTGTATTTCACTTTATGATAGTTACTTAATCCAGACTCTCTCATGCCATGTATGGAGAGTACTTAACTTAGGACTATTATCATCTTGGGATACAGTTAACTGTATAACCTCAATTTAAATCAGTCGATGTTAATATTTTGATATCTCTTTGGTAAATCAGTGGGCTGGCACATAAATTGCTTTGTCCCAAGATTGCTTCCATACACAAACATCATCTTATTTTTAATCTTGAAAAACAAATCATTTAGCTGAATTGGTCTGACAAACTCATTCAACGCATAAAAATCTTTCGCCGCATTTCATTTTTGTTTTGATCTCCCAGTGAATCGACCTGGACTTTCCCAAAAAATTAAATTGTGCTACAGCGCACACTCGTACACTGGCGAGTATAAACGCCTTGTGCCTGCATGCTTGTTTCTTCTTTGTTTATTTTGTATGTGTTTGTTTGAAATAAATGCACAAGGTTAAGCGCAGCCACTAGAGCTAATCACTCATGTATCTCATACTTGATGATCGAACATGACTTTCATGTTTTTGCTGGGACAGAGCTTTAGTGAGGGGATCAGCGATGTTGTCATCCGTCAACACTTTCTCTATATATGTCACCTTGACTGATTATCTCCATTATCAGATGGTGATGCCGTAATATAAATTTGATTCATTGATGAGACTGTGGTTCCTTCACTTGCGCGATGGCTCCATTATTGTCACAATAAGTGTTATTGGATCAACAATGCTAGACACCACTCAAAGTTCATCAATGAACTTATGGATCCATACAACCTTCTTAGATGCTTCGAAAGTTGTTATGCATTCGACTTCAGTTGTTGAATCTGTCATTATCTCTTGTTGGAACTCTTCCAACTCATAGCCCCGCCATTTAGGCAGAATATGAATCCCGACTGTAACTTGAAATCATCATGGTCGAATAGGAAACTGGCATCCGTGAACCCCATCATGGTATGCTCTCATTCTCCATATACCAAGAACATCTCTTTAATCATTCTCAAGTACTTAAAGATATTCTTAACTGCAATCCAGTGTTTCTCACCTGGATCAGCCTGATATACTATATATGCTCAAAGCATATGCAACATCAGGCCTCGTACATAACATGGCATATATGATCGAGCCAAGAGCCAAGGCATATGGTGCTTGACTCATCCTATCTCTTTCATCTTGTGTCTTTGGACACATAGTCTTGGAGAGATGTATTCCATGTGACATAGGAAGATTTCCCTCTTAGAATCTTCCATGGTAAACCTCTTTAGTACTTTGTCAATGCACATGCTTTGGGAGAGTGTTAGCAACCTCCTGAATCTATCTCTATAGATCCTTATTCCCAGAATATAGGCTGCTTCTCCCAAATTCTTCATGGAAAAATTTTCTGAAAGCCATCTTTTAACTAATTACAACATGGGAACAACATTTTTAATGAGCAATATATTGTCCACATATAGGACTAAAAATGATAACCGTGCTCCCACTAACCTTCTTGTAAACACAAGGATCAACTCCCCTTTTGTGAAAAAACAAACCTTTTGATATTTTCATCAAAACATTGATTCCAACTCTGGGATGCTTGCTTTAGTTCATAAATGGACCTTTGCAACTTGCAAATCTTATTTGCATGTTCATGGGTAACAAAACCGTCAGGCTGTGTCATATACACATCCTTAACCAGGTTTCCTTTAAGGAAGCTGTTTTGTCATCCATCTGCCATAACCTAGAGTTAATGTTAGACATTGCCTCATCATAGGTAGTAGGCTAGTCGTTCACAGCTAGAAGCATATCTCCATGTGCTGAGATGAGAAATCCATCTCTCTTGCTTGCGATGAACTCTCGTCGACCTACGAGGTTCTTGTGTAAAAGGTTGAGAAACTGACACAACATCTTATGTCTGATCTTCCTCGAGTTCCTCGAGAGGAGCATTTGTTTGTGGTTCGCCTCGAATCTCTTCGAGCTTAACATTCCTCCCACTAGCCATAGCATCTAAGAATTCCTTCTCAAGGAATGTCACATGCTTGGCAACAAACACCTTTTGTTCCTATGGGTGGTAAAAGTAATATCCACTTGTTTCATTTGGATATCCCATAAATAGACACCTCGTCAATTTGGGTTTTAACTTATTATTGTCAACACGCTTGACATAAGCTTCACATCCCCAAATCTTAAGAAAAGACAGATTTGGTTTCTTTCCTTTCCATATCTCATATGGAGTCTGAATGACTGACTTACTTGGAACCCTGTTCAAAACAAAGATCTGTTGGAAATGTATGCCCTAAAGACACGTTTTGTTTAATTTATGGTAATGATGTTTCTTTTATTCAGTTTATGGCACATATATTATTTGCATTTAATTGTTGGAAAGGTGTCCATGCTATTAAGTAAGTGATTCATGTGATGGGTCGTTCTTCACAGTTAGGCATGAATCATGGGTACTTAATAAGCAAGAAAATATTACTCTTGATCTTTTGATAGAACTGGGCATTCTATCATGATAAGATCATTGTGCAATAGATCCTAATGGAGGATGGCTTGCCTTAGCCAGTAAACAGTCCGTTTACTCTAATTGTACAAGCGCATTTGGAATGCGTAGAGTGGACCTGTGATAGAAGCTAATGACAAAGTACTAATTATCATGGAGCTAGTCTATCACTGCTACTACGTGGACGAGTACTCTAATACTTGAGTATTAGTTGGTGGTCTAGTGAACTTAGAGCTATATTCTTAGATTCATTGTAGGTGAGGTCTATCAAAGATCAATATCCTTTTGAGTTGGGAGTATGGTTTCTAATTAGCTAAGACAGACTAATACAAGATAGTTTCTGTGATTCACCCCCTTGTGATTGTCTAAGAATAATCGAATAATCCAGGGCCCTGGGAACGTGACTTAAGAGTGTGTGCTTCTAGGTAGCTCCCAGTGATAAGCAAGTACATTCGAGTAGTCACGGATTATTGGACTAGTGATCTAAGGATGGTAGAAATCATTTAGAAAGGTGTTAGTACATTATTCCTTTCTAAATGATGGGTGTTACGCAGAGGGGTATTTTCGTCATTACACTAGTAGGTCAAAGACATGGCATATGCAAAATTATTCGTGGGGTCAGTGTTACCATATGGTGATAGTTGGAACACTTAGAATGACAAAATATAGCTACTAGGTGGCAGGGATATTTTGGTCATTTTAGTAGCCATGAATAATTTGTCTTTTGGTCCCCGGGGTAGCTCGATGTAACTCATGTATTTTTTAATACATTTGGCTTGTTGGATGAATTATATTGAGAGAGAATTATTTTATTCAGAATGGTCCATAATTAATTGGGCTAGAATAAAATAATAGTTCATTAGGGTTTTTAATTAATTAATTGGGTTAACCCAATTAGAAAATTAATTAAATGATCTTGGCCCATTAGGGTTTGGCCCACTAGGGTTTTAACCCTAGGGTTCTCCCTATATATTCTCTAATTATTTGTTTTTTCATCTAAGTCGTTTTTCATTCTTCTTCACCGAAGAGAGGCCACGAGTTCGAGTCATACTCCGGAAGATCGAAAGGGTGCGTTTGAGTTCTGATGCGACGGAGCCGAAGGCTAGCAGGACAGCCGTCGTCTCCACCACGCGAAGAAGCTCCCATCGCTCCATTCCGTCCGGTAATCCGCCACAAAAGTAAGTCTCTTAGATTATAATCAATACGAGGAACGGTTTTGATTTTAAAATGCTTCCGTTGCATGCTTTGTTTCCTCGTTCATGATCCTTCAAGATCGTGGTGAGGAGTGCGAATCCCTTAAATGAAGTGGGGAGTTCAGTGTGACTCATCATGGATCGGACCATCTCTAACAAAGTCTTATTCCTCCTTTCGGACACACCATTCATCTCTAGTGTTCTAGGTAGAGTCCACTGTGAGAGAATCCCATTCTGTTTCAGGTTATCTAGAAACTCACTGTAAGCATTCACCACCTCGATCTGATCAAAGTAATTTGATGCTTTTCCCAGTTTGTTTCTCTACTTCAAATCTGAATTCTTTGAACTTTTCAAAAGCCTCAGATTTGTGTCTCATGAGATACACATAACCAAAATATGATCTATCATCAGAAAAGGTTATGAAGTAGACATATCCACCTTTAGCTTGGGTGGACATGGGCCCACACACATCAAATGTGCATAAGCCCTAGCACTTATGTAGCCTTCACTCCCTTTACTTTAAAATGAGACTTAGTCATTTTGTCAAGCAAACAAGATTCGCAAGCACCTTATGATTCATAATCAAATGTGCCAAGATATCTAGCTTTATACAAGTTGGATGTGCGAGTCTCATTTATATGGCCAAGGCGACAATGCCATAAATAAGTGCTATTCAAATCACATGATTTAAGTCACTTAATATTTATGTTATTGACAGGAGTATCAACATCAAGGACATACAAACCATTACATATTGTTGCTTTACCATAAAATAACTCATTTTATAAAATAAAGAACTATTGTTCTTAAATAAAAATGAATATCTATCCTTGTCAAACAAGAAATAGAAATTATATTCTTAGTCAAACTAGGATTGTAGTAATAGTTATGTAAATCCAATACAAGCCCTATCGGCAATGTCAATAAATAGGTCCTTACAACTAATGGAACAACTTTTGATCTGTCGAAGTTTGAAATTGGTTGATCGTGATTCGTTGGCTCGCATTGGTGTAATGAATCCGAGAGGGAGAAAGGCATTATCTGGTTTGGTTTGTTGATCCGTAGGCCGGTCGGCCCCTATAAAATACTCCGATGCTCAAGTAAGTAAGCGAGTAAGGAAATGCAGAGTATCAGCAAGTTGGCAGGAAAAAGCATACCATGGCTCTAGGAAGAGCTAGCTAATATATAGGAGGAGGAGATGTCCTCTTTTATGTGCTATACGTCTGCAAGCGATGGGATAGAATATCCAGCCCCAGTGGAGGCGCCCATGCAGTGGCAAGGTGTCGACGGGACCCTCATTAATATGGATGGGATTCGTCATTAATGAGGATGGGATCTAAGGTGGGCACGCAAAAATCCAAAAGTGACTGTAATGATGTTGTTGCAAGGGGCTAGGATGGGACCGACATGGGCTGATCAAATGGGCTGAGAGGACGAGGCTAGGTTGGACCTGAATGGCCCAGCTAGGACGACCCCTAACCCGCTAATATTCTCTGGCACGTGACCTCCTTATTATGCGAGCTGATTAGTTAGGCCAGCGAACTGCAAGAGTCGCTGGGAGCTCGCTCACTCGTATAAAGCCCACTTGGTTCTACGATCTGAGCTCGGGCTCCAGCGATGTGCGAGCTTGCTTCGATGAACTTAGTTTGGGGTCTACTAGGCTTTATACGATTGGGTCAGCCTCTTGGGTCGAGCCCATCCCATAAGGAGCAGAGCGGGAAATACTCGTAACATTAAGCTCCTCAACTCACAATGCGATCTTCAGATTGGGAGTTAACGCTTGCTAGCTATTCCAGCTATTAATCCACCTTTCAACTTTTTGCCCAATTGTTTTAAATCACGTTGTTTCACGTAGCACGTCTTGTTTGTGGGGCATTTAGTGCACACGTTTCCCCATTATTGCGCATGATTATGCTTGTGGGACCCATAAGCTATCATGCAGCTAATGGATGCAGAGCATTCCATAAGTCGCAATGATCTAATGGCTGAGGTTGATTGAGCTAAAAGGTATAAATGGCAGGGAAGCCCTTAGTATTTCCCTCTTCTCGCCATTTCGAATTTTCTTGCTTTTGCTTTTACTTTCTTCGCCTTTCTTTTGCCCTCAAGACAATCACGGTCGACAACTAGATCTTCCATCTGCAATCATTCAGGCGTCGACCATTCCTGTCTGAGGCTTGCTTCAAGTTCTCACATCGACGAGAGACTCAGTGCTTTGGTAAGTTTGTTGTGACTTTTGTCCCTTTCTTTTGTAAGGTCGTTCATCATCGGTTAGCCGTCGATGTTCATCTGCTTTTTCTTTATTCCATCTGTGTTACCTCTGCCTTCTGGGGAGACCGATTCGAATCGGTTAGTTCAGGTGTTCACAGAGCTTTTGGGCTTAATGACCTTATGATTAGTCTCCCATGGAATACCGGTCTCGTAGTTACAACCCCTCCACCTTAGGAGGCACCCTGTTGCAAAGCGTATGGCCTATGAAATAGGGAATATTTTTAGGGCTTTTCTAGTGGTTTGGTTTGTGGCCTGCGACCTGACTGTTCTTTCTCTTTGTTTGTAGATATTTGATTGTGTTCAAAGGAACTCAGGTCAAAAGCGCTGCAATCATATCATAGGAGAAGACGATACCTCGAACTCTGAAGATTGCCTTATAAAAGAGATGCATAGCGTTGAGGAGACGAGCTCGCGAACTTAGGAGGCTGTTGATGTGATGTCTTCTGAAACCAACCTGGAGGTTCTCGACCAGGTCGCTGAGGGAAGGATGGGGCGTGAGGTTTTTAAAAGATTTCCCTCCAAAGCCAAGTTTCTTGAGGTGGGGACTTATACTCGGGAGTTTCGTTTCCTGGTGACCTGTCGAGTGTATATTCCCGCCTTGAGCTCTCACTCAACCTATTCACCACTTGGCTACATAGCCATTAGCCCCCAGCACCTCGAGTTTGGTTTTAGGTTCCCTGTAGCTGCATACCTTCTTGACCTTTTGAACGATGTCAAACTCGCACCTTTTCAATTGTCACCAAATTCGTATACCCAACTTACTTCCCTGACCGTTTTACTTCTTAGGAATAAACTTCCCTATCTGTCACCAAAATTAGTTAGATTTCTCTTTTCTTTTAAGAATGCTAAGGACGGGCTGTACTTGAAAGTAAAGCAAGATCGCTACGGGACAAGCAGCGTAGTTTAAAAATTTTGAACCTTACCCCGATCCCTGCGATTGGATCAACGTCGAAATCAAATTATTCATAAACAATAAATAAATCTAACCTTTAGATTATCGACTCGTTCGCGGATTCGAGCCGTCCAATCATCCGGCCTCTAACTCGTGATACGCGGCACGCGTCCGTTGGTAAGGAGAGCGGAATAGGACTGCTAGCTCCTTTTTCTTTACGTGGCTTGTGTATGGACGGAAAAAGAATGCCCTCGTTTCTTATTGATGCCAAAAGAAACGGGGAAGAGTGAACGACAATACGTTTTTCAACTCTTGAAAAACGACACTAAAAGCTCTATCAATTTTGGGCAACCCATAAAGTGATATTTATAGTGAAATATCCTAAGGTTTCTAAAACCCTAATGGATTGGGGTAGCCCATTAATTCTAATTTAATTAGAATCTTAAGTGGGTTTATTCTAGTCCAACTAGAAATATAATTAAATAGCCCAAATCCTTTTATAGGTTTAATAAAATATTGTGGCCCAAATCTAATTCAAGCCCAAATATATTTTATTTAATATTTGGCCCAAATATAATATGGTCCAAATATAATATTTAATATTTGGCCTAAATCTAATTTAGTCCAAATATAATATTTATTTTAATATTTGGCCCAAATTCAATTTAGTCCAAATATAATATTTAATTTAATATTTGGCCCAAATCTAATTTAGTCCAAATATTAACTTAAGCCCAAATATATTTTATTTCCTATTTGCCACTCCAACAAATAGAAAATTATTAAATTAGAAACTCCTTCCAAATTTAATCAATTGCCATTTTAGGAAACTCTTTTCATTATGACGACTCCTTATCATATTGACGTCATTACGTCTATTTGTTCATTTTCCGTGAGAATCTACGATGGCACAACTTCTTGCCGAAGTGTCCCACTTAACCATACGTCCACTCTCCTGGTTTAAGCCAGGGACCGTGCCTATTGTGTATGACTCATTAGGCTTCCGAATATGTTGGCAATGTGTCGGTACGAACACATAAGACAAGATTGACCTCTAGCAAGACATTATGCCTACCCAATTATTTAGAAGGATTCATAATCTGCAAATAACCTTTCACGAGCATGGTTACCGTGTAATCCGATCCTCTCCTTAATGTATCCTATGTGATCTCAAGTTGGCTATGTGTCGTTTGATTATGATCACATAAATTTTTCTTCGGTCATCCGGATATCTTCACTTAATAGAAAGTGAATCAATAACTCCTTATTGATCTCTTTCACCATGGCCATGGATTTAAAGTGAATATCCACCGAAGACGCCTTAGATACATCATCCTCTATCAAGGGATAGACGAGTCCCATCTTGGTTATGCACCCATCTCCATAAGCCTCGCGATATACCCAACGATTGCTCACATGCAACCTTTATCTAGGCCCATCGAAACGATGTCAAAGCATACCGGTCTTCTTATGAGACGACCGTGACAACCTCAAGTCCAAGGATTAGTTACACCCATCTCGTATGAGAATTCCATCAACATATAACCAAAATGGATTCTCATGGCGAGTCATGTTCAGTGACATGTTCTCCAACATTGGTCACCTATGTACTTGTCTAGACATTCCCATGCCTATGGGTGTGAGACCCCCATTGCTATCACATAGCAAAAACATAGCACATACAAGTCTTACCGCAATTGTCAATGTCCATTCTTGACATTGCTACGACTTGGGACATTTAATGATGTCTAGCAACTGTGATGCATCATCTCACATCTTTATAGATTAATCACAGTATACATCATATGGACTTCTATCTAGTTTCATTCGGTTATTACAATAATAATAAGAAACTAATTAAATGACTTCTTGTGAATTTGAATAACTCCTTATTCAAATAATAAATATGATTACAATTGTCAGTGTACAACATGCTCAATTTGATTGGGTCTAGAGCACCTACACTAACAGTACTACTTGGCAGCTCGTCCTTCGTAATACAAAGTCTCCCTTCCCCAAGGTAGGGTAAAGGGGAAATCCAACGTGGGCGATTACAGGTCCAGTTGGTTCTTCATCTCTTATCTTTCGCTTAGTGGGATGCATTTCCGGTTCATCGTCATAGCACCACCGTTCTTCAGTCCTTCGAGAGTGTAGGTTTGAGGAGTGGACCGATCCAGCTTGCCGCAGATCTCTTCTGGCTTCTCTTTCACTTGGAGAAAGCCTTCCACATGGAGGTCCAGGGGCTCCCATGGGTGGCATGACCTCATTTTGCATTTGTGCTATCTGGACGTGAGTTTGGGCTAGCCCCTTAATCGTGTTAGCGAGCTGCATGACGGTATTCTCCAACACTTCTTGACGCTGTTGCCAGGCCTGCATCGCCTCTATCCCAAAGGTAGGGCCCACGGGTGGGCAGGGACACCAGGGATGGATCCAACCGAAGGGGGCATAGAAGCAGATGCAACCATGCCCCCAACTTGTGGAATTTTCGGCAACTGGTTAGCATGGTTCGCAGGTTGGTTGATCATTACTTTGGAACCTTTCGTATTTCTCATTTTCGGCGTTGATATTAACCAGAGCGAGCACCCTTCCTCTAGTGCTAAAATGTTGACATTCAGAATTGGTCGATCGTGATTTGTTGGCCCGCACTAGTGTAATGAATTCGAGAGGGAGAAAGGGGTTACCTGATTTGGTTTGTTGATCCGCTGGCTAGTTGGCCCCTGCAAAATACTCCGATGCTTAAGTACGTAAGTGAGTAAGGAAATGCAGAGTATCAACAAGTTGGCAGGAAAAAGCATACCATGGCTCTGGAAAGAGCTGGCTGATATATAGGAGGAGGAGATGTCCTCCTGCATATGTTGTACGTCTGCAAGTGATGTGACAGAATACCCGGCTCCGATGGAGGCGCCCATGCAGTGGTAAGGTACCGATGAGACCCTCATTAATGTGGATGAGATCTGTCATTAATAAAGATAGGATCTAAGGTGAGCGCGTGAAAATCCAGAAGTAGCTATAATGATGTTGTTGCAAGGGGCCAAGATGGGACTGATATGGGCTGAGATGACGGGGCCAGGTTAGGCTTGAATGGCTAGCTAGGATGACCCCTAACCCACTAATATTCTTTGGCATGTGACCTCCTCGTTATGCGAGCTGATCAGTTAGGCTGGCAAACTGCAAGAGTTGATGGGAGCTCGCTCGAAGTGTAGTTGGGAGTTTGCTCGTATAAAGCTCGCTTGGTCCAACGATTTGAGCTCGAGCTCCAGCGATTTGCGAGCTTGCTTCGACGAACTCAGTTTGGGGTCTACTAGGCTTTATGCGATTGGGCTAGCCTGTTGGGCCGAGCAGCCCATAAGGAGTAGAGCGGGAAATACTCGTAACATGATCCATTTCCCACGTGTAGGTACACTACTCTTATTATTAATCTCCTCATACTCCTAAGGCCATACAAAAAAGTGAAAATATGAGCATTAGATCCAGTATCTAATACCCATGTAGACTTATCAGAAGTAGATAGATTAATTCCAATAACATAAATACCTGAAGTACCTTGAGTAGAACTTTTCTTACTCTACACCTCCTGATTTATCACAGTGGAGATAGATCGCATCCTCCTTGCCCTTTCGGGTTTTGGTCTTCTGGACTCTTTTAGATTGTGTTATGGAAGAACTTTTCTTCCTTTTGGCTTTCTTACTCTTGGGCTTGCCCTTGTGTGCTTTAGGCCCTTCAACTAAGAGAACATTTCCCCTAGCTTTTTATCAATTTTGGACTCGACCTCCATTAGCATGGACAACAACTCTCCAAGAGTCTCTTCCATAACTATTAGGGAGGGAGTGTAACACCAAATCTAGGGTAAGTTTCTACATCCATACCCAAGTTCAGCTCTAGTAACATGTTGATAAAACCTATCATCTATATGACATGCTTCTCAACAGATGATCCTTGAGCCTAGCCATGGTCTTATAGGCATCATAACTCTTATGTTGCGACCTATGTTTCGGGATCATGCCAGCTAAGACGATATACCAAGCGATGATCAAATCACCCTTGTGTATCGTCTGGGCCTTATGTGCTATTATTTACCCAATTGGTGGCTTCACAAGAAGATATCTCTCTATCATATAGAAAATCTTATCATACGTGAGGACTATCCCCAAGATGATCTCCCCCAGTCATAGAAATTAGTCCTGTTGAAGGTATTATTACCCTCGAGTATCCATCTTATCAACACGTTTCCAGACATTCTGGATCAACAACTGAAAATAGAGATATTATTGTAATCATATTGAATTATGAAATCATAAATTGCAAGAAATAACATTTTATGATTGCTCCACTATTTTCTACGAGTTCGCCACCCTTAAGACATAACTCGAGAAATCCCGTTGGAAGATTTCCTAGCAGGCTAGGATCTCATCTCCCCTTGCACAACCTTGAGTGACTCAACATATTATGCTAGGTTCGATTAGGTAGGTACTTGCTACCAATCCCATCTCCATGCAACTCCTAGATACATTGGGTTGACAACTCCTTATCATGCACATCTCATGTGATTCCCAACCTTTGCCTCTATACTCAGTGAGCCTTAAGTGACTCAACAAACCCACCTTCTTAGTTAAGTCGGACCCATCATTCAGGGACATCTCATGGCCCATGAAACACAGGTATCATAGGTGACAGATGACCTTGAGTGACTCAACAAATCAAGTGCTAGCTAGAATCCTAATGCCTCATAATGATGTAAGGCAAGTTGGCTTAATATTAACGAGGGATTTATTATTTATTTATTCAACGGTCTCATCACATGCAATTAATTAAATTAATAATGCATAATAAGCGAATCAAACCGGTGTATGGTATGGATAACTATGGCTAGCCCCCTCGAGCCATAGAAGGGAAGCTAGCGGGTCAAACCTAGGTGAAAAATCACAACATACTTCTCAAGCACATTCTTCAAGCCTTCATTGGTCTTTGAATCTTTTCTTCAATTTAGCTCCATCTCTTGCTCTTCATACAAACTATAACTATCACTACTCTATTCTATTCTACATACATTACATAGAATCAGAAACCCTGAGTTATATTCAGGGGGAGTGAGATGAGAAGAGAATGTACATCAGAGTATAATAGAGGCAGAATATGCAGACCCTATTTCAAAAACCAAATTTACAAGTATTCATTCCCAACATAAAATAAATGGTCGACTCAATCCATACCATACACCTATGCAATCAATCACATTGATTCATTCAGATTATGTTAATTAATTGTTGCATCAATCTCATTGAAACGTTTTCAATAAATTGAAATTTGTATAATTTTGGAAAATAAAATTGTTTTAATTGTGTTAGGCTTGGGCTCCATCCATTAGTCTAACTAACAAGACTCAACAAGCCTTGGATCAACTAATGAATATCCAACATACACTAGCAGTCCAATAATTAATAAATTATCCAATTAACAGCCTTGACCCATTTTAATCACGGCCCATAAGTGTCTGTTAGGAAACCAGCCGACCGCGTAGTTTCGATTCTGCCTTATTCAATCTGTGGAGTAGCAAGCGCGAACTCCTCCAAGTCAGTCCACACGATCGACCCTTTCCACGAACGCCTCGAGTAATGCTAGTAACCCTAGGCGCCTTTGAGAGATTTGAATTTCTCCTTATTTTTCCAGCTTCTTAAGTGGCATATTTATAGAGTTAAAAACCCTAATTGTGCCTTGGAAAACCCCTAAATAATTTAGGCCCGACCCTTAATCACATTAGGCCGAATCTCTCTTTTAAATTGTAGAACGGGCTCAACCTAAGTGTATGACCCCTTAGGTCCACCATCGGACTAGATGTAGGGCCAACTCTATTGGGCTATATGAAGGCCCAACTTACTAGATTAATTAAACACTTTAATTAAACTTATGGGCTTTATAATTAACACATCTCATGGGCTTCTTAATTAAACTCTTTAATTAATAGTTTTAGAATTAATCAAATTAATTCTTAAACCTTACATATCATGGTTAACATCTAGCAACATGCCATGAATACCTAGCCAACGATGAAAAAACACGGACCTTTTCAATTGCAATTACCGTGCAGTAAAATCCTTTTATCAATCTATGTCCTGATTGAATTTAGGGTATGGTTTTATGACGAAACCCTAATCATTCAATAACTATGCATCAATTCCAGATTTATGACTTGATAGGTGAAATCAAAACACATTTTGATTTCCACCTCACCTTAGCCATGGATTTCCTCGGTCATGAAATCATCGGAATACATAGGACATCTTCTCATCTTATTGATAAGTAATGAATCTTATTTCGACATTCACAAGCCTTCATATGTGATAAGGTTACGCCAAGTGATATTTGGTTAATGACTCCATTAGAATCCAAAAAGAACCAAAGCATAACTAGTCAAATATAAGACTACCATGATGTCTCAAGTTTAAGGATCAATCTGCACTATTGGAACACAGGAATTCCAATTCGACATTAAAAAATAACCATTAGGAAATCTGTAGTGGGTCAGTTCAGTGTACTTATTCTTATAATAAGCACCCACATATATGCACTAGTGTCCTCACACCAATGTCTATGAAACGAGACATTCTCCTAATTGAGCATGCATCATATGTGCTAGTCTATCCGAGTTATTAGTGTCCAATCCTAATAACTCTATGACTAGGAACATTTAAAATCAAGGCTTGAAAGGAATATGTTTCATGATCATCATCTCTATGCACGAGTATATTCCATGAGCCTATTTGATCTATGGACTTTGTCAAGTATGGATTATAATAAATAATGATGACAACCATCAATGACAAATAAAAATATAATGCCTTGCAATAACAATTGATTGAAGATAAAGAATCAAAACGTAAAGTATGATCAATTACATGTAAATATAATTGGCTTGTGGGGCATAACTCTAACAGTCATACACTGTAACACCCGGTGTTATAGATGTTAAAAGAATGAGAAAGAAAGTGAGAAAATTCCAAAAAAAATGCCCTTGAGAAGGTGTTGGATCCTTGAGATTGAGGGTACCCTATGAGAGGGGTATTTTGGTAATTTGGATAGTGAAATCCAATATAAAGGGTATTTTGGTAAATTGAAAATAATTCCTATGTGGAATTAGGTATGTAAGTGAATAAAAATCCCAATTTAGTATTTATGTGGAGATATATGGGATTAATAAATTCACCAAGAATATTTGGGAATTTTAGAATTTAATTCCATAAAGGAATTTAATTATGGAATATAGGGAAATGGTGGATATTAAATTATTTGAGGAGAATAATTATATTTTTCCCTAAGTTGGTAAATTAGTGTGGTAATGCCACATGGAGAGATGAGATTAAACTTGGAAGCCAAGGTTAGTGTCTTTGTAACACCCCGCCCTATACAGGCGTGTCACTATAAGGAAATTCCTGGGGTTTCTTTTTTTTTTTAAAAAAATCCGATACTCGCGGCGCCTGTGAGCAAAATCTTCGCATGCAGATGAAACACTCGTCGAAAAACTACAGCCGGCACCCGCGATGATCTTAAGGATAGTCTCCACATGCAGATAATAAACCCCGAGAATTCCAGTCTTACTTGTTTAGTTAACAATAACAAATCTTAACCGAACGAGACAATATAAACACAGCGGAATACTTAATTAATCAAAGTGACGTGGCCTACCACGTGTTACACACCAAAATGTTCCCATGCCGTCATATGTATACAACATCAATACTAATTATTACAACATCGTCAAGTGATATATAACATCAATGCTTCCAAATTTATATAACAATAATAACTATCAAACAAACACCACTGGCTCATCTGTCATGTCCTCGACCTCGCTGTAGTCCCTGACTGGAACGTTGAATGTTCCAGGGGCATAACCCATGTTAGATGATAAACCATCTAAGTGAAGGTATGAAACAGTTATACAATGCATGAAAGACATACGAGCATGGCATACTATACGACAACATGCAAGACACGTCTAACTCGAGATATCACCTTGACATACTTAATCCCTCGAATATCCCACTGTGGCACACGTTCACCTGGTCCAACGTTAATCCCTCGGGTGCACCGTCGTGACACCCGTTCACCTGGTTTAACATTATTCCCTCGAGTGCCCCAGTGTGACACCCGTTCACCTGGATTAACATTGTCCCAATCTCAAGTAGACCCCATACTGCCCCATATGGACCCAACGATGCAATTAGACTTGACCCCACATGATATGAAAACTTACACGCCATGCACCAATATTTTTAAAAATAAACAGTTAATGCAATGTAGTGAATATCGACACAACGAATGTAAGTAAATGCCTTGTAAAATAAGCTAAGCCTAGGAGCGTACAATTACTCACAAGAACTCACCAAAAGCACTTAAAAACACTTTCGAGTCAAGATAAGGCTAAAATCAAACCACTCACCTTAATTCAGAAAAGTCTGGATTTCGCCTCGAAAAACGTGCCACACCTAAAAAATTGTGTGATTCTTCTTCCAATGACCCAATTGATTCCCATTTCACCATTTAAGACCTTTGGAATCAATATTTCTATTTTTCCATAATTTCTCTATTTTTATTTATTTTTCAAACCTTTCTATCTTCGGAAATTCATTAAAAATACCTAACATCAATTTTCACAAAATATTTTTCCATGATAATTCTTAAAATAATTTTACCTAAATTCTGAAATTAAAAAAAAAAAGAAAAAACATACCTCACGCGCCCTCACGCGCCACCCAAAGGTCCTGCGAGTGGCTGCCACGCGTCGCCGCACAGTCTTCTTCTCCGGTCGTCTTCTCCGATTCCGGCGACGTCCAATGCCCTAAATTATTATAGGGGCTTGTAGAGCTCTTCAAGGCGACCTCAATGGTGCCCTTGATCGTCGGAAAAAGTGGCCGGAGGTGGGTTTAAAACCCAGTTGCAGGTCGGGGCGGCGGCGGTTCGATTTTTCCGGCCAAGCTTCCAAAACCCCTCCAAATCTATACCAAACGCTCCCAAATTTTCCAGAATCAATCCTTAGAACACTAAGAACAAAAGCCCGTTATCCTCGTGCCTCGATTCAAGCCCGAATGCCCTGAATTTCTCTCGATTTTTAAAGAAAACCCTCGACCGAAAACCTCATTTTATACTCGATTTTTACCCGATTCCCCACCCTATCTTGCTCGTCCTTATCCCCTAAGCCCAAATCTAGCCTCTAAACCAATCGAGAAACACCAAATCAAGCGCTAGATCCCTCAAAAAATTCGGCCAAATCGGAAATATTTTTGGCCATCATTTCCGGTCACTTCGCTGCCGTGCTCGGCCAATGGCCACCCCCTGAAGCTTCATCATCACCTGCAGATCACCCTAGCACCCTTAGGCGAGCTTCCCGACGCCTCCAGAGGCGGCTGCCGGCGGCCATGTGTGGTGGTCGCGTTCCCACTATGCAAGTTTTTCAAAATTGCATTTTCACCCCCTATTTTCTTCATTTGACATTTTGGCCCTTTTCTTTGAGTCCCTGGTCTTTCTAAATATACCACAACGACCCTCAAGTTCTATATTTTCTATTTCCTTTTGAAATTTCTAAAAAATTCATCGATTCGACCTCCCTCTGATATTTTGCAAAATCTGCACTTTTGCCCGAACTCTCCTAATTGCGTGCTTTTGACTTCAAACCTTTGAAAATCCCTGATTTTTATCAAATATCGTCTAACTGTGCCATTTCTCGTTAATTGGCTCATCTTAACTTAGTCATTCTTCTTTCGTTTCGAATATTGCACTTAGGCCCGAAACTTTGCTAAATATCATTTTGACCCATAACTTCAGAAATTCTCTTATTATTTAATACCGGGTATTACATCCTCCCCCTCTAAAAAGAAATTTCGTCCTCGAAATTACTAACTTACAGTATTAAAATAAATGTGGATAAGAAGTCTTCATCTCTTCTTCGGGTTCCCAAGTTGCCTCTTCTTCGTCATGATTACCCCATAGTACCTTCACTAAGGGAATAACCTTGTTCCTTAAGACTTGATCCCTTTGATCTAAGATTCGAACTGGTTCCTCAGGGTACGTTAGATCATTTCGTATCTCAATGGTCTCATTTTGAAGTACCTGCGTAGGGTCTGGCTCATGTTTCCGTAGTTGAGACACATGAAACACGTTGTGGATGTTTGATAATGCCACAGGTAAAGCTAATCTGTAAGCCACTAATCCAATTTTCTCCAAAATCTCATAGGGTCCTATGTATCTTGGGCTTAATTTCCCTTTCCTTTTTCCTCGAATCACGAATTTAAATGGAGAGACCTTCAAGTATACCTTGTCACTGACCAAAAATTCCAAGTTTCGTCTTCGTTGATCAGCATATGATTTCTGACGACTTTGACTTATCCTCATTTTCTCTTGTATTTGCTTAATCTTCTCAGTAGTAGTCTGAACAATCTTGGGTCCAACTAATCCTACTTCTTCAGTTTCTACCCAGCAGAGTGGTGTCCTGCATTTTCGCC
Source organism: Diospyros lotus (assembly GCF_014633365.1). Taxonomy (NCBI): domain Eukaryota; kingdom Viridiplantae; phylum Streptophyta; class Magnoliopsida; order Ericales; family Ebenaceae; genus Diospyros; species Diospyros lotus. The sequence continues at coordinate 27,884,650 of NC_068341.1, forward strand.
CATATAATGCCTCATAGGGAGCCATTCCAATGCTGCTGTGGTGCCCGTTATTGTAGGCAAATTCTACCAACGGTAGATGTTTTTCCCAACCTCCCGAGAATTCCAAAATGCATGCCCTCAACATATCCTCGAGCGTTTGAATTGTCCGCTCGGACTGTCCGTCAGTCTGAGGGTGATAAGCTGTGCTGAGCTTCAATTGTGTTCCCATACACTTGTGGAAACTTTCCCAAAATCTTGACGTAAATCGTGGGTCTCGATCTGACACTATACTTGCAGGTATTCCATGCAATCATACTATTTCCTCAATGTACAGCTGAGCCAGAGCGTGAGTCGGTTGCCCTATCTTAATAGGCAAGAAATGTGCCGACTTGGTCAGTCGATCCACTATTACCCAAATAGCATCGTTTCCTTTGGGACTTCGAGGTAGATTGGTCACAAAATCCATAGTGACGTGATCCCATTTCCATTCAGGAATGTCCAATGGTTGTAACTTTCCTCCCAGACGCTGATGCTCAATTTTGATACGTTGACAGGTATCACATTGTGCCACGTACCGTGCCACGTCCTTCTTCATTCCTGGCAACCAATAAATTTCCCTAAGATCCTTATACATTTTTGTTGATCCAGGATGTACTGTGTATCTTGCCCGATGAGCTTCTCCCAAGATAACTTGTCTTAGACCCTGATCCCTTGGCACGTATGTTCTTCCTTGAAATCGAAGTATACCACCATGGTAACTGAATTCAGGTGCTTTAACTTGATCGTTCTCGTCTATCCACTGACTTCTTCTTGTGTCTGATTGAAGAGCTGATTTGATTTGATTCACCACATCAGGTTGAATTGTCAAATTTGCCAAATATCCCTTGATTGGTTTAGGCTTAACACCTACTGTCAGGTGGCTAAATTCCTTGATCATCATGTTAGCCATAATCTCGGAGCTTCTTCGGCTAAGAGCGTCTGCAACTATGTTCGCCTTTCCTGGATGATAGGAAATGGTACAATCATAATCCTTCAAATACTCCATCCATCTTCTTTGTCTCATGTTTAACTCCTTCTGAGAAAATATGTACTTCAAACTCTTATGATCCGTAAAAATCTCAAATTGTACCCCGTAGAGATAATGTCTCCACAACTTCAAGGCATAAATTATAGCTGCTAATTCCAAGTCGTGAGTTGGGTAGTTCTGCTCGTGTCTTTTCAGTTGCCGAGATCCGTAAGCGATTACTTTCTCATCTTGCATTAGAACACATCCCAACCCTATTCCCGAAGCATCACTATACACCACAAACTTTCCTGACTCCGTTGGCATTGCTAAAATCGGTGCCGTAGTTAATCGTGCCTTAAGTTCTTAAAAACTTTGCTCACATTTATCATCCCATTCAAATTTAACTTCTTTCTGCGTCAATCGAGTAAGTGGAGCATATATCTTTGAAAATCCTTCTACAAACCTTCTGTAGTATCCAGCTAGTCCAAGAAAACTTCGGATCTCCCCAATGGTCTTAGGTGCTTGCCATTTTTGAACTGCTTCTACCTTTGCTGGATCGACAGCTATACCTTCTGCAGAAATTATATGTCCAAGGAATGCTACTTGAGTAAGCCAAAATTCACATTTCGAGAACTTGGCATACAATTTGTGGTCCTTTAAAGTCTGCAAGACTATCCTTAAATGTTTTTCATGATTACTCTTACTTGCAGAGTATATCAAAATGTCATCTGTGAACACTATTACAAACTTGTCCAGGTATGGTCTAAACGTTCGGTTCATTAAATCCATAAATGCAGCAGGTGCATTGGTCAATCCAAACGGCATCACTAGATATTCATAGTGACCATACCGTGACCGAAATGCAGTCTTGGGTACATCTTCCGGTTTGATCTTCATTTGATAGTACCCAGACCGAAGATCTATCTTAGAAAATACTCTAGCTCCTTGGAGTTGGTCAAACAACTCTTCAAACCTAGGCAAAGGGTACTTATTCTTTATGGTTACCTTGTTTAACTGTTGGTAGTCAGTACACATACGTAAGGTACCATCTTTCTTTTTCACGAACAATATCGGAGCTCCCCAGGGTGACACACTTGGTCTGATAAATCCTTTGTCGGTCAAGTCCTGTAATTGCTCCTTCAATTCCCTCATCTCAGCTGGGGCCATCTTGTACGGAGGTATGGATATTGGTTGTGTACCTGGTATAAGATCTATCAAAAATTCAATTTCTCTTTGGGGAGGTAATCCTGGTAATTCCTCAGGAAATACCTCAGGATACTCATTCACGATCCTCACTGATTCCAACTCGAGACTTTTCTTTCCTGGTTCAGGTTTGGCTGATTGCAACGTGTGCAAAGTCATGCCATTTTCTCTCTTAATCTTCCTACTTTGACCCTGGAACACAATCCATTCCCCGTTAAGCTTGGTAAGCTCACGGTCTTACTCTTACAATCTATTTTAGCCTCATGTAGCGATAGGAAATCCATACCAATAATTATGTCGAAATCTTGAATGTCTAATACCACTAAATCAATCTTAAAACTTTCTGATCCCATACTAAAAATACACTCGCGGCACCCTACCACAGTTCTTAGAGTTGAACCCATGGGAGTGGCTATTACCATTTGATAACCCAATTCCCTAGGTTCTAACTTTAAACTTTCTAATGATGCATGCGACACGAATGAATGCGTAGCACCTGGATCAATTAAAGCATGAGCTGGAATATTCGAAAAGAACAGTGTACCTTCAATAACTGCAGGATCGGCCTCAGCGTCCTCACAAGTCAGATTGTACACTCGGCCTGGACAAACATTTTGTGCACTCCCACTCGGTGGTTCCATCTTCTGCCTTTTTGAGCAATCGCACGAGATATGCCCTGGTTGACCACAATTGTAACACACTGCCTTTCCCTGATTCCCAACCTGGGGCATTGCTTTGATCTTTGGGAAATTTCTCCCGATGTGACCTTCTTCGCCGCATCCATAGCATCGCAAGACACATCTCTTCCCAGGGTGTTTTCTCTTACATCGAGGACACTTCCCGTCATCCCTTGGTTGAGTCATCGGACTGCCTGGTTTACCGCTCTTACTTCCTTCCTCTGTGTTGATGATCTTGGCTCGTGTCAGATTTCTCTCAATGGTCAAAGCTCGGTGCAATGCTTCTTTGTAAGTTTCATTGTCCCATCCACTTAAAACTTGCTGGAGATGTTCTTGTAGTCCTGAAACAAACTTTTGTGCCTTCTGACTCTCGTCAGTCTCGTACATGGGTACGTACTTAATCAGTTGAATGAACCGATTATCGTATTGACTCACAGACATCTCTTCCGTCTGCTTGAGCCTCATAAACTCCCAAATTCTTTCTTCCTTCCAACTCTTGGAAAAATACTTGGCGTTAAACTCCTCCTTGAATCCCGCCCAAGTATACATTGATGCATCCTCATTCTCAGCTTCACGCTCCTGTTGAGACCTTATTAATGATCGTTCGGTAGACTGCCACCACCGACCTGCTTCTTCTTCCAGCGTGTAGGTTGCACACCTCACCTTCTCCTCTTCACTGCATTGGAGATGTTGAAGTAGTTTCTCGGTCTGCTCCAGCAAATACTCGGCTGAGCTAGGATCATCGCCAGTCCTTCCTTTGAACACAGGGGGTCTCAAATGTCGATATCGCTCCAAAGCTGTGGTCGTGTGCCGCGTAGGCTCCTCTCGACTCACGTATGTTAGCATATTTTCTAAAAATCGCTCCATTCGCTCAAATCGGTCCTCACTAGAGCTTGATTCCCCGACGTATCTTCTGTTCCCTCCTGAGTGATTCCTGCGATCATCCTGATCTTCGAGATTATTTCCTTCTCTTCTTCCACTTACGTCATGAGCTGCGTCCCGTAGCCTTCGTGTATTCACCATCTGAAGTGAATCACGGAAATAAATTATACTCAAGACAAGATTGTTTCTATACAAAGGGGACAGTTTTATTTCTTTATAATATCCCACAAAACAGAACAACTTAGTACAACCGAAAAGGAGAATAAACATAACATCTTATTTTATTTTATATTATATTTACATATCGCTTCATCCAACAACTATCTCTTCGGCCCTGCTCAGTAGTTCTTCGGCCTCTAGATCCACGACTCCTTGTGGTCCCCGTCACTGTCGGATGCTACCGGGGGTCCTTCGTCATCATCTTGGACTTCCTGAGATTCCTCATCTGATTCCTCATCAAAGCTAATATCTATGACCTCATTCGCGAGGTTTGCAGCAATCTCTGCCTGTTCCTCCTCATCCATAATGTCCCCGAGTAGATCCTGATGCTCGTTCCGCATTCTTGCGCAGAATTCACGTAGAGAGTCGTCTTCCCAGTCCTGCCACAACCATTGCGCAAAAGTCTTCCATTTCCCCCTCCAGCTGGTTAATAAGAAAACCGATCTGAAACTCTGATAAATCTACCATCTGTCGGTAACTAGGGGGCACATCATCAATAATTTCCTCCATTGCAAGCAGAAACACATTCATGTCCTCATTTTGCGGGTTTCCTCGAGCTTCGATCCTATTTGCCCAATGTGACAGCAGTACTTGATCCACCATTTTCTACTAATAATACACAAAGATTTTCTTAGAGACCTCAAACAAGTGTTTCCTAATGTTTTCATATGACACCTAGAATCCATATCCCTGTTCTAAGTTAACAAACCTAACCATGCTAAGTTCAATAACCTAGCCTAATCATCCTAGGGTTTTAACCTAGGGCTCTGATACCAATTGTAACACCCCGCCCTATACAGGCGTGTCACTATAAGGAAATTCCCGGGGTTTCTTTTTTTTTAAAAAAAATCCGATACTCGCGGCGCCTGTGAGCATAATCTTCGCATGCAGATGAAACACTCGTCGAAAAACTACAGCCGGCACCCGTGATGATCTTAAGGATAGTCTCCACATGCAGATAATAAACCTCGAGAATTCCAGTCTTACTTGTTTAGTTAACAATAACAAATCTTAACCGAACGAGACAATATAAACACAGCGGAATACTTAATTAATCAAAGTGACGTGGCCTACCACGTGTTACACACCAAAATGTTCCCATGCCGTCATATGTATACAACATCAATACTAATTATTACAACATCGTCAAGTGATATATAACATCAATGCTTCCAAATTTATATAACAATAATAACTATCAAACAAACACCACTGGCTCATCTGTCATGTCCTCGACCTCGCTGTAGTCCCTGACTGGAACGTTGAATGTTCCAGGGGCATAACCCATGTTAGATGATAAACCATCTAAGTGAAGGTATGAAACAGTTATACAATGCATGAAAGACATACGAGCATGGCATACTATACGACAACATGCAAGACACGTCTAACTCGAGATATCACCTTGACATACTTAATCCCTCGAATATCCCACTGTGGCACACGTTCACCTGGTCCAACGTTAATCCCTCGGGTGCACCGTCGTGACACCCGTTCACCTGGTTTAACATTATTCCCTCGAGTGCCCCAGTGTGACACCCGTTCACCTGGATTAACATTGTCCCAATCTCAAGTAGACCCCATACTGCCCCATATGGACCCAACGATGCAATTAGACTTGACCCCACATGATATGAAAACTTACACGCCATGCACCAATATTTTTAAAAATAAACAGTTAATGCAATGTAGTGAATATCGACACAACGAATGTAAGTAAATGCCTTGTAAAATAAGCTAAGCCTAGGAGCGTACAATTACTCACAAGAACTCACCAAAAGCACTTAAAAACACTTTCGAGTCAAGATAAGGCTAAAATCAAACCACTCACCTTAATTCAGAAAAGTCCGGATTTTGCCTCAAAAAACGTGCCGCACCTCAAAAATTGTGTGATTCTTCTTCCAATGACCCAATTGATTCCTATTTCACCATTTAAGACCTTTGGAATCAATATTTCTATTTTTCCATAATTTCTCTATTTTTATTTATTTTTCAAACCTTTCTATCTTCGAAAATTCATTAAAAATACCTAACATCAATTTTCACAAAATATTTTTCCATGATAATTCTTAAAATAATTTTACCTAAATTCTGAAATTAAAAACAAAGAAAAAACATACCTCACGCGCCACCCAGAGGTCCTGCGAGTGGCTGCCACGCGCCGCCGCACAGTCTTCTTCTCCGGTCGTCTTCTCCGATTCTGGCGACGTCCAATGCCCTAAATTCTTATAGGGGCTTGTAGAGCTCTTCAAGGCGACCTCAATGGTGCCCTTGATAGTCGGAAAAAGTGGCCGGAGGTGGGTTTAAAACCCAGTTGCAGGTCGCGGCGGCGGCGGTTCGATTTTTCCGGCCAAGCTTCCAAAACCCCTCCAAATCTATACCAAACGCTCCCAAATTTTCCAGAATCAATCCTTAGAACACTAAGAACAAAAGCCCCTTATCCTTGTGCCTCGATTCAAGCCTGAATGCCCTGAATTTCTCTCGATTTTTGAAGAAAACCCTCGACCGAAAACCTCATTTTATACTCGATTTTTACCCGATTCCCCACCCTATCTTGCTCGTCCTTATCCCTTAAGCCCAAATCTAGCCTCTAAACCAATCGAGAAACACAAAATCAAGTGCTAGATCCCTCGAAAAATTCGGCCAAATCGAAAATATTTTTGGCCATCATTTCCGGTCACTTCGCTGCCGTGCTCGGCCAATGGCCACCCCCTGAAGCTTCATCATCACCTGCAGATCACCCTAGCACCCTTAGGCGAGCTTCCCGACGCCTCCAGAGGTGGCTTCCGGTGGCCATGTGCGGTGGTCGCGTTCCCACTATGCAAGTTTTTCAAAATTGCATTTTCACCCCCTATTTTCTTCATTTGACATTTTGGTCCTTTTCTTTGAGTCCCTGATCTTTCTAAATATACCACAACGACCCTCAAGTTCTATATTTTCTATTTCCTTTTGAAATTTTTGAAAAATTCATCGATTCGACTTCCCTCTGATATTTTGCAAAATTTGCACTTTTGCCCGAACTCTCCTAATTGCGTGCTTTTGACTTCAAACCTTTGAAAATCCCTGATTTTTATCAAATATTGTCTAACTGTGCCATTTCTCGTTAATTGGCTCATCTTAACTTAGTCATTCTTCTTTCGTTTCGAATATTGCACTTAGGCCCGAAACTTTGCTAAATATCATTTTGACCCATAACTTCAGAAATTCTCTTATTATTTAATACCGGGTATTACAGTCTTGTTGTGAGACTTGGAAAAATCTTATGGAATGAGATTTAATTAAATTTGGTGACAAGGATTTATTTAATTGAGAGAATTTGGTGACACATGGCATGATCTTATGAATCAAGAGTGATATTTAAATAAATGCAAAAAGGAAAAAGAAATTAGTCTCTCAAGCATTAATGAGAGCCATGATGGAGGGAATTAAAAGAAAATCCATATTAAAAAGAAAATAGTCAAGCATTTATGTGGGAAAATGGTGGATTTAATTAAATGTTAAAGTAAATGGGTTATGTCTTTCAAGAGCCTTTAAATTTAAATCAAAAAGAAATTATTTTAGTCACCATTAATTGCTTGAAAAGTTATGGATTTAAATTAAATGGAAAATTGGGAAATTAGTCAATCTTGAAAATAGTCATCATTTAATTATTTGGAAAATGGGAGAATTATGGGAATTAGGGATTGATCCAAGGGAGGAGATTTAGTCTCCAAAGAAAAGATCAATGGATGAGATTTAAGAAGACAAAGTCTCTTGGATTTGTGTTTTCTTTGAGTCTAGACAAGTGTTCTCCTAAAATCAATGGCTAGGATTTAAATTGGGAGAAGCACAAAGATTGTGCTAGGGTTTAAAGGTGGAGATTAAGTCTCTTAAATTAAGAAGAAATCTATGGCTAGGATGAAATCTTGAGATTTGGCATGGATTGAGAAGAAAGTTTTATAAATAGGGAATGGGGAAATTGATTCAAGGTTTTCCCCACATGTGAAGTGAAAGAAGCAAGAAGGCAAGCAAGACTAAGAGAAGGAAGAGAAAGGCTAACAAGGTAAACCTAGTTCCCTCTCTTGAAATAGTTTGAATGCATATGTATAAGAGCTAAAAATTCCTTTATTATTTTTTTCTTTAAGGGTGATTAAAGTCTAAGAGAGATTCTTAGCTTGTGGAAGTGTTGAAGCTTCAAAGTCTAAGAGAGATTCTTGGCTTGTGGAAGTATTAAAGCTTTAAAGAAAACAAGGTAAGGGATAGCCCCAAGTGGAGGGGTTTTTGCTTGCACTTGTACATGTGTGAATGAGTTGCATGTAATGATTCTTGCATGTTTTGTGCCCTAGTGGACCTATGGCCATAAGGAGGACTTGTGATGGGAGTGAGGGGTTGGTTGGTGCCTTAACCTAAGTGGTTATGAGGGCATGGAGAACTACCCTTAATATGCATTGCATTTGCATTACATGTTCATGTTCTCATACTACATTTACATTTGCATAGCACCCTTACTGAGCATTGGCTCATAAGGTCCTTTGACCTCTATATAGGTGGAGAATCATCAAAAGGAAGGGAGTCTTGCAAGGTTAAGGGTTGGAAGCAAGGAAGAAAAGCAAGTGTAGTAGTGTTTATGTATTTGTGGTTAAATGTTGTATTTATTTTGTTAATGTGTAATGAATGCTTAATGTGGATGTATTGAGGCAAACTTGAATGTTTTGGAAGCCTTTGTAGTATAAAAGCATTCTGGAAAATTTGAGTTTAAATAGAAAAAAAATATATATTTTTTTTCAAAAAAAAAAAAAAGGTGAGGCAGTGTGCTGGCCAGGGGGCGCACTTGGGTGCGCCTGGGCGCGGCCGGGCGGCCAGCGCGCGCACGGCCAGGCCAAGCGCTCGCGCAGCCCGCGCTAGGGGGCGCGGCTAGCTGCCGCACAGCCCCCCCTTGCTGTTTGGTTTTCTTTTTTTTATTTTAATTTAATTTCCGTTTATTTAAAAATATGATGTTATTTTGGAAATTTTGAAATAAATTATATTTAAATAAATAAACAAATAAAGGAGTATTTAGCCTCTAAATTAATTATTAAATTAATATGAATTTGAGGCAATTGTGGGAAAATTTCTATATTTTGGGAAATTAAAATAATGGAGTATTTTCCTTAAATTTTGAAATTGGACGAGGATGCCTTGAGGTTTTTATTTCAAAAATTAATTTCCTAATGGTTGGAAAATTATGGTATTTTGAAATAATTAAAGGGAGAAATAAATGGAGATTTAATGAGGAAAATTTATTTAAATTTTTTCCAAAGAAATATTAATCCAAATATTTTTCAAAGGAATTGGAAGTGAGATAAATGGGTTAATGGTTGGGGCAAAGAAAAGAAAAAATTATTTTCTTATAATTAAGGCATTATGCCATAATTTATTTGAAGCTAGAGAGTTATAGCTTATTTTCTTTCGATCCTGGGAGGTCACCCTTAGCCCTTCATTAAAGAGCTTGAGAAGGGGTGACGATTGCGAGGTTTCGGGTTTTAAAAGGTCGTTTCGATAATTCCTGGACCATCGAGCGGAGCGAAGAGAGGGCAAAGCCTAGTTCCCACCTAGGTCGTTTCCCGTTGAAACGTAGCCGTCTCTTCATCTTTGCCCTAGCGTGCGAATAGTAAGTTGGCTATTCATGAGTAACACCCGTAGGTAGGAGCAGGGCGTTCCATACACTCATGGATCGGATAAAATAAAAAAAAAATAGCCAAACAATTTAGCTGGGACCCACCTGAGGGTACGGAACGCACTGAGCCACTGAAGGGTCAACCCGAGTTTTTCACATGGACCTCGAGGAAGGGCCAAGCCATGGCCCGAGGCATTTGGACGGGCCCCATGGCTGCTGGCCATGCCTGTCACACAGGCTGCCAGCAGTAGGGGGCGTGGCCCGCTCATGAGCTGCGCTAGGCATGCATGGGCTTCGCCTAGCGCCCACAGGCCGCATCTGGCCCGCAAGCCATTATCACGCGGGCCGCTGGGGCGTGAGTGGGTCAGTCGCTGGCGCACACGATTCGTGGGTTGCACCCTTGGTTCACACGCACGCGGCCGCACCTGGCTGCACCCTATGTGCGCGCTGCCTCTCCTGGCCGCACCTAGCCGAGCTAAGCCAGGACCTGCGTGAGCATGGGCCTCCCCTGGTCGTGCCCTGCGCACGCTGGCGCCGTGTGGCCACGTCTTTCAACCTTCCGGTGCATCTGTATGCACCCCGAACCCCGTTTTGCCCTTTTCGTGTCACACACAACTTTTTTTGCCCTTTAACATGAAACATTTTGCAATCCAAAAATACAAACACAACAATATTTATTTATTTCACAAATAATAACATAATCAAATCTGCACGTAAGGAATGAAAAATTTTCGACGATGGCTCTGATACCACTGAAAGTAAAGCAAGATCGCTATGGGACAAACAACGTAGTTTAAAATTTTTGAACATTACCCCGATCCCGGCGATTAGATCAACGTCGAAGTCAAATCATTCACATACAAAATAAAATAAATCTAACATTTAGATTTTCGAGTCGTTCACGAATTCGAGCCGTCCAACTGTCCGGCCTCTAACTTGTGATACCTCCATCTCCTTTTTCACGACTTGAGTACGAACATAAAAGAACGCCCTCATTTCCTATTGATGCAAAAAGAAACGGGGAAGAGTGAACGGCATTCGTTTTTCAACTTTTGGAAAACTACACAAAAATCATTCTATCTTTTGGGCAACCCATAAAGGGGTATTTATAGAGCTAGGGTTTCTTAAACCCTAATGGACATGGACTAACCCATTTATTCTAGTCCAACTAGAATCTTAAGTGGGCCAAATCCATTTATTAAATATTTGGCCCAAATATAATTCAAGCCCAAATATTTAATTTAGTATTTCACCCAAATCTAATTTAGTCCAAATATAATATTTAATACTTAATATTTGGTCCAAATCTAATTTAGCCCAAATATAATATTTAATATTTGACTCAAAACTAATTTAGTCCAAATGTTAATTTGATTTAATATTTGGCCCAAATACTTTATTTAACCCAAATATTAAATTAAGCCCAAATATATATTATTTCATATTTGTCACTCCAACAAATAAAAAATTATTAAATTAGAAACTCCTTCCTAATTTAATCAATTGTCATTTTAGGAAACTCTTTCCTTTATAACGACCCCTCGTCATATCGACGTCATTACGTCTATTTGTTCTTTTTTTTTGAGAACCTACGATGACACAACTTCTTGCCGAAGTGTCCCACTTAACCATATGTCCACTCTCCTGGTTTAAGCCAGGGACAGTGCCTATTGCATATTACTCATTAGGCTTCCGAATATGTCGACAGTGTGTCGGTACAAACATATAAGACAAGATTAGCCTTTAACAAAATGTCATGCCTACCCAATTATTTAGAAGGATTCATAATCCGTAAATAACCTTTCACGAGCAGGTTGCCATGTAATTCGATCCTCTCGTCAATGTATCTTATGTGATCTCAAGAATGGTGATGTGTTGCTTCATTACGATCACATGAGTTTTTTTCGATCATCCGAATATCTTGACTTAATAGAAAATGAATCAATAACTCTTTATTGATCTGTTTCACCATGGCCATGGATTTAAAGTGAATATCCATCGAAGGTGCCTTAGATACATCATCCTCTATCAAGGGATAGATGAGTCTCATATTAGTTATACACCCATCTCCATAAGCCTCACGATATGCCCAATGATCGCCCACGTGCAGCCTTTGTCTAGGCCCATTGAAACGATGTCAACGCATACTAGTCTTCTTATGAGATGACCGTGACAACCTCACGTCCAAGGATTAGTTACACCCATCTCATATGAGAATACCATCAGCATATAACCAAAATGGATTCTCATGGTGAGTCATGTCTAGTGACATGTTCTCCAACATTGGTTACCTATGTACTTGTCTAGGCATCTCCATACCTATGGGTGTGAGACCCCCATTTCTATCACATAACAAAAACATAGCACATAAAAGTCTTACCGCAATTATCAATGTTCATTCTTGATATTGCTACGACTTGGGACATTTAATGATGTCTAGAAACTATGATGCATCATCTCACATCTTTATAGATTAATCACAGTATACATCATATGGACTTCTATCTAGTTTCATCTGGTCATTACAATAATAACAAGAAACTAATAGAATGACTTCTTGTGAAATTGAATAACTCCTTATTCAATAATAAATATGATTGCAATTGTCAATGTACAACATGCCCAATCTGATTGGGTCTAGAGCACCTACACTAACAAATATAAGGGTTATTGGTTTGAGATAAAAGTTTCTTTTCATCTTATTAAATTATTTCGCCTGAATATCAACATATCACAAGTTTAGTTATTGAAATTGGATTTCTATTGAATTTTTTTTACCAAAAAGGTGTTCATGGATTTGTATTTGTGGGTATTTTCTTGTCATGACTCTAAAATAAGGTTAATGACTAGCGTCAACTAATAAGTATCTTTTACACACTTATTTAGGCTTATAAACTTAGCATGTATTCATTTAAAGGGTGAATTGCTACCTAATCTGGCTTAATATTTGGTTATGTAGATGCAAAGCTTATTTTAGATGAACTTAGAGTAGAAAAGATGATTTTAATGCTTGACTAGAGTTGAACCAGGTGGTGAGGGCATGGTTGGATACTTTTGGGGGGTTAACCTAAATGAACTCAAAGAGCTTCAAGAATAAAAAGTGAAAGTTGAAAGGTTGGGAGTCCGAGCAACAACAGCTTGTGGCCTACCATGGCATGCATACCATGGTGATAAAAGGCCACTAGAGCTCGTGACTTAATGCAACATGCATATTGTGGTAGGATTGTAGTGCGATACACTGTAATACCAAAAAAAAATTATACTTAGGTGTAAATTTTATTGGGACAAAAGTATTATTTTTCAAAGTTATTAGGGTAAAAGTGTAATTTTTCAAAAGTTTAGGTGATTAAGTGTAATTTCTAGAAACTTAAGTACTTGAGGGTAAGGGGCCAAAGTGAAATAAAGCAAGAGATGAGGGACCAAATTGCAAATGCAGTGTGAACACACTGCAAGTTACTGGCAGTTGCACTGTGGCCACCGGGAACAGATGTCAAATTAACGTTCGGGAGGTATGGTGTAATCACCCATAAGAGGGCTTGTATTTTACTAAGATTTATTTATTTCATTTTGAATTTTTTGGTTAACAAGGATTTTGTCAAGTAAATATTTAATGTGAAAAAATATATATATGGGCAATATTGGAATTAAAATAGGAGGGATATTGAGGAAATAATAAATTGGAAGATAATTAGAAAAATAGGAGATTTGAAGATAATTTGATGCGTGAGGATTAGGTGATGAGTTTGAAAATTTTTAGGTTATTAAAGGATAAGGACTTACAAGCGTCCAAGGTTTTTCCTATATATATATATACCCATATAACCCATATTTTCCTCACATCGCAAGAAGAAGAGAGTTCAAGAAGTTACAGCCACTGTGAGAATCTCCATAGGAGAGTTTACGATGCACTTGTTGAGTCAAGTTAAGAAATATCAGGCAAGTTTTTCATTCTTAGATTCCAGTACAATTCAATAGATATATATATATATGTATATATGTCCAGTGAGTTTATCTCCCTCATTTGATTGGGCAAGTTCCGTATTTTCTTCCAACAATTTCTCCCAAAGCGATTGTTGTATCATCTTAAATGTTGTTTCGTATCAGTTGTGTTTTGATCTCCCCAAGTTTCTTCGGAGTGGTGTAGCATTAATAGGGTTATATTTGAATGTGAGTTAATATCCGAACATGTTTTCCAGATATCGTCTTTGATATCCGAATGCTTGTTAATGATATCCGAATAAGTATGAGACATGCTTGTGTTTTATATCTGAATGTGGGCTTGGACATGCGCATGTGTATAAAGTTTTGTTGTGTGTCATATCCGAATAGCTCTCATATACATAGCATCCCCCACATCTGAATGGTCTTGCTTTTTGTTTGTGTTTGATATCCGAATGACTAGATTGATATCCGAATGGCCTCGGGAGGCATCCAAATATGTCCTTGATGATATTTGAATATTGTGATGACATCCGAATACATACCTTTATGAGATATCTAAATATGTCCTTGATGATATCTGAATATTGTGATGACATCCGAATACGTACCCTTGTGAGATATCTAAATATGTCCTTGATGATATCTGAATGTTGTGATGACATTTGAATACCCTTGTGAGATATCCGAATATGTTCTTGATGACATCCGAATATTGTGATGACATTCGAATACCTTTGAATTATATACAAACTAGGGAATGCCCGTGCCTTTAATATAAAATTAAATAATATTAAGATTAAACACTAAATAAAAAATAAAAATTAAAGTTATTATATATTTATTTTCTTTCTTTTAACGTTTTATAATAAAAAATAAATTAAAAAAAGTGTTCTACAATCTGAACAAATTAAATTAAAATTTAAATATCAAACAATACATACCAGTTAGTGTTATTGTTGCCAATCAAATATAATAAAATTAAATATCAAATACTACTACTGCTGCTGTAAATAAAAATTAAAATTAAAATGCACACCAATTAGTACTACCGTTGCCAATCAAATTACAATTACATATGAAAAATAAATATTATATTGTCATTCATCAAAAGAATGGGTTAAAATTTTACAAAAAGTGAGTTAAAACTTTACAAAATATATATGCTTTACAAAAAATATGTCAATAACATGTCTTCAAACATGTGTTTGCCCGAACTTTCTCCTCATTACTTTCCAAAAAGTCTTCGTATCAACTTGTATGTATCCCCAATAAGGAATATGCACAATAATCTGGTAATTTGTGAAACAAAAAAAATATAGATTAGTACATTTGTTGGAAATATGCATGTCAAAATATACTTTGAGATTGAAATTACCTTATTACATCCCCATCGAAGCAAGGTAGTTGTATTTCTCCTTTCAAGCTACATATATTTTTCGATCCAATCCTATAAAAGTCCATATTTCAAATTATTATTAAATTAAAATTTAAAAAAAGGTTATATAATCAATAGAAATAAATCTACATCGTAATAGAAAAAATAAGTAGACTATATTTATAATTTTTTTTAAATGATAAGAAAATGCATATCTAATGTTGAAGTGACTTTTAGGCTTACCTCACGAATGCAAATAGTACTAACGTCACACTCATCGCGAATAACAACATTAACATTTCTTTCTTGAAGAAATCGAATCTATACATGTAAACACTTTAGAGTAATAAATATAACTTTATACACATAAATTAAAAAATTAGTAAACGAAGTCAATATTACGGTTCGGTGTAAGTCTCCATTCACCTGTAAAGTATGAGGAAAAAAATTAGATATGATAAGTATTTTTTCTTAAAAAAAATAGGCTTTACATTAAATTTATATGAAGAAAAAAAATACTTACTTGACCAAAAATAGTAATATTGTCCATAATTGTTGCACTTCAACCTAAAAAACAAATCAGTTGCTACCAAATCAGATAATAAAATTAAATATTTTTTTAAAATAAATAAACGAATCAGATAATAGAATAGATGATGAGAAAAAGAAAAAAAAATATAAACCAAAATGATAAAAGGCCAACCCAATGTTTAGAATAAATGTATTTTAACAATCACATTAAAACCAAAATCAAAAGTTGGTATGAATAATTATCAATTGGAAAGTCTAAGAAGAATAATTGGAAAGTAAAATTAAGGAAGATGACGACCATGATTTTTTACACCTAATAATTTTTTTATAAAAATAAAAATAAAATAGCATTTATGTTGGGTTAAATGGGCTTCTGGACAAATTGGGTCTTAATAGAGGATTTGCTTGGTACATGAAATTATTATTGACTGTTTTTAGTTATTTAATTTAAATTTATAATTTTCAATGAGTTATAATTTACGTACACTACTCCTATGAGTTATAATTTTTCTTAGAAAAACTTAAATAAGTTATATTATAATTATATAAAAAAAATAAACACATATATTTGGATCCAACTCATGAAAAAAAATAAAATTGTATAAACACATAATTGGATCCAACTCATTTTCATCCCATAAAATTTTTAAAAGATAAAATTATATATTTGGGTCCAACTCAATTGTATCCAATGTTAGAAATTGTTAAAATTAAAATATTTGAAAGTTTCTTTTGAATAAATGTTTGAAGAAAAGTGTACCCAATGTCCTAGTTTTTTTTTTTTCTTTTGTTATATTTTTTGTGCTTCCAATACTAAATTTCCTTTCTCTGGAAAGATGACAAAAATTACAATTTACAATTTTTACATGGATACACATATACATGACACTAATTTATAATTTAAATTTAATTTATTATTTAAATTAATACACATACACATGACATTGATTTAAAATTTAAATTTAATTTGTTATTAAAATTAATATAAAAAAATCTCAATTAAAACTAAAGCTATATTACATGGAAATGTATATGAATGGGTGAGATAAAATTTAATACCTCTGACCAAGGTACTTAATTAAACAATTTTTATTCATTTTAATTGAATTAGATCAAATGGCCACTACCTAAATTCTTAATTTTTAATTTCATTTTACAAATTATTATAAATTATTATTAATTTTAAATATAATTATTATGAATTCGTATTTATTATTTTACATTATAACTATCATAAATTATAATTATTATAAAATGGTCCACTACCTAAGTATTTATTATAAATTATTGTTATGGTCCCAATCTTTGTTTCCAATGAGACACACAGTGATGAAGGAGAGAGAGAGTGATTGAGAAATCAAAACAAAACCCAGAATGAATTGACACTCTCAAAATTTGTAGCAGACTCACCACAATCAGACGTAATCTTGGACGCACGGAGAAAATATGAAGGAGAGAGAGAGAGAGACCCAAAAATCTGAACCAGCTTGCAAGAGAATAAAACCCAGGAACCATGCTTCACAAAAAACCCACTGTGCTCTCCATCTACCTAAGACCAAATACATACCCACATTATATAAATACAGACTCACATTGTATTTTCTAGAAGAAGAAGAATATATAAAGAAATATATATACATACACACAGTCGCGATATACATACAGTGAGGAGAGAGAGAATGAGAGATACATACAGTGACATAAAGCTTCATGCGTGGCAGCAGAAACCTTAGAGCTGATTCAGCAACCTTAGAGCAACCTAAAGCTTCAGCAACCTTAGAGCAAAATGTAGAATAACAAAAAAACAAAGAACACAGCATAACGAATGAGAGATACATAGTGATATGATGTGCGGACACAACACAAAAAACAAAGAACACAGCACAAAATCTAAAGCTGTGATATGATGCGGAAAATGAAACTAAAACTAAAACTAAAGGAACTACATACACACAGTGACTATATACATACAGTCGCGATGGATATACATACACTGAGGAGAGAGAGATAAGAGATGAGAAGGACACACAGTGAATGAGAGATACACACTTTGAGTGATACACACTTTGAGCAGCGATGGAGCTTCATGCACGGATAGCTTCGGCGGATAGAGGGAAAAAGAGAAAGGGAGGTAGTGAGTGAGAGAGACAGAGAGGATTGAGATGGCGGGTGGGTGGGTGGCAGTGACTGACTGAAAGAGTAGGAGAGAGAGAGAGAAAGAGAGAGGTAGCCGCCCACATAACCATCAATCAGCCATTGAGTCACCGCAAATTAGAGAAGGATTATTAGGCGGGAAGATTTTTAATCTCAACCATCGAATACATCAAAAAAAATCCCAGCCATTGAAATGTTTCAAAAGTGAGACATTTTCAAAAACCTTCTTGTTTTATTATATAGATGTGTGAGCCATGCATCTGAATGCTAGCATATGATATTCAAATACCCTTGCATCTAAAATCCTTATATCTGAATGTTTCATACGATATTCGAATGTGGTCCTAAGTATATCCGAATGCAAGTTATTATTTGAAGCCAAGGTTAAGTATTCATGAATATTGGATCTCATATCAGAATATGATAAATTTCTCATGCTTATGCCACTAATTAAGAGTCCTAAGAGTTATACAATATAATAGTTTGATGATGGTTATATCGTATGTCTTGTTTTGTTATATGACATGTATGATATTATGTGCATACATCCTGATATGAGCATGAATCATGACTTTATGTGGAGCACTTCATATTCTGTGCGAGCATGTATATGTGCATTGCATTGCAATATGTGCACGAGGTGGCTTAGTCCGCGAGGATCCCATATGTTTCAGTTTCAGTTTTAGTGCAGGGGCACAAGACCAAGGGGCTAGGTGCACAATGCCCACAATATGTGCTTATAATTTTTATAGTTAATACTTGATGAGTAAATGAAGTATACAGACATTGCTTACCTACATTATACAATTTATGTGCATTAATACTTGTCATATATGTGTAACCATACAATTGATTAATAATCCCTCAATGCAAGAACATTTAATACTTGATGAGTATCGATGTTCCTTAACTCAGCTACTATTTCATTTCACGTTATTATTTGCTAAGCCTTGTGGCTCACCTTGTATTCTTCACCATTCCATGTCCTAGTAGAGGAGTTCCAGACGTTGGGCCTAGTAGTGTCGGTAAGTAGAATGTGTACGGGGAGTCGCTCAAAATCAAAAGATTTCTGGGAGTTATTCTTGTGTCTTGAGATTTTAAAAGTATTTTATGGGATTCCCTTAGTCAGTAGTATCAATTAGATGTATGTTTCTTGAGGACCAGTGATCATTGTTTCAGTTTATGTTGAACCCACATAGTTTAGATATGTGTTATAGTACAGTTTGAGGTGTTTTTAAATTATGATGTGATCAGTTTAGAAAAATTTTGATGACTCCAAATTTTCAGATTTGTTGTGAGATTTATTTTATTCTTTTATATTTTTTTTAGTAGCACTTCTTTCCCGGTTGCTCCAAGAGAGAGGGTGCTACATATGGCGAGGCCATCATGGCCTGACTAGGTTGCCTGGTGCAAGGAAGTGCCCTGATTGGCTAAAGGAATTGTTAGGATGCCTATAAATAGCCAGATTTTGGCCGAGGGTTTCATCAAATTTTTAGTTGAAAATTTTGAGCTTGGGAGAAATTGGGGGAAATGGATAAAGGGCTTTTTTTCTCCACGTGAGGGAGAAGATTTCTAGAAAATTTGAGGAATTTTGGTGACATTTTGAGGGTGTTTTGAAGCTTTGCCAAAAAAACCAGGCTTCATCGGACATGCACTGTAATTGGCCAAATTGAGGGGATTTTGGTTGGATTTTCAAGCCATTAGGCGGTCTATCATGTTTGGAAGGAAAAATAGAGCAAGAAAAACAAAGAAAACGAGCAAAACCAGTGGCCGACTAACAAGAAGAAGGCGGGAAAAGACAACCGGAAAAGGTGCATGAAAAGCATGCGCAAGGCACGTGTGGTACGAGCGTGTGTAAACGTGTGAGGTAAGAAAAAAATAGGAAAAAAAATATAGAAAAAAAAGGAATTTTTTTAAAAAATAATAAATCAAATTTTATTAATTTTTCCTAAAATTTGGTCAAGAAAAATATCATGGCACGTGTTTCGAGACAGAGCATAAATTTTGAAGAAGCTTAAACAGCTAGATCAAGGTGAGTTATTTTTCTCAAAAATTTATATGGGAAATGATTTACCTAAATTGAGTGTGAATTTCACGAGGGTTGCCAAAATATATGTGATTTATTTGCATCTTGTCATATATGTGCATGTTATATTGTCTCGATAATTATGAAATTGCATTGGGCATGAAATTATTGGCATATCAATAATTGTGTCATTCATATTGACCATGGTGGGATAAGACGTTACTCTAGTAGCGTGACCTGCATTTTCCTAAGTGAATTTTGCTGGAATGATAATAAAAGTATCCCGTACCATGTGTGATTGCTAGGATGACTGTTTAGGGCTTCATGTTGGGACTAGAATGTTACTGAAAGCTACCTTAGGGTGTCAAATGATTCATGTCCATGCATTCATGAATTCATTATTTTAAACCCTCATTTAAAAGATTCATTTTTTAATTTAGACTTTGTCCTTGAAATATACAAAGTTCCAGGTGAGAAGAGCAGTGGGAAAGGAAAAGAGGTTGCTGAGATGTGATTGTACTAGTAGTCATGTAATGGTCCTACACTCGTTGATCGAGGCTGTCGAGCCGATCAGATTAGTGTAGGTATTAGGACTGGTTTGCAACTAGGATGCTCCCCAGGTCATCTCCCAATGAATTGTCAACGAACTGTCAAAACAAGATTAAATGAGGGGGGGTTATGATGAAAACCGAACTTAAAAACGCTCAAGAATGAAACAAAGAGGAATTCCCGACCAACTAAAATGTAACCCGCTACAAACCCTACCTCCTCACCACGGTAATCCCCGTCTCACTTATGAAAATAATCTGTTTGGTTTGATTCTACTCTTCTACAACCGTAAAAGATTAAATCAAAACGAGCAATCGCTCATACAATAATATGCCATTTCTTTCTAATCAAAGCCTCAACCGAGTACGTCAATTAAACCTACCCAAAGATCATGCATGCAATCAAACAACCGCGTAAAAGAAACATACATAAAATTAAAGAAGGAAAAGAAACGAAATCATCAATAAGAACATGAGAATCGAGTTCCAAACCGGATTCGACTACATGACCGAGACTCAAACTGGGCAAGGGGTACTGGAATGTAACAGATTACAAGCGAATTAGCCTTCCATAGAAGCGGTGAAAATCCTCCAAAATCGGCCACCCTAATGCCTCTTAGCTAGCTCTTATTTATAGGGTTTTGGAAAAGAAAAACCTAGGCTAAATGGGCTTAGGGATTGTTTATTACATATGGCCCATAATTTAATTAATTAAATAGGGCCCAATGGATTCTAAATTCACCCATAACCCATAATGAAGTATGGTTGCCTCTTTAAACTCGATATCCGTCCACTTTGCGAAGCCCACTTGCACCTCTATTGAAATAGCTCAAATCTGCCAAATAAGAATAAAAATAGTGTGAAGCCCAATAAAATAAAATAAACACAAGACACATGAAATAACCTAAATAGAGTGCAATGAAGATGGAATAAGAAGGATAAATAATATAAAATATGCACGCTATCACCCGTGCTAGGACAAGTTGTGAGAATCTCGATAATAAGTGGCATGTTATAGCTATTTACATGTTATTTTGTCTTCCTGATATTGTAATTTTTATGGTTATTAAAACAATATTGTACGGTTGATTTCCTTTGTAATTGCAATATCGCATCAGGTTTCGATTCTACTTCCACAAGTATTTAATTTACCATTCCTTAACTTACAATTGGAATGCTAAATATTTATGTATGGGGATTTTGATCTTAGATTATAAAGGTTCCTGAAAAAAAGAAATCTCGGACTAGTGACACGTCTTGGGGGGGTAGGTTGTTACATACACCCACTAGAGCTCGTAGTCTACCGCAGCATGCATACTGTGGTAGGACAGCGGTGGGATACAGCCATTAGAGCTCGAAGACCGTAACATGCATACTGTGGTAGGGCACAAAATTCGATTGGAAATTGTGATTCGAGCCCATTTCTTCCAAGTGAACATGGATGGATGTCTTTCCTGTGCAGGACTGTAAAAGCCTAAAGGGTCATAAATAAAGGCTTATTCTCCATAACTCAAGGGACAACCACGGAATGAAAAGAAGAGATCAAATTGAAGAAAGAGAGAAGAGGTTTTGAAGAAACTCAAGAGTTGGGTTGTATTTTTCTTTTCTTTCACATATCCCAGATCATGAATTCTTACTCTATTATTCTTATATCTGTTGAAATCATGTCCAGCTAGGTCTCTTGCAACTAGGGTTAACGATGAAACCTCGTTTCTTTTTTGTTTAGTTTGAAGTCACTCATTTTAGTTGTGTTCTTGTCTTCCAGGTTGATTATTTATTATACTCTGATTTCATTTTGATGCTTAATCGCCATTAAAGCCGTGTATGTGATTTATATTGCTTTTGAGAGATTTAATATGAATTAGCACATGATAATAAACAACATAAGGTCCTATAATAGATAGAGATACTATTATGCCTTGTGAAATCATTTGAGATGATCATTGAGAGTGAATGCATGCTCATATATTCATAGGTTGATTAGAGATAATTAATCTCATATATACATAGAATCGAATAACCATCGAGAGAGGCTTTTGGTCGTCATAGGATCATTTATTTTCAACTTAGGACAAGAAGTGGCAAACTCGAGTAATGAAGGATTAAATCATATAAAAAATGGCGGTGAATTCATAACCCTTAGTACCTTAGATTATTGAGTTTTTAAATCAAAATAATTGCTCTTGGGCATTCGTAATTTGTGAAATAGTTCCAAGTAGTGTAGAACCAACTGTTAATAGGCTTAAAATTGTGTGCGTAATTTGTTAAAATTAAGCGTGATTAAAGTAGGAGTTAATAGCCAATCCTCATGGGTTTGACACTCCACTCATCAATATATTACTTGTTACGATTTGTCCACTTGCGAGATAAAATCGAAGAATAAGTTTTTGGTGCCATTGATGGGGATTGGTTCTTTTGATTATTGTTTTAATTAAGATTAGCTTTAACATTCGTGTTGCTTCCTTTAGTTTCTAACCCTGAACTATTTCGATTTTTGTTATGTTAGGATCGAGATAGTGCATGCGTCATTCAAAAAGTCTTGATATTGTCGATTTTGATACAGAGATTGAACAAAATTTTCAACGAAAATGGCATGAATAAACGGAAAAGAGGGAACAACAACAAAATACTATGGGCGACTACACCAATTAGCTCGCCCTAGTGATGCGTGTAATTGAAGTTAATGAGAGAGATATCTTGATGGGGTTTTTATGATGCCTCTAGTCATTGAGAACCAGTCTAGTATATTTACCCTCCATATGGGCACGACAACTTCTAGTTGAGACCGGATGTGATTAATTTATTCTCCAACAACATACCTTTCTACAGACGAACCATACTACTACTTCTCTCGCTTTCTGGAATATTGTAGAAATTTCAAGTATCAAGGTATCAGTAAATAAGCACTTAAGATGAGACTTTTCCTCATACTTTGGAAGATAAAGCTCAAGAGTGGTTGGACTCATTACCATCTAGTTGTATTACTTCATAGACAGATTTGATTCATAAATTTACATTGAAATATTTCCCATTTGCTAAGATCAACAAGCTTAAACATGAAATCTCGACCTTCCAACAAGCTGAATCTGAAAAACTTTCATGAGGCATGGGAATGGTTCAAAGAGTTGCTTAGGAAGTGCCCTAGTCATGGTTTTCCTTTACTAGCACAAAATCACTATTATTACGCTAGGCTAACCCCTTATAACCACTCTACAGTTAACTCTACAATAGGTGGCTCTATTCAAAACAAATTAGCCAGGAAACTATATGATCTCTACAAAACAGTGAGTGAGCAGTTCGTAATGTGGCCGAACAGAAGTTCACATAAAAGAATAGCTGGATTGCATGAGGTGGATGTGAATACCTTGATGCTTGCTAAAATTGATGCAGTGTCAAAACAGATGGAAGCGTTAAAATATTCTTCATCTGCTAATATGGGGCAAGTATCTCTCCCTTTTTGTGTAACTTAGGCAAATCATCAGTCATCTGAATGTCCACTAATCATCACGGATCCTTTATCAACTGAGCAAGCAGCCTATGTATAAAATTTCCAATGCTAATAGAATTTTTAGCACCAACAAAATAACCCATTCTCTCATACATACAATTCAAGTTGGAGACACCATCCTCATTTCTCATATGGTAACAATCAAAATATTCAAAATCCACCAAAACAAGGACCACAAGAGGAAAAAGAAGGATGGGAAGAAATTGTCTTAAAGCTTCAAGAACAGACTAATGCAGCCATAAAGAATATAGAGAATCAAATTGGGTAGTTGGTTAAAATCCTCACTGAAAGGTAACTGGGCACGTGGCCTAGTAACACAAAAGTCAACCCAAAGGAGTAAGTAAATGTAATCACAACAAGAAGTGGAGTGCATCTACAAAAAATTCATGTTAAGAGACTAGGTGTGCCTAAAGAAACTAAGACAGTTCAAGAGGAAATAGATCAACCTGACGAACCCAAAATAACAACTGAACAAAAGAAAGTAATTCCTCCACCGGTTAAGCCGTATGTTCCTCCAATTCCATTCCCTCAAAGGTTGTGCAAACATAGATTGGATAAACAATTTGAGAAGTTCTTAGAGATATTCAAGAAGCTCCACATAAACATACCATTTGTTGATGTTTTAGCTTAAATGCCCAACTATGCAAAATTCATGAAGGAAATCTTATCAAATAAAAGGAAACTAGAGAAGCATGAAACCATCATGTTAATGGAGGAAAGAAGTACCATATTGCAAAACAAACTACCACTGAAACTAAAAGATCCAGGGTGTTTTACTATTCCTTGTACCTTTGGTAGTTTATACATTGAACGAGCTTTATGCAATTTGGGTGCCAATATCAGCCTAGTGTTTTACTCCATTTTCAAGAAGCTCGAGTTAGGAGAAGCAAAGCCCACAACGATATCATTGCAACTTGCAAATCGATCCGTGAAACATCTATGTGGAATTGTTGAAGACATATTGGTAAAAGTGAATAAGTTTATATTCCCAGTTGATTTTATTATTTTGGATATGGGAGAAGATAGGGATGTCCTGCTTATTTTGGGTTGACCTTTCCTAGCTACTAGACCAACACTAATTGATGTGTAAAAAGGGCAACTAATGTTGAGGCTAAATGAGGAACATATTACATTCGACGTGTTCAAAGCACTCAAATTCCCTAGTCCTTTAATTTATTGTTTCTAGATTGATATTGTAAATAGAGAAGCAACTAATACTTTCACATTGGATGACCTATCAGATCCTTGGGAATCATGCATTATTCATCACAAGATGAAACTCTAATTAAGCTGCTATTAAAGAATGTGTTAGGTACTTACAAGGACCAGAACCCATCAGAAAGGGGAAGCATTATGTGGAACTGGGCATAGGTCCTCCACAACCTTTACCTTCTATTCAACAAGCTCCTAAACTTGAGTTAAAGCAGCTACCATTTCATCTTCGATATGCTTATCTAGGTGAATCCTTTACTCTTCTAGTTATCATTACAAATTCTATTAGCCAAGAAGAGAAGATAAATTACTCCGGGTGCTTCGAGAGTACAACTCAGCCATTGGATGGACTATAGCAGATATTAAAGGCATTAGCCCATCTATTTGCATGCACAAAATACTCATGGAAGAAACCTATAAGCTAGTAGTATAACATCAGCACAAACTTAATCCTCATCTTCAAGAAGTGGTCAAGGCTGAGGTATTGAAGTTACTTGACACTGGGATTATTTATTCCATATCAAATAGTGTGTGGGTTAGTCCTGTTCAAGTGGTGCCAAAAAAGAAAGTTATTAAAGTGGAAAAAGAATGAAAACAACGAGCTTATACCAGTTCAACCAACTATAAGATGACGGGTTTGCATAAACTATCATAAGTTGAATGAGGCAACTCGGAAAGATCACTTTCCCATGCCATTCATTGATCAAATGTTGGAGTGACTAGTAGGCCATTCTTACTATTACTTCCTTAATAGCTATTCGAGATACAATCAAATTCCAATAGCTCCAAAAGATCATGAGAAAACAACATTTACTTGTCCATACGGCACGCTTTCTTACAGAATGATGTCTTTTGGTTTTTGTAATGTCCCTTCCAGGTGTCACTGTTCATTGATGTTAATCTTCTTAGATATGATGGAGAGATTTATTGAAATATTCATGGATGATTTCTCAGTTTTTGGTACTTCATATGATGAATGTCTAAAGAATTTAACTCTTATTTTAAAGCATTGTGAAGAAACGAATCTAGTGCCGAATTAGGAGAAGTGCCATTTCATGGTTTAAGAAGGAATTGTATTAGTAAATCAAATTTTAGTCAGGGGTATAGATGTAATGACTAGGTAATGGGTAAGAACATGTTACGGGTGATCATTGTAATTAGTGGCTGGGGTGTCTATTTTGGGGTGGTTGGATGAATGGATGCACCTTCGACGTTAAGAGTATCGAGAATTAAACTATTTTTATGGGTCAAAGGTTAAGGAACATATGATTATGATGATATGAGTATCCGTATTAAGTCGAATGAAAAAAAAAAAAAAAACAACAATAAGGCCGGGTAAAGTAATGGGGTCAAGTAAGTGGAAGTCGAAAAAGAAGAGTAAGGGAATTATAAGAGGAATTATTTATGTGTTGAAGGGTTAAGCTAATAGGGGAGAGTGTAGGGTATACGAGGGTTGGTAAATACAAAAGTATAGCGGCCTAGGTGTGTAAGGTCAAATGGAAAAGAAGAATGAGGGTGGGACGTTGAGGAGTTTGAGTTAGAAGTGTTTGGAAGTAAGGTGTTGTAGGAAATTAGCTTTTGTCGATCAACAAATGGGGATTAGGTTGTTGACCATTTGGTGCAAAAGGGATTGGCGATCGACAGATGGTGTGGAGGTTGTCGATCGATTTAGGGGAAAAAAGGGAACTGTCAACCAATGTCCTTTGTTTATAGACCGTTGGTTGAATTGGTAACATTTTGCAGGTATTTGCATTCTGCCTGTCGATCGATGGAGATGAAGCTATCATCCGATTATTATTGGGGCACGATTTCCCAGGTGATTTACGTATAAATTCATGAGGGATGAGGGATGAGGGAGAGGAAGTCGGTTGAAGCTTGGAGAAGTAGAGGCAGTGGGGATTTTCCTCTCTTCTTCTCCTTCTCCTTTTCCTTTCCTTTTTTTCTTTTTCTTTCTCTAATCTTATTATGTCCTTCTTCCTTGTGTTGTTTATGGTTTTGGGACTCCAAGATAAATGGGTGTGTTCCAAGGGTATCTTTTTCTCCTTGGTTCAGCCATCCAAAGCCTCCAAAGGCAAGCTCTCTTCCATCTTTCTCCTTAAAAGGGGCAAGTTTTGTATTGGGATTGGTCTCTATGGAAAGTTCTTCCTCATATGAGACAAGCCTATTTGTTTTACACCCTTGGGTGGTTGTGAGCCCACCTTCCCTTGTGGGGGTGGATGTGAGTCTTGTTTCTCCTTCTTGCTTTAATCCTTTAGTGTTATTACCCTTGAGATTTAATGGAAGAAAATCCCCATTTTGAGGAAAGGGGTTCATATTTTTCATATATGCTGAAGGTTTGTAAATATCTCTAGTTTCTTATTGGTTTTTATTAAACTCCTTTTAGGCCTCAAATAGGGTCTTGTATCACCCTATAATTCTTGTGGAATAATTCCTAACCATGTAGGATAGGTTCCTCGAGGGTATGGAAGTGTTGTGTATCCAATTTGGTGTGTTGTATGCGGTTTTAAGGGTGCTAGTCTAGCTGCGCTTAACCTTGTGCATTTATTTAAAACAAACACATACAAAATAAACAAAGAAGAAACAAGCATGCAGGCACAAGGCGTTTATACTCACCAGTGTATGAGTGTGCGCTGTAGCACAATTTAATTTTCTGGGTAAGTCCAGGTCGATTCACTGGGAGATTAAAACAGAAATGAAATGCAATGAAAGATTTTTATGTGCTGAACGAGTTTGTCAGACCAGTTCAGCTGAACGATTTGTTTTTTCAAGATTAAAAAGACGATGTTTGTGTATGGAAGGAAATCTTGGGACAAAGCAATTTATGTGCTAGCCCATTGATTTACCAAAGAGATATCAAAATACTTAACATCAACGGATTAAAATTGAGGCTATGCAGTTAACTATATTCCAAAATGATGATAGCTCTAAGTTAAGCACTTTCCATACATGGCATGAGAAAGTCTGGATTAAGCAACTATCATAACTCAAAATACACTTAACATACCTTGAGATTCTACCAATAATCACAACTCAAGATAATGATAATTCTAAGTTAAGCACTCTCCATACATGGCATGAGAGAGTCTAGATTAAGTAATTACCATAAATTGGATTGCAATTAATGAACAAAGATCAATAATTTAGATTAATCAAATGAGTTTGGGTATGAAAACATTTCCAATTTAAGTAACCTCCATACATGGCATGAGAGAGTCTAGATTAAGTAATTACCATAAATTGGATTGCAATTAATGAACAGAGATCAATAATTCAGATTAATCAAATGAGTTTGGGTATGAAAACATTTCCAATTTAAGTAACCTCCATACATGTCATGGAGATCTAACTTAGGATTATGCTTTAATCCAAACCCATAAATTCAATTTACACTCTGCTCAATTAAAATCAACCTACTGTTAATTCATTAGGAGTTCGGCTCTCTTAGGCAAGCAGTGGCACTAGACATAGTCATTGCCTTGGCCCAAGTTTAAGCTTAGCCACACATCTCCAACTAAAAATTAAAGAGACAGGAACTAAAGTGCTTGAATGTAAATACAAAAATTAAAATTACTGAAACATAAATGAACAGTTAATGGAAGTTGCAGAATGTAAACGTGCATGAAAAGAAATTACAAAATGTAGATAACAGAAATAAAGAACACTGTATTGATAGAACAAAATGAAGAACATGAAATTGCTAGAATTAAAGAACAAAAGAGAAAAGAAGCAAAACACAAGAACAAGATGATGAACAATGCTCTTTTCCTCTTATTCTGGTTAAATGGTGGATGGGGACTCCCTCTTCTTCTTGATACTGTAGTCTATTTATAAGCTAGTAGTAATAGAAACCCTCAAATATCTCAACAATCTTCTGAAACATTTTGCATATTACTTTTGTCCGTTCTCTGCCAAATTCAGCGTGCTGTCTTGAAATAGCTTTATGAGGCACACTAATGCGTGATCTGCTTGGAATAAGTTCTCATGTAAAACATCACACCCTAGCTACTGTCTCTGTGTATTTCTTCTTCATGGGCTGAGCTGGGATTTAAAGTGATCATTACATTTGGGCCTTCAATCGTTACTTCACGTTGGGCATCAAATTGGGCATGCACAGCTGGCCTTTAAATGGGCTTTAAATTGATCTGCAAATTGGACTTGATTTGAGCCTGCCTCCAGCTCCTGGTTCATGCTGTAAGCAATTGAGGATATTATTAATATATTATATATGTTATGCATCACGCATGCTGCTTCCAATTCAAGTGAACATATGTTATATATTATATATTATATATGCTTTTATGGTATATTATATGGCATGCACGCATGTATATGTATGGAATATATATATGTTTTATATTTATATAGGTATTATCTATATAATAAAACAGCACAGTTTTTGAATTGTCTAAAATGTGTAGACATTTTGATGGCTGTGATCAATTTCTAAAATATTGAGGGCTGGGATTAAAAAATTTCTCGCCCAACAATCCCAATCTCTACCTCATTTCATTTATCAGAAGCCATCAAATCTCACGCAGTAAGCTCTCACCTCTCTCACTCTCTCTCACCTCTCACTCTCTGCATCACTCAAGCTCTCACCTCTCACCCACTCTCTCTCTCTCCTCTCACTCTCTGCATCACTCGCTCTCACCTCTCACTCTCACACTCTCTATCTCTCCCCCACTCTCTCTCTCAAACCCACCCCGGTGGGTCACATTGTCCGTCGAAGTAGCAGACACGGGGGAGGTTTCCCACGGCGGCGAATGGCTGATGGCGGTGGCCTCTCTCTCTCTCTTCCTCTCTCTCACAAACCCACCCCCTCCCTCCGCCGTTGGCTGCTGCGGCCAGATCTCAGTTACTGTGTATATGTATGTGTGTGTTGTGTGTGTGTGATATGTGTGTGTTGTGTGCATGTGGTCTGCATGTATCTATGTATATATTATATATATGGGTGTGTGCGACGGCGTGTGTGTGTTTGTGATGTTTGCTGTGTATATGTATGTGTGTGTGATGTTTGTTGTGTATATGTATTTGTGTTGTGTGCGTGTGTTCTGTGTGTATATATATATATGGGTTTATATATCAATCTCTATGTGTGTGTTTGAGTTGTTGTTTGGTTGATTTGAAAAGGAGGGTAAGAGAAATGAGAATGAAAGTCAGATTCTTGGCTCTCTGTGTTAATATGTGCATTTGAATTTGTTTAGGGTGAGTTGAAAAATGGAAGTTGGAATCTTTTGCTGGGAAGTTTTTCTTTTGGTTTCATTTCAGATACATACAGTAATATACATACATATAATATAGATAATGTGTTCGTCTTTGTTTTCAACTTTTATCTTATTATTTTAATTATAATTGGTGTAATACAGTAATATATGATATTTCACTCTTAGTAATAAAATAGTTTTGATAATGACTATATGAAAATCAATTTCTACTATGTGGATTATATGAATGAGAAAATGAATTTTTAGTATATAAGCTTTGAAGCAAGATATGAAAACTTATAGAAGAAATATTGAGTATGGTTGAGAGTGATTTGAAAAACTTGCTTGTTGAGAGTGATTTGTTTCAAAATATACTTTTGATAATCTCAACTTGCTTTTAAGATAATCAAAAAGAGTTTCTAACAGAATCAATTAAGGATGTATTAAAAATTCAAGATTTTCTATAGAATAGTCGACTATCAGGATCATTCTGTCAACTATGCTTCAAAATAGTCGACTATTTTTAATGTTCTGTCGACTATTTAAGCATCTGTCGACTATTTCAGCAACTGTCGACTATCGAGTAAAAATAGTCGACTATGCATTCTGATCTGTCGACTATTTTTGTTCATAAAATTCAAAAATTTCTTCTCATTTCAGCAACTGTCGACTATTCAAGTATGTCTGTCGACTATTGGATTTTTGTATTAAAAATAGTCGACTATCAATATATGTCTGTCGACTATTCTTAGTTTTACTTGTAAAAATAGTTGACTAATCTTTTCTTCTGTCGACTATCATGTTTCACAGATTTTATAACGGCTAGTTTTTGATGCATTAAATGCTCGCCAACCACCCACAACGGTCCAAATTTCAAATATACCCTCCATCAACTATAAATAGGTGGTTGAAGATGCATTAAAGGCTGCTGAAAACATATTGGATATCTTGAACGATCGTGCCTTCACTGTTACATCGAGCTTTAACTTTTCTCTCTGTATTTTCATTTAAGAGGCTTTGATATTTTACTGTTATATTACTTTTAAGCCTCGATCTTACATTTAAAAGGGAGAGCTTGTAACTAAGAGTTGTACTCTTAGAATCTCCATTTCATTCTCTGTAATTTTTTTTTCCTAGCGGTAGCTAGAGGGCCCATTAAGTTGGGAGGTTGTAAGTTCCCTAGTCAAGGACTAGAGGACCTGCTCATATTGAGTAGGGGGTTTGAGAGTAAAGATTGGTTTTAAAATCCTTAGTTGATAGCTAAGGTAGTGGACTAAGCTTGGAAAGCTGAACCACTATAAATACGTGTCCTCACTGCTCTCCAATTTTTTTTTCTTCCTTTGTATTTCTGTTTCTACTAACTTTGAATGCTCATTGATAAAATTCTATATTTACTCTTCACTATTTGAAAGTATCTTTGCTTCTCAAAAGAATTTTTTTTAATTATACCAATTCACCCCCCCTCTTGGTGTGTGTCACATAAGTTCAAATCTATCAATATACGCATAATGTGTGTATATAGTTTTAATGCATATAGTTCCTTTAGTTGAGCTATATGATTGAAGGCCAATAATATACCATTTTAGTTTAGCTATTTTAATACATTGATAGCTATAATTTGAAAGCAGAGATAAGTTGTTGGGTGGTGGGAAAAGAGCATGGTACCCTTTTGCATGCCTTTTTTTGTAGAGAGATGGGGAAAGTGGGTATTTGTAAAAAGAAGAGAACCTTGCAAGTGGGTATTTGTGAAAGGTCCCATAGGTTCATGCTGACTCTAACTTAGTTCCAACGTGCACAACCAATATAATATAATATATATAGTGATTTTTGTTAATATAATATATAGTGATTTTTTACTATTTTCTTTAAAAAAAAGTATTATATAATTTATTTTGATTGTAATTTAATTGTTATTTCGTATTATATTTGTTAATAATATTAATACAAATATATTTACAATATATGCTCATTTTTACAATTTGAACTATATTTTTAATATATAAATAGTAAATACCATCGTACATTAACCATCATACAATTTGCTCATTTTATTTAATTGACATTCTTTAATTAAATTTAACTAATTGATTAGATCCAATTTATACATTCTCTTTTTTTCTTAAAATTTTAAAATAAATTACGTAAATATTAATGTATTTTGGTCTATTAACAAAGTTTTAGATAAATTACAAATTTTTAGATAATGTATTTTGGTCTATTAATACAAGAAATGTCACTTTTTATTTTATGTAAATGTATTTTTTGAGTTGTGTGGACATAAAGAAATGATGATTTATGAGTTATGATTTAGAGAGCTCTTATATTGTTTTATATTTAAATTTTGTTTTTCACCTTTATTTCATATAATATAGCTTTAGTTTTAATTAAGAATTTTTTTTGTAAATTTATTTTTAATAAAAAATTAAATTTACATACTGATGCTCTTAATAAAATAAAAATAGAATTATTTTTAATGTAGGATGATTTCTCTATAAGCTAGAAATTGTTATTATACCTTAAAAAGTTAAGCCTAAAACCAAGTAAATCCTTTATAAAGATCCAATTTGCCCAGAAACCCACTTAACCCAACATTAATGGTGAATCAAATTGAAAAAATATTAAATTTAATAGTAATTTTAAATTATCTAATCATATATTATTATGTAACTAAACTGTGAATATATGGCACCAGAAAATAAGGAATATTATTTTATTTTTAATTTTATCAAAAAATATTAATTATCATGTGTCAAATTTTTATATTATGTCATCTTACTTAAATTATTCTTACCCATGTGTCGTAGTCAATGGCACTGGCGAGAGTTGAAAGTTTAAAAACTTTTGCACTGAATGTATTTTAAGCATTATTTAAAAAGAAAGTGAGAGTGAGTGATTTGTTGTGGAGCTATCTAACAAAATTGGTCTGAGAAGGAAGAGTGTTTGTTTGGAGTTATTTAAAAAGAAATTGTCTGTTTTAACATTTATGTGTAATATAGCAAGAGAGTTTATGTTTTTTTTTTTTTGTGCACCTTTTTAAGGGAGTATAATATTCTATGTTGTATTTTAAAATTTTTTGGTGAATCTTCACTATGACTTTGTTATCCGTTGAAATTTATTTATTCTTTTGCATAAATTTATGTTTGGAATTTCGAAGTGATAATTATTCATACTAAGTTTTGATTTTGGTTTTAATTTCATTTCTATAAAATTGTGCTCCGATTTTAATTTTATCATTTTAATGTGATTCTTAAAAAACATTTATTCTAAACATTGTGGGGGCCCGAGAGTGAGATGGCGATGAGGGGGGTAGGAGGGAAAGACGGCGGATGGGGGTGGGGCGTTGCGAGGGCTGGTAAGGGGGTGATGGCCATTCGAGATAACCCGCAGGCCACCGATTGGCCATTGTCAGGGGCACTTGAAGCCCTCGACTAGCGACGGTCGGGGACTCTAAAGGTCCCTGGCGGCGTTTGGTATGTATTGTTTGATATTTAATTTTTAATTTAATTTCTTCAGATTATAGAGCATTGATGTGCTTTATTATATAGATTTAGTAATTTTGTTTCTTTTTATTATAAAACGTTAACAAGTATACAATAATTTTTATTTTTATTTTTGGTTTCTTATTTATAATTTTTTTTGGCAATATTAATGAACATTATTGCATTTTTTTTTTTGCAATATTAATGAACATCAATGGTGAATCAAATTGGAAAAATATTCAATCTAATGGTAATTTCACATTATCAAATTGGAAAACTTTAACCCATTTTTTGTAAAGTTTTAACCCATTCTTTTGGTGTATAATAATATAATATTTAAATTTCTTATGTTATTATAATTTGATATCAATAACACTAACTGTATGCATTTTAATTTTAATTTCTTTTAGATTGCAAAGTAAGTAAAGTGTTGTACATTATTTGATAACCATATTCAATGTTTGATTATTTCGCATTTAAATTTAATGTTCGATTTTTTTTAGTTATATCGTGCCTTTAGGCACGGGTTATCCCTAGTATTTATATATATTATAATATATTTATTTCATTATTACTATTTTTTTATATATTATATATATTTATATTATTTTTTTAAACTTGCATATAACCACAATTTGCATATAAATATTCAATTAAAACCAATTTTAAGATTAAACTAGAGGTATAAATATAATAAAATTTTGATATTTTTGAGCATCAATCATAGTCATAGAGGCTGTTGTAATACCCGGTATTACGTGGTATTGAAAAATAAATAAATTTGGATTATTTTGTCAGGCCTCGGGTGGTCTGGAAAGCCCAAGGGTCAATCCCGATAAATTAATTAATAAAATTGCTGAATTGGTGGCTGGGAGTGCCTCGGGACTTGGATGTCCAGGGAAGAGGGCAAGGGATTGGTGAGCGTCTTGAGATGAGGCTAATGACGCTGGTGGCGGTCCGATTGGGAATAATTTTCGAAACAAATTCTGTATAAACCTAAGTGGGTGCCAACACCGAATAATCGGAGGAGGACCTCCTGGAAGCTGAGGGGATACTAGGGGTGGTTCGGTTTTCTGAGTAAGGATACCCTTAAGTGTCTTCGGGTCGAATAAAGGTCCCGTGTAGGCGCAGGGACGAGGTCGGTATTCCCGAGTAGCGGTCGGTTATTAATTTCGAATAAATCGAGATTTTGAGTGGCTTAAGAGTAATTAATTAAAGCCTTGGGAGGGCCCAAGAGCAATTATAAGAAATTCCCAAGTGTAATTAAAGTGTTTTAAGTGGAAATAATGTGAAGTTGGGGAATTAGTTTAATTTATGTATTATATATTTATGTATATTCATGTATGCGTGGGAGAGGAAGCTTCCTAAATGTCACCTCTAGTATTTCAAAATGAGAGAGAGAACAGAGGAGAACGGGAGCAGAGGGGAGTGAGATCAAGATAGAATGAGAGAGGAAGCTCGGAGCCGAGCTTGAAAGAGATCGGGAGAGAGAAGTGAGACCGAGCGAAGGAGGAAGCTGGCCGCTCGTAGGCGGCCTGAAGCAAGCAGCCTCGGCCATGGCTGCTGCTTGAAGCAGCCGCGATGGTGGCTATGGCCGAGTGAAGCGGCAGTAACGGCTGCGGCCTGAAGCAGTGGTGGACCAATGGTGGTGCACGACGAAGCTGCATTAGCAGCAGCAGGAGGCGACGGTGGAAGCGATTGAAGCAGCTGCGGTGGTTGGTTCAGCCATGGCTGTTCAGCGTCTTGAAGGGCGGCCGATCAGTGGTTTTCGGTGGCGGCGCTGTGCGCGAGGGTTATAGGTGTGGGAGGCTGGCGGAGGCTAGGCCAGTGGTGGCCAGCGACGGCGGTGGCAGCCGCGCAAGCGCGCTGTGCGCGCAGGCTTCGCGAGGAAGAAGATGAAGGAACAGTGCGCGCGCGGGAGAAGCTAGAGAAGAAGAAGAGAAAAACAGAAAAGAAAGAAAAAAAAGAAAAAAAAAGAAAAGAAAAATCTGGAAAAATGGGAAAAATAGAAATAAATTCCAGAAAATTCTGGAATAATTCTAGAAATTATTTGGGGCTTGAGGAGCGTGTCGGAAGCTCGAAAATGGGGTTTTGGGTGCAAGTGGCAGCTCGGGAGCCAACGCTGGTGTGGGCGTCTGATCGGTTTTCTCCTTCAAATTAGTGGAGGTAAATTAATTTAATTATTTTCAAGTTATTTTCATTATGTGAGATAATGAATTGTGTTGTATTGGTTGGATTGAACCCTCGGATGGGGTTGATTGGAAATTGTTAAGTGATGGTTTGGTGGTGTGTGGCGAAGTTGGGGGCATTGGTTTAATGCCGAATGTTAATGGAGTTGGGTTGTGTGTGTTTGCATCTAGGTTCGACCGGGGAGGCGGTGATCCTAGAAGAGCTCGGGGTTCGGGCTAGAGTTCGTGCCGAGGCAGAGATGAGACTTCGAGCCAGGTAAGGGATGGCCCCATGTGGAGGTGGCCTTGCAAGTTGGTAAATGTGTTTGATAATGTTTTTATGTTGCATTTGCATGTGGTGGTTAACACTTGCGTGATGCGAGATCTAGTGGACCTGTGGCCATATGGAGGACTAGTGTTGTGAGGGCTGATAGGTTAATGCCTCAAACCTCGGAGGGTTGTGAGGATGAGTGGGCCTAGCTTCATTTGCATGCATTGGCATACATAAACATGGTTATATTCATATTTACATGCATTGCACCCTTATTGAGTCTTTATGACTCATGAGGTTTTACCTCATGTGTAGATGATACAAGCCCAGATGTAAGCAGGGGTGGCGTCGGGAGGCTGTTGTGGCAACTAGCGGTGTTGCTCGAGTTGTGTATTTTATTACCTCTTGTACGTAGCCATGTGGTGATATGTATGTTTACCCTTGTGAGTGAATGTATGTGTTGTTAAGCGTTAAATGTATTTATTTGTTGTAATCATCATAGTGTGATAAATGATTGTGTGAGATGGCTCGTTGTATAAGTGGCTTTAGTTGTTGAAGCCAAGTTCAGACCGAGTAAAGATCAGGGAGGTATGTTCTCATAAATCCCCAATACTCAGCGATGTGGTTGTTATGCTAGCTTTGTGCCTGGGTCACCTCTGGCTTGCTATGGGGCGAGCTGAAGAGAGGTAAAGCTCACTCGAGTTTCGGGTCTCGGTTAGCTGAGTTTTTCTTGTTTGAGTTGAGACTGATTCCTGAGTGGAGCGAAGGGAAGGACGAAGCCTAGTTCCCACCTAGGGCGTTTTCTGTTGAAACATAGTCCAACCCTTCGGTTGTGGTTCGTCGGGTGAGTAATCCAGTCGATTATTTACCGGTGGTGCCCGTAAGTGGGAGCGGGTCATTACAGCTGTCGATCGTTGGGTGCCTTGCAGATGGGAACTGTCTACTAGCTTGAGAGGTGATGTGCCTAAAATACAAATGAAATACTAGCATCTCTTGTTTGATAAGAAAATTCGCCACAAATAAGAAAATACCAATTTTGATTCGCCACACTCTAGAAAGAGTGATTTCATACTCGACAGACAAATTTTCAATCAAAGAAACAATCTATGCATACAGATTACTCATTCTAAATCCTATACATTTATGGGTTCAAATAAAAAATCATCACACTCATGCCTTAAATTATAAACTCAAATTGGCTAACAACATAAAAATCTAATGCGATGGAACAAGCATCAATGAAAGCATATTAATCCTCAAACAGAAAAAAAATATATGTATGCAGGATAATTGTAGGAGTAAAAAAGAGCAAAATAATCCCCTAGCACAACTCTCATTTGATCTCTCTCTCGATCTCACACCCAGCTGAGCTCTCTCCCTACTCTCATTATCTCGGCCAGCTTGCTCTCAGCCTCAGTGCCATGGCCAAAGCTCTCCCTCTTCCTCTCATTCAATTTCTCTCTCTCTCTCTCTCTATATATATAGGCGAACAACTTGGGCACCACAAGAATCTTAATGATGATTATAGCTTTCATCACCAACAAGAATCCTAGCTAACACATAGGCATTCTTTTTGGTTTCATCCTCTACTTGGAGCGTGGATCGACTAGGGCCCTTATAGTTTCAAGGGTTGGATTAATCATCTGAATGAGTGTTTGAGAGCTGTTCGGGAGCAAGCTGTTGCTTCCACAGGAAGGATTCCAACCTCTACATCATATTTGAAATCTCTATAAGGTATATTGTTAAACGCCCATTGAAAAGGTTTCGATTTTATGCATATGGTCATTTGGAAAATAAGTCTACCAAGGTGATTCTTACTTTTATTTTCGCTGCATTTATATGGTTTTTCAAAAAAGTTTTGAAACCAGTAAAACCCTTGCATTGATACACCAAGAGTTGGCATCTCCTTTCATGTGGTACATTCTTTGGCGGTTGATCGGTGCTGTCGAACAACGATAGATTAGATGAAATATAGATTTGGATTTGCAATAAGGGTGCAACCCAAAGTCGTCTCCCAACGAACTTCAAACGGATCTGTCAAAACAAGACTAAACGAGGGGGGTTGTGATGAAAACTGAAATATAAACATTTAAGAATGAAACAACAATGAAGTAAAATGTAACCCGCTACAAACCCTACCTCCTTACCACGGTAATCCTCGTCTCATTTATGAAAACAATCTGTTTTGGTTTGATGTTCTTTTGATTTGAAAAACTCTTCTACAACCGTAAAAGATTAAATCCAATCGAGCAATCGCTCATACAAATATACCGTTTCTTTCTAATCAAAGCCTCAACTGAGTACGTCAATTAAAACCATCCAAAGATCATGCATGCATTCACACAATCGCATAAAAGAAACATATATAAACTTAGAGAAGGAAAGAAATAGAATCATCAATTAAAACATGAAAATCGAGTTCCAAACTGGATTCAATAATATGACCGAGACTCAAACCGGGCAAGGGGTATGAGAATGTATCAAATCACAAACGAATTATCCTTCCATCTTCTTGGTTGAAATCGTGAGAATTCCCCCAAAATCGGCCACTTAATGTGCTTAAATAGAGCTTAGGAAAGAAACCCTAGGTTACTGCAACTTCACAGCCGATTTCAAATAGGATAAAGTGCGTTATGGGCTTCGGCCCCTTCATCAAAATTGTATATAAGGAAGAGTAGATGAATTTGGGCTTTTTAATCACTTGATTTGGATATCTGACTCCCAAGTTATGGCCTTTTAAAGAATCAGTGTCTGTGCAGCTTTCCTAATTTAACCCAGCTATCTGGTCCCGACTTTGAAGCGATGTTTGGAGGCCCAAAAGAACTCGGATTTGAACAAAACATACCATTCCAGAAAGCCCAAGAAGTCCTCTACAATATCTCTGAAGACATCATTCACGTTATGGAATTATAACTTGGCAAAATATTTGAAAGAAGCACAGAACGTCAAATCTATCAGCACATTGTCTCCAATCTCCTTGTTTCTCTTCTGCCAAAAATAAAATAAAATAGTGTGAATCCCAATTCCTATAAAATGAAATAAAAAAAAATCAAGATAAATAAAATGATACAACTAACGTGCAAAAAGACTAAATATGGGGGCTAAATAATATGAAAATATGCACTCTATCAGCGATCCTAATAGTTGTGATGGCAAGAGTTGTCATCGGTACAACGGTTGGGGTTTTCGATGAGTTCCTGATGACTGTCCGGCAAGAGTTGTCGATAGTGGATGTACAACCATGGCCTCTTTGTGACATCTCGCTTAAGGTCTATTGGATGGACAACTATCTTAGGGGAACGGTCCCAACTCTCATTCACCTTCGTTGAAATGGTCATAGCACGGGTCAAGCAGAAGGTTCTAGGATGGCCTACGAGTGGACTAGCTTGGTCCCTTATGCTTGTGGAGGTGGCTTGGTTAGCCAAGGACAAGTACTGGAGTGGACAAGGAGCTGGTTCAGGAAGTAGGTTGGTGAGTTGGTACTCAATGGGATCGCGAGAGCTCAACCGAGAGATCGAAGAGTTTGGGTCAGACGTGCAATAGAAGCAACCGGCATGCTCTTTGAGCCTGAGGTATCATTTACCTTTTTTCGCATTTCCATATTGTATGGTTATGTTATATATGCATATGGCTGCTATCATTGTGTCATGCAAGAAGCGATCCGCTTCCGCTATTTGTTTATATAGTTTTGAAAAGATTTTAAAAATCAATTGGTCTTCTTGTATCTGCCGCTTAGCATTTGTGCGCACCTCTAGTGGCATCCTTTCACCACTAAACCCTCAATATGGAAAGGGACATCAATCTTAATGTTGGGAGTTCGATCCACAATAAATTCCCCTAGGCTTGCATGACTTATATTTGACTCCATATATACATTGACTTAGTAAGCTGACCTCTGTCTCGAGAAACATAACGTCATCAAGGGAACTCTTACATCCCATGTTGCAGCCTTTGTGTCCCTTGAGAATCCAATGAAGAGACAAGTGCATCCATTGAAGCAACTATGTCATGTATCGGGCCAGCTTTCAATCCCAGCACATCCCCTAGTTGCAGACATAGGTGTCACATTGAACAGTAGAAAAAAAATATGGATATTCTTCCTGATTGGGGACGTAAGCATTATGCTCAACCACCGAAATAAAATATGGATATTCTTCTTGTTTGCTAACATAGGCATTTTGTTGAATTGCGAAAGAAAAATATAGATATTCTTTCTGATTGTGGATGTAGGTGAAGAGCCAAACTGCGAAACAAAATAATGTGGATGTAGGCACTAGGTTGAATTGTGACACCAAGATAGAGCGCCTAAATGAGCATCGCCGCCCCCCGTGCCATTAGGTAAGGCCCACATCCTTCCACCCGAATATTCTCTCTCACTTGGGTTGTTGGGATTAACCTGCGAGATGGTTTAATTTGTCTTTAGACACAAAGACGAGGGTGGTGCCCCCTCCAAATTACTAATCTTTACCTTGCACGTTCATGCATATTGGTGGAAGGAATGGGGTTTAGGAAACATTCCTTTCATGTAAGTCTACTGGTACTCACCCCCTCTACTATATTAGGGTGATAATGTCGTGTTTTCGCTCCATGTTGATCAAACCTTTTTACAAGGGGACTTTATGAGCTTCGTGAAAGGAAACGCCAACACTTGGTGGTTCGTGCAAGAGTTTTGGCCGAATTTCAAAAAAAATTCGAAAATGACATAAAAAAACACTACAAAAGAAAACAAGATCTCCTTACAAGACCTGGTATTTAATAACCATATGTAATACAAAACAAATCCATCCATAGGGCGTTTAGATTTTATACCTCACTAGAAGATTTCGTTGCTGATGAAAATGCTGAAATGCACCCGCAGCAGCTCCCGCCCTCACCAAATGGCTCCTGAACAACAGCTCTGAACAGTCTCTTACTACTCCAACTAGAAAATTGGATGACCAATTTGACCCTCGCTTGCACAATGGCCTTAGTCAGTCCAAGCTCCAAGTAATGGAAGAAGCCTGTAAAAAACATATGTTCTAGCTAAGCTTCTTGCAGCTAATGTGGATGTAATTGGTTTAGAACAAAAGGATTCCAAATCCAAATAGTCTCACTATTGGATTAGAATTGCTACAATAGAACCAACAAACAAGGAGTAATGGGGAGCAAGAGGGGATAAGGGTTTTGGAATCTGGAAGGAGAAGAACAACTATTAGCCAAGAGAGCAATAACAACAAAACAACAGGAGCTTATTTCAATCTTCTTCTTATTCCTTTTATGTCAAACCCTAGCCCAGACAAAACCGATTAAGAGAGAGAAAGGGAAAAAGTTGAGGGGAAGAGCATGCCATCTACATGTTGTCCTTCCCCTCATCCTCTCCAACATTCAATCTTCCCTAAAACATTACAGAAAACAATAAGAGAACATTCTCGAATGCCCCCTCGCTATAAGAAATGGTCAACTGATTTTGAGGAAACAATTAATCGATTTGCACCTAATCAGCAAAGATTAGTCGACCGCCTCTAAGGCTAATCGACCGACTTTATTCCCTTGTTGCAACTTTCTACAAATTGTATCTAGGCCCACCATTAACTCTTAATGGCCCTTTAATTATCTCATAATAAAATTGAGGCCCTCGTTAACTCTTAATGACATGCATATTAACTCTTAATAATGACTCCTGATAATTAAACCCATTCCTTTAACTCTTAATGATGATTAATAATTAATTACAACATTAATCTACCACTACAGTCGAATATGCATGTGACCTTCTAGGTTCATTACTAAGTAGCAATCGGGACATGTTAAACACATTGATCTACAACGAGGATCTCTCCATCTCCTCAATGTACCCCGAAAGTAAAGGATCATCTCCGAGGATACATAGCATGCAATGGAAGCGTTTTTAAAAAAAAAAAAACTTTCCTCGTATTGATTAGAATCTAGGAAACTTACTTTTCCTACGGATTACATGACGGAATGAAGCGACAGGCGGAGGATGGGCGGGAGCTTCTTCTCGTGGTGGAGACGACGGTTGTCCTGCAATCCTTCGGCTCCTTCGCATCAGAACTTGAAGGCTTTCTTTCGATCTTCCAAAGTATGACTCGAACTCGTGACCTCTCTTTCGGTGAAGAAGAGTAAAAATCGACTTGGATGAAAAACAACCAAGGAGAGAATATATAGGGAGAACCCTAGGGTTAAAACCCTAGTGGGCCAAACCCTAATGGGTCAAGTCCATTTAATTAATTTTCTAATTGGGTTAGCCTAATTAATTAATTAAAAACTAATGAACTATTATTTTATTCTAGCCCAATTAATTATGGACCATTCTGAATAAAATAATTCTCTCTCAATGTAATTCACCCAACAAGCCAAATGTATTAAATAATACATGATTTATATCGAGCTACCCCGGGGACCAAAAGACAAATTATTTATGGCTACTAAAATGACCAAAATATCCCTGCTACCTAGTAGCTATATTTTGTCATTCTAAGTGTTCCAACTATCACCATATGGTAACACTGACCCCACGAATAATTTTGCATATGCCATGTCTTTGACCTACTAGTGTAATGACGAAAATACCCCTCTACGTAACACCCATCATTTAGAAAGGAATAATGTACTAACACCTCTCTAAATGATTTCTACCATCCTTAGATCACTAGTCCAATAATCCGTGACTACTCGAATGTACTTGCTTATCACTGGGAGCTACCCAGAAGCACACACTCTTAAGTCACGTTCCTAGGGCCCTGGATTATTTGATTATTCTTGGACAATCACAAGGGGGTGAATCATAGAAACTATCTTGTATTAGTCTGTCTTAGCTAATTAGAAACCATACTCCCAACTCAAAAGGTTATTGATCTTTGATAGACCTCACCTACAGTGAATCTAAGAATATAGCTCTAGGTTCACTAGACCACCAACTAATACTCAAGTATTAGAGTTCTCATCCACGTAGTAGCAGTGATAGACTAGCTCCATGATAATTAGTACTTTGTCATTAGCTTCTATCACAGGTCCACTCTACGCATTCCGAATGCGCTTGTACAATTAGAGTAAACGGACTGTTTACTGGCTAAGGCAAGCCATCCTCCATTAGGATCTATTGCACAATGATCTTATCATGATAGAATGCCCAGTTCTATCAAAAGATCAAGAGTAATATTTTCTTGCTTATTAAGTACCCATGATTCATGCCTAACTATGAAGAACGACCCATCACATGAATCACTTACTTAATAGCATGGACACTTTTCCAACAATTAAATGCAAATAATATATGTGCCATAAATTGAATAAAAGAAACATCATTATCATAAATTAAACAAAACGTGTCTTTAGGGCATACATTTCCAACAGAAAGGTCCTGAGTGAAAACTAACATTATGTTAGAATGATCCTATTAGTAATGCAGTCATCCTTCAGGTGATCCTATTAGGGCTTTCGATTCCCATGTACTATAACCCCTCCACTAACCAACATTCCATCGAGTGAGAGCTATGGACTGTTCAAACTCACAAAACTTGATAGCTATGCCAAGATCTAGCATGATGTGATTGAGATGGCACTTCAGAACTCCTTCCGACATTAGAAACTCATTTCCAATCATGTGCACCCTTGCTAGAGGTTTGTACAATCAAAAACCACTACTGATCGCATATGATGTTCACCTTGAGGTCAATGGATCCCATTAGCAATCACCTGCCTCCATACGTTACTGCACAAAAACCACACAGTGCACATTTCCACCATGAAATATGGGCAGTTCCATGCAATGGTAAATCTTTGACACTAACATACAAGACAACTATGTTGACTCCAGTCTAAGGATTAGTAACACAATCGAAGCCAGTGACAGATTATTAATCCTCTCAGTTATATGTTCTATCACTTGTGTTACATTCAACAAATGTTCAACTAACATCCAACCACATGTTTACTATATCCATCTCATGGATTATAGTATATGACTCACCATTTTTTATCATTAGCCCATATGCTAGTCCGTAATCGATTAATCATATTCCTTTTTTGAGAAATCTAAGGACTGGGGATCACTCTAAAAAAATTCAAAATACAAGGGTCTTTATCACATATTCTTAACACTTAAGAATAAAACATTTATTAGGAAGTCTAGGGAATTATTTATATACAAATTGGAGATGTATGAATAAAGATATGACCATAAAAATATGAAAACATATTTTATTCAATTTGCAAGATATACATCATTAATCCCAATTTACATATGTCAGATGCCATCTAAATCTAGCATTAGGACACTAAT
Source organism: Diospyros lotus (assembly GCF_014633365.1). Lineage (NCBI taxonomy): Eukaryota > Viridiplantae > Streptophyta > Magnoliopsida > Ericales > Ebenaceae > Diospyros > Diospyros lotus. The sequence goes on from NC_068341.1 coordinate 27,928,950, forward strand.
ATTAACACTTCGATGTCCTCCTTCCCAATTCCATGAATAGCGTTGAATAGACAGGGGAACAATGGCAATGACTAGGTTACAGACAGGACCTACGAGTTTAAGGTGGTCAGGGGACTCGGGGACGTTCATAATCCTTAGCTGTAGGTGGTGGCAGTGGTACCCCCACTGACTTCGCATGCTAGATGCTTAATGGAGCTCTATATATTATGCTTCTTCTGGATTCTTATCAAGATTCTATATCCTATTGGATACGTATTAGAGTCTATATATCTCACAGTGTCTCAGCAGGTACATCGTTACTCTCACAATCATTTCATAATTTACATATTTTTATATATATGCAACTGCTTCCCCCCCCCCTACAAGTTGGGAAGAGCAGGTGTCCCCTAGAATAATTACACTAGGGAGTTGGGTTTTCTTTGTGTGCCCATGCGTGCGCAGGAATATAGGTGCTCGCAAAACACACAATTCCTGCTTAAAGAGGCCAAACCTTGCACATCATTGTTAGTAACCCATTATCGTCTTATAAAATTCTATTACTTCTTATTTTTGCTTTAATCATATGAATGCATACATATATACATGCACACCAAGTCTAAGCACTTAGCAGTGCGAGCGTTTGTCTTTTCCCAAAAAATGATACTCAATTCATTAGTATGTGTAAGCATCAAAATAGAATAGTCATACTCAATTCGTTAGTATGTCTAAGCATCAAAATAGAATAGTCAAAATGAGCTAGAATATATCCAAAAATACCAAAAAAGTAAAAAAAGCCTATCATAAGGCTGCGCTTCAAAGGGTCTACCTTCAATAGGGGCAACAAACATCCCTGCTTACCTTTCCATCACGAAATTTAGACCTAAAATCAATATATGCCAAAGCATCAATCACTTATGGCACGTTTGTCATGGTAGGGTCTGGTCGCACTTGGGGTCCTGAAGCCAATTCAGGCACATTTTAACTCCATGGGCCAGTAGGATTAGATAGATCACCTACCTCAACCCTTAGATACTCTTCTCATGCCATCAGGTCTAGATCTTTGAGCTCCCGCTAATCAGGGATGTTGCAGTCAATCACCTCTGTCGTGTAAACCAACTCTTGAAAGTTGTCCTCAGGACATGTCTTCTCCAAATACCCCAAAGCCAAATAGAAGCCATGCTTTACAAAGCTCACATAATAATTCTCTTTCTTCGTGTGGCCTGCTTGGGAAAGCCTGTACTTTTTCACCACCGCCGCGTGGATGGCATTAACATCCATTTCCTTTAATTAGCAGGTGGGCTCCTCGACTTTCCTCTTTACTTCTTGGAGCTAGGCCTACAAGTAATCTTTCCCCTCGATGATGCAATGATTCTCCTCTATTAGTGCAGTGTTGGTAGCCCGAATGACTATGTCAATCTCCCGCTACTCCTTTAGCTCGCACTTTATTTGCTCAGTTTATCTCTAAGGGAATTTTTCTCCCTTCTTATTCTATTCACATCTCGCTTATGGTCCCGAAATTGATCCCAATAGCTCTTAAGGTCCCTGACTCGGTGCTTGAGGATGCTCATCTCCATGCAAAGGCATATGCCCTCATGTATCCACTCCTGCTTATGCACCTCAGCCTTGGCCAAATCGGCTCATGCACTTGTGGTAGCAATCACCTACTGCTATATCCCCTACCAACAAAGCCAAAATAAAAATCAAGTCTTAGTTTCCATATCCAATAAAGGGTTGAGTATAAAAGAAACTCAGAAATGCCCATACCTCAACTAGGCACTGCTCCGTAGAATCCAAAGCCTTTAATATGCACCGCGTGAAATCTCATTCATTACGAGGCAGTACCATGGCGTAAATCATCCTTGTCCCCACATAGGGCTCCCTCATTGAATCAGCATCATTTTCCCTATGAGTACTTGAAATTCGTGTCATTTAAACTGTCAATGTAGGAGGTAAATCTCCTCTTCATGGATGGGCCCCATGGTAGGGAATAAGAGAAAATGCACCTTAGATTATGTCTCCATCTCCCGGAAGGGCAATTGCTCCTTTGGCTGGGGAAAGGGTGTAACACCCCAAATTTCTTGAGCGTGTTATAACTCAGGATTTCGAGAATATAAAATTTTTCATATCTCAATAGCTGTCATACATCACACAACATCCTAAAAACCCTAATTTTCACCTTCTCAGCTTACAAACCCAATTATTGAATAGCTAAGACAGGCCTTAAAATTTCAAATGCGGAAGCTAGATTGAACCTGATATGGTTCACAACCATAATGCTTTATTTATCATAAAATTGTTCAAGACGTTTACAAAATGAATTACATGGACATCATCTCTCGCAAGATATAACTGAACGTCTTAAACATATCCAAGACATACATAGGTTCGCATATAAATGAAAATATTCTAAACATGCTATAGACAGCAAATTAAACTTATTCTTCAGCTACCTCCTTTCCCTTAGAGCCGCTCGTCGAACCTGGAACGTTTGAATATTCCAGGGACATAGTCCAATTAGAAGATGAATCTTCTAGTGAGAAACTCCAAAAACAGTTTATATCGATGCATGATCAAGTATAAAATGTATGAGAAGACAATGAGAACTACTCTGATGTGCCTCGTGAGCACGTTAGCCTCATCCAATGAGAGCTTTCTCAATGGCACACGCATAGCGCCTCTCGGGAGGTCCCTAACCATATCACTTTGGCCCGACTTCATAGCACTCATGCAAGCACCACATCCGTTGTTCCTTAGGCTCACGGTCTTCCCCACGAGAGCTTTCTCGATGACGCACGCATAGCGCCTCTCGGGGGATATCTGACTTTTGCCCTTGGCCAACAACAAATAGGTACAACAGTATGGCCACACGAATTTTATAAATGCAACAGTTAAAAAGCCAATAGCATATAATTTTCAGGAAAGTACAGTTCATATATGCAACATGATTTCACGAAGAGAATAACAAGAGTTTGCGTATAAGAACTTCACGAAACACGTCTCATACAATAGAAGTCTCTCATAAGAGAATAAAAAATAAGATTTGGAGTATAGGAGTCTCACCTTGTTGGTTTATTTCTTCGACGGTATAATTTCACAGCAAACGGCCTAGGTTTCTGCAGAAAACATGTGTTTTGGTAAACATAACCTTAAATATTTTTATATGGGGTTGAAGGGTATTAAATTAGGGGCATAACTGGAAAATTTCATAGAAAAATCACCCCTCATGGGCCCCAAGAAGTCTAGCCACGTGCCCTCACGCGCAGCTATTATTCGGCGCGTGTATCTCACGCGCTGCACAGCAGTCTCGGACTGCTTCGCCTCGGGTTGGTATTTCGGCCATAACTTCCTCGGTTTAACTTCGATTCGACCCCCGTTTGAACCTACGCGACCCTATCTTCCCCCTCTACAGGATTATCAAAAAAAAATGGGACTTACCTCACGTTTTTTTGACTGATTTTGGTAAATTCTGACAAAAACCTGCAACTCCGACGAGGCTCGTTCTCCGCCGCTTCTTCGCCGCTTTCTTCCCGCCTTCTTGCCGAACTCCCTTCTCTCTCTCTAGAGCAAGCTCCTCCTCTTAGATTTCTTCAACTTTCAAGGTTGCTTGGAATGATTTGAGAACCACCCATGGTGCCTTTTTATAGATTTCTCCAACCAATCACATTATGCCACTTGTCAAAATCTTAGCCATGGACTCCAAAGACTCAAAGCCATAATTGAGTGGCTTTTGAAATCCAAAACTAGAATGAATTGAACTTTTGAAATCCAAGATAAAACCCCAAACTTCTTTCAAATAACACTTTGGCCCTTATTTCAAGTCCTCAACTTCAATATTTTATCACATAAGCTCTTAATTTTATCCTTATTTCGTTTGGATAATTTTCTAATTACAATTACACCCTCAAACATCAAATTTATCGAGATACTTAAAATCCCAAAATTAATAACTCAAAATTACTCAATATATACAATTTTTCGGAAGCCCCTTACCATCATTTGGTCTTTTTAGGCTACAACTTAGCTTAACCGAAAACCATTTCTGATTTGATTTCTTTCAGCGTCATTAATGTCGCCTCAAGACGCTCATCAAAAATATACCTTTAACCTTAGGAATCTAAGCTCTAGGGTACTCCCTACGACTAATTCGGTCACTCGTTGCTAATTCAAACATATTTTCAGTATTTTAAACTCACTTAAAATACGTGGCATCTTCACAAAAATATGGGGTATTATAAGGGGTAGTTGGCACATAGCTTGATTCTAGCTGTGATATCTCTTCAGTCGAGCCTACTCTTGCTGAGTCTCGACTTATCGCCTTAGCCTTGACAACCTCCAAAGTGGCCTGCATCCCTAAGCTTAGTAGAGAAGGAAGCGCTAACAGTTTTCCCTCCTCGAAGTACCCGTCAAAAGCCTGTGGAGATGGCTACAATAGTAGAAGACTAATTAGGGGTAGATCAAAGAAATCATCGAGTAATGGCTCCACAGTCGTCCCTATCGCACTCATACCTTCTTCTACTACCTTGGCTATTTTGCTTCTTCGTGTCGGGGGTGCGAGCAGTTTGTGGCTACTGCTCCTCTCAAGCCTCCTGAATCCACCTTGAGGCCTCAAACATTTTAGCTCGTGTCAACCTCTAAAACTGCTTCATCTCTATAGACCAAGAAAATAGTGAACCATTAACATGTCTCAAAAGTAAAAAAGTGAAAAATAAATAAGTAAGCAAAAAGGAAAGGATCAAGGTTAGTACCCTTGAGGTCTGTCTCTCTTTTGCACCCTTCTTCCTCCTCCTCTCCTACCTCATCCTCGTCCCTTATAATATCTACCTCTTTGTCATCATCTTCTCCATTGTCCTCTGACAAAGAGGATGACGAGGAAACATCTCATCTAGGCTTGGTTGACTCCGAAGAGTTGGCGTTATCTTTCTCCTCAATTACCATCCACCCTTCCGATACAGGCGCTCATCGACAAGTAAGTCAAACAAGGCCATTGGACCCCCTTTGGCCAGTTTATTAACCTCTTTTTGGTGCTCCTGCACCATTGACTTCAAGTCCAACCACTTACGTATCATCCCCTTTGTTTCTTCGATGTACCAAAATCGTGACGGTTTCCAATCCAGGGGTGGACCAACCACCAACCACCTAGTCTCAAACCATCTACCTTCTGTGGAGCACCCCTAAATAGCTTAACCTTATTGTTCATATTCTAGAGAGCCACAAATTCCTTCTCCTCTCTCATGAACTAAATGCAATAGAAGTAACAAAATAAAGAGGTTGCAAGCTCTATCCTGTGCTTCTTACATGGGACAAAAAATCATGTCAACACAGCCCAGCCATTTGGACTCAACTAGGTCGGTATCAATATCTCCTCATCCAAAAATTACATCCCAAAAGGGTGCAGTGGAAGCCTGAGTCCAGCTTTTAGACAATCCACGTGAATTGTTATGCAACCTTTCCCAACCGTGGTCATATACTCCATCCTGCTAAGACTCTTCAGCCTCCATGATCATGGAATGCTAAAGGCCCATGTGATTTCGTCTTCATGCTCGCTCCTTAGCACTGAGTGTTATAGCCTAGGCGAGATAACGTCAATGGGGCTCGATATGCCCATTTATGGCCCAAAAGCTGGTTGAGAAGAAGCCATGAGGTTTACCTCGAGAGTGTTGTGTTTTTTGGAAGAAGGAAAGTCTTCAAGAGAAAAGTCTTTCGAAGACTAAGAGTCTTTGGAGGAGTCGGAAGGCTTGTAAAGTCTTCAGAAAGGTCTGAAGACTCTTTGGATGCTCCAGATGATTCAAGCTTTTTGGGAAAAAAAAATGAGGAAATATGGCTTGCGGTGGACCACCAACTATTTATAGCCAGAGTCTGGAAGCCGAATAGCCGTCCAAGTCATTTGGAGACTTTCCCTCCAATGACTCGATGAATCCAACATCAATGCAGGTCACCCTGCATCCCAGTCTTCGGGCATCGGGCACCCAGAAACATTTTAATCTTCCATTTTCCTTACAACCAAAGGCAAGAGTGGGCAGCTATTTCTAATACCCAAGAACTTTGGGTTATTATTTTAAAGAAAAATTAGAAATTCAAGAAAATTAAGTATCTGAAAAGCCCAAAAAAATTATCGAATCAGCCGAAGGGAGTACCCTAAAGCTTAAATGTCTAAGGAAATAGGAATGCCTTTAACGAGCATCTTGAGGCATGATTTTTAGAACTGAAAGAAATACAATTAGAAACGATTTTTGATACAGCAAAAATGCAGCTGCCATTTAAGCTGCAAAACTGAATTCTCATAGGAGACTCCTGAAATGATAACATAAGCCATGGGAAGCTTCGTTTTGTCGAGTAGAGCAACCCTTCAGAGGTTTCAGGAAGAAACGAGTAGGTTTAAAGCCTAAAAGGAGAAATGGGCCTAAGTGTAATTTTCCAAAGTTGCCCGAGGGGGGTCAAAATGTTATTTTTTTCAAAAAGTTGCAAAAGGGAAATTGAAATATTTTAACTTGAGGATCTCAAATGCGATATTGGAAAGTTCAGGGGCTAAGTAAAAAGGGCCAAAAAGGTAAAAACCAAAAATTGAAAGGCCAAAATGCAAAATCCCAAAAATGGCAACCATGGAAACCTGACCAAGCCACGAGGGGTGCCAAAAGCTTCTGGGATTGCATGGGCAATGGTCAGGGAGGGCCAAGGGATGATGATGAGCCGACAATGGCCATCAAAGTGGCCGAAATTTCGAGAAATTCGGCTATGAAAGCTGGCCGAAAATGGCAACTTGCAACTCGCTTTTTTTCGGTCGGGAAGGGTGTTTCCAAGTCCATCTAGGGGAGGGGGAGACTCCAAAGGCAATGGGCTAAGTGGCCATGGGAAAATCGGGCTTCAACATCGCCTATAAATAGAGTATGTTGTAGCCAAAAATTGTAAAAACTTTGAGCTTGAAATCAAAGGCTTTTTAGGTCGAATCAAGGGGAAAGGATAGAGGGCTTTTGATCCTTGAGAGTAGTAGAAGTATTCTGGAGAGTTTGGTGAGCCAAGGAGTCGAATCGAGTGTTTTTTGAAGCTCGCCGGAGAAGTAAGGCGGATGGTTCGGCCGAGACTTTGAGCTTCCATTTGACCGACTTTCGAGCCTCCTTTCGAGCTGATTCAGGTACCATTGTGATCGAATGGACATAGGCTTCATCGTGGTATAATTTTTGCAATTTTCCGGCAGGCCGTGGCCGGAGAAGATAACCGACACGTGGGCCCCACGCGCTAGTCTCACTCCCCCTAGCACGCGTGTGGGCGCGTGCGAGCTTGGTTTTCTATGCAATTTTTTTTAAATATCTTAGAAAAATATTTTAGAATTTCCTATGTAAAAATATTTGGAGAAAAATAGGTGTAGGTATTTATTTTGGAATATTAGTAAGGAAAAATTGAGGAAACATAGAGAAAAAAACAAGAAAATTGAGGAAAAATAGGTTTTATTGACTATTTAAATAAATATCTTGCCTAGGGTGCTTTGAAAAGTGAGGTGAAACATTTGGTGCAAATTTCAAGGTTGGCACGCAAATCGAGACAGTTTGCACACTTTTTGAGGTATCTCGATAACTGTGAAAGGTGAGTGATTTTATCCCTATAACTCATATATGATATGATTTCCTTGCTATGCATAATATTTTCATATGTTATGATCATTTTCGTTCATATATAGTTGCATGGGAAAACGTGATATATGCACAACATGATGTTTTTGTCATATTGAAACTCGTGCATGGGGTTGAGATGTTACCCTAAGAGTGTAGCCAAAATTCCCCTAGGGAAATTAATGGAACAACGTTAGGCTTATCCTGCAAGAGGTTCGGGATTCTGCCTAGGGTTCTGTGCCAAGTTGGTGGGCCTGGGAAGTTATATTGTGGGTATATGTTTATAATTGTCCATGCATCATGCATCATTCATTCATATTTATCTAACCCTTACTTAGAAGATTTAATCTTCTAATATTGGATTATGTCCCTGGAATATTCCACGTTCTAGGTGAGGCAAGTAGCCAGAAGGGTAAGGAAGTGATTGAGGCATGATCGTGGTGGAAATTTTGTGGGTCCCATGTGGGACTAGAACTATCTATTTTATTCGAATGTATTGTTTAGATTTTAATTTCGTCTGTAATGTGATGTTGGGTGAACGATATGTATGTACCCACATATGCTATGTTTTCGAGGTTCCTTACAGGTTCTGATATTGCTTCCGCTATGCTTAAAGTGTATCATTCCCTTACTATATTTGGGAGTGTTTTTAAATAAAAGTCATGTTGAGGATTTATTGCCGATTTATGTTTGATGTAAAAAAAAATCCTAGCATAATTTAATGCCCTGAAAGGCGGGGTATTACACTATTATTGTGGGGTGCCCTAGGAAAATCAAATCCAAAAATCCTAAAAGTATCCTAAGAAGGCCGAAAACCCAAATGACCACGAAAAGTCTTCCTAGTAAGAGTTTCTTGGAGACTTCGGAGAGTCTTTGGGCCAGCCTAGCCCCTAGCATCATAAAAACCCAAGACTCATCGGAAGAGTCTTTCAGTCTCAAGTCACCTGATGATTTCGAGGAGTCTTCAGGATCCATCCGAAGGATACTTATTGGAGCACTCTATCCCCGAAGATACCTCCAGATCCTCTGTCCTCATCCGATGCATTTTCCCCCAAAGAGTTGGGGCACACTTCAACATGCCACGTGTTATGTGGTCCCCACCACCAATTCCATAAATACCTGTCTGTTACATGGAAAAGAAGGAGATCTAGGACCCGAAGACTCTGACCCCAGTCCACCCTAAACCTATCGGGATACCCCCATTCGAAGACACCCATCTGGAACATCACCATATACTTACATATATACATTCATACTCCTACTCTATGACATTATCATCTGAATTAGGTATCGGAGGGCTCGCATGGGGAAGCTCCCTGCGTGCCTTCTAATTGTTCCTTTATTGCAGACCCATCTAATGCCAACCCATCCGAAGACTAGCCAACTGAAGACCCTTTGGGGAGTAAGATCCCTAAAGACTTTCAAAAGCCACCAAAAGACTCTCAGAAGCCATTTGAAGACTCCTTGCATCCTCCTAGCTCTCCCGAACAACAAATCGAGCCCGACACTAATTAATCCCCCTTTGGTGCCACGAATCTTGTCCTCTTGCCTAGACTATACCAAGCTGTTCATTGAGATAAATCAATTTAATTGTTATAATTAGACAACAACACAATCTATGGTTTTAGTTTTGTGTTGTAGAGTATTGATTATGTTGGTTATGATTTAAGGGCGTAAGTTTGTCTTCTCATATTAAGGAACCTATTTTTGGTCATTTCCAAGAATTCATTTTCTCTTTGTATGGAGATTCCTCTCAATTCCCAAATCCTTTTTCCTGTAACAACTTTGTCAATATTTAACAAATCTAAATCAACTAAAAGTAATGGTTGGATTTGATTCTTTACACCAATGGAAGGTTTTGTTTGGAAGTTTCACAAACTCTCCGACAAGGTCCATCACACAATGTCAATGGGCTTTTGCTATAACACAAAACTTTTTATCCCTTCTCATGGTGTAGAACTTTACTTTTTATCCCTTCTCATAACCTAGAACTCTCTCTCTCCAAGGCTTGGTTAAACCAAACCCAACTTAGGTTAAATTGACATGACTTGTGCAAAAACTAATGGAAGGGGTAACATAACAAAACAAAAAAGGTAAATCAAATCACATAGATCTCCAGGGATAAATTTAAACTGTGGTGTGTCCATGTAAATAACCTAAACCATAGAACGGTTGAGAGAGAGAAAGAGAAAGAGTAGGTGAGGGAAGGTTAATTGGGAGTGAAATTTCTAGACACAACGATTGGGGCCTTCTCTTTCATCCTTAGTTCAAAATAAGAATTATTATTGTGATCTTTTTAATAGCCAAAATATCACAATTTCTCATTTCGATCATCCTTTCGGTAACTCAGTTTGTACAAGTTGCATTTTCTTAAATTTAAACCGTGGTGTGTCAATGTAAATAATCCATATCATAGAGATGGTCTGTTTAAGGAGGATAAATTATTTAATTTTATTCTGTTAAATATTTATAAAAAAATTGTAACACCCCGTCTCGCCAGGCGTGTCACTATAAGGGTATTCCCGGAATTTCTTTTTTTTTTTTTTCTCTTTAAGTTAAACACGCGTGGTATTTCAAGAACAATCTTCACATGCAGAAACAAAACCCCGCGAACCCCAGTCTTGCCCGTTTAACTATCAAGATCAATAATCTTAAACTAAACGAGTCATAATACAATGCAGCGGATTCACTAATACCAAAACACCATAGTATTTCCATAGCAAAATACTTAATACAGATCAAATGATAAAATCGCTATTATACAACTGTTCATTTACAACCTGAAATACATACTAAAGCCTCCAAACGTTACAACGACTTAACAAACTAAGCACCATTGGCCCTCAACCGGCCACATCCTTGCCCTCGCAGCAGTTCCTGGCTGGAACATTAAACGTTCCAGGGGCATAGCCCAAGTTAGATGATAAACATCTAAGTGACGACATAAAACAGTTCATACAATGCATGAGAGACACACGAGCATGGCATACTCAGACAAACGTAAATATGCAAGACACGTCTAACTCGAGATATCACCTTGACATACTTAATCCCTCGAATGCCCCACTGTGGCACACGCTCACCTGGTCCAACGTTAATCCCTCGAGTGCACCGTCGTGACACCCGTTCACCTGGTTTAACATTATTCCCTCGAGTGCCCCAGTGTGATACCCGTTCACCTGGATTAACATTGTCCCAATCTCAAGTAGACCCCATCCCGCCCCATACGGACCCAACGATGCAATTAAACTTGACCCCAAATGATATGAAAATTTACACGCCATGCACCAACATTTTAAAATAAAACAGTTAATGCAATGCAGCAAATATCGACACAATGATCATAAGCAAAAGCCTTGTAAAACAATTTATGTCTAGGAGGGTATAACTGCTCACTAGAACCCACCACAAGCACCTAAAAACACTTCCAAGACAAGGAAAAGTTGGAATCAAACCACTCACCTCGAATGTATTCAGATCGCTTAGATCCTCGTGCAACGCCTCGGTTTGCGTGCCAAATCCCAAATGCTTGAACTTATATTCAACCTCGAGCCACAATACTTCCTAAACACCATATTTAATTAAGGAAGCATTAAAATCCATTTTCCTCAATTATTTCATAATTTCCTCTATTTTCTCCCAATTTTCTCCTCGTTAATTCCAAAATAATTATTTCTTCAACTATTTTTTGAAATATTTCAACACAATAATTCCTACCATAATTAAAGAAAAATATTGGAATTAAAATTACCAAAATAGCCCTTCGCACGAGTCTTGCGCGTGGCTGCACGTGGAGGCTGGCGCGTGCAGCCACGCGCGTCGTCTTCTTCCTCAAGACCGGTCACCGGCGGTTGCTCCGATGGCTGCAAAACCGGTACCCCCTTGAAGCTATTGAAGAATCGATCCCAATGGCACCAAAATCAGGCCGAAAACTCATCGAAAAAAGCCCGAAAATGGCAGTTGCAGGCGGCTCGCGGCGGTCCGCCACCAACCCTCGGCCGAGCTTCAATCGGCCTCTACACTTGACGAAAATGCTTCTAAAGCCTCCCAAAATCTTCCTTGATGCCTTGCGACCAAAAGCCCCTTATTCACTCTCCCGAAACCATTCAAAAACTCGATCAATTTTAAGCCCAAAAATCAAAACCCGCAGCCTCCTTTTATACTCGAAATCCGGCCAAAATTCGGCCAATCACCGGCCACAACTTGGCCTACAAGCAACCCACCGCCGTATAAGACCTCCCCCAGCTCCTCCCCAGCCGTCCCATCGCCGGATTCGGCCTCCACATGCGAAGATTTGCGGCGGCCGTTCCTTCTTGCGTTCACACTGTGCAACTTTTGTTAAATTGCAGTTTAACCCCTTGCTTCTTTCTTTGTCATTTCAGCCCTTTTCCTTGTGCCCCTAAACTATCCAAACATATCACTAAGTCCCATAAGTTTAGTACATCTCATTTGACCCTCAAGACTCCTGAAAGATTACCGTTTTGACCTCCCTCGGGTAAAATTAGAAAACTGCACTTAGGCCCGATTGGTCAAATTGACCTTAAATCCATTTGATTCAACCCGAAATCGCTTAAGGGTTGTTCTACACATTAAATACTAGTTCTTGACGTGCTTCGTTGATCTTCTGGACGTTTCCTACGTCGATTCGGTTTTCTCAGCCCGGTCGACAGTTGTATCGAAAACTGTTCCCGATCTCACTTCTTTCATCACTAAAAATCATAATTCGAATCACTTGTCGATACTGTACAATTTTCTTTAGCTATCTAAGGTCCGGGTTACTCCCTCCGACTGATTTAATCATCTAAGATTGCGTTAGTGTGTGTCATATAGCCTTATTCTTTCGATAATTCTAGTTATACCCTTCATTAAATATCATTTATACTCTTAATAATTTCCCGGGTAGTACAAAAATAATACGATACATGATATTACATGAATAGTTGAAGATAAAGAGATGCATGACAAAAGAAAAAAGTGTGTTGATGATAAAAAAAAATAAAACATGAGTTTCCGTGCTATAGAAACAAAATAACTTATCAAAATTCCTTGTGGTAAGACATTTTCTTTGATGATGCAAACAATTTCTGTTTTAAAAATATTTTACATGTTTTTTGTCATCTAAATACCAGAAAATAAATAAAATATTTTGCTAAAAATATTTTACATTGAACCTAAGTAAACTATTTACTACTACCAAAAAAAAAAAAAAAAAGCAACAATTTTTAAGTAACAAATTTTTTACTGTACATTTGTTGACTAAACCAATGTTGATATGAAAAAAAGAATGGACAGCGTGAAATTCTAGTTAGTTCACAATACGAGGAGGAAAGAAAAAAATGGAGAGAAAAAATGTGACGATATTTATATTGTATTAAAATTTGTAACATTTATTAAGTAATGATGTGAGAGAAAATTATTTAAAATTATAAAATCAAAAGAGGTATCTGTTATTTTTATGTCGGTGATAATACTGGACCGATCATCAAAGTCTATCTCGAACTAAATACTTGTAAGGGCAGGGCTTTATTCCCCCGGAAGGACTTCGATGCTCAAATCAGTAGGAGAAAATACCCAAAAATAGAAAGTCACTCAGTAATCAGATGCTCATACCTGTAGAAATCAACTTCTATTTATAAATGGCATAAACCTTACTCCAAAGAGATAAGATAACATTTGAAAGAAGACGTTGGAGAGAATCTCGGTTGACCGAGTCCCTCTTGTTCAAATCAAATCTGGGATGGAGATCCGAAGGACATGTGGTACTTCTTAAGATAGACACATGGCGATTGCGTACTAGCACGCGTGTCCCCAAGTTGGTAGTCTTAGGGGATAGTAGAGTAAATTCGCCGTTAGTAAAATATCCCCTCCCTACTTGCCCCCCCAACTCCTTGAGCTGTGAGGGTGAGGAGCTCGGGCAGTTGAAGGAGTAGTCATCCAAAATTTTCTACTCTCTTGTAAAAAAGAGTTATGCAAAAAATAGGATTAGCTAACTCAAATATTGGGCTCACTTCCCAACTCCATGTTCCCTCACACTCTCCATGCCTCCCATAAAACTTTATAAAAGTGGTTGAATATGGTTCCCTCATTCTAATCATTCTTGGAGTGAAGGTTTTTTTTTTAGTAGAGTAAAAGGTAATAGGGATCTGACCTTTCCTTTTTTTTTTTTTTTTTTAGGCCAAGACTAGTGATCTCGGCCTTACTAGTTGAGGCCGCGCTAGCCTCGGCCCAACGTTGTAGCCCTTGGGGGATTGGTTGACCCTTAAGGGGAGGGCTGGAGGTAGTGTTGTGCACCGGTTCTCAATCTTACATCAGTTGCCCAGAGGGCAACCGAGGGGGTCATAAGTGCAGTGGAGCTCTTATCCTTTGAAAGGCGAGAGCTGAGAACTGATCTATGGTTGTGGATCCATGATGACACGATGTATAATACCCGAAGAGTCCAGAAGAGGATAGTGTACATCGATGATAAGTAAGGAAAGAAACAATATCAGCTGGATACCTTTTGGACTGAATGCAGATAAAGAACTTCCATGTTAAGTGTGTTTGACCTAGGGAAACTCAAGGATGGGTGACCCCCTGAAAAGTTCACATAGGCCTATCAGGGTAAATTGTTTCAAACCTTACTATCACTTGATGCGGGGTGTTACAAAAAAACTATGTTAAATGTAATTTATTAAAAATAAAATTACTTAGCTAAAAATTAACAAAAATCAAAATCCATCTTTTTCTTCTCTTTCACTTTACGTAGTATATTTTTTGATAAATAAAAGCACGAGAAGAAATGATAAAAAGGAAAACACAAAACAGATAAATAAAGATATCTCTCAATCCGAAGTGGCAAAGACATTAAAACTGCTCATGGGAGGGAGGAGATCCTCCCGGCCTGAGGAGGATGTGGAAGAACGAACGCCACGTGTGAACCACGAGAGCCCAATTGACCACCACGTGTCAGGCCACGGCAGGCCAGTTGAGATCGCGCGGAACACCAACCTCTTATCAGGAAATCCCCCCAATAAATCTCTCCCACTAGAATTTCCGCCATTCTCTCTCTCTCTCTCTCTCTTTCTCTCCTGGAGTTGAGAGTTTAGTCAGCTTTGAAGTTTGAACGCCATGTCCGCCATTGCCACAGCTGCAACTCTCTCTCTGCCCATCTCTCTCTGTCCATCCTCCAAACTCGGCAACAAGAAGGTGAGCTGTTTTCTTCTTCAATTTAACTTTGCTAACTTCTTCTGGGTGTCTGCTTTTAAATCGCGATGATTTTGATTCGTAAAGTTCTCTCTCTCTCTCGCTCTCTGTCTCTCTGATGATGATGATAAGTTGGTTGATTTGTTCCTTCAGTCATACGGACAGTAATAATAGCTATAAGAGATAAGCTCGGGATGAATTAGCTGTTTCGTGCTTTTGAGACAATTTTAATGGGTTATTGAATTGTTAGTTGACTGAGGCTTCTAGATCATATTACATAATGAATTGAATGAAACTTTGGTATTTATCTGGTTGCATTGCCTGATTCTTTGTTGGCATATATAGTTCGTTAATCTGAATGAAAACGTGGCTATTCAAGAGGTAATCCAATCCTGATTTGGGTGATTGCCACTTCAGGGAGGCAGCAGAACAGGGTTTAGGGTGTTTGCTATAATTGGGGAAGAGGGTGGGCTATTAGACAAGAAAAATGCATGGGGCACACTCTTTGATGTGGAAGATCCAAGATCTAAAGTCCCGCAGTGTAAAGGAAAATTCTTAGATGTGAATCAAGCCCTAGAAGTGGCTAGATATGATATTCACTACTGCGATTGGCGGGCTCGGCAAGATCTACTCACAATCATGCTCCTTCACGAAAAGGTCTCTGTTCCTTGAATTTTTAGTTTCTCTCTTTTTCCGGAGTCAATTAGATGTCTTTTATTCACCTGTTCGAGTTTTTTCTGTTTCTCACTTCTGAAACTTCCGCTGTAGGTGGTGGAAGTGCTGAACCCTTTGGCCCGTGATTACAAGTCCATTGGTACCCTGAAGAAGGATCTTGCAGAGCTGCAAGAAGAGCTTGCACAAGCACACAGACAGGTACGGAATTTTGTAATTATTAGATGAGCAGAATATATGATCATGATAGTGCTGATTGGCGAGTTGGAATCCATATTGTTTGGTTGTCATCGTCATCATTTTGTTTTTGTAATAGATGAACGAAAGGATCACTTGGGAACCCTTTTAGCATATCCATGACCTTAATTACCCATTATCCAACTATGAATATATGATGTCTTAACTCATAACCTACGAGCCAGATTTATATTCGGTACTTTGAAATGACAGGTTCATATATCTGAAGCAAGAGTTGCCACTGCTCTAGACAAGCTTGCTTACATGGAAGCATTGGTTAATGATAGATTGTTACAAGACAGAACAACAACAGAAACTGAGGGAGCATCCCCTTCTCCAAGTACTTCCACAGCATCTCTGGTTACTGCTAAAAATAATCTTCCCAGGAAAAGCCTGAACGTGTCTGGTCCAATCCAACCTTACAATCCCCGTCTGAAAAACTTTTGGTACCCTGTTGCTTTCTCTAGTGACCTGAAGGATGACACCATGGTAAGCGAGCTTCCTAAATTATTTGATTTAATTTCTTATCTTTAGTTGGATTGTCGAGCTGCCAAACCAATGCTTCTCATACAAAATGTTCGTATCATGGAGAAATTGCCTTTCAACTGAAATTCTCAAGATGCAATCAATACCATATAGAGGAATGGATGGCTAATACTAGAAGGACTACACATTTAGATTTTTCTTGTTTTCCATTGTTCAGTGAATTGCATCTTTACAATCACCTACTCACTTTTGTGTTTCAGATCCCAATTGACTGCTTTGAGGAGCCCTGGGTAATTTTTCGTGGAAAAGATGGGAAACCTGGATGTGTCCAGAATACCTGTGCACATAGAGCATGCCCTCTTCACCTTGGATCAGTGAATGAGGGCCGCATACAATGTCCTTACCATGGTGAGTAAGAAGGAAGGCTGAAGAAAATTATGCACCATGTTCAAGAAAATAAGAAAAAAGGAAAGGGATGTTCATAAATTGCATAAGATCTAGCATTATTTCTACAAGAGCGATGTTGAGGTTACTAACTAATAAAATTTTCCTGGGTAAATTTCAGGGTGGGAATACTCAACAGATGGAAAGTGTGAGAAAATGCCATCTACGAGATTACTCAATGTAAAGATAAGATCATTGCCTTGCTATGAGCAAGAGGGAATGGTATGGATATGGCCAGGCAGTGACCCTCCTACTGCCACGCTCCCTTCTTTACAACCTCCCTCGGGATTTAAAATACATGCTGAGGTTTGTTTCAAATGCTTTTTTGCTGCAAGTACAACAAAATCTTGAAGCATGCTAGGATGGTTTCTGGAAATTTCATATACTATCCGATTTCTGATAATATCCTTTCGAATGCCAGATTATCATGGAACTGCCTGTGGAGCATGGACTACTTCTTGACAACCTTTTGGATCTTGCACATGCGCCTTTCACTCACACTTCAACCTTTGCAAAGGGATGGAGTGTTCCCAAGTAAGATTGATTACTTATCTCATGATATATATATATATATTTATATATATGTATGTATGTGTGCATATGTAAACACACTCACTTGAATATTTGGAATTGAACCATTTTGCAACTGTTCCCTAGTCACCACCTATAAATCAAGTGCCAAAAAGGCACTTGTCAGATTCTTGATGGCCAAACAAAATCCTCCACAGTTTTTGACGAGTTTATTTTTTTTATTTTGCTTTTCTAAGCTCTTGAAGCAAATTAATTTGTATCTCTAGATCCTGATCATGCAAATGAGGTTGTGCTTGGTCATTTGCTCAAAAGTAGTTTGGTTACTTTATTTGCTCTCCCGGAAATGAACGCATGGATAATAATTTCTTACCTTCTTTGCGACTCTTCTATGGAACATTGATCTGCTTAATGATTTTATTTTAACAAAAACCTTATATGCTAGAATATGATCCATGACCTGATATCCTGGCTCTCTATTATACCCAATAGAATTGGGAAGCTAAACCAAAAAAAAAAAAAAATCCAATGAATGAAACAACTTTTTAGACCTTACTCATTATGTAGTTTCCCTTTGTGTTCCCTCAGCCTGGTGAAATTTCTTACACCTGCTTCTGGCCTCCAAGGATATTGGGACCCCTATCCAATAGATATGGAATTTCGACCCCCTTGTATGGTGTTGTCAACAATAGGAATCTCTAAGCCTGGGAAACTGGAGGGCCAGACCACCAAGCAGTGCTCTACTCATCTTCACCAACTTCATGTGTGCTTACCATCATCAAGACAGAAGACAAGGCTTTTATACAGAATGTCGCTGGATTTTGCACCCGTGCTACAGCATATTCCATTCATGCAGTATCTGTGGAGGCATTTCGCTGAGAAGGTAAAATCAGTCCCCAACTAGTTAACTTTCTTAGATGTAATTATACAGAAAGTTTGATTAAATGACCTATTAAATGGCTAATTATAACCTGCATTGATATCTTAGATGGTTCATATATATATATATATGTTTTCTTTTGCCTCGTTGCCCTCTGAATGACATGATTAAAGACCAGAGGGCATGATGCACAGCTCAACATAAGGTTTATGAGAACTACCCCTGGGCATTATTTCGTGTCCAAAATCCTTGCAGCCTGTTCTTATAGTTGGTAGTGACACAGAGGTCTCATATCACAATCAATTTACTTGCACTGTTTAAGGATGTTTCAAAGCTCATTATTCTCTTTAAGAAACTGCAATGTGCTTATACTTGATTCACTCACTGCATGTGTTTTTTGTCAATATAAATAGCCATCTGCCATAGGAAAAGGTTTCACTACTTTCTCCGTTTACAAACTTCAATCCGTATAAATCATGTCCACGACTTTGTCAAGACTCTTCTTTTCCTGCCGATTAATCCTCTTAGCTATATCCTGTCCATCGCGTAGGAGTTTCCCCTTGAGGCAGGAAAACATGAAAATGAAACTGCCGTCTTAATCTTCTCTTCTTCGTGCACTCTGGCTGACTTCTCGTTGTATGCGCCATTACAGGTTCTGAACGAGGATCTACGACTCGTTATTGGCCAACAAGACCGAATGCTGAATGGAGCAAATGTATGGAACTTGCCAGTGACATACGACAAACTAGGAGTACGGTACAGGTTATGGAGAGACTCTGTGGAGCGAGGAGCCGAGAAATTGCCCTTCACCAAACAAACATAGAGGTTGCCCTACTAAGAAATGAATGTTGAGTTACATGCCAAATCTCCTCTCAAAGGCATCAGTTGTTTTGCTCAATTACAGATGATCTCAACAATGCCCCATTGGCCATTGCTCATTCCCAAAATACCTAACCGCCCCGGAAACTGTAATATGATGATCAGAGGCAGAACAGAAGGGAAGAGAGATGGTCTCTGCATACAAATGCTTGTGAGGAATAACAGCTGTGCACTTAATGTTTTACTGTTTTTGTGTACAGTTCCCCCCCCCCCCCCCCCCCCCCACCCACCCAAATTTCTTGCATTTATTTTCTGTATTTTTTTTGGGGTAAATCCCCAAGGTTGATAGGCAGTTTCTGGTCTTTCATTTCGTGCCAGCACCATGAAATGTCTGGTTGTATAATAGCTGCTTCTTCTTTCTCGTATTTGGAATGAGATCTCCCCAGACAAACTCTGCAAATTTATCTTCTTTTTACTTCGTTTTCATTCTTGCATATGCTGCAACCTGTGGAAACCTGTAACCGAGCATGCCTGCAAATGAGGAGGTGACTCGGTTTCCAATTGACAATACAAACGATGCAAATTCTGCCAATGAACTCATTGACAGTAGAAATGGTTCTACTATCAAGTGAACCTCAAACAGCAGAACTTGGTGAAAAATGGGCAATTTATTGAGATGAGAATCCACCCAAAACGTACAACTGAAATTCGTGAAAAACCCATGTCAAGTGATATTGTTGCATTGCCAAGTAATATTGTATATCCAAACTCTAAACAAAGCAAACAATTTAGCTGACAACAACCCCAACCCACAGAAACTATAAACCCTAATAAACTCATGCCATCACAGAGCAGAACCACAGAAGGGGCAGAATCTGAAGTCTGCATCGACCTCCCGAGAGCAGAAAGAGCATCGGAGGACGTCGGGAACCGCCGAACCAGGAGGCGTTGGAGACTCGCCGGGAAACCGCGGCGGCGGAGGAGAAAACTGGGGCGGGAAGAAGAGATTGCAGTTGCTGCAGTACATGAGAGGCTCTTTGCCCGGCCGCCGCCAGACGGGAACGAAGAAAAGCTTGAGCACCTTCTCGTAGTCGACCAGATCGGCGGGCGAGCCGCAGTTTATGCACCTTCCGGCGCCAGACTTGAGCACCTGCCGGACTTGCTGCTCTAATCCTCCGACGAAGAAGAAGAACATTTTTCTCTGGGCTTGGTTTTCTATCTGGGCTTCAGAATTTTCCTTTACTTTCTAGCTATTTCTCGGGAGGTTTAAGATCAATGGAGACGAGACAAGAGGTGTAATAATGGAGAGCCGAGCGGTTTGGTTGGCTTCGTTCTTCTGGAGGATTCGCATGGATTCCTCCTTCTGGTGGTTTCTAACCAAGTGCCCAAACGTATTTTTTGCCTTTTAATAAAGGGTAATTTACCTCCTAACATCTTTCAGGTGTGGCTGAAAGACACAAAAATTGAGTAGAAAGACCATCATTGTATCTTTGGATGAATTCCCCTTTCCTGCCTTCCCCCTGTAATTGAAGATGGTGTTGTCCTAAATCCCATCAACAGTCCAACCTACCTCCCTCAAACTGACATTCTCTCTCTTTTTCTCATTTATATAAGAGAAATTCTATTTGGAGCAATCATTTTTGCTCCCTATAATAATAACTTTATAGTGAAATTGAATATGATTAAAATAATTTAAAATAAAAATTTATTTTTACCCTCTATTGTTCTAAATATGCATCCATCTTATTTCAGGAAGTTAACTATTTCCCTAACTCTAGAATTTGAAAAGTAAACTTTCTCTAGGGAGGTGAGTTCGAGAGGTAACTTGTAAACAAGCTAAGTCTAAAGTTAAATCTCATGATATGTATACTCCTTTGCCCATCTCTAGTGAACTTTGGATTAATATCCTTATGAATTTTGTGTTAGGCTTATCTAGGTTAAAAAGAGGTGGGAATTTCATATATGTGGTTGTTGATGGGTTTTCTAAAATGGCATATTTCATTCCATGTCACAAAACTGATGATGCCTCACACATTGCTGATTTGTTTTTTAGGGAGATTGTAAGATTGCATGGCATGCCTAAAACTATTGTCTCGGATCGGGATGCAAAGTTCTTAAGCTATTTTTGAAAGACCTTATGGGTTAAGTTAGGAACTAAACTTTAATTTTCTACTACCTGTCATCCACAAATTGATGGTCAAGCTGAAGTAGTTAATAGAACTTTATCTACCTTATTGTGTGCTATAATACAAAAGAACTTGAAAACATGGGAAGAATGTTTTCTCGCATGTAGAGTTTGCATTTAATAGGAGTGTGCATTCAACAACTAAGTTTTCACCTTTTGAAAGATTAACTCCTTTGGATTTAACTCCTCTACCTGTGGATGAGCGTGTTAATTTAGATGGAAAGAAGAAAGCTGACTTTGTCAGGCACATCCATAAGAAGGCATGACAAAACATTGAAAAGAGAACTAAACAATATGTTAACCAAGCTAATAAGGGGCGCAAGAAAGTTGTATTTTAGCATGGTGATTGGGTTTGGTTACATATGAGAAAAGAATGGTTTTTGGTTCAAAGGAATTCAAAACTACTTCGGAGATGGACCATTTCAAGTGCTTGAAATGATCAATGATAATGCCTGCAAGTTAGACCTTCCAAGTGAGTATAACGTAAGTGCAAGCTTTAATGTTGCTGATCTGTCTCCATTTGATGTAGGTGACGATTTGAGGACAAATCCTTTTCAAGAGACGGGGAATGATGCGAATTAGGTTGCTAAAGTCTCATAAGATCCGTTAAGCATCCATGGAGGTCCAATGACAAGGTTAACAACCAAGAAATTGAAGGAAGCATTAAATAGGTTAATTGAACACACCTCAAATTCTGACTTTGTTCAAGACTATAATTTGCCCAAATTGAGTATTCAAGAGGGTCCATGCTTCGTCAATGTTATCCAAGCTTCTTAATCTAATTTGGAGAGATTTTATGAAGAAACAAAAAAAACATTATCAATTTGCCACAATTGGTGGTTGATTGATTGATTAGCACAATTGGTGGCTAATTGATTAATTGCCTAAATTGGTGACTAATTGATTAATTGCCCAAATTGGTGGCTAATTGATTAATTGCCCAAATTGGTGACTAATTGATTGATTGCCCAAATTGGTGGCTAATTGATTGATTGCCCAAATTGGTGGCTAATTGATTGATTGCCACAATTGGTGGCTAATTGATTGATTTCTTAAATAGTAACACCTCACTTTCTTAGGCATGTTATAACTTAGGAAATTTTGACTATATTTTTTTTTTTTATAACTCATCATGATATAATTTCAAAATTTTCCTATTACTTGCCTATCATTAGCTTACTTACTCTATATAAGCTAGGTTAGATAATCATAAAAAATAGAAGCAAGAATCGAACCTCAACATACCTCGAATCTTAATAATATTACATGATCGTTTCAAACATAATTAATAATACAAAATTATTCGTCATCAGAACATAAGTCTTGCAACATAACTTGAAACATGATATAAGTTTTTTTTCAACATAATTTGAAAACACAACCTAACTGATACATAATAGGATCCCCATACAGAAACTAAATGCAAAAATACTTTATTTGCACCCATAATGCCCTGAAATAGCTACATCTCATTCCATTTATATGCATTCACTGTATACCCCATCTGAAACGTTTGAATGTTTCAGGGGCAGGGTCCACATTAGATGTTGAATCATCTAAGTAAGAGTACATCATTTAATGCATGTGTATGAATGCAATGCACATATCATCCTTACTCTCACGTTTGGGTTGACCGCACCCAATTGTTATTCACCATTTTTACAGTCTCCTTGCCAGACCGAGGTGTATGGGTGCACCCTTGGCAAAGTAACGATGTCAGTTCTAATCCCAAACCCATGCAACGCATGATCGTGAATTTCATCGTGCTCATTTGCATATATCATCACTAGAAAATGTAAATGCAATCTACGTGATGCATATCATGCCATGACATGACAACATGATAACAAAACGCTTCGTCAAATTGGGTTTTATTTGTGTTGAAAACGCTTACAGGTCTTTTTCATAAAATTGAAATCCAGTTGAGCAGTACTACTTACCTTTCACAAAGTTTGGAATATCTTGAAAAGCGTGTACGACCTCGATTTTTGTGCCAAATCTCGAAAATAAAACCAACTACTTCACCTCAAGTCCCAAAGCACCATATCCAAGATATTTATTTAAATAATCATCAAAACCTATTTTTTCATAATTTTCTTGCTTTTTTCTCTATTTTTAACCAATTTTCTTCTCTAACATTTCAAAATAAATACCTACATCAATAATTTTTTAAATATTTTTACGTAGAAAATTTTAAAATAATTTTTTAAGAATTTAAAAAAAAAATTGAAAAATACTAAGGCCCCATGTGGGCACGTAGGCACGTGAAAATAGAGTCCTTTCGTGCTTTAGATCGGTCCAAAACCCACCGAAAGTTGCCCCCAAAGTCAATTTATAGTGGGAAAAATTTTAAGCCATTTTCGGTCGAATTTTATTTAATCTAATCATTTTTGTTGGCCATAGATCCCTCTGGGCCAAGCTTCGAGGTCCTTTGGACCTTTACCTCAAGTTTCCAGTGGCTGAAAGCAGCGATGGAGTGGATGGCCGAAAGCTTAGTTGGCCATGGCTGCCAAGCTTTTTCCAAAAATTGCACTTTAACCCTTCCAAAACTTTGAAATGCATTTTATCCCTTTCCATAAGGCCCCTAGGATTTCTAAAACTTCTGTTGAGACCCTCAAGATATAAACTTCTCATTTGACCCCTGAAGTTTTGGCAAAAAATGTTGTTTCGACCTTCCTCTGAAATTTTCAAAAATTACACTTAGGTCCGAATCCTCATTTTGGCCGTAAACCCTTTTGTTTCTTCCTGAAACCATTGAAAGGTTACTCTTTCTGCCATATTTGTCTTCTGCAAAGGTTTCTTTGTCTTTTCAGAAGTCTCTTACGTCAATTCAATTTTTTAGTCTGATTCAAAGTTGTATCGAAAATCGTTCTTGATTTGACTTCTTTCGACACTAAAAATCTTATTTTAATATGCTTGCTATGGGTATCTCTTTCTTTTAACATATGCACGTCCCAGGGTACTCCCTTCTACTGATTCGACTATTTAGTACCCCTTAAACTGTCTCTTAGATTCCATCATCGCCATCAAACATGCTATGAAACAATTATATATTTATTCATTTTTGTTTCGGGACATTACATTCTCCCCTCCTTACAAAAATTTCATCCTCAAAATTTGCTCATCCTACCTCCATTCTACCTACTGATTCTTCGAACTAAAATGGAAAGTTACTTCTCATATCCGCTTCTCGTTCCCATGTTAATTCCTCACTTACTGGATTCCTCCACAACACTTGGACCAGTGGAATTCACTTGTTCCTCAGAACTTGATCTCTTCAATCCAAAATTTTGACTAGTCTCTTGAGTAAAGAAAGGTTTTCTTGTACTTCGGCAGCTTCTATTAGCATTACTTGAGATGGATTTGGCTCATGTTTTTGGAGTTGCGACACGTGGAACACATCGTGTAGATTGGATAAGGTCATGGGCAAAGCGAGTCGATAAGCCACTAGCCTGATTCTTTCTATGTCGTATGGTCCAATATACCTAGGACTTAACTTACCCTTCTTATGGCTCTGAGTTGTCATTCTTAGAGGGGATAACTTTAAGTACACTTTGTCGCCAACTTGAAATTCTAAGTCTCTTCGTCTGACATCAGCATAAGACTTTTGTCGACTTTGAGCCTTTCTGATTCTATCTTGTATGGTCTTTATCTTGTCAGTAGTTATCTGAACTATCTCGGGACGTAATACTTATCGTTCACTAACTTTAATCCAACATACCGGGGATCTACACTTGCGTCCATATAATGCTTCATAGGGAGCCATACCAATACTGTTGTGATGGCCATTATTTTAGGCGAACTCCACTAACGGCATGTGCTCTTCCCAACTTCCTGAAAAATCTAGAGCACATGCTCTCAACATATCTTCTAAGGTCTGAATGGTCTTTTCTGATTGACCATCAGTTTGGGGATGATAGGCTGTACTTAGCCTAAGCTAAGTGCCTAAGCACTTTTACAGACTACCCCAAAACCTTGAGGTGAACCTTGGATCATGGTCCGAGACAATGCTTACTGGCACACCATGTAGTTTAAGAATTTCATTGATGTATTGTTGGGCCAGTTTATTTATAGGTTGACTTACCTTCATAGCCAAAAAATGAGCAAACTTGGTTAGTCTATCTACAACCACCCATATGGCGTCATTTCCCTTAGGGCTTCTTGGTAAACCTATCACGAAATCCATGGTGATGTGCTCCCATTTCTATTCTGGAATTTCCAATGGTTGTAAACTTTTGTCTGGTCTTTGATGCTCGATTTTTACCCTCTGGCATATATCGCACTGTCTAACATATTATTTGGCAATGTTCTTCTTCATTCCAGACCACCAATACATAGTTTTTAAGTCTCTGTACATCTTGGTACTTCATGGATGGATCGAATATCTAAATCGATGGGTTTCTTTCAAAATTACTTCTCTTAGCTCCTTCATTCATGGCACATATATTCTTCCCTGAAATCGGAGTATGCCGTCTCTTAATTCAAATTTTGAGGTCTTTATTTAACCTTGCTCATCAACCCATAATTTTATTCTGTGATCTTCAGGGAGAGCTTATCGTATCTACTCTATCATTTCTGACTGGACGGTGAGACTGGCTACGTAAGCTGAATTTCCTTTTGGAACAACTCCTACTGTCATCAGACTGAAAGCTTCCACTAACTCCCATTCGAACACCATCATTCTAGCCATACACATCGGTTCCTTTCTACTTAGGGCATCGACCACTACATTGGCTTTACCGGGATGATCTAAATGGCACAATCATAATCCTTTAGGAATTCCATCCATCAATGTTGTCTCATGTTAAGATCTTTCTAGGAGAATACATACTGTAGACGCTTATGATCGGTGAAGATTTCAAATTTCTCGTCGTATAAGTAGTGTCTCCAAACTTTTAGGGGGAATACTACAACAACAAATTCTAAATCATGGGTCGGGTAATTTTGTTCATGCCTTTTCAGTTTCCGAGATCCGTAGGCAATTCCCTTTTCATACTGCATTAACACGCATCCCAATCCATTCTTCGCGCGTGTCAGTGTACACCTTATAACCTCCAAACCCATTTGACATAGCTAAAATCGGAGCGGTTGTGAGTCTTTCTTTGAGCATCTAAAAACTCCTTTCACATTGCTTGTTCCATTCAAACTTCATGCATTTTTGAGTTAGCTTCGTAAGGGGTGAAGCTATCTTCGAGAACCCCTCTATGAACTTTCTATAATACCTGACCAACCCAAGGAAACTTTTGATTTCAGTAACGGTACTAGGTTGGTTCCATTCCTTTACTGCTGATACCTTTGTTGGGTCAACGAATATTCCTTCAGCTAATATGACATGCCCTAAGAAAGCCACTTGACTTAACCAAAATTCACACTTGGTAAACTTGGCGTACAACTTCTGTTCTCTCAACATTTGTAGTACAATCCTCAGGTGGTTTTCGTGTTCTTCCTCAGAAGATGAGTAAACCAAAATGTCGTCGATGAACACTATTACAAATTTATCTAAGTGTGCCTTAAAAACTAGGTTCATCATGTCCATGAATGCCGCTCGGGTGTTAGTCAATCCAAATGGCATGACTAGGAATTCGTAATGATCATATCGAGATCGAAATGTTGTCTTGGGTACGTCGCTAGCTTTGATCCTCAATTGATAGTACCCCAATCTTAGGTCTATCTTTGAAAAGACCTTCGTACCTTGCAATTAGTCAAATAATTCCTCAATTCTTGGAAGCGGGTATTTATTCTTGATGGTAACCTTATTCAACTGCCGATAATCTACGCACATTCTCAAACTTCCATCTTTCTTCTTGACAAAAAGGATCAGCGCTCCCCAAGGTGACATACTGAGTTTAATGAATCCCTTATCCAACAATTCTTGAAGCTGGATCTTTAATTCCCTCAATTCTATGGGAGCCATCCTATAAGGTGGTATGGAGATGGGGTTAGCCTCTGGCATAATTTCTATTGAAAACTCAACGTCTCGTTGTAGGGGCAATCCTGGTAATTCCTTAGGAAACACATCTCCAAATTCTTTGACAATTAACACATTTCTTAGTTCTACAGAGTCTTCTATATTTTCTTGAATGTGTGCCAGATACCCGAAAGCTCCATTTCGTAACATTTTATTTGCCTTTAGGGCTGAGACCCATTTCTTTTCGTTTATTCCACCTTATCCCCGAAATTTAATAATTGAGTTTCCATTCTTGAGACTAACTACCTTGGCCTTACAATCCAAGGTGGCATCGTACTTGGTTAGGAAATCCATTCATAGAATTATATCGAAGTGTCAAAACTCAAGAAGGATTAAATCTACAAAGAACTCAGTTTCCCCTATGTGACACCCATAACTTAAAAACATGCTTAATAATAATAATATTCGTATGAACTTCAAGGTTTAGCACAGAGAAACTTGAGAAACAAAACTTTATAAACTTAAGTAAAATTTCAAAACATAATAAAATTCAAAGCAGGTTTAGTGTATGTATAAAGTTTGACACGGAAAACATGGTTTCAACAGAAAAAAGAAAGACTTCGCGAATATGGTTTGTAGCAATAACATCCATATAGAGAAATTCAGAGCTTAAAACCAAATCCAAACTTTCATTAAATCCAGTAAAATTCCAAGACATGCTTTATGGCATACATATAGAAAAAGATCAAAGTTCAACCCTAAAAACTTTGTTTCAAAGGAAACTAAAACTTCGATTCTTGAAAATTCTTTTTTAGCGAGCCACCACGCTCCACGTCCCAAGTCCCAATCTCCTCATTCATGATCACCTGGGGGGGGGGGGGAAACATAAGGGGTGAGATTACGCAAATCTTAGTAAGTATAAGAGAACTATCAAACGTATTTAAACATGACATGACATGAACTTGTAACATGAACATATAACATGAGGGGACACGATAGGTTCTACCAACTTGTAAGGGTAAGAGCCTTCGTGTGTAGTGCTACTAAACCTCGGTCCCGTAACTTGCTTGAGAATATGAAACTTGCTTGAAACATAACATGAGGGACCATATAAACATGATTCATGAACAAGCTTAAACATTGTAAATAGTTCATAGTGTACTTAGCTCAACTTGGTTGGATGAGATCTGAATGTTTAAGGCTTCACACCCTACTAGGTTTGATTTTCTACAGAAAATACATATTTTTGTGAACTAAACCCCAAATGATTTTACATAGTATTGTAGATAATTTAATAAGGGGTTGATACATGAAATTTCATGGGAAAAGGGAATGTCACGCACCCTCACGCACCAACGAAAGGTGCCACCCTTAATTTTCGTGACAGCTTTGCACCCTTTTAGTTTTTCGACCATATCTCCCTCGTTTTAACTCTGATTTGACCTCCATTTTTTCCTACATACTCCTCTTTTGTCCCTCTACAGGAATATAAAAAAGAAATGGACATACCTCACTTTTTTCTGGTGATTCAGGCCCAGATTCTTGCAATGCATAGTTTCTTCGGTGAGGCTCGTATCTCCTTCGTTCCTTCACCGATTTTCCTCATTTTTCTTGAAACATTTCTCCCTCTCTCTCAATAACATACTCTTTACCTTCACATTTCTCAATATGGCATAAAATTGGCTTCGAATGATTTGGAATGCCCAAAACTCAACCCAAAGATTCTATTTATAAATGTTTTCGGCCAATTGTGTTTCGGCCCATATCCCATCATCATGAGGCCTTATTATTATCTTCCATGTGTGGCCAATAAATGATTGCCACATGACCCAAACTTGGAGGTTAAGTAAAAGACTTGGAGAAGACTTATTTAACAAAGACTTGGAGAATACTTATTTAACAAAGACTTGGAGAAGACTTACTTTAACAAAGACTTGGAGAAGACTTACTTAACAAAGACTTTGAGAAGACTTACTTAACAAAGACTTGGAGAAGACTTATCAAAGACTTAGGGAGACTTAACAAAGACTTAGAGAAGACTAAGCAAAGACTTTGATTTAAATAATGTTTGTACTAAAAAATGATCCAAAGCTATATCGGAGTTTTATTTGAAATCCACAATCATGACTTTCACAATCCCTTGAAATGTGTTATTTCGTCAAGTATCCGAATCTAAAAATCTTGAGTATTATATCATATTTGAGTCTAAAAATCTCAGGTGTTACAATCTACCCTCCTAAAGAATTTTCGTCCTAAAAAATTTACCTTACTTCTCGTCATCAAACACTTGGGGATATTTGGATCGCATCTTGTCCTCACGCTCCCAAGTTGCTTCTTGGACTAAATGATGTTGCCATAAAACCTTAACCAACGGTATTTCTTTATTGCAAAGTTTTAGTAGCTCCCAAGTAATAATGCTTATTGGTGCCTCTTAATATTTCAAGTCTTGTTGGATCTCTAATGGTCGATGCTTTATTAGATGGGCTGGGTCAGGGACATTTTTTGAGCATTGATACGTGAAATACATTGTGTACTATTGAAAGTTCTGGTGGTAAGGCTAGCTGGTAAGCAACATTCCCAACCTGCTTCAGGATCTCAAATGGGCCTATATACCTAGTTCTGAGCTTACCTTTCTTCCCAAATGATAGGATTCCTTTGATGGGTGTAACTTTTAAGAATACCTTATCACCGCTGGCGAACTCCAGATCCTTTCTCCTTTTATCAGCATAACTTTTCTATCTATTTTGAGCCTTCCTCATACTATCCTTAATCTTTTCAATGGCTTGTACAAGTTGTTCCACAATCTCAGGACCCAAAATCTTCAGCTCGCTAACTTCATTCCAATGAATAAGGGATCTGCATTTCCTTCCATATAGTGACTTATAGGGTCCCATGCCAATAGATGCTTGGTAACTGTTGTAGTATGCGAATTCAATTAATGGTAGATGCTTCTCCAATGTCCACCAAACTTTAGGGAACAAATACGAAACATATCTTCTAAAGTTTGAATTGTTATTTCAAATTGCCCATTTGTCTGAGGTTGAAAAGTTATACTAAAACTTAATTTGGTTCCCATGGCTCTGAGTAAGCTTTTCCAAAAGTTTGATGTGAACCTCGGATCCCTATGAAAATTAGAACACTGTGCAGTCTCACTATTTCCTTAACATACAATCGGGCAAACCGATCCATTATCAGACTTGTAACTTTGATTCAACAAATCTCCCAAATTGAAAAATAATTAAACCGGATAGTCCTAAAATGTTCATAACCAGTCAATAAGACCAAAGCACCTTAATCATAAATTACCTGACTTTTGATTACCAGTCTACCAAATATCTACATATCCATTTAATGCTCATATGTACACCAAATGCCTAGTTTCCTTAGACACATATGAGAAATCTGCAATGCCAACACTCCAACTCAAATAATTTCTTGAATCCCAAAATTTCCTATAAACAATGTCTTTCTAGGATCTTATTATGCTCTTATGATCCTAAAAATTACATAAGGTCTTCATGACCTTGGTTCCATACATTCCCTAAATTCCAAAATTCTCATAAAATAATTTGACTTACAGAATAATCTCCCGAAATCCTTAAGACCAAAATTCATCAAGTTTTTGTAAAATATCTGTTAATAAAGATTCCATATCTCCGAAAAATTCTTTGTAAAGAAAGTTGATAATTAGATAATCTCCTTAGCACCCAATAACCTTTATAAGACTTTAAATAAAACATTTGTACAAAAGGGTTCTAACTTCTTCCAACAATTCAATTAGTTTCCCCAAAATTTATCAAATAACCACATACTTACTTTCATCTTTGCCAATAGCTTCTTTTCCTTCAAGATCCATAAAAAAAAATCCTCAAATGTTTTCATGCTTTTCTTTACTTTGAGAGTACATCAAGATATCATCAATAAAGACAATGACAAATTGATCTCATGCATCCTCCATTTTTCTTTTCTAGGGCAACACTCAATTAGATTGTGCATCCTTGCTCTAACTATTCATAAGACTTCAGATTTTTTTCCCACAATCTAATCTCATTCAACTTCTAAAACTTATCATGCATATGATGGAACCTCATGCTCTTATTGCCACCCTCACAAGTGCTATGATCTATCAACCAAATCTTTTATCATTAATTAGAATTCCAATATCAACTGGAATTCATCTAGGGTTATTAGAAGTCCATCTAGTTTCATTTACATTCTGGATTTACACTAGATTGTGTACCCGTATTCTCTTATAGACTTATGTCACAGCCATATGCTCAGTCCATCACAAACTGGTTTAGAGGTTCCTCAATCCTTACATGTCTTTGACATCTCATTTTACGATTAACTTTCAACTTGACACTTACTTTATGGGTCATTCTTCCAATCAATCCTATTTTTCTTCCTTGGATCTATTGAGATCAACTTCAATGTGTTAAGATCTAATCACTATATCATGTCTTAGGATATCTCTTTACAAGCCTAACAAGTTAGCAAATCCTACCTTATTGTTTGGTGCCTTAGAACTCAAGCCAAGACCTTTATGATCATCCCATGGTCCGAGACAATCATCGAGCTAATTTGTTTCCATTACATGGTTTATAAAAGACTTACCACCCATACAAGCCTTTGTGTCCATAACCTTAACTTGGTTGCAACACACATTGTTAACTCTTTTTCTTATGAGTTCAAACGTTCCTTTTTCGTAAGGATCCATTACTATGTTCCAATGTCCTATCCTCTTTATTGGGTATTGACCCCTATTTGATCTTTTACCCATCTAAGTTGTCTCATTATTTCTCAATTCAAAATCTTTAGGTTAGTTGACTGAGATGTTAAGTGGCTAGCTTGGATCCTTATCCTTAGTTGGGCGATTCTTAGTCTTTCAATCTTCTTAACATTTATCCTAAGTCCACTTACATATTTTCTTTGTGGTCCTCAACCATCATAGTTGTGGGTGCCTTGTGTTCTTGTCATTTCCACCACTATAAGACCTGTTATTACATGGTATTGAAAATAAATAATTTTTAATTATTTTGAAAGGATCTCGGGTTGTCCGGGAAGCTCGAAAGTCGATTTCAGGAAATTAATTAATAAAAATTATCGAATTGGCGGCAGGGAGTGCCCCGAGACTTGGATGTCCAGGGAAAAGGGCAAGAGATTGATGATCGTCTCGAGGCGAGGTTTATGATGCTGGAAGCAGTCTGAACAGGAATAATTTTTAGAATAAATTGTGTATAAGCCCGAATGATTGTTAGTACTAAATGGTCGCAGGGGACCTTCGAGAAGCGGAGGGAACCTTAGGGGTGGTCCGATTTTGCGAGTAAGACAACCCTGAAGCATTTTCGGGTCGAATAAAGGTCTCGTGCAGGTGCATGGACGAAATCGGCATTCCCAAGTAAATATCGATTATTAATATTGGGGAAATCAAGATATTTTATGGCTTGATGGAAATTAAATTAGGTCTTGGAGGGCTCAAGTGATGTTATCAAAATTTCTAAGTGGAATTAAGAGGTTCTCAAGTGTAATTAATGAGAATTAGTGGGGTTTTATATGTAAATTGTATATATATATAGGCGCGTGTGTGTGTGAGGAAGCTTTAAGGAAGCTTCCTAGTCTTTGCAATTTGCAATGGCCGAGAGAAAAAGCTCACGCAAGAGAGAAGAGAGATTGAGAGAAAGAGAGAGATTGGGAGAGAGAGCTGATCGGCCATGGCCGAAGGTGGCGCCAGCAAGCGCGCACTAGCGCGCAAAGGCTGTTGTCAGGCGACTGGCTAATGGCTGGCCGAGTTGGTGGCCAACAGCGGCCGTTGGAGGCGCAAGCAGGGTCGGCCATTGCGGTCGTAGCGACTGCGGTGCGTGCAGGAGGTCAGCTGGGTTGCTACTCGCAATGGCGTCGGTGGGTGGCGGCGGTTGCGGGGTCTGTGGTGTCTGCTGGAGGTAGGTGCGGCGAAGGTGGCGGAGCTAGGCAACGGTGGCTGGTGGCTGGTGCGTGCGTAGGTTGCCGCGCGCGGGAAGAAGAAGAAGCCGTGGGAAGAAGAAGGAGACGCGAAGGAGGAAGAAAAACAGTGGAGGAAGAGAGAAAATAAAGAAAAAAAAAAGAGAAAGAAAATAAAAAGGAAAATATAGAAATTGGGAAAAAAAAGGAGAAAATTTCAGAAAATTTTGGAAAAATTCTAGAAATTATTTTAGGGCCTAAGGAGCGTGCTGAAAGCTCGAAATGGAGATTTGGGTGCAAGATGGCAGTATAGAAGGCAAGGCCGGTGAGGGCGTTTGTCCGATTTTCTCCTCCAAATGGATTGAGGTAATTTAATAATTTATTTTCTAGTTATTTACATTATGTGGAATAATGTAACGTGAAGAGTTGGGTTGGATTAAACCCTTGATCGTGATTAATTGGAAATTATTATCAGATAGTGTTGCGATGTGTGGCGAAATATGAGCCCTGGTTTAATGTTTGTTGTATTGTGGGGTTTTTGTGTGTGTTTGCATCTAGGATCGACCGGGAAGGCAGTGACCCTAGAAGAGTTCGAGGTTCAGACTGGAGTTCGTGTCGAGGCAAGAGAGGCTTCGAGCCAAGTAAGGGATGACCCAAGTGGTGAGGTCTTGCTTGCATTTGTAAGTGTTTCTTTATGAGTTACATGTAGTGGTAAACATTTGCATGATATGTGTTCTAGTGTACCTATGGCCATATGGAGGACTAGTGATGGGAAGGGTTGGTCGATGCCTTAACCTATGGAGGTTATGATGGCATGGAAGATTACCCATTTGCATTGCATTTTTCATTACATGCTCTCTCATGCTTCATTTACTTATGCATTGCACCCTTACTGAGTTTTTATGACTCATGAGGTTGTACCTCATGTGTAGATGATGCAAGTTCATATGCAAGCAAGGATGCTGCCGGAAGGCTATTGTGGCAACTAGCGGTGTTATCCGAGTTTGTGTATTTTATTATCTCTTGTATGTATTCATGTGGTGATATGTATATATCCCTTGCGTGTGAATGTATGTGTTGTTGAGCGTTAGATGTATTTAATTGTTGTAATCATCATAGTGTGATAGTTGATTGTGAAATTGCTGGATGTATATGGCTTTAGTTGGTGGAGCTAAGTTCAGATCGAGTAAAGTTCAACAAGGTATGTTCCCATAAATCCCCAATACTCAGCGAAGTGTGTGTTATGCTAGTTTATGCCTGGGTCACCTTTGGCTTGTTCTGAGGCGAGCTAAAGAAATGTGAAGCTCACTCGAGTATTAGGTCCCGGTCTGTTGTGTTTTCTTGTCTGTGTTTAGGAATGATGCCTCAAATGGAGTGAAGGGAAGGACGAAGCCTAGTTCCCACCTAGGGCATTTCCTATTGAAACATAGTCCAATCCTTCAGTTATTGGCTTGGTGTGTGAGTAATCCGATTGATTATTCACCGGTGGGGCCAGAAAATGGGAGCGGGTTGTTACAGTTGGTATCAGAGCATGGCTAATTATATAAGTGGAGAAAGATAGCTCATTGGTGGTGTCAAGTATGGTCGGTTAAGTGATTGATGTGAGTAATTGTCAGAGTTTTGAAATAGAGGATGTTTGGCATGATTTGGGTGTAAGTTAGAATGTCCTAGCTACTGAGTTGGGGTCGGGAACGATTGGTTTAAAATTTTGAGATTTAAATGTAAGGTTGATTCGATGGCCTTGAAAGTAAGGACATATGGTTCGAGGACGATAGGCATTGGGTCAAAGGATTGAGGCTTGTGATGGTTTGAATTGTGTGCTCGGATATTCCTGTTATAGGAATAAGAGAAGATCATGGGCCGAGATGATATAACCGTAAGTGGTATACGGGTCGGGGCAATGAGGAATCGAAAACCCAAGTGTGGGTGTTGGTGTCAAGAAAACCCGAATGTGGCATTTCAGGGATATGAAGTGTTTTAAGGATGGGAACTCCTTGAGATTAAAGTGTTGAGACTCGTGTGGGGACACGAAGCCGAAGCATAACTAGTCCGGGAGGGGATTAGTGGAGCGTCCCTATGTCAAGGATTTGTTGAGCATGTTCGAGGGAATAGAGTTGTCCCTTGGATGTGATGCAGTAAGGCTTGTGCGCTTTAGATAGAGTGAGCTAAAGTGGGAGTTAGCTCGGGGCTTAAGGAAATGAGTCGTCAGCGGGCTAGGTGGCGAGCCCCAAGAAGGGGGTAAGGTTAATTGTAGTGAGGCTCTATGGGGAGTGTGCATGTAATGCATCTGTATGTCATGGCCAGTGAAGGCATGACGTAACTAGAATCCAGAAGGACTCTGAGGGGAGTTAGGAGGCTAGATGTACGTGATACGATGTGATTGTATTGTTATGATGATCCCGGAGGGGATGTGCCTAGGGTATGAGTGGACCTTAGTTGGTTTCATGATGAGACGAGGTATATCCTTGGGAATGATAGGTGTGTGGCAAGTGGACCCTAGCAAGTGTTTGTATGAGATGGAAATCCCAAGTGGGTCGAGCTGGAATCCAGGGGAATCCAGATTTGGGATTAAGGAGTTGTGCATGCTTTGATATGCGTGTGGGAGCCATTGGACTAGAAGTCCTGGTTGTGAAACGCTAAGTGACCGTTTATGTGATTGATGGATGAGGGGCCAATCAAAACTCTCATTATGACGGTTGGGGTCTGGTGGGATGCCTAAGGTCGGGAGATAAGAGGTGAATAGACCCTCATGGTGATGCTTGGGGTCGGGAATGACGCCTAAGGTCACGAGATCTTTGTTGGGGAGACAAGGAGGTAACCCAATGAAGGGTATGAACGGGTGTGTGGTCCGAGGGCAGTGAGTGTGTGGCAATAGGACATCCGTGGGCTATATGTGCGAAGGAAATGCCAACTTTGGATGCCAAGTGGCCAGAGGCATGGTGAGTGATGTAGAGGCCTCGGATTTGAAATTTCAAGTCATGGGAGCCTGAGCGAGGTGTGCTGGAAGACCAAGCTAGGCATCGTGACTAAATGCATATGTGGATTGTGAGATGGTTGATAGTCAAGCTCTGGGATGAGCTGGGCGGCGAAGTGAATCATGATAGACGTGGATCCATTGTTATGGAAAGTTGGAACTTTCAAATGTTGATCGAAAGCCGCGAGGTATGATCTTGTGGGGTAAGATCATGAGGCCTCAAGAGTTGGAGTGGTTTGAGATTCTCTTAGGTGGTAAGAGATGTTGAGTCTTGAGGAGCGAGGTTCATGGTGTGAGCTTGAGGTTGTTTTAGTCGAGGGTGGTGGAACCATCGTAGTTTGCGGAGGTTTTATAGTAGCAAAATGATACGGATGTGAGGCTTATCATGACGGATTTGATGCTATGGACTATGTGGCAGAGGACTAATGAGTTAGCTCGCAATGAGGGCAGGTGGCCCACGGGCCTAAGCAACTTAGTGAACTGTAGGTGACGATCAGATGCCGAAGATCTGGAGCAGCACCTCAGGAAATTTGGTAAGGTGAGACCGATAGCCTCCTACAAGGGATAGGATAGCTAGAGTAGTCCTAAGGAGGAATCACAGAATGCGGTAATGTTTCGATAGACTAGTAGCCGAGTAGGGAGCTTGGTGGGAAGAATGGCTGCGAGCGTGGCGGGGTAGCCATGCCAGGTTCAATATCAAAGGTGGGATCGGAAGGCTTGGAGTCACACTACGGGTGCGAAGCAAATTAGTGATGGACTTGAGCCATGCTGTTGGGAACTGTTGTTGGGCCAGTGTAAGGGAGCAACACGATAGTGATGAATAGGTGTTGACTCTCCAAAGCACAGGGTAACACGATGGGGAACTAGTGTTAGGCCAGTATATGGGAGTGACACGATAATGATGATTAGGTGTTGACTCTCTGAAGCACAGGGCAACACAATGGGGAACCAGTGTTGGGCCAGTATATGGGAGTGACACGGTAATGATGACCAAGTATTGGCTCGCCTAAAGCATAGGGTAACCCAGTGATTATGCAGATGGTCAGGGGCTAAAGATCTGTGAGACACACGATAGAGGTGACAAAAGCGGTGCTCAGTTCCACAACTCAGCTGCGGGAAATAAGAGATGTTGGGGTTTTGCACCCAAGGGGGGGAGTTAAGCCCTTTATCTCGGTAAAGCGGTGTCAAAGCGG
This sequence comes from Diospyros lotus, assembly GCF_014633365.1. NCBI lineage: Eukaryota > Viridiplantae > Streptophyta > Magnoliopsida > Ericales > Ebenaceae > Diospyros > Diospyros lotus. The sequence continues at coordinate 27,965,978 of NC_068341.1, forward strand.
TTTGGTGAATGTGCAGGTGTGGTAGCATCTCAAGATGTTTGAGAAAGAAACCCGTGGAAAAGAAACGGTTCTAGCATGGGAATAACACTACGGTTGATGCCTACCAGTGACAAGTCTAATGCTAGGGACCACTAGATATAGACAGTTAGTTTACGAGAGGGACTGCAGCCCTCTATGTGGAGTAGCACGTTTGCGGTGGAGATGATTAGACGCCGAAGACTTGGGGTGTGCTGTAGGTTATGTTTGGGCTAGACCTAAATTTCTATGAGGGTTGAAGTATCGTGGTAGTGCCTTTAGTTTGTCATGGCAATTAGAAGATTTTTGAATCGATTGGGTGATATCTTATGGTGTGATAACAAGATGTGTGGCGATGCTCCTTGCTAAAGGATGCTAATGCAGTTATGGTTAAATTTGATCGAAATGGATATGGTAAATTGGGATGATAGACCCAGTGTAACCTTGCGGTAATGCGGGAAGATGGGTTGATTGGTGGAGTCAGAAATTGGCTCCAAAATGTTAAGTAAGTGTCGTAGAGGGCGAGACTTACGAGATGGAAGCCAACCATGAGAGGGAAAAATTGAAGTGTGCAAAGGTTTCAAGTAAGGGGATCTCTAATCTTGTGATGTGTGTTATGGCAGGATGAACACATGGCTATGGCATGGTTCGGAATCCGTTAAGGCTCGCAATTGCATAGTCTAGTATTAGTCCTGATTGTGTCGATGTGAAAATGAGGTAGTATCCTCATGTAGCACTGGATGGGTTTCCAGTTGATGACACAAGATTAGTTGCCAGGTGGTAGCACCTGATGGCAATGATGGGAGCGTAAAGCTCGAGGATTGTGATGTAAAGCCTTGCTGATTGCCGTGTATGCCTTTAATATAAAGGTTCAGCGGGTCCTGGTGGCTAAACTAAGCGAATTTTGAGAAAGAGATCCAAGGTTATAAGAGATGGTTAGTTGGGGACAGAATTGTGCCGCCTAAAGGAGTGTTACTCCGAAGTGAGGCCTATAGAGGGTGGTGTTGAAATGTGGCCTGGGAAGAACTTAAGATGTTCTCCCAAGAAAGGTTAGGCATGGGGAAACAACACTAGATGGACCTCCTGAGGCACTACAACTCTAACAGGATGGATCACCCGGGGAAACCCAGCGTAATGGTGAGTGCCTGAGTAGAAAGGTGATTCCTACAGCATCGAGTGGAAGTGTGAGTTCCACAGGAGTGGCAGGGGTGATTTCTAGTGGGTGGAGTTTAAATCGAAGTTATAGTCAATGATTGCAAGTGTAATGCTTGGAGAAAGGATGTGTTGGTGGTGATCCGGGTGATACAGCTAGAGCTAATCGAGTTAGCTAGATGAAAGTTGAGGGCGAATTTAAGATGTTGCCAACGGGTGACGAGAGCTTGAAGGAAGAGCTTATGGGACGAGATGGGTTCCTAGGAATGGTGTTTAGGTGATGAAATCACTTGATAGCTATGAGTAATACAGTTAGGGGGATGCCTTGGTGTGTGGGCAACTGATGAGATTTAGCCTCGTGGTTAGAGATTAATGAGTGTGAAGGAAAGTAACTAGTGGAATCGATTGGTGATCGGCTGGGGATAGCCGATGGCAACCGAAGACGCCGACCAATGATAGCAGCAACGGCTGGCCATGGTCGTGCGACATCATGAGAGTAGTCGTTCAGTAGCGTAGATGGCTTTGGAGTCGCGGTTGGGGTTGGTTGTAGCGCCAAGCAATGGCAGGAGGTCGTCTTAGCCGATGATGGTGGCATTCAACCAATGTGGTCGCTCACCGAGTGATGTGACCTGGTTAAGGAAAAAGATATAAGAAGAATATAGGAGAAGCCAGAGTTTTTCAGGGGATTAGTAAGCCATCCGGGAAATGGCAAGATGGTAGAGAAAAGCTAATCCAAGAAAAGGGTTGTATGGGTCAAGTTGACCTATAAGAGTGAAGATACAACGACCGTGGAAGGAAATTCGTTGCTGACCTGGTATGTCATTGTCGAGAAGGGCAAGAAGAACCATTATACATGGTTTAAGTTAGGGGTCTATTGTGAATTGAGAATGAACCTAATTTAAGTTGGCCAAAAGGTTTCGTGCCTCTAGAGTAAGAGGCCCTGCCGAGAAATGGGAATTGAAAGGTTCTAATGAAATTGAAGATGGGTGAGTGAAATTGGCTAGAATACTGCTACAAGGGTAGGGGTAACCATGTTAGCTTGTTATGGTAAGGGACCAAGGGTAAGAGTCATCCTCCAGGTGCGATGCAATAAGTGATTGTGCAGATGGTAATGAGTCGATCACTTATTCCACGCACCGTGGGTGATGATGAGGGTCGATTAATGGTTCCACGCCTTTAAACGCAATGGTAGGATCCCTGACTCGTGGTAGGGTTTAACAGCCAAGGTAAGGCCTAGCATGAGACAAGATTGTGAAAGCTGAGTTGGGTGCAGAATTGAAGGGGATTGCTTAGTGAAGAGTTCCCTGGTATGGGTATGGGACCCCTACTAGTGAGTAATATCAGCCAGTAAGGAAGGCCTAAGTATCTCTGTATGCTTATGTGAAGAGCTTCTAGTTGGGAGAAGGTTGTGCCTCGAGCATGGTTAAGCTCGAGATGAGAATGTAATGGTGCGTGCATCGCCAAGCTCAAGGTGGCCTTGAGTAGTGCACGTATGGTTGAAATGTGAAACAACTTGGCATGGTGTTGGGTATGTTGATTATGCGTAACCGTATCAATAAATGAGGGTCGGCTGGTCAAGGTAGTAGACCATGTATGTAACAGTCGAAGTTAGCTGGGTAGGCCAAATGGTTGCTTCCCATGTAATGCTAGCATGGTCAGTTGATCGGTAATGAGAGGTTTCCATGGGGATCTACTCAAACTATGCATGCATGTGATTAATGGCGGTATGCCATGGTGGCATGGGTGTCAGAGTGTCTTATGACGAATGATCAATGTTAAGACGTTGCTGGTTAGACCAGTGTAAAATCGTGGCTATGTGGGATTGGTAGTGGGAAATGTTGCCATGTGTGATCGGTGTAAAATTGTAGTAGGCTGATTAGTGATGCAATGTTAGCGCGCGTTTGTTTCAATTGATGCGCAAAATGGGAAGTGGAATGCAAAGCGATGCTTCGAGGTAGTGGAAATCCATTCGGAGATGGATATCGTTGCAGTAAGGCATGACCAGCGACTAGTGGGGCAATTTTGGCGGGAGGCCAAAGTGGAAATGGTGGATGAATGCCCTCGAGAGTGAGAGGATTAGCAGCCTAAGAGAAACCTCGAGGTGGGGATAGCCCGAGGAAAGGTAAGCAATGGTTGGGCTATGAGATTCCCAAGTACGGGAGTTTGGTGAATAACTCGAGAATGTGATTGTCTTGGGTAGAAGAATAAGGTAAACTGAATTTCGAGGACGAAATTCTTTAAGGGGGTGGAATGTAATAACCGATATTACATGGTATTGAAAATAAATAATTTTTTATTATTTTGAAAGGATCTCGGGTGGTCCGGGAAGCCCGAAAGTTGATTTCAGGAAATTAATTAATAAAAATTATCGAATTAGCAGCAGAGAGTGCCCGAGACTTGGATATCCAGGGAAGAGGGCAAGAGATTGATAAGCATCTTGAGGCGAGGTTTACGATGCTGGAAGTAGTTCGAACAGGAATAATTTTAGGAATAAATTCTATATAAGCCCGAATGAGTGTTAGTACCGAATAGTCGTAGGGGACCTCCGCAAAGTGGAGGGAACCCTAGGGGTGGTCCGATTTTGCGAGTAAGACAACCCTGAAGCGTTTTCGGGTCGAATAAAGGTCTCGTGCAAGCGTATGGACGAAATTGGCATTCCCAAGTAAATATCGGTTATTAATATTGGGGAAATCAAGATATTTTATGGCTTGATGGAAATTAAATTAGGTCTTGGAGGGCTAAGTGATGTTATCAAAATTTCTAAGTGGAGTTAAGAGGTTCTCAAGTGTAATTAATGAGAATTAGTGGGGTTTTATATGTAAATTATATATATATATAGTGCGTGTGTGTGTGAGGAAGCTTCCTAGTCTTTGCAATTTGAAATGGTCGAGAGAGAAAAGCAGGAGAGGGGATGGCCGAGAGAAAAAGCTCACGCGAGAGAGAAGAGAGATCGAGAGAAAGAGAGAGCTGATTGGCCATGGCAGCTGTTACCATGGCTGACAATGAAGCAGCCACGGTCGAAGGTGGCGCCAGCAAGCGCGTAGTGGCGCACGAAGGCTCGCATGAGGCGGCTGGCCAATGGCTGGCCGGGTTGGTGGCCAACAACGGCCTGAAGCGGCGGTCGGAGGCCCAAGCAGGGTCGGCCATGGCGGTTGCAGTGGCTACGGTGCGCGCGGAAGGCCAGCTGCGTTGCTGCTTGAGATGGTGGCAGCGGTTGCGGGGCCTGTGGTGTTGGCCGGAGGCAGGTGTGGCGGAGCCAGGCGACGGTGGCCGGTGGTTGGTGCGTGTGTAGGTGGCCGCGCGCGGGAAGAAGAAGAAGCTGTGGGAAGAAGAAGGAGACGCGAAGGAGGAAGAGAGAAAATAAAGAAAAAAATAAAGAAAATAAAAAGGAAAATATAGAAATTGGGAAAAAATAGGAGAAAATTCCAAAAAATTTTGAAAAAAATTCTAGAAATTATTTTGGGGCCCAAGGAGTGTGCCGGAAGCTCGAAATGGAGATTTAGGCGCAAGATGGTAGTATAGAAGGCAAGGCCGGTGGGGGCGTTTGTCCGATTTTCTCCTCCAGATGGATTGAGGTAATTTAATAATTTCTTTTCCAGTTATTTACATTATGTGGAATAATGTAATGTGAAGAGTTGGGTTGGATTAAACCCTTGATCGTGATTGATTGGAAGTTATTGCCGGATAGTGTTGCGATGTGTGGCGAAATATGAGCCCTGGTTTATTGTTTGTTGTATTGTGGGGGTTTTTTTGTGTGTTTGCATCTAGGATTGACCGGAAGGTAGTGACCCTAGAAGAGTTCGAGGTTTAGACTGGAGTTCGTGCCGAGGTAAGAGAGGCTTTGTGTAACATCCCGCTCGAGCGATAGGAAGAACCGGAACAACTTACCCTGATGGGCCTACACGAACTTCCCAGGGGGGTCACCCATCCCTGGATTACCCCAGGTTAAGCACGCTTAACTTGGGAGTTCTTTGCCAACATTCAGCCCAAAAGGTATCCAGCTGGTGTTATTTCCTTTCTTACACTATCCTCTATATATTCTAACTTCTCTGGGCCCTCGGGGTATTACATTCTCCCCCCCTTAAGCACATGATGCCCTCGTCATGCGACCTTACAACTGGTCCCAGACCTTCTCCCCTTGGGGGCTGCCATCCTAGAAGCCTGCCAGAAGCCGCTCCTTGTACAGGCCCTCAACCCCGGCGCCACTCCCCGCCCTCATCGGACCGCCTTCGCCAAGGGTCGGCTCTGATACCATTTGTAACATCCCGCTCGAGCGATAGGAAGAATCGGAACAACTTACCCTGATGGGCCTACACGAACTTCCCAGGGGGGTCACCCATCCCTGGATTACCCCAGGTTAAGCACGCTTAACTTGGGAGTTCTTTGCCAACATTCAGCCCAAAAGGTATCCAGCTGGTGTTATTTCCTTTCTTACACTATCCTCGATATATTCTAACTTCTCTGGGCCCTCGGGGTATTACACTTTGAGCCAGGTAAGGGATGACCCAAGTGGTGGGGGTCTTGCTTGCATTTGTAAGTGTTTCTTTATGAGTTACATGTAGTGGTAAACATTTGCATGATATGTGTTCTAGCGTACCTATGGCCATATGGAACACTAGTGATGGGAAGGGTTGGTCGATGCCTTAACCTATGGAGGTTATGATGGCATGGAAAATTACCCATTTGCATTGCATTTTTCATTACATGCTCTCTCATGCTTCATTTACTTATGCATTGCACCCTTACTGAGTCTTTATGACTCATGAGGTTTTACCTCATGTGTAGATGCTGCAAGTCCATATGCAAGCAGGGATGCTGACGGAAGGCTGTTGTGGCAACTAGCTGTGTTGTCCGAGTTTGTGTATTTTATTATCTCTTGTATGTATTCATGTGGTGATATGTATATATACCCTTGCGTGTGAATGTATGTGTTGTTGAGCGTTAAATGTATCTAATTGTTGTAATCATCATAGTGTGATAGTTGATTGTGAAATTGCTGGATGTATATGGCTTTAGTTGGTGGAGCCAAGTTCGGATCGGGTAAAGTTCAGCAAGTTATGTTCCCATAAATCCCCAATACTCAGCGAAATGTGTGTTATGCTAGTTTGTGCCTGGGTCACCTTTGGCTTGTTCTGAGGCGAGCTGAAGAAAGGTGAAGCTCACTCGGGTTTCGGGTCCCAGTCTGCTGTGTTTTTTTTTCTGTGTTTAGGACTAATGCCTCGAGTGGAACGAAGGGAATGACGAAGCCTAGTTCCTCTTAGGGCGTTTTCTGTTGAAATATAGTCCAACCTTTCAGTTATTAGCTTGGTGTGTGAGTAATCCGATTGATTATTCACCGGTGGCACCCGAAAATGGGAGCGGGTTGTTATAACCACTAGTACTTCGACCGAATTCCTTGTGTCCACCAAATCTATTGTTAGACACCAAATGTCTGATCATTTTGGTACTAGGGTGACCATCGTATCACCTTACACCTTTGGTCTCCTTATTATGTGACATCATTATCCAACAAAAATCCTGTAACCTTAGACGTCCTGCTCAACCTTAAGTATTAGGATAAGGGTCTGATCTATCCATTACTCCATGAATGGTACCTTAGCCTATAGTCCTTTTAATTATATCCTTAACCCATTCATTCAAAATTCAGGCTCCTCTAGATTCTAACTTGATCTGCTAGGGATTTTTCCATTCCATACTCATGCATATGTGCTCTAGACCTTGTTTTTATTCTTAAACCGACTAGGGTCACTTCAAGCCTTAGATATAATCATCTCCTTGAGTTATGAGCTAATTCCTACCCTTAGCTCTCTATCTCATTTCTCAGGTTAGTCGAGTCTTAAGGATACTATTTCGTTCATCTTGAATGCACAAGCCTTATCTCATTATTTCAATTTGAGGGGTAATTCTATATTTCCAAACATACTTGGCTAATCTCCTGACATAGGAATGTTCCACTAATCCCTCCTTAGTTATGTCTTAGGCTTATCACGACTTATGTTATAGCTCAATTTCACGCCCTTAGTCTTGAGGAATCCTTGTTTTTGAAATGCTTATTATCCTTAATTCCACAATCAGATGCCCATATTTGATTCACTAGTTCTTCTTAGCCTCTACCCACATCCTCATAAGTACTTCCAAATTGCCCCCGTTTAAGTTTGTCTCTAAAAATAAACTCTATTTTCTTGAGATCATTTTCCAAACCTTCGAGAAATTCTCTGACTAGGGAGGTCTTTCGCTAATTACTATGATTCGTTATGCAAGCACTTCTTGATGGACTTGATTCCTAATTGATTTCATTCTAATAGGCCCTTCCTAAACAAATATTTTCGTTATAATCATGAACACTTGGGTAAAAGCAATATCACTAGCGGAAAAAAATTGCATACTAATTAATGGCAAATAGGAATCATATCTCTCACATACTTATTCTAACGTGAGCATCATACATGTGCATACATATAACAACATATGCTCATAAATATCTTAAGAGAATAACTGCATGGCTAAGGGGGACATGGCTTGAATGAGCATAGTATCCATAAAGAATAAGCCTAGCAATTCTTATAACATACCTGGAGATCAGAAGCTTTGAACGGGACGTGGTGGATTTTCATCTTGCCTTAAAAGAATTTCCTTACAAATCTTTCTAAAGAAACTCAAAATTTTTCTTTAAAAATAATTCGAGTCTATAGGAAAGTAAACCTTGCTCTGATACCACTATGTAACACCCGTAACTTAAAAACATGCTTAATAATAATAATATTCGTATGAACTTCAAGGTTTAGCGTAGAGAAACTTGAGAAACAAAACTTTTATAAACTTAAGTAAAATTTCAAAACATAATAAAATTCAAAGCAGGTTTAGTGTATGTATAAAGTTTGACACAGAAAACATGGTTTCAACAGAAAAAAGAAAGACTTAGCGAATATGCTTTGTAGCAATAACATCCATATAGAGAAATTCGGAGCTTAAAATCAAATCCAAACTTTCATTAAATCCAATAAAATTCCAAGACATGCTTTATGACATACATATAGAAAAAGATCAAAGTTCAACCCTAAAAACTTTGTTTCAAAGGAAACTAAAACTTAAATTCTTGAAAATTCTTTTTTAGTGAGCCACCACGCTCCACATCCCACGCCCCGATCTCCTCATTCATGATCACCTGGGGGGGGGGGGGAACATAAGGGGTGAGATTATGCAAATCTCAGTAAGTACAAGAGAACTATCAAACGTATTTAAACATAACATGACATGAACTTGTAACATGAACGTATAACATGAGAGGACACGATAGGTTCTACCAACTTGTAGGGGTAAGAGCCTTCCTGCGTAGTGCTACTAAACCCTGGTCCCATAACTTGCTTGAGAACATGAAACTTACTTGAAACATAACATGAGGGACCACATAAACATGATTCATGAACAAGCTTAAACATCGTAAATAGTTCATAGTGTACTTACCTCAACTTAGTTGGATGAGATCTGAATGTTGAAGGCTTCACACCTTACTAGATTTGCTTTTCTACAAAAAATACATATTTTCGTGAGCTAAACACCAAATAATTTTACATAGTATTGTAGGTAATTTAATAAGGGGTTGATACATGAAATTTCATGGGAAAAGGGGATGTCACTCACCCTCACACGTCGACGAAAGGTGTCACCCTTAATTTTCGTGACAGCTTTGTACCTTTTTGGTTTTTCGGCCATATCTCCCTCGTTTTAACTCTGATTTGACCTTCATTTTTTCCTACATACTCCTCTTGTGTCCCTCTACTGGAATATCAAAAAGAACTGGACATACCTCACTATTTTCTAGTGATTCAGGCCCAGATTCTTGCGACACACAGTTTCTTTGGCGAGGCTCGTATCTCCTTCGTTCCATCACCGATTTTCCTCATTTTTCTTGAAAACTTTCTCCCTCTCTCTCAATAGCATACTCTTTATCTTCACACTTCTCAATATGGCATAAAATTGGCTTCGAATGATTTGGAATGCCCAAAACTCAACCCAAAGATTCTATTTATAAACGTTTGCTTCGAATGATTTGGAATGCCCAAAACTCAACCCAAAGATTCTATTTATAAACGTTTGCTTCGAATGATTTGGAATGCCCAAAACTCAACCCAAAGATTCTATTTATAAACGTTTTCGGCCAATCGTGTTTCACCACACATCCCATCATCATGAGGCCTCATTATTATCTTCCATGTGTGGGCAATAAATGCTTACCACATGACCCAAACTTAGAGGTTGAGTAAAAGACTTGGAGAAGACTTATTTAACAAAAACTTGGAGAAGACTTATTTAATAATGACTTGGAGAAGACTTATTTAATAATGACTTGGAGAAGACTTATTTAACAAAGACTTGGAGAAGACTTACTTTAACAAAGACTTGGAGAAGACTTACTTTAACAAAGACTCGAGAAGACTTACTTAACAAAGACTTGGAGAAGACTTATCAATGACTTGTGGAAGACTTAACAAAGACTTAGAGAAGACTTAACAAAGACTTAGAGAAGACTAAGCAAAGATTTTGATTTAAATAATGTTTGTACTCCAAAATGATCCAAAGCTATATTGGAGTTTTATTTGAAATCCACAATCATGACTTTCACAATCCCTTGAAATGTGCTATTTTCTCAAGTATATGAATCTAAAAATCTTGAGTATTATATCATATTTGAGTCTAAATATCTCGGGTATTACACCCTATCTGAATTTCCTTATTTTTATATCCTGACCAGGTTTCTAGAGATTTCCCTATAGGGATTGCTACTATCATACGACAATTCAGATTTTCTGGTTCTTCCCCTAATACTTTAGATAATGCCTGTGAAATAAAGGAATGACTTGCTCTTGAGTCTATCAAAACATGCATAAGGAAACCAGAGATAAACATGGTACCTTGGATGACGATCGGGTCCTCAGCCATGTCTTGACGTGTCAAATTGAACACTCTCCCTTGCTGACCTCCTAGATTCAATGCTGGGGCCTAAAACTACCTCGACGGTCTTAGTTTTGGGTAGTCTATTGATAAGTGCTCCGACTGGTGACAATTGAAGCAAATTGTTCCTCTCTTTGGGCATTTTCGGTTGAGGTGTCCTTTGTCCCCACAATTGTAGTAGCTACTCATTCCTTGCTTACAAGGCCTTTCGGTGTGTTGTCTGCAGCATTTCACGCAAGGTTTACTAGGCTTGAACTAGGGCTTTTTAAGCTCCAACATTTTCCCTATACTTGGCTTACTCTTAGAGGCTTGCTGTCTTGATTCCTGGATGGAGTCAATTCGATCCCAATTAGCCTTGGCAACCATTTCTTGCTACACCATCTCAGTATAAGACTCCGTACTTATATTGCTGAGGGCCTTCTGAACCTTTAGCTTTAGCCCTCCTAAAAACTTCTGCGCCTTGATTCTCTCATCTGACTCATATATTGGCATGTATTTGATCAGTTGAGTAAAAGCCTCCTCATATTGAGCCACGCTCATGTCTCCTGCCTGTTTCAGATCTATGAACTCCATTTCCTTTGCCATCTTCAGGCTAAGTGAAAAATATTTGTCGTTGAATAGTTTCTTGAATCGCTCCCAGCTTACGTAGGGTGTACATGCAGATGCTGCGGCGGCTATAGCCCTCTTCACTCCTTTCCACCATCGTTTAGCTTCGCCTTGTAGCATAAAAGTCACACAGTTCACTTTCTCGTCCTTTCCACAATGGAGATAGTCGAGCAATTTCTCAGTCTGTTCGATCCAGAACTCTTCCTCACTGGGATCGGCTCTCAATTTTCCTTGGAAAACGGGTGGATTTTGTTGGCAATATAGGTCCAACATGCATGATGGATGTCCGCCTTAGATTTGCATCCCTTGCATGACCCCCGCCATGCTTCCCACAATTCTCTTGATTTGATCCAAACGGTTTCCATTTGATCTCTCTTCCTCCTGACTTGAGCTGCCCTCAGGTATACCATTGGTACGTCCTTCAGTACCTCTTTGGTAATTTGATGTCATAGGTTGTATAGCTCACCAAGTATTTACCATTTGAAAAGAAAACAATATTTCATTCCACGAAAATTTTAAAAAAAAAAACTCAGTTCTTTATGTTCTTGAATCCGACATTGGACATTACTTAGGATAACAAGACAACAAACACACATCCAAAATAATATTAAATAAAAATAGTTCGAGGCTTCTTCTACGAACTGGCTGATTTCCAAATCCAAGCATCGTCGTCCATTGTCTCGTCTCCAGACTCGACTTCTGGTCCCTCAGGACATCGATTACAGTCGCCCCTTCTTCTTCATCATTAGAGTTGAAGTTGTCGATGCCCATCTCATTGGCCAGGGCTGCCTCGTCGGCGTCCCAATCCCCATCTGAATCTTCATCTTCTATTATAGCCTCCTCGTAAATGAGGGTGGCGTCATCACGGAGTTGCTGGGAGAAAAAATAGAAGGACACATGATTGCCTTCATGGCGGATCCCTTCAGCTAAGGCTCTCTAATCACCTTCCAAGTGATTGATCAAGAATTCCATTTGGGCATGTATCAGGCTTGGTCGTGCATAGCTGCTGGGCAGTATGTCCCTTAAGATCTCTTCGAGGACATTTAGACTACCGAAGATGTCTTCTACCACCGGTTCACTATCGACCCAACGACTGATCCAGTGAGTCACCTAAAACTACTCAAGGTAATCTCCTGCCATTCTGGCATTTCAACAATTATTTAGATTTCTAGGTTCTCCTAAACCTCGAGTTTATAGGTTCCTAATGACCTTTCCTAAATTTTCATATAAGTTCGCTATGATACCAACTGTAACACCCCACTTTCTCGGGCATGTTATAATTTAGAAAATTTTGACTATATTTTTTCCTTTTTTTTTTTTTATAACTCATCATGATATAATTTCAAAATTTCCCTACTACCAGCCTATCATTAGCTTACTTACTCTATATAAGCTAGGTTAGATAATCATAAAAAACGGAAGCAAGAATTGAAGCTCAACATACCTCGAACCTTAATAATATTACATGATCGTTTAAAACATAATTAATAATACAAAATTATTCGTCATCAGAACATAAGTCTTGCAACATAACTTGAAGCATGACATAAGTTTTTTTTCAACATAATTTGAAAACACAACATAACTGATACATAATAGGATCCTCATATAGAAACTAAATGCAAAAATACTTTAATTGCACCCGTAATGCCCTGAGTAGCTACATCTCATTCCATTTATGTGCCTTCGCTGCATACCCCATCTGGAACGTTTGAATGTTCCAGGGGTAAGGCCCACATTAGATGCTGAATCATCTTAAGTAAGTGTACATCATTTAATGCATGTGTATGAATGCAATGCACATATCATCCTTACTCTAACGTTTGGGTCGATCGCACCCAACTGTTACTCGCTATTTTTACAGTCTCCGTGCCAGACCGAGGTGTATGGGTGCACCCTTAGCAAAGCAATGACGTCAGTCCTAATCCCAAACCCATGCAACACATGACCGTGAATCTCATTATGCCCATATGCATATATCATCATCAGAAAATGTAAATGCAATCTACGTGATGCATAGCATACGATGACATGACAACATGATAACAAAATGCTTTGTGAAACTGGGTTTTTTTGTGTTGAAAATGCTTACAGGTCCTTTCATAAAACTGAAATCCAGTTGAGCAGTACCATTTACCTTTCACAAAGTTTAAAATATCTCAAAAAGCATGTACAACCTCAATTTTCATGTCAACTCAAAAATAGCACCAACTACTTCACCTCAAGTCCCAAAGCACCCTATCCAAGATATTTATTTAAATAATCATCAAAACCTTTTTTTTCGTAATTTTCTTCCATTTTTCTCTATTTTTCTCCAATTTTCTTCTCTAACATTTCAAAATAAATACCTACATCAATAATTTTTCAAATATTTTTACACAGAAAATTTTAAAATAATTTTTTAAGAATTTAAAAAAAAATTCAAAAAATACTAAGGCCCAATACGCCTGTGCGTGAAAAGGAGAGTGAGACTAGCGCATGAACTTCACGTTCCGGTCATCTTCTCCGACGCCTATACACCAAAAATTTGAAAATTTTACACCAATGAACTACAGGACTAGTCGATCCAGATGGTACCTGAAGTGGCTCGAAAGGAGCATAGGAAAGTGTCCAACTTGGGGATCGAAAGTTCAGCTAGGGCGTCCGCCTAGGGTTCCAATAAGGCTTCGGATCTCACTCATTTCTATGCCTTTGCTCTCCAAATTTTTCAGAAATGCTCTACTTCTTTCAAGGATCAAAAGCCCCTTATCCTCAGCTCTCAATTCTTCATAAACTGGCTTCAATTTCAGCTTCAATTCTTAAAATTTTTAGCCACTTTGGATCTCTATTTATACTCAATCTCGAACCACAAAACGACTAGTCTCGCACAACCCAAGGCCACTAGATTCCTTTCATGTCTTAGATTAGTCCAAAATGCACCGAAAGTTGCCCTAAAAGTCAATTTACAGTGGGAAAATTTTTTGGCCATTTTCGGCCAAATTTTGTCTAATTTAATCATTTTTGTCAGCCATAGATCACTCTAGGCCAAGCTCCGAGGTCCCTTGGACCTTTACGTCGAGTTTCCCATGGCCAAAAGTGGCAATGGATTGGATGGCCGAAAGCTTGGTTGGCCATGGCTACCAAGCTTTTTCCAGAAATTGCACTTTCACCCCTATCCCCAAAACTTGGAAATGCATTTTAGCCCTTTCCATAAGGCCCCTAGGATTTCTAAAACTTCTGTTGAGACCCTCAAGATCTAAACTTCTCATTTGAGCCCTGAAGTTTTGGAAAAAATATCGTTTCGACTTTCCTCTGAAATTTTCAAAAATTACACTTAGGCTTGAATCTTCATTTTGGCCGTAAACCCATTTGTTTCTTCTTGAAACCACTGAAGGGTTACTCCTTCTACCATATTTGTCTTTTCCGAAGGTTTCATTGTCTTTTCAAAAGCCTCTTACGTCAATTTGGTTTTTTAGTGTGATTCGAAGTTATACCAAAAATCGTTCTTGATTTGACTTCTTTCGGCACTAAAAATCTTATTTTAATATACTTGCTATGGGTATCTCTTTCTTTTAACACATGCATGTCCTGGGGTACTCCCTTCTACTGATTCGACTATTTAGTACCCTTAAACTGTCTTTTAGATTCTATCATCGCCATCAAACATGCCATGAAACAATTATATATTTATTCATTTTTGTTTCGGGACATTACATAAATTTTTGGATGATTGATTGATTGGGAGAATGTTTGACCACTTTCTTTATCTTGTGTTTTTTTTTTTCCTACTTTGTTTGTGGCTATGTAAACCAATGTAACCCTATGGGGACTACACTTCTGATCAATACTAATAGTGAGAGTTTTCTTTTTGGTTTTTCAACAAACTATTATGAATTTATCAAGATTTCATTTTGTGGCATTCATTCTTGACTTATCACTCACAATCCTTCTCTTTTATCTTTAGTGTGGTGTCTACCCAACCTTCTTATACCTTTGGTTCTTATCTCTTTATAGATAACGGGTCAAGGTCCTTTTTATTTTGCTTATTACAATCTGTTTTAGAATGATCCTTGGCAAAGGAACCATTTTAAGCGTCGGGTCTCACCTTTCTTCGTGGGGTTTGCATCACCCTTCCTCTCGGAGAGAGAGCTCTAGAGGAGAAGGTTGCAAAGGCCTTTCGAAAGTTGTAGAGAGGCTCTCTCGAAAAGCCTTTTGGAGAAGCCTCTCCGAGAGGCTTCTCTCTTAAGGAAGAATGGATATAGGCCTTTCCCAATCCCAGAATAGCTTTATTGGGAAGCCTCTCGGAGAGGCTAGTAAGGCCATTGCACACGTGTCCCAATCAATCATTGAGACCTAGACTCCTATAAAAGGCAAGGCATTACACGATTGGCGGGATCTGAACATTTGGTAACCGAATCTTGATTCTCTCAAACTTTCCTTTCCGAAGTCCTTTACATTTCTTTCTGCAATCTTTTCCTTTTTCCCTACTAACTTGACCGTCCGAGGGTTTTTGCGGGAGATCCTTCTCGCAAGCCTCCTAATATTTATCCCGTACTACAATTCTACCAGAAGCTAAGTCCAGGTCGTTGTTGTTGTCTTTCCGAGAGAACACATGTTCTCTCCGAGACCCTTGAAGCACATTCTCGAAAGAGACTCATTTTCTTTCTGGAAGTTGATTAATTCTTCTCCGAGGGGTGTTTCAGACCCCTCGAGATCCATCTACCGAAATCGGGCGTTGGGCCAGTCATACCTTTTTGAGAGATGCTGCCTCTCCGAGAGATCCAGCTCTTTCCGAGGAGACCTATCCGCGAGGCTTTCTCGGCCCTTCCGCAACTCTCTTCTCTCAGGAAGACTTCTTTCTAAGAGAGCCCTTTCAATAATTGTACTTTCAGAGACCAACATCTCACTCAGCTTCAGACGACGGTTTCCCTCCCTCTAAAGAAGTTTCTATTGTTGTATTTTGGAAACAAAAACTTGGATCTTGAAATTGATTTTGTTTTCAATCTTGAAATTGCTTTTGAAGTATATATTGATTTTATGGAAATAGAAGTGGAAAATATGTTTTGTCATCATAAAAAATGGGGAGATTGATAGATTGATATTTTTACTCTTGTGATTGATTATGATTTTGATAATGAAAACATTCCAAGCAAACTATTCTAAAAGTATCAAAATTAGTTTTCAAAATTATCAAAGTATATATGAATCTTTGTAATAAAATAAATGTTTTTGGAAATCAATCTCTTAGTTTATGAATATCAAGATCAAATTCAAAGTATATGTGATTCAATGAATCTATTGGTTTTAGAAATTAATCTTTTAGTTCATGTCTATCAAAATGATTTTCAAGAAATAATCATTTCAAATCAAAAGAAATCATCTTTGAAGCATTCTAGCCTATTTGTCAACAGCATTGGAAAAATGCTTGAAACTGTCGACAGTCTTCTAGCACTCTGACAACAATCAGAAAGCATGATTTTTAAATTCCTTGAAACTATTAACAATTTGGCAAGCATCTGTAGACAGACAGTATGTTTGCAAAGGCATATGTCGATAGCTTATTTGCATCTGTCGACTAAGTCTTCAATCCTATGTTAAAATTGTCGACTAACTCTTATTTTTTGTTGATAGTTTGTATAACAAAATCACACAACGACTAGTTTTTGGAGCATTTAATACACGCCAACCACCAAGCAATGGTCTTAATGTTTAAAATATCTACCATCAACTATAAATAAGTGGTTGAAGAATTATTTAAAGCTCTTAGATGAAGTTCTTGCTCAACTATCAAGTGCTCAAATCCTTAACCGTGCTTTAAATTTTTTTGTTCTCTCGTTATTATTGTAAATGTTGTGCTTCTCTTATATTTACATTCATTTAAGCCTCGCTCTTTTTTCCTGTTTTATTGGATATCCATTTCAAAGTAGTTTCCTTGTTAGAGTAGCTCATGCTTTCTGGATTTGTTCTTCCCTGCCCACTTTCATGCTATGATCTTATTTTCCTTCCACTTCCAGTTACTTCCTTGCTTACTTCCTTCTTTTTCCTTTTTTTTTTTTTATCGTCCCCTTCACAAAGTAAAGAGTATAAGACTACTTGGAGAAATTACCGGTTTTCAATTTATTAATACTCAATACCCTTTAATAAAGTAAGAGTAAGACTTCTTAAAAAAAGACTAGTTCTCAGCTTTGTTAATACTCGATCTTGATTTTCTTTTACTTGAGAACGAAATCTAATTTAATTTTCCTGGAACAAGAGCAACATTTATAGGATGGATCGATGTTTGTCGACAATGGGCTACAATTACACTATAACAAAAAAAACAAAAACCAGTCCTCTGCTGCTACTTGCTGTACATGGATTTTTCACTTTGATTGAAGAAGAGAACAGAGCCAAGATTGATCCCCCTTCATTCAAGAACACAAAACCAAGGTGATCATTTCCGGGGGGGGATTATTTATCTTCATCAATCAATGGTGTTCATCGAGATACCTCTCAGCAATGGCCGCGTGAACTGCAGCACCGATAGGCAGAGCTTCTTCGTCGATCATGAAGTGAGGCGAGTGACCCGAGTGTATAGAGCCCAATGTTTCATTCCTTATGCCAATGTAGAAGAAGGCCGCAGGGATGACCTCTGAGTAGAAGGAGAAGTCCTCAGCACCCATCATAGGCGGCACCACCCTGAAATTCGTTGGGCCGAGCAGGTCAACCGCCACCTTCGCTACGTGCTCGTACATTTGCTTATCGTTCACGGTGGGAGGGTAAATCGTATACTCTTTCTCAAAGAAGTCAACTGTAGCTGAGCACCGGTAAACACTGGCCTGTTCTACAATTACCTGTTCCAGTGTTTCTATGAGAGTTGCAAATGGGGTTGAGGAAAATGGAAGACAAAAAAGTGTTTCTCGTTATTACAAACCTCCTCTATTCTTCTTAGGAGATGGTAGAAGCTTGCATTGGAGAACGCCCTAAAGGTGCCGCCCAGCACAACGCTATCTGGTACCATGTCGAGATCACCACCTCCATTGAAAGAAGCCACTGATACCACCTGAAAATACACGAAAGAAACTCTTAACATTAATGCACAATCCTCCACAATGTTCAATATTAACATTCATTAGTCATTAGCCGTTAATGGGTTGCTTTTTCTCTGGGCCCGTTACCTCAGATCACCCTTATTGTCATGTCATGCTCTTTAATTTCAACTTAAATCATTATTTATCAGATCCACTAACATCATTATTTCCCATATCTAATTATTTATCTTTCTCTTAGTCAACCAAAAGATGATTCAATCAAGTAATTATCCTCTCTTGTAAAGGGAAAATTTCACGTGGAAAATTGAATGGTAAGTTCGTTCTGTGTGAAAAACCTGAGAATCCAAAGGGTTAGCCTCCCGAGAAACGATCCCCTGTAAGCTGATCACAGCAGCTGAGGCAGCTAAAACAGGGTCGACAGAGCGGTGTGGATTTCCTGCTAGGCCTTGTTTCCCTCTGATCACAGCTCTGAAGAAGCCACAGCCTGCCAGCAAAGGGCCAGGCCTCGATCCAATGACACCAGTTGGATGCTCATGGGATACGTGAACTGCAAATATGGCTTCCACATTTTCCAGTGCCCTGTCTCCTATCATCCGCTTTGCACCATTCCCTGCTTCCTCTGCCGGCTGGAAGAGGAGCACAACTGTGCCCTGCAACGGCGGCAGAACCATTAGAAACAAGCTGATTGCATCAGGAACACACTTTTACTTTTCAATTGCCGCATCAGTATGCATAACGTTCTTTTTTCTTAAGAGGAAATTTTTATTCTGTTCGTGGGAAAACTTTAAAGAAGAGGTCGAGCCTTGGCAACAATGGCAAAGTTGCTCCTTTGTTATAAGTCAAGGGCAAGTAGAAAAAACAGTCCCTTCGCAGAACAGGGGTAAGGCTGTGTTAAAAAAATGACCTTTCCCTGACCCCAATAAAACACACAATCTTGTCCACTGGGAACACCCTTTCTCTACGGGAAAACCTTACGAGGCAAACCCGTATTTTGAGGGGAGGGAGGGGGGTGTTGGTGGAATACATCTGGTGGATGAAATTCGACCTGTTTGAATGGAGATACCAACTTAAGCTTCCTATTTGGCTACTAGCGCACTGAGAAGATTGGTAATACACTAATACTTCATTTAACTACGTTATCCATCTTTACCTGCATCCAGTTTCACCAAATAGCTGTGTAGGAAATTCTTGCCACCAAATTACCTTCTCAATTAATTTAATTCTCTTAACAAAAGTTATCCAGTTTTTCCAATCAGCTTCCATATATAACAAAAATGCATTTCTATATGTACATAAGAACATCCGTTTTCTTTCCTCTTCTTTTACTTCTTTAAATCCTCGTTCCAGATAACATTGGAGACCAGTGCACACATTTTCACCTACCAAAATGGAGAAGCTGCAATTTTGTAATGCTTTCATGATTGTATTAATAATCCTGCTCAAAAGGGGAAACAGTTAATGCAGCTCTTAATCAGACAAACATGTATAAGCCCTACTAGTATGCCAGGGACCTTTCACATTCATCTCAATAGTGGGGGCAAAATGTTTCCTGAGAAGTTCATGATTGTGCATGATCTTAATGACATTGTTTGATATTCAAGTCAGGTTCTTGGCGCAGATGGCGGAACAAGAAGAATCTAAATATTTATAAACTAAACCAAAGACATGAATGATGATGGTGCCAACCACATTGCCCAATAATGCTCAAAGTCAAACTGCAGCACAATAAAGTTAAGAGCAAAAGTATCAAAGTGGGCCAGCATGTGGGCAAGCTTGTCATCAGTATCTTGACAACATTTTGCTATATAGTTCTACATTGAAGGAACGCAGGAAACATATAAAGAACGTCCTGTAGAAGCCAAGGAAAATGAACTCTGTGCAAAGTTAGAGAAGTGCTTGTTCACAAAAGAATGTACCATGTTATTGGGGCACATTGTGACGCAGAGATGATCCAAACATTTTATATTAAAACCAGAGACACAAGAAGGGCATTAATCATAGAATAATTCAACCATAGCCGAAACAATTAGAAGAAATTAACTAAGCAAAAGAGCACCTAGGGGATCATTTGTGTCTATAGGAGCATTTCGGCCCATATTCTCAATCAGTGGTGTCCTCACAAAGTGATTCCTACACCAAAAGGGGTAGAATATGAATCCTCTTTTGACCCAAAAAGATGGAATCTTTTGCAATTATGCCCATTCAAACAGGCAATAATTCTTCAAAATCTTACTTCATTTGATTTGGATAATAGTCAACAGCTAAATGGAATTAACTTGCAAGTTCAATCCTTACCAATTTCATTATATCATCATTTTAACAAATCTATAGAAATTCATGCTAGTCTGCTCTAAGCTAACTGGAGAGATTTAAATTAATAAGATATGGAGCAGAACCTTCAAATGGTCCTCACGTATCTTCAAAACCTTGGCAGCACCGAGAAGCATGGCAACATGGGCGTCATGGCCACAAGCATGCATTTTTCCTGTTACCCTGCTCTTGTGCTCCCATTCAACTGCTTCCTGCAACAAACCGAGTACAAATTTAGCTGTCTCTTTGACCAATCTTCCATATTACCCAAACTTTGAACATCATCATTATAAATATATGTGTAAATATATGTACTTGTATACACAACCAAAATCATAATTGACAAATCTCCTCCATGATATGACCAATCATTGGTGCAACCCAGAATTTGATTGAACATAGAAGTGATAAAGTTATCCATATATTCAAGAATCTAGGAACAAAATGAACAATTCTCCATGACCAATCTTGCATGCAGCCCGAAATTTGGAGACTAAATTGATAAACATATATATATATATATACATATATACGTTACGTACACACACACACATCAAAATCATAACTAAGAACCTAGCAGAAAAAAATCTTATGTAAGAAATCTCCATTTTAATCCCCATGACCAACATACAACTCAGAATTTGAACATGAAAATGATTATATCTATGTATTCACCAATCCGAAAACATAATGAATAAATGTCAATAGAGAATCATGCATTGAACCCAAAATTTGAACCAAATGATGATGAATATACAGATACCCAAATATAGTTTGCAAGTCTAAGAATAGAACATATTCTTAAAATAAGGAGTGAACCTGGATTGGGAGGGCGTCCATATCGGCTCTAAGGGCGACGAAAGGCGGGCCGCCGGTGCCGATGGCGGCGCGGATTCCGGTCTTGGCAACCGGAAACCTGTACTCTACTTCCATTTTATCCAGCTCGTGGCGAATGAGCCGGCTGGTCTGAATTTCCTCGAAAGCAAGCTCTGGATTCTCGTGGATTCTTCTCCTCAGGTTCTTGATCCACCGGACGGTCTCCGGCCTGCTGGCCAGCTCCAGGACACCTTCCCCTTCCTTGCTCCAACTTGTGCAGTCCAAAAACTGCGGCGGAGGAAGAATCTCCGTCGATCTCAGGCCAGGAACCGACTGGTTCTTGGAGTTGGCGGCGGCGAGGACGTACCGGGTGGAGGTAACTCCTCCAAAGCAAGAGAAATGATTGTTGTCTGAACAAGATTTGGCCACAACCACTGATGAGCCGATATAACTCATGATGATGAGAATCGCTGCCGAAATCATTGAGATCGAAGGGCTGTAAAACTCCATTTTTAGAGAGACAAGAAACGGTGGTGCGAGAGAAGAAGAAGAGGAAGAAGTAAATGGAGAGAGAGAGAGAGAGAGAATGAACACGTGGGGGATGGATGTGTGTGAGAGAGAGACAGAGAGAGAGAGGGGGTGGGGGCAGAGGGGAGAAGTGGCATGTGATATTTGTCACGTGGGAAATTTGAATTTGTTACGTTTGTTTATCTGCATATAAATAACTAAATAAATATTAAAATAATTTTTTTAATTCACCCTATCCAAATTTTATTAGACTAATTTTTAAAAATAGGTAAAAATACATTTACAAATAAATTTAAATATTAATATAGTTTATATATATTTTAAGTATTCAATGCCCTCCATGCGATACTTATTTTTTAATTTTATTATTATTTTTAATTTAATATTATCTTTTAATAATAATTTTATTTTTTAAATTATCATTTTAATTCGAATCTCCATGTACTATGCAAAATTTTAAGTGCTTCATGGAGTAACTAAAAATGAATTGAGAGGGGTGTGGGGTGGGGTGGTGGCTTTGGTTTTTGGAAAGGTATGCAATCAAAACCGCCAGCAAGTGGGATCCACTTGCTTTGGTTTAGTAAATAGAAGACTGCTCTCCAGTCTTCTATTTACTAATAATATATTTAGGCTGCGTTTGGACCTAGCCCCTCGCCACACATTCAATTCTCATCCAAACTCATAGTTTATTCATTTCGATGTTATCCTGTACCCGGAAAATGGCCTCTTATTTAATAGAAAATAATAATAACAATTGTTCATATTTGTTGTTGAATAATCTAAACAATAGCATGCGCCTCATGCTACAATTTTAGTCAGTGATAGATACTATTAATTAATGTGAGATTCTTAAGAGTGCGTTCTCGTTACTTTACAATTTTTAGTTTTAAGTTTTGAATTTATTTTCAATTTTTTGTTTTGATAGTCTATTTTTAGAAAACTGAAAACGCGTTCTCTTTGTCATTTTGAAAAACTATTTTTCAAAACAGAAAATTAGAAAATGCGTTCTCTTGGAAATTTTAAAAATATTTTTTTAATGATATTTTATTCAATAAATTTGATTATTAAGTAAATTATAAATATTTAATGTTAATATATTATTAAAAATATATATACATTTTAAACTTAATAAATTTTATAATATTTTTTTCATTATAATAATAAAATATGAATAAATAAATAAATAAATATATTTTAAGTTTTGAGTTTGTTTTGGATGAAAACACTCAAAACAACCTTATTGTTTTGAGTTTTCTTCACAATTTTTTTTTTTTTGTTTTCAAAAATGCATTTTTAAAAACAACAAAAAGAACGCGTTTTCATTATTTTAAAAAATTGAAAACTAAAAATGACTTGAAAGCAGTAAAGAGAACGCAACCTAAACTTTACAACCTTTTCAATATCTGATTTATATAGACATTGGAGCACTAACTATCTCAATAGTAATCCATCAGTAGTGTATTAGCTCTGCCTCTCTCTATATATATAAGCAACATACATCTTAGATGGCCAATAAGACATCAAAAATTTCTGTAAAGGTAGAAATCATGCCCATCAATGGGCACCTACAATCATAATAAAATGCACCCCCTTTGTCTTTAGATAAATTATTTGAGATTATCATCTTTGTACAGTTTCTTATTATTTGTATTTTTTATTTTAACAAAAGAGATAAATCGTAAGTGAAAATTTTACTTCACTGCACAGGATAAAAAATTGAACCCATGATCTACTGATACGAATCCTAAATTATCGTAATCCAATCACTTGACTTATGCCCTAAGAGTTTCTGAAAAACTACTTTTGAGTACATGAATGCGTTTATGCATATATATAACGGTTAAAAATGTAATTATATCATTTTCAATTTATTGATTTGGTTAGATGAATTTCTAGTTTTATTTTTATTTAATAAATTATCTAGAGGTGTAGCTATTACTATATATATATTGTTATGGGCATTTTCTGAACCGTCTTGGACTATTGACGAGACTATAGTGGGTTAGAAATGGTCTGATGATAAGACCCAACCTCTCCAAGTCCAATGGGTCAAAGGCCGAAGCTATCTCTGCGAGGTCGCATAATTGCTAAAGCGTGACCTCTGATTACAATAGTGAGCGAGCTCTGATTACGATAGTGAGTGAGCTCCCGACGATGGCTTCAGCTCGCTGGTCAACCCGATTAGCTCGCAAAGAAGACCATAAAGCAGAATAACCAGATCTGATGTCTACCTGTCCATATTCCTAGAAAGCTAGTCCCCACATGGTGCGGAACTTTTACTCCCTATTTTATGGAGATAATGACATATTGTCCCTCACGATATGGCCCCACTACCTTAAACTTTGTGTAAATTGTCAGTATCCCACACTATAAATAGGGGATTAAAAGCTATTGTATAGGCATGATAAAAATACATACTGTTACTCTACAAAAATGATCAGAGAACAGTCGTGGACTAGACATCATTCTGGCCGAACCACGTAAAAAACTCTTGCACATTGTTTGTTGATGGTGTTATTTGTTCTCTTCCCCTCGTATTCGTGATTACTGGATTAGCAAGGGCCGTCGAATCTTAGTTGACTATTTCTGAACGTCGACATTTTGGCACTAGAAGGAGAGTCTGTTCTGATCAACGTCAATGGAAAGGGGGAGACATACAAGAAGTTCGAAAGTGACAGCCAATCAACCCGAAGGTCACGCTAGTCAGCAGCTGGAAATTCTGCCTGAAGGGGCGTGGTCATGACTGCTGCAGTTGTTTCCATTCCCCTATTGACTGGAACAACCTCAAGAATCCCCTTGTGGGTTCCCTGTTAGTCGGCGAACCCTGTTCTAGGGACAGAAGCAATTCAAGCCTGGAAGCAACATCAAGAGGCATTAAAGAATGCAGTCAGGCAACTCGCGGATGCTATTAGGACCTAAACACAAGTTCGGGTCGTACAAAATCGAGTAGAGGTCGTACCACCTGGAGGCATCTCACAACCTTGAGATGAAAGACTCATTCTAGATGAAAGGGAAGGTAGAGGAATATCATGGCGGCCTGGATCTGCGCATTCCTCGAACTCACGGTCTGGGAGATCGAAGGAACGACGATCTCGGGGAAAGGGACTGGAGGCTCACCCCACAAACACGAGAACGAGAGCAAATCATTATGAAGACCGTCGTGATGAGGTTCATGAAGGGAGTCGACGACGTGTGGATCCATGCCTAGGAGAGAACTCGACTAGGATTAGCCCAGGTCGCGCCACTCATTGTAACTCGCCAGGGAATAGGAGACAACATCAGCCTAGAGCTCACTATTCGCCAGATCGAGGTAGTAGTTGGGAAAGGCGATCATTGGACCAAAATCGAACTGTGGAGGAATTATTGCAAAGGGTCTGGCAATTGGAGGTGCGACATGGAGCTCATGATCGGAAGAGAGAACGTGATGAAAAGACCCCATTCTCAAGAGAAGTAGAGCAAGAGCCTCTTCTCCGCAAATTTAAGGTCCCAAACATCCCTCAGTACAACGGAGACGATGACTTCTACGACCATTTGGATGCCTTTAATGTCCAAATGGATCTCCAGACTTCAAGTTCGCTAGCCAAATGCCAGGCATTCTCTGCGACCTTAGGGTATATTGTTAGTGTAGGTGCTTTAGACCCAATCAAATTGGGCATGTTGTACACTGACAATTGTAATCATGTTTATTATTAAATAAGGAGTTATTCAATCTCATAAAAAAGTCATTTTATTAATTTCTTGTTATTATTGTAATAACTGAATGAAACTCGATAGAAGTCCATATGATGTATATTGTGATTAATCTATAAAGATGTGAGATAATGCATCACAATTTCTAGACATCATTAAACGTCTCAAGTCGTAGCAATGTCAAGAATGAACATTGACAATTGCGGTAAGACTTGTATGTGCTATGTTTTTTCTATGTGATAGTAATTGGGGTCTCACACCCATAGGTATGGGGATGCCTAGACAAGTACATAGGTGACCAATGTTAGAGAACGTGTCACTAGATATGACTCGCCATGAAAATCTATTTTGGTTATATGTTGATGGAATTCTCATACGAGATGAGTGTAACTAATTCTTGGACCTGAGGTTGTCACGGTCATCTCATAAGAAGATCGGTATGCTTTGACATCATTTCAATGGGCCTAGATAAAGGCTACATGTGGGCGATCGTTGGGCATATCGTGAGGCTTATGGAGATGGGTGTATAACCAAGATAGGACTCGTCTATCCCTTGAGAGAGGATGATGTATCTAAGGCGCCTTCGGTGGATATTCACTTTAAATCCATGGCCATGGTGAAAAAGAATAATAAGGAGTTATTGATTCACTTTTTATTAAGTGAAGATATCCGAATGACCGAAGAAAAACTCATATGATCATAATCAAGCAACACATTACCAGACTTGAGATCACATAAGATACATTGACAAGAGGATCAAATTACATGGTAACCATACTCGTGAAACGTTATTTGCGGATTATGAATCATTCTGAATAATTAGGTAGGCATGATGCCTTGCTAGAGGCCAATCTTATCTTATGTGTTCGTACTGACACATTGCCAACATATTCAAAAGCTTAATGAGTCATGCACAATAGGCACGGTCCCTGGCTTAAACTAGGAGAGCAGACGTATGGTTAAGTGGGACACTTCGGCAAGAAGTTATGCCGTCGTAGGTTCTCACTGAAAAAGAACAAATAGACGTAATGACATCAATATGACGAGGGGTCGTCATAATGGAAAGAGTTTCCTAAAATGGCAATTGATTAAATTAGGAAGGAGTTTTTAATTTAATAATTTTCTATTTGTTAGAGTTACAAATAGAAAATAAAATATATTTGGGCTTAAGTTAATATTTGGACTAAATTGGATTTGGGCCAAATATTAAATTAAATATTATATTTGGATTAAATTAGATTTGGACCAAATATTAAATAATAAATATTTGGGCTTAAATTAGATTTGGGCTAAATATTTTATAAATGAATTTGGGCCACTTAATTATATTTCTAGTTGGACTAGGATAAGCCCACTTAAGATTCTAGTTTAATTAGGATTAATGGGCTACCCCAATCCATTAGGGTTTAAGAAACCCTAGGATGTTTTATCTATAAATATCCCTTTATGGGTTACCCAAAATTAATGGTTGGTTGTGTAGTTTTTCAAGAGTTGAAAAACGAATGCCATTAACTCTTCCCGTTTCTTTTTAGCATCGATTTGAAACATGGGAGTTCTTTTCCGTCCATACACAAGCCGCAAAAAGGAGAAGGAGCTAGCATTCCTATTTCGCTCTCATTGCCAACGGACGCGTGCCGCTCATCACGAGTTAGAGGCTGGACGCTTGGATGGCTCGAATCCGCAAACGAATCGAAAATCTAAAGATTAGATTTATTTTATTTGTATATGAATAATTTAATTTCGACGTTGATCCAATCGCCAAGATCGGGGTAAGGTTCAAAATTTTTGAACTACGCTACTTGCCCCGTAGTGATCTTGCCTTACTTTCAGATATACCTCGAACATGGTTAAAAAGTCTCCCCCCCCCCCCCAATTGTATTTGTAGCTGGGAAGAATGCCAGAAGAGGTTCATCAACCAATACAGGTCGTTACAGAGGTAGCTTGCTCCAATGTGTCACCTCGCTACAATTTTTCAGCGATCTAGTGAATCTTTGAAAGAATACATAGAGAGATTCAGACGCGAGGTCAACAATGTCAAGAGCCCCTCAGATGAGAGTATTTTGGCAGCGATATCCGCAGGACTTCGAAAAGATGGGAAGCTTTATGAGAGCATTTATAAGTCCCATGTAAGGGACTTGGGTGAATTCTATGAGCGAGCTGCGAAAGAGATCAGGTGGGAGAAAACTTTTGGCTTAAAGAAACCCAACAACCAAAAGAATACAGATGGGAGCAATAACCAGAGTAAGAAGCAGGGCAATGGTGGCCACGATAAAGGAGGCCAAGGTCTAAATCCCAATGACCAGGTCGCTAAAAAAGTCAGGAATGAGCAGATAAGTGAGTGATCTCCACACCAAGGTCGCTATGAGCACCATAGTGTCCTGTCAGACACGTGAGATAGGATCTTCGTTGCCAAGAAGGGAAAGGAAAATTTTGGGAGACCTAGTCCCATAAGGACCCCCAATAGGTACAGGAATAAGGACAAGTTTTGCGCTTATCACAACGAGGCAGGACACAACACCTCTGAGTGTTGGGCATTAAAGGATGCAATTGAAGAATTGATCAGGAAAGGTCGCTTGCATGATTATGTGGTGCGACCAAGGAATCAACAACCCCAGCATCCAACCCAACCAAAACCTTGCCAAGCTCCCGAGCAGGATCGAGCACTTGCGGTAAGAATTATCTTCACTATTCATAGTAGGCATATTGTAGGGACCTCAAATTGGTTGCACGAACGTTATGTATGGGAGGCCGGTCACCTCTTACTGGCCGGGTATGGCGAATAGGGAATTTCGTCGAAGAAAGCCAGAACAACCCCTAGTGACATCGATTTTTCATAAGAGGATACGAGAGAGGTGCATTGGCCCCACAACGACGCTCTTGTGGTTCGAGCTCGAATTGGAAACGTTAAAGTGCAAAGGATTATGGTTGACACAGGCAACTCAATAATTGTAATGTATAGAGGATGCTTCGACCAAATGGGCCTGGGGTCGGACCAACTAAGGGCGTCCCCAGAGCCACTTTATGGATTTACTCCAGATGCGGTGATCCCTATAGGACGCATCAGCCTCCCACTTACAATTAGGGACTCAGACCGCCAAGCTACTGTAATAACGGACTTCTTGATCATCAAGTCCCCTTCGGCGTATAATGTTGTCATGGGGAGACTCGCAATGAACAGCTTGAATTTGGTCATCTCGACAAAAGTATTGATCGCCAAATTCCCAACTCCGAACGGGACTGGATGAGTCAGATGCGAAATATATTCAGCAAGACGTTGTTACGAGGAGGCTTTGAAAATGGGATTCAATGGAAAGAAATTCAACATTGTTTCACGAGGAGGATTGCAAGGCGTAAGCAAGAAAGGAGTCAGTCACGACCTAGATCCACGCGAAGTGGATTGTGACCGAGCTGCAAGCCCTGTAGGCGAGCTGGAAGATGTTGTGGTTAGTAGCATTGATGTCGAAAGGTGTCTCAAGCTGGGTAAGGACCTTGTTCCTGAAGTAAAGACCCAACTAACTAACTTTCTTAAAGCAAACCTGGATGTGTTCGCTTGGAACCACGAAGATATGGTAGGGATAGATCTGGATGTAATGATGCACTAACTCAACATAGATTCTGACCACAAGCCGGTCCGCCAGAAGAGAAAGCCTATAACTGCAGAGTGTTATGCGGCTTTGAAAGAAGAAGTGGGAAAACTGTTGGTGAACAAATTCATTAGAGAAGCCCATTACCAGGTCTGGGTAGCTAATCCGGTTCTGGTGAAAAAGAAGAACAGAAAGTGGAGGACCTGCATGGACTTCACTGACCTAAATAAAGCCTACCCAAAAGACAATTTTCCTCTGCCCATAATAAACCAACTCATGGATGCAACAGTCGGTCACCAGCTCCTCAGTTTCATGGACGCTTATTCAAGGTATAACCAGATTCCAATGAAACTCGAAGATGAGGAGCACACCTCGTTTATTACAGATCAAGGGTTATACTGTTACAAGGTAATGCCTTTTGGATTAAAGAACGCTGGAGCGACCTACCAACGTCTGGTTAACATGATGTTCAAGGATCTGATCGGAGGAACCATGGAAGTCTATGTTGATGATATGCTAGTAAAGTCCCAGCAAGTGGATGACCATGTTCGCAACCTGGGAGAAACGTTCCAGACCTTGAGGAAATATCAGATAAAGTTAAATCCGCTCAAGTGCACATTTGGTGTAGCCTCTAGAAAGTTCTTGGCTTCATGGTGAATGAGAGGAGGATCGAGGCAAACCTAGAAAAGATTCGAGCTCTGCTTGACATGAGGTCGCCGACCAAGATAAAAGAGGTACAGAGCCTTAATGGTCAGATTGCTACCCTCAGCAGGTTTGTCTCCAAGGCCTCCGATAAATGTATTCCATTCTTTAATATGTTGAAGCAGGCCAAAAATTTCCAGTGGACGGAAGAATGTGAGGTCGCCTTTCAGCAGTTGAAAGAATATATGGGGCAGGCCTCGCTTATGTCCAAGCCAAAAAAAGGAGAGAAGCTAATCACCTACTTGGGAGTTTCTCAATATGTTATCAGTGTCGCGCTGGTCCGAGATGAAGACAAGGTACAATACCTAGTATACTATATAAGTCACAGAGTGTTAGATGCAGAAACCAGATATACCCCAATAGAGAAGCTTGCCTACTGTTTGGTGGTAGCGTCGAGGAGGTTGCGTCTTTACTTCCAAGCCCATCGAATTGATGTGTTGACAAAATACCTACTAAAATAAGTCCTGTAGAAGCCCGACTCATCAGGACGGTTACTCAAGTGGGCATCGAGCTCGCTCAGTTCGACATAGAGTAAACCAAGGTTGGCCATAAAAGGATAGGTGCTGGCAGATTTTATTGCCGAGTTCGCGGGGTCAATAGAAAAAGAGCATAAGTCTTCAGAGAGTTTGATCTAGGAGTTATATGTTGATGGATCTTCCAGTGAACACGGAGCTGGAGCTGGGGTAGTCTTGATAAGCCCGGAGGGGCACAAGATTCCATACGCGTTGAGGTTCAGGTTTCAAGTGACCAACAATGAAGCAGAATATGAAGCACTGTTGGTAGGACTACGCCTGGCGAAGGTAGTGAAGGAAGAACAGTTGACAGTCTTCAGTGACTCTCAACTCGTGGTATGTCAAGTACGAGGTGAATATTAGGCAAAAGGCTTGAAGATGGTGACCTACCTCCAGAAAGTTTGAGACTTAATGTGCACCTTTGAGAGGTGCGAGGTGAGTCAGGTGCCAAGGAACCAAAATTCACATATTGACGCTCTAGCTCGCCTTGCATCAACTCGAGATGCAAATTCCTTGGAAGTCATTCTGGTAGAATTCCTAGCAGCACCGAGCACAGAGAATCAAGGCAAAGTTCTAGCAATAATGGTGGCCCCAGATTTGTGGATGAAGCCCATTATTGACTACCTACAAGAGGAAAGGTTACCAAATGACAGAATAGAGGCACGTCGTGTGAGAGCTCGGGCGACCAAATACTGCATTCATGACGATATGCTCTACAAAAGGGGATATACTACCCCGTTGTTAAGATGCCTCGATGACCCTGATTACTAGACGGTACTCAAGGAAATCCATGCAAGTCATTGTGGAAACCACGCGAGAGGGCTATCTATGGCTCAAAAGGAACTTCGCCAGGGTTTCTATTGGCCTACAATGAAGCAGGACGCAATGAACCTAGTGAAGAGATGTGATACATGCCAAAGATTCACAAAAATACCGTGAGCTTTACCGGTCTTTGCAGCAGATGAGCAACTCGTGACCCTTCGCCATTTGGGGCATGGATCTAATTGGCCCTCTCCCAACAGCCCGTAGTGGAAGCAAGCACGCTATAATAGTAGTTGATTACTTCACCAAATGGGCGGAAGCGAAGGAGCTCGCACAAATATCTACAACAAAAGTAGAGAGGTTTGTTTGGAGTAATATCATTTACAAGTTCAGAGTTCCCTAACAGATAATTACGGACAATGAGACCCAGTTCACCAGCGAGCAGTTCATCCAGTTCTGCGAATCGCTGGGTATCCAAAAGAGTTTTTCAGCAATGGATCATCCTCAAGCTAATGGTCAAGTTGAAGCTGTCAACAAAGTAATCAAGCAGATCTTGAAGACGAAGTTGGAAGCCAGAAAGGAAGCCTAGGTAGACAAACTACAAATGGTACTTTGGGCCTACCGAACAACAGCTCAGACCACAACAAGAGAAACTCCTTTCTTTATGGTCTATGGATCTGAGGCGATGATCCCTGTAGAGAATGAGGTGATCAGTCAACGAAGAGCCACCTTCAACCTTGAGGATAACGACTAGTTATTGGCCGCAAACCTTGATTTACTCAACGAAGCAAGGGAGTCAGCTCGCATAAGAGTGGATATCTATCAACAGTGGGTCGCAAGGTATTACAATCGAAAAGTTCGAGCACGGTGTTATAATGTCGGTGATCTCGTGCTGCACCTTATTCTTCTTGGAGCTCGCAAGGCCAACGACGGAGCACTAGGCCCGAACTGGGAAGGCTCTCACATTATCAAAGAAAACCTGGACAATGGAGCATATCACCTGGCGGATATGAATGATGCTATTCTCCCACGAGCTTGGAACGTGGAACACCTCAGACCATATTTCTGATAAGCAAAATCTTTCCTTTCCATAATGTTTGACTGATATTCTGCTTATGCTGACATTGCTCCGTTAATGGATTGAATTTATTATCATTACTGTCAACGCTTACTATTTCCACTTTTCGTTAAATGTTAAGTGACAAGAAATAATTTTAATTCGGGGTTAAAAGACTATGACTTGCAAGCTGGGGCCCATTCAACTTGGCTAACATGCCATGGTTTACGGCTTATCTGAGCATTCATCTTAGTCTTTGCCCTAGGTTGTGGTCGGCGAACTATAGTCCATTCATCTTAACCACAATGTCATGGTTTGGCGCCTATTAAGCCATCACCTCAGCTAAAAACTCATAGGTCATGGTTCATTAACTAGGGTCCTCTCATCTTGACAAAAGTCATGGACTACGACTTACCTAAGTATTCATCTTGACCTCGCTAAGCCCTTAAAATTCATGTTATGTTAGTTGGGATCGAATTATGATCTATCTGGGCATATAACTTGGCGACGAAACGAGATTTAATTTAACGTTCATCGAGTTACCATACGTTAGCTTAGATTTGATCCCGTGATCATGACCTACTGGACATACGGCTCGAACTAACGATATTTTACTTAATATATTATCTAAAGTTGTTTAAGTTTTGAGATTTATCAACTATGAGCTAAAAGTATTCCTGCATTAACTAGATTAAAGCTTATCCGCGGTCTTTGTGTTATGCTTTCAGTTCGCAACAAACGAAAAAGAAACAAAAATTCGATTGAATAAGAGAAATGTATTGCTTCCAAAGTTCAAGTACAAGAATAAAGAAAGAAAAATAAGAAAGTCTAATGGCTTAGAAGATTTGAGCTTGGGGCTGCTGCATCTTGGGGAGTAGGATTGCCGGTGTCCTTAGCAGAGAGATCGACCACGGTCTGATCGAGTTCGGACGAGGTGGCAGCGACTCTAGAGCTCACAGCATTAGCAACAAATTTCTTCACCGCCTCCACCGCTTCCTTGCCAAAGCAAGAAAAGTCGACCTCCTCAAAGTGAAAACAAACGCACTGCAGATGTTAGACTTGACCTCCTCGCTCTTCTTCGCGACCTAAACCTCGACGTCGACCTTCAGCTGCTCAACCTCCTACCGGGCCTGCTCCAAGTCGCCTCACATTGCAGCCAGCTCTGCCTCAGCCTTATTTAGCTTCGAAGTGGCCTGGGAACAGGCCGAGTCGAGCATCTATTTCTGGTGATATAGCTCATCTTCGACCTCTTTCTTGGCTCTCTCGACCTCTCCTACTCGATGCTCCAAGCCCTCAACCATGTTCCGGTACTTCTTGGACTCGCTAGTCACGAAAGTCAGGTTCTCCTCCAGTTGTTTCTTGTTTTTCCTCAGCACATCAACAACAACCTTGAGCCTTTCTTTTCCTTGATGGCTCGAGATCTCTCATCTTTCTACTTGAAGACGCCCAGAGAAGCCTACAAAGTTGAGGGGTCAGTACACTTGAAAGAAATAAAACAAGAAGTATGAAGAATGGGTAAAGAACCTTACCAAAAGACTATAGCGAGCAACGTAGTCATTAAGCACATCGCCCGATACTTCCCTCTTGTCCAAATTCTTGGTATAGTTACCAAGGACCCTACCTAAGCTATCGAGAAAGGGAGCGAAGTATGTCTTATCGGCCGTGACCTTGGATCCGCTCGGCTTGTCGAGAGTGTTTGTCTTCTTCCGCTTATTTGCCTGGGCCTGTTGAATGGCCTGCGAAGTCGGGGGAGTTTTTCTCTTACTCCCAACATCAGGAGCCTCCTCGCGAACCACGGACTTCCCACGATTCGCTCCAGCTGTGGCCGTTACACATTGCGAAGAGGTACTTGCGGAGCCGGGTTTGAAGGAATTGCGACAGTTGGTGAGGGGTTAGAACCGGGTGAAGTGATAAGCTCATGACTCGAGCTGGCCACCTCAGTACGAGCTCCCGCCCCTTAAACTTTTGCAGGAGAAAAGGATGCACGGACAACTTCAGGCAAGCTTGAGATCGTGAAAGTTCTGGATCTTTCGAGCTGTAGCTTCATTGCTTTTGATAACGTTAGTAAGGCCGCAACCGTGACTTCTCGACGAGCTCTACTTTCCCTGGCTGCGCTCCCGTCAAAGTCAACCTCGTTAAAAATTGACCTAATCTCCCTTTGGCCACGAACTCCAATGTCCTCCTTCCTGATATCCTTGATGCTGAATGGGGGAGCGAGCTAGTAGTCGCAAAGCAGAGAGTCGCAAAACTCGCAGTCATTTTCATTAGTCTTCGCTTCTAAAGTTGTTTGAAGATCTTGCGCCTCGGAGATGGTCAGCTTGGGCTTCCCACTAGCAACGCCTGCAACATTGAGAAGACACTCATAAATAAGAAATGATAACAAATAAATTGTTGTTGCAAATGCGAGTTGGAAAACTACTTACTCAGCACAAGAACGAAGCTAAAATTATTAAGGTCTTTGAGGGAAGAGCAGGAAACGTAGAACCACTGGAACTTATAGTCCCCTACGTTGGACTTTCCTTTGAGGCTCGAGCTTCTTACAGTCTGAAGAACGAGCTTCCATGTAATACAACCCGTCCTTGGTACCTTTGAAAGAGTAAAGGTATCTAAGAGTTTTGGGGGTAGGAAGAGGAAGTTGATTCTTTTTTAAGAGAAGGGCTAAGGAGGTTATCTAGGCATAAGAGTTGGGGGTCAGTTGGAAAGGTGCGAGTTTTAGGTCGTTCAAAATAGCTATGAGGTAAGGCTAGAGTGGAAACCTAAAACCAAATTCTAAGTGTTGGGGGCTGACGGCCACGAACCCTGTGGGAGGAAAAGCTGCATGGTCACCAGGTGAAGGCACCATCAAACGAGTGTCGCAGGGAAGGCGATATGTAGAGGTACACAACTTCAGCTCGCTGATCGTCAGGTTCGAAGGATAGCGCTTGAAGACCTCGAGAGTTGCGCGCTCCTCGGCAGCTCGCTGGGAGACTACAGGTGCGGTACACTGAGGACCTTTCTCAATGACCTCAAAGTCAGACGAGACAATGTGCTGCATAATTCGTGGTAGCATCCCTCCGTTGTGCCCCGAGGAGCTAGAGGTATCATCGTCTTCTACCCTGTGGTTACGACGCTTCTGACCTGATGTAGACATCTACGATGAAAAGACAACAAGAAGAGAAAAGAAGAGTCAGGCCACCGAGAATAGACCAGTCCTCACGAACCAAAGATCCTAAGGAGGCTTCCTGCCTATCAGGTCGCGCGCTTCACAACAGGGTAAGACTTACAATAGGGGGGATTAAATCTATAAACCTATTGAGCCTACGAAAACAAGTAGAAGCTAGCCCTAAAAGATGCACAACCATCGCCAAAGAGACGAGGCATGGAGACGGAATCGACAGAAAGAATGAGAGGAAAGATGAAATGGACTAAAAGGCTATGAGAAACTTACCGTTTTTGATCGATTGCTGCAAAAGTCAAGGCGAAGAACCGGTAAGAAAGCGACTACGAGGGAAGGAAAAGCTTCGGAACCGTCAGCAATGGAGTCTTGGAGTCGGGAGGAAGAAGAAGGTTGTAGAAGCAAGAAGTATTTTCAAAATGACACGGTAAAGAGGGGGAAAATAATTTCCTCTCTCTTTTATAGTTTAAGGCATTCCTTTGTTGGATGAGGAGATTGACGAGCTTCCCTAGATCCAACGATGGTGGGCAGGAGCATAGGGCCTATGGACATAATGATTAAGCGATTTCGGGGAACGTGCGCATTAAAGGCACCTCTGACAAGACGTGCGAAGCGAGACGACGCAACTTCAAACGATTGGGCAGAAGTCTAGAAGGTGGATTAACAGCTTGCATAGCCCAATCCGGTCTGTATACATCAGTTCGCGCCCCGAAGATCGCACCGTGAGCTGGGGGGCTACTGTTACTAGCATTTTCTTAATCGCCTTGGGCTATTGACGAGATTGTAGTAGGCTGGAAACAGTCTGATGATAAGGCCCAACCTCTCCATGTCCAATGGGCCCAAGGTCGAAGCTATCTCTGCGAGGTCACATAATTGCTAAAGCGCGACTCTGATTGCGGTAGCGAGCGAGCTCCCGACGATGGCTTCAGCTCGCTAGTCAACCTAATCAGCTCGCAAAGAAGACCATAAAGCAGAATAATCAGATTTGATGTCTACTTGTCCTTATTCGTGGAAAGCCAGTCCCCACATGGTGCAGAACTTTTACTTCCTGTTTTATGGAGATAATGGCATATTATCCCTCACGATATGACCCCACTACCTTAAACTCTGTGTAAATTGTTAGTATCCCACACTATAAATAGGGGACCAAAATCTATTATACAGGCATGATAAAAAAATACATACTGTTATGCTACAAAAATGATCAGAGAACAGTTAGATAAAAATAAAATTTAGTGTGATAGTAAAATAAGTTCATTTTTAAGTTAGAGGTTGTGATTGATAGAGTTTTTTTTTTTTTTTTTTTGTAAAATAAAAAATATTTAAAGGCGTTATAGAAATAATCAAAGTTTGGTAAGACTTCACATACTAAATCTGATACTTGCATATATTTAATAGAATAGATACAAATATAAATAGATATATATAATATTTGCTGTAATTGATGCAAATATTATAGTTAGTTACTTACAATTGAATAAAAAAGATATGGCTCATTTCTTTTGAGGTGTTGAAGTATGATGCACAGAAACGTTCAAGAGTATCGTTTAAGTGTTTTTGAAATGCTTTTGTGTCGAAAAGTCAAGAAATACTAAAAGAGATTTCTGGACAGTTTTTATAATTTCAAAAACGTTTATGGATTGTTTCATAATATTAAAAAATATCAGAAATCCAGAAGAGGTTAGAGATAAAATTTTATTTTTATATTGAATAATTATTTTTTATATTAAAAATTATATTTTTTTATTTTTTGAAAAATATTATTTCTTTGTTTCTTTTTCGTATCCGTTTTGTGTAACTTTGAGGTTCAACCGCTTCAAATTGTTAGTGACATGTCTTGGATTTAAATAGCATTGAGCTTTGTTATTATTTAGATGATTTATTTTCACATAATTAATGATTTTATATGTGAAGATTGATAATAATGCTTTTAAACATATATGGTCTCAAAAAGGCAACTAATAATTATTTTGCTGCAAAGATATGTAGCGTGCTAGGACCAAGTTCTCTAGACATAATTTGGATGGTAAAGGATAAGTCGTGATATGTCAGTGTCAAAGTTGTTAGTTCAAATTCTGATTTCTTTGAGCCATATTTCGTAATTTATTTTCTCTTATGAAATTAAAAGATTGAGCATTGAAGGTGATCACCTGAATAGAAGAGGACAAAAAAGAGAGCTTTTCAAGGTTTTTAAGAAATAATTAAAATCTGTATCACATCTGTCACGCCCGCCCTTTCATTCCCCCAAAGCAATAAAACAACACAAGAGTCGTTCTACAGGGCCCGATGGGCCTACCGAGCCCCTCATAGAAAGGGCGCAAAAAGATGATTTTTTCTCCGCCCACTTTGTAAATTTGCAAAGCGAGCCACTGCCCCCGTCCCTGCTCTATCGTCTCCCCTGCCATGGTTGCCGCCTCATCTCTATCGCCCCTCTGCCATCATCGCCTCGTTGATAGTCGCTGCATCGATTGTCGACGAGGCGAGACGGCAATGGCAGAGAAGCGACAGAAGAGAGACGAGGCGACGACAGTGAGGTATGGCGACGAGGCGAGGTGGCGGCCATGGCAGGGGAGACAACAGAGCAAGGGCGGGGCGATCCATGGGAAGGGAAGGGGGAGAGTAAGGCGTGGGGGCAAAATCGTTTTCTTATCCCCTTTTAATAACTTGATCGATAAGTTCGTCGGGCTTTCTAGAATTTTCCAACAACACAATACTATAAAGAAACCACAAAAGAGGAATAATCGCGAAAGTGGTTCCCAGGTTGACTCGTAAGCCACTTAAGCAGTTTCTTCAAACCAAATATATAAAGAAACCGCCCAGAAATGATATGTCTCACATAAAGAATAATGGCCAAGCGGTTTCATCAAAATAAAGATGACATCATGAGTCGTGCAGTTTATACAACTTGGGGCAGCAAAGATATCTGATCAGTTGATATATTAATTAAATGGGCATATGTATCATCTAAGAAGAAACAGTATTTGCATAGATGAAACCCAAAAACAAATTGGCATCGTCCCCAATCACCAAAAGCCTGAACAACGAATTAATTAACCTTACCTCCACTCCATCTGACCAGACCTTGAAGAACTAGCGAAGAAGAGGAACCCATCTCTCGTTTCCGAAGGTGACCCCATTAAGGAAGTAGAAGATCCATCGATCGCCAGAAGAAGAGCAGAGCTAGCTAGCTAGCTAGCTGAAAAGAAAGGAACATGAGCCACGATCGACGACAAGCAGCCTTGTTGGAAGGAATTAGAAGATGCTCGATCTATAGTACTCATTGCAGAAGCCTTTCTTTCTTGACTCTGTTCTTGGGATCCACAGAAATCTAGCAACTGCTAATTAATTAGGTGGTTGAGTACCGGCCGGAGAGCTTCACAATAGTACTAGCTAGAGCCTCCAGCAAAAGTTGCATGGGAATCGCCCAAAAAAGAAGAGAAAATTAAGAATAACGCATCTGCATGCTGTTCTACTGCTATGTGGGATGGGAGGGTGTGGTTGATGTGATGACAGAGTTTTATTATTGCGATTTGGGTTTTAGTTTCTAATTGTTTTAATTAGATAATTTAAATCTTAAAATAACTCCAAGAAGTTATATATGGAAGGGCTTAGGATGCTTTGAAAAATCATGTCTCATGTGGCGGCCATACATAACCTTGCTGTCTCCGATGATAAGGTCCATTTTTTAACGATGAAATTGACATGCTCACGGTGAAGCCTTGTGATGCACGGAAAGGTTTGGAGATACTGTTTGATGTTTTTCAAAGTGTTTCTCATTTTTAAAACTTTAAAAATGTTAATGAATATTTTTAGATTATTTTTTTAATTTTAAAAATTATTGTTGTCAAATTATAATAATTATATTTATTTACTTTAAAAAATATTATAAAAATAACATTGAATTTGAGTAGAATCGCAGTTAATAATTTGAGAAAAATAATAATAATGAAAAAAATTAAACACAAATTTTACGTAAAAAATCTCAAAACAAATCAGAGTAAAATCACGAGTAAGGATAAGAAAATAATAAGAGTTACAATTTTTCCTCTAAATTACAAGAAGATAACAACAATAATCTTTCTTGAAAATAATTGGGGCTACTACTTTAATTTCGACTATTGTACAAAATGTAGCTGCTAGCTTCTTCTAGTTTCTGCTTTCAATTTCTTTTCTTCTCACAAATGTCAAAAAAGATGTCAGCTTCTTCTTTCTTTTCTTTTGTTTTCTTCTTTCACAACCCCTTTTTGACTCCAACAATCTCCCACTTAAAGATTTGATTGAGAATCAATCAATTTTTACACCATTCTTTCTTTCTTGCTATTCCTTGTTACTTATGTCTTTGTTAGGTCACTAGAGGATTAACATCAAACAAACTCGTCAGTATTAACTGTCTTTGTCTATAAATCTGCTAGGTTGTCTTTGAAATGAATTTTCTGCATATCCATGGTTACTTCTTCCACTTTCTAACTGTCACGACCTGAATTCTAAAAGTTATGACCGGCACTAATCCCTAAGCCCAGCAGCCCCACTGTGGATTAGTAAGGCTCTTCTCTATCTCGATTTGATAAAAACATTAATACTACTGACAAAATATAGAGACATGGAATAAAATACTATATCAATCTTCTATAAAAATCTTAATATCTCATCTACAACAGCTACACAAAAATATGAATATCCATCATCATGCTATCATAAATACATATACAATCTCATATCTCGGGCCTTTGGCACAATTATGTACCACAAAAATAAAATACAAAAGAACAGACTCAACAGTACCAGAAAATCTGCTGGACCAATATTTAAAAGAAGAATCTCCTGAAAATATTTTTTAAAAAAATGAGTGAGTCTTGTGAACTCGCGAGTATAAGGTATGTCATATCCACTAGAAGAGTATGCAATAAAAATGCTAGAATGAACATCATGGATACAATAACATAATAATAATATGAACAACGAGAATATGTAACATAAGTTTAAATAATTTGAGGTTCAAGGAAAACATAGTGTAGAAAAAATAGGTGCCTAAAGACAACCCCCATAAGTTGCTCACCTAATCATCTAAGTCTCCTATACTTTTTATATGCGATGCATACATTGAATCTGAGGACACACTAGTAGAAATTGGCCTAACGCCTATACACACATACACACAAGTACATATACTGGCACATACATCACCATCACACTATAATACCATCATAGCTCACGTGATAGAATGTTGAAACATATTATCCGTGTCTCTCATGGCCTTAGCATGCCAAGTCTGACAGTACCATGATCTTTTCCTACTATGAGTCACTAGGAAATCTACTAGATAGTCCTCTAATAATAATACAAATGATACCCTACTTAATGCACAAGTCATAACTATTTATCATTTCATGTGGTGCTGAAAATGTACCATATCATTCAATATTTCACATACTCAAAAACAAGAATCAGTTAGGGTATCTTTCTATTTATGTCTCTCCTAGTTGAATGAAATTATTTCATACAATTTAAAAATATTTAAAAGTATTTTTCTGTGATTCGCATATAAAAATCATATACAAATTATGTATGGAACAATATATACGTGTACAAAATAAGGTAAATATAATATATCCTGTCTACTCGCTTGGGAAATGATGACTCAAGTCTAAGCCTAGAGATAAAATGGAGCAAAATCCTGGGAATCCAAGCCTATAATAAATAGAATGGGGTGGTCACATTTGGGTAATAAAAGTAGTGGCACACTATAAAAAATTAACATTTTAGCGACGAAAAATTTTGTCGCTAAAACATCAAAATCCATCGTTAAAGGGGTGTCGCTGAAATTTAGCGACAAAATTTTTTTAGCGACGAAATTAGCGACAGGGGTTGTACTTGTTTCTAATCAATGATGGAATTAGCGACGGGGTTGAACCCGTCACTAAATTTTAGTTTTTTTATTTTTTAGCGACGAGAGCTAAATTTTAATTTTTTATTTAATTCTTTTTACTTTTTAGCTACGGGGTTGACCCTATCGCTAAATTCAACCCCGAAATTCAAAATTCAACACAGGTCAGGCCCTGACTTCCCCTCATGTGCGCCACGTGGCAGTGCTGGGATTTTACTCCTAACTATTATCTCAAACTCTTTACCGGATTCAAACCCCCAACCTCTCGTGATCAAGTTCTGCGCGCAAACTAACTGATCTGGAAGCCTTCTTGTTTATTGATGTACTAGCGTATGCCCGTGCCTTTGTGTGATTTTATGCACAATTAATTCGGGCAAGTGTACTCTAGTCAAATATGCATATAGTGATAAAAAGATGTCGATCCCACGAGGACTAGATCACAATACCAAAACAATTTTAATCTAACCTAAGTTGAACTAATTAATTAATCGAATGAATAAAAAGAAAAATAAATGAAAAAACTGGATTCTTTGTGAGAAAAATTAATTAATAAATGTACTAGGGTTTAGATTTCATTTAATATGAGTTATGGAATTATCTATTCAATCCGATTCAAAATCGAAAATACCCTTAATGTATTTTATAATTATTTGCATGTGATGGTGGATTTCCCTCAATTAATTAATAAGCTTTACCAAGTCATATTAATCCTTTATTAATTCAATTTTACTGTCAGATTTTTGATCAGATATCAACGAAATAAATAAGCATTAAGTTCTTTGGAAA
This sequence comes from Diospyros lotus, assembly GCF_014633365.1. Lineage (NCBI taxonomy): Eukaryota > Viridiplantae > Streptophyta > Magnoliopsida > Ericales > Ebenaceae > Diospyros > Diospyros lotus. The sequence goes on from NC_068341.1 coordinate 28,007,498, forward strand.
CCTCTAATCTCATAAGGGAATTTGACTCACTAAGCTTCTTCGATTCCCACACATGAGCTAATCATCTTTCGATCTCATAGTCAAGCATGTGATTTATATTGCCTATGAATCTAATTTATAACAATCCTTTAGTCAGTCATGCATAAATCATTAAATCATTAAAAGGTGACCAATCTTTTAAAGGATTAAACACAACAATATAAATTCCTCATGCAAATAATAATCGGGTTTTGAATCAAACTAAACAAATAATCACATAATCCCAAAATTAAAATCCATCCAAACCCTAGCTAAAATAAATTAGCTAGACATTATTAAAATAAAAACAAACACTAAAATTAAAATGAGAAGGAAGTTCCCTGCCCAGATCTATTCCAAATCTGGGTTGCGTTCGTGCGCTTGCTTTTGGTGTGCAAGAGGCTCGCGTCTCCTTCCAATGTGCGTCGCTGCCTTCTTCCTTAATTCCTTTCTCTTTTGTCCGCCCCACTGTGCGTCGCGCGGAGCTCCAATCTCCTTCTCAAAAACCTCTATGAAATCTTTACTGTGCTGCATCCAAAAAAACCTCTTCCCCTCGTCTCTTAATCCAATATAATAATATATATATGTATAGGATGTGCACGGCCGCCCTGGCTTCAATCCCATTCTCCTTTTTATTTTATTAATATATTATTATATAAACACACACACAAACCACACACTCACACATTCACGCCACTGTAATGATATATATATATATAAATATTATAATTCAATATATAATATAATATAATATACAAAATAACATATATAATATTTAATATATTGTTAAATATAATAACTTTAATTATATTATAACTTTAATTATTTAAAATATTTATTTATTTATTTATTTTAAAATCAATTTTATAATATTTTTTTTTCTTTTATGTCCAAATCTTCAAATTAATTTCCTTTGCCGAGTTCCTACAAAAAGAGATTAAAATAATATAAAATTCATGTAAACATACATTTATGTAGAAAAATAACATAAGGTTAAGATAAAAATTAGATAAAAATATGTATATAATTAATCTCTATCAAATACCCCCACACTTAACCTTTTGCTTGTTCTCAAGCAAAGCAAATAAGAAATTAAAAAATAAACATTTCATTTTCATGTTTGGCCAAAATCAAGAATTCCAATAACATATCAACACATAATTAATCACAAAATTGATTACGATCCATATTATCATATCAATTCTAAATCCAAAAGTATTAATTGAAAGAATTAGTCATGCAAAATCATCACTTTTGATGCCATGCATACTTCAAAATTAATTCATGAAATCTTGCAATTAATACAATTGAATTATGCAATAGTTTTCTTGCAATCACTTCTCTCCACTACTACAAACATAAGGAGTAACAGGGATAATATATATATATTTTTTTTAATCACTCTTTTCTAAGCATTACTTGGCTTTTGACGCGAATGTCAATATTTTGTGATGAAGACACCCGATTATTCTCCTAAATAATTGCTTAGAATGCATTTGTATACTCATATTTTGAACTACCGTTTGACGTGAAGGATGATGCCTGTCAATCCCCAGTTACTACTAAGCAGCTCAAAACATAGGAGTAGATAAATAACAATAACAATTTTTTTTTTTTTTGCTCTTTTTTTTTTCATCATCCCTTTTTACTTCAACTCTGTTTAGGCCTAGTTTTGAGAAGTAATCACAATATTATTCTCACATAATCAATCATGAATAATCACAAAATCCCATGAATTTTATCAAGAAGCATATATTTCAACAATCATGATAATCCAACATAATCAATCTGTTCCTTAACACTCTTAAATCTAGAATCAATAATCAAATAGAACAATTTCCAATTTTGAATTAACTATGCATTGAACCAAAGTTAAATTAGGAAACATGAAATCGGCCTAAATATGAAAATAAAACATTTTTCTAAAGAAAATCATCATTCATGCACATTATATATATATATATATTTGTAATTATTGAATTTCCCACCCCCACACTTAAATTAAATATTGTCCCCAATGTTTAAAAATAAGAAAAGAGGAAAAGAAAAGCAATACTCCCCTGATGTAGGTCTTCTTGAAATGCTTGAAGATGGTTGGGCTTATTCTTTTGATGAAGAGGGGCTGGATGTCTTTATTCAACATGTCCTAAAAAGAAGGGAAAAGAAAAGAAAAAAAAAATTGAAATAAGAAATCAATCCAAGAATATTCTAAAAGTAAGAGAAATAAAAAGAAAAAAAAATATTTCGAATGGGTTGCCTCCCATCAAGCGCTTCTTTATAGTCATTAGCTTGACTAAGTTGTCATTCTCAAGTATCCTTCAAGTGAATGGTGGATTTGGAGAAAGATATATGTCCACCATCAACATAATGCTTCAACCGTTGTCCATTAACTTTGAAAGTGCCCTTAGTTTCATGAGAGACTTCAATTGCACCATAAGGGAAAACTTGAGTTACTGTGTATGGACCACTCCATCTTGACCTTAGTTTGCCTGGAAAAAGTTTCAATCTAGAATTATAGAGAAGAACCTTTTCTCCAACTTTGAACTCCTTCTTTTTAATGTGCGCATCATGCCATGCCATGCCTTGGTTCTTTCTTTATAAAGCCTAGAATTTTCATAAGCTTCATGCCGCCATTCTTCAAGCTCATTCAATGTCATCTTTCGTTGTGTACCTGTGGCTTGCAAATCAAAGTTAAGCAATTTGATAGCCCAATATGCTTTATGCTCTAATTCAACAGGAAGGTGACAAGTCTTACCAAAAACTAGTCGATAAGGAGACATTCCAATAGGTGTTTTGAAAGCTGTCCTGTAAGCCCAAAGTACATCATCTAATTTTAAAGACCAATCCTTTCTAGACAAGCTCACAGTCTTTTCCAAAATATTTTTCAATTCCCTATTTGAAATTTCCACTTGTCCACTAGTTTGCGGATGATAGGGGGTAGCCATCTTATGGGTAACACCATATTTAGCCAATAAATTTTTAAATTGTGTATTGCAAAAATGTGTACCTCCATCACTAATGATAGCTCTAGGAGTACCAAATCTAGGGAAAATATTTTTCTTCAAAAATTTTATGACAACCCTTGCATCATTAGTGGTACATGCACTAGCTTCCACCCATTTACTCACATAATCAACGACAATAAGTATATACTCATTATTGAAAGATTTTGGAAAAGGACCCATGAAATCAATACCCCAAACATCAAAAATATCACAAATAAGAATATTGTTGAGGGTCATCTCATTTTTCCTTGAGATATTACTTGTCCGTTGGCATCTATCACAAGCACTTACATAGGCATAAGCATCCTTGAATAAGGTCGGCCAATAAAAGCCACTTTGCAAAACCTTGGCCGCTGTCTTAGAAGGTCCATGATGTCCACCCACTTCTTTGTCATGACAAAAACTGAGTATGCTATGCATTTCCTCCTGTGGTACGCATCTCCTCACCATGTCATCTCCACAAATCTTGTATAGGTATGGTTTCTCCCAAAGATCGTACCTTGCATCTGATAAAAACTTTTTCTTTTGATGAAATGACATGTCAGGGGGCAACTCATTACCTACAAGAAAATTAGCAAAATCAGCATACCAAGGTTCATCATTATCTCGCACAAAGCATAATTTTTCATCAGGGAATTCATCATGCAAAGATTGTTTAGCCATGTTTTCCACATGCTCCCCATCTAATCTTGACAAGTGATCAGCCACCAAGTTTTCAATGCCTTTTTTATCTTTAATTTCTAGGTCAAATTCTTGTAGCAATAAAATCCATCTTAACAACCTAGGTTTAGCATCTTTTTTAGCAAGTAAATACTTTAATGTAGAATGGTCAGTATAGACAATTACTTTAGACAATATCAAATAAGGTCTAAATTTTTCAATAGCAAACATTACAGCAAGTAGTTCCTTTTCAGTTGTTGAAATTTTTTTTGTGCACCATTCATAGTTTTACTTGCGTAATAAATGGTATGAAATTTCTTGTCTATTCTTTGTCCTAAAACTGCAACTAAAGTATCATTACTTGCATCACACATGATCTCAAAAGGCAAATTCCACATGGGGGCTGAAACTATAGGAGCTTGGATCAATTTCTCTTTCAAACAATTAAATGCATGTATACAATCATCAGTGATTTGAAAAGATGCATCTTTTACTAGAAGATTAGTTAAAGGCTTGGCAATTTTAGAGAAGTCCTTAATAAACCTCCTGTAAAAACCTGCATGTCCCAAAAAACCTCTAACTTCTTTTACGGATTTAAGAAGAGGAAGTTTTTCAATTAATTCAATTTTAACTCGATCCACTTTAATGCCTTTAGATGACACTTTGTGGCCCAAAACAATCCCTTCTCTAACCATAAAGTGACACTTTTCCCAATTAAGAACGAGATTAGATTCTTCACATCTTTTGAGCACCAAAGACAAATTATGCAAGCATGCATCAAATGAAGATCCAAAAACAGAGAAATCATCCATAAAAATTTCCATAAAATCATCAATGAAGTCTGAAAAGAGAGAGATCATGCACCTTTGAAATGTTGCAGGAGCATTACACAAACCAAAGGGCATTCTCCTAAATGCAAATGTTCCATATGGGCATGTAAAAGTAGTTTTCTCTTGGTTTTCAGGAGCAATAGGAATTTGATGATAACCAGAATAACCATCAAGAAAATAATAAAATTCTTGACCCGCAAGTTTTTCAATCATTTGATTAATGAAGGGGAGGGGAAAGTGATATTTTCTAGTAACATCATTTAATTTCCTATAATCAATACACACTCTCCATCCCGTTACTATTCTTGTGGGAATTAATTCATTATTTTCATTTTTCACAACAGTAATCCCCCCCTTTTTAGGCACAACTTGCACAGGACTTACCCAAGAAGAATCAGATATAGGAAAGATAATACCTGAATCAAGCCATTTTATCACCTCTTTCTTTACTACCTCTTGCATATTAGGATTTAACCTCCTTTGGGGTTGCAACATAGGCTTGAATCCTTCTTCCATCAAGATTTTGTGCATGCAAATTGATGGACTTATTCCATGAATATCAGCAATGCTCCATCCAAATGCCTTTTTGTGCTCCATAAGCACCCTCATCAACTTTTCTTCCTCAAGACCTATCAAAAAAGAAGAAATAATCACATGTAAGCTAGATGAATCCCCTAGATAAACATATTTTAAATGAGAAGGAAGAGGTTTAAGTTCAAGAATAGGAGGCTTCTCAATTGATGGTCTGGCTTAAAAGAAGAGGAAGAGGAAACATCCAAAGTTAGCAATTTGTCTCTTTTGGATGGATTGAATTTTTGCTTTTCTCCCAAATAGCCCACAGCCTCTTTGTGTTGTTCATCTAAAATTTGATCCTTCACATCAAAAGAGTTAGCAATGCAATTTTCTATGGGGTCATCTAATCTGAATGCATGAAATTTTCTATCCACCAAATCATCAATGCAATCTATCCTTAAGACTTCATTTTCATTTGAATGTTTCATAGCCTTAAACACATCAAACACAACTTCTTCATCATTAATTCTAAGGCTAAGTTTTCCTTGTTGGACATCAATTAAAGTTCTTCCAGTGGCGAGAAAAGGTCTCCCTAAAATTAAGGGCATATCATGATCCTTTTTCATGTCTAGAACAATAAAGTCAACAGGAAAAATAAATTTATCTACTTTTACCAAAACATCCTCCACTACTCCCCTTGGATATTTGATACTTTTGTCAGCCAACTGAAGAGAAACAGTGGTGGGTGTTGGTTCTTTTAATCCAAGTTTCCTGAAAACATAAAAGGGCATCAAATTAATACTTGCACCAAGGTCACATAAAGCCTTATCAAAATTAATTCCACCAATAGTGCAAGGAATAGAAAAGCTCCCTGGATCTTTAAGTTTTGGAGGCAATTTATTTTGTAGAATTGCAGAACATTCTTCATTAAGTTTCACCATCTCAAATTCCTCCAACTTTCTTTTGTTTGCAATTATGTCTTTTAAAAATTTGGCATAACTTGGCATCTGTGATATAGCATCAAGAAGAGTGATGTTAATATGCAATTTTTTAAACACCTCTAAAAATTTAGCAAATTGTTTATCCAAGTTAGCTTTCAAAAATCTTTTAGGAAAAGGAAGAGGAGGTTTGTAAGATTTTAAATTAAGTGAAGAACTCCCTTTTTTCACCGTTGATAAATCACAATCCTCTTCTTTGGCTTCAAGCTCTTGGCTTTCTTCCTCTTTTGTATGCTCTTCATCTTTTTCTTTACTTTCAAGTTTTTTTCCACTTCGCAAAGTGATGGCTTTTACATGCTCCCTTGGATTCTTCTCAGTATTGCTAGGCAAGCCTCCTTGTGGTCTTTCTGAAATCGCTTGGGCAAGTTCTCCAATTTGAGTTTCCAAGCTTTGCATTCTTGCCTCTGTACTATTGATAAACTTTGTCATCATATCTTCCAAATTTGATTTCTTCTCCTATGGAATTTGATGTTGTTGTTGTTGAAAGCTGGGGGGCACTCTTTGTTGATTATTACTCCAAGAAAGATTAGGATGGCTCCTCCATCCTGGATTGTAAGTGTTGGAGTAGGGATTAAAATTTGACCTGTTGCCACCATAAGAAATAAAATTAGCTTGTTCAGAAGAACTAGAAGAAAAAGGATTTCCTACTTGACAATCTACACTAGCATGTCCCCTTCGCCCACAAAGCTCACAAGAAAGAAAATGGGAAGAAGAAGAAGAAGCATTCATATTTGAAACCCCCAAATTACCCAAATTCTTATTTAATTCAGCAATTTGAACAGATAAAGCAGTGATAGAATCAACATTATAAATTCCAACTCCCTTTTTATTTGCTCTCTCATTGTCCCATTGATAACTGTTGGCTGCCATCTCCTCCAAAAGTTCATATGCTTCCTCGGGAGATTTCCTCATAAGGGTACCACCTGCAGTTGCATCTAACATCGAACGAGAAGATTGATTAATGCCACTATAAAAAGTTTGCACTTGCATCCAAATAGGTAAACCATGGTGAGGACATTTCCTAAGCATTTCTTTAAATCTCTCCCACGACTCATATAAGGATTCATTACCAAATTGTGAAAAAGTTGTTATGTCATTCCTTAATTTAGCCGTTTTAGAAGTTGGAAAATATTTAGATAAAAACTTTTGTGCTAAATCATTCCATGTAGTAATAGAACCTGCAGGAAGAGAATTAAGCCATTCTTTTGCTCTATCTTTCAAGGAAAAGGGAAACAACCTAAATCGAACTGCATTCTCACTAACTCCATTATGCCTAAAAGTATCACATATTCCAAGAAAATTAGCAATATGAGAGTTAGGATCATCATTAGGGCCAGAAAATTGTACACTCATCTGGATAATTTGAATAATTGCAGGTTTGATCTCGAAGTTGTTTGCTTGCACATTTGGCCTCCTAATGCTTGAGGTAGTGCCATCTAGAGTAGGTGTAGCATCTGAGCTCAATGTCCTTTGATTATTTTGAGTCTGTTGTTCTTGCTCCATCTTGCTCTTTTTCTCCTTCTTTTGCTTTTTTAAAGTTTTTTCAATTTCTTGATCAAGGGGTATCAATTCTTCACCACTAGCGCGTGTCATGCACCATTGAAACCTACAAAGAAAAAGAAAAATATTAAAAATTAAAAAATTAAAAATAAAATTTCTAAAAGATGAAAAGAAAAAAAAAATAAAATTAAATTAAAATTGCAAAACCCAAAAGAAAACAAAAAGATGTTCAATCTAAGACTAACTTATGTAGTTTTGATATGCAATAAACTAGTCCTCGGTAACGGCGCCAAAAACTTGATGTGTGATTTTATGCACAATTAATTCGGGCAAGTGTACCCTAGTCAAATATGCATATAATGATAAAAAGATGTCGATCCCACGAGGACTAGATCACAATACCAAAATAATTTTAATTTAACTTAAGTTGAACTAATTAATTAATCGGATGAATAAAAAGAAAAATAAATGAAAAAACTGGATTCTTTGTGAGAAAAATTAATTAATAAATGCACTAGGGTTTAGATTTCATTTAATATGAGTTATGGAATTATCTATTCAATTCGATTTAAAACCGAAAATACCTTTAATGTATTTTATAATTATTTGTATGTGATGGTGGATTTCCCTCAATTAATTAATAAGCTTTCTCAAGTCATATTAATCCTTTATTAATTCAATTTTACTGTCAGATTTCTGATCAGATATCAACGAAATAAATAAGCATTAAGTTCTTTGGAAACCTCTAATCTCAGAAGGGGATTTGACTCACTAAGCTTCTTCGATTCCCACATATGAGCTAATCATCTTTCGATCTCATAGTCAAGTATGCGATTTATATTGCCTATGAATCTAATTTATAACAATCCTTTAGTCAGTCATGCATAAATCATTAAATCATTAAAAGGTAGCTAATCTTTTAAAGCATTAAATACAACAATATAAATTTCTCATGCAAATAATAATCGGGTTTTGAATCAAACTAAACAAATAATCACATAATCCCAAAATTAAAATCCATCCAAACCCTAGCTAAAATAAATTAGCTAGACATTATTAAAATAAAAACAAACAATAAAATTAAAATGAGAAGGAAGTTCCCTGCCCAGATCTATTCCAGATCTGGGTCACGTTCGTGCGCTTGTTTTTGCTGTGCCAGAGGCTCGCGTCTCCTTCTAGTGTGCGTCGCTGCCTTCTTCTTTAATTCCTTTCTCTTTTGTCCGCCCCACTGTGCGCCGCGCGGAGCTCCAATCTCCGCCTCAGGAACCTTTATGAAATCTTTACTGTGCCGCGTCCAAAAAAAACCTCTTCCCCTCATCTCTTAATCCAATATAATAATATATATATATATATGTATAGGATGTGCACGACCGCCCTAGCTTCAATCCCATTCTCCTTTTTATTTTATTAATATATTATTATATAAACACACACACAAACCACACACTCACACATTCACACCATTGTAATGATATATATATATATAAATATTATAATTTAATATATAATATAATATAATATACAAAATAACATATATAATATTTAATATACTGTTAAGTATAATAACTTTAATTATATTATAACTTTAATTATTTAAAATATTTATTTATTTATTTATTTTAAAATCAATTTTATAATATTTTTTTCTTTTATGCCCAAATCTTCAAATTAATTTCCTTTGCCGAGTTCCTACAAAAAGAGATTAAAATAATGTAAAATTCATGTAAACACACATTTATGTAGAAACATAGCATAAGGTTAAGATAAAAATTAGATAAAAATATGTATACAATTAAGCTCTATCATGCCTAAAGGCACAATGTCAATAATATTAAAATTAAAATATAACTATAATTTATACATATTATGTTGAAATTTATAAAGTATTTATAATAATTTTACTTATGTTAAACGCTCTACAAAACTTAAATAATAAACAAACATATAAGATTTATAATATTCACCAATATATTGTAAATCAAAATATAAGAGCAAGTAAAAAAAAATTATAAACACTGAAGAAAAAAAAAATTAAAGTTATTATATACTTGTTAACGTTTTATAACAAAACACATCAATAAGTGCTCTACAATATAAATAAATTAAATATCAAATAATACATACCAACCACCGTTAGCCACCATGGCTGCAACCATCAATCGGGGGAAGGGGGGAACCCCGATTCGAGGTTGAGAAATATCAAAGATTAAACACTTAAAGATAAAAATATTAAATTTTGAATTAAGTTTCCTATTTTGATATCATCATTTGAATAAAGTTTTACACTAAAAACAACATTTGATCATCAATGATTTAAAAAAGGTATTTTTATTTCTTTTAGAATTGAATCATCCATGTCAAAATCTAAATGTCAAATTCGTATACATTAAAACTTACACTGTTGGTATTTTTTTTATTTTAAACCTACATGATATTTCAAAACTTACATTGTTGATATTTAGAAATTAAGTATTAAATACTTTTAAAATTAGAATATTTAGAATGATACTCTTTAAGAAAAAAAAATTCATAATCTATGATACTCTTTATTTTACAGTGGTCGAGTAGACACAAATTATAATTGTAATTTTATGTTATTAACAGGCATATATAAATAGACACAAAGTATAAGTGTAATGTTTCTAATTTTAAATATCGATTAAGATAATTTTACTTTCTATTAATGTTTCTAACTTTAAATATTTTATCTAAAAATATTATAAGTGTAATGTTTTTAATTTTACTTTATACTTTAATATTATTATTTCAATATAATAGTATTTATATAAAAAAAATAAAATTATAAGCAATAATGAAACATGAAGGGCATAAAGGAGTAAATTTATTTCATAAGGGCAGCTAAAGTAATATAAAAAAGTTGAAATACAACACTGTTTAACCAAACATAAATTTATACCAAAAAAAAAAAAAATCAACAGATAACAAAATTATTTTACAAGCAATAATGAATAATTATTTCATGAATGCAACTAAAGTAATACATACATGTACATTCACCAGAATTTTTTGAAGTATAATATAGAATATTATACTCCCTTAAAAAGATACAAAAAAAAAAAAAACATAAACCCTCTTTCTATTTAATATTTTTTTATAATAAAATATTAAATACATACAAATAAAATGTGTCTCTGATACATTCTAGACCTTCTCATATCTGTAATGCTATCTGCATCAAAAGTATCAAAATCACAAAAACTTTTCCATTAGCTTACTGATTATATCTGTGCCAAAGATGTGGCCAAGAGTTCATCAGAGATATGAGATATGGTGAAGATGATATTCACATGTGTAGTTATTCACATTGATATTCATGGAGTAGTCGTCGAAGATAAAAGATGGATTGGGGAGCTATAGGAGAATCTAAGAATAGAATAAGGGTTTTTAGCCTCTGGATGTCAGAGAAAGATGCTACACTATATGGATGTCAGAGAAATGTGCTACACTATAGTTTTAGTCACTCTCAACTATATGGAATGCATTGTCTGCAACCCCTCCTTAATAGGATCTAAGTTGAAACATGAAGGGCACAAATGAGTTATTGACAACATTTCACAAAAATATATGACATTAGCTACTATAAGGACTGAATAACATTTGACACAAATTTTTTGTTGCAATTTTACTTTCAATGTAAGTACTGAATTTAATGTAAGAAATAATACGGCTTGGAATTGGGGATTTCAATTCATTTCATGAGAAAGACAATGCCTAATGCTAACAGGTTTAATTAAAATTGGACTCCTTAACTTTTTTTTAAAACTAATTGAACAGTCAATATTTGATGCTAAACATGAGTAAGCATATGTGGAATTACCCTAAAATGATAGACAGCCTTATGTGGAATCACCCTAAAATAAAGGGTAATATAGGAAAGTAACTTGTTTAAAATGCTTAAAATGAAAACGCTAAATCACCCTAAAATGAAAACGCTAAGGGAAATTTTATTTGAAGCCCAAATATTACTTCTCGTAGCCATATTTTAAAATGCCTCAATTAGCCTTAATTGAAAACATTGTTATTGTAATACCTAATGTTTAATATTATAAGTATTTTCAGAAATTACGGGGTCAAAATTGGTATTTACTACAGTTTCGGGGCCTTTGTGTAATATTTGAAACGCAACCAAAGTGTGAGGGACTATGACAAGCAAGCCAATGAAGGTAAAATTGTTCCAGCAAGCAATATTTGCTAAAACCAAGAGATTTTCGAAGGTTTGAAGTCGAAAACATGCAATTAGGGGCATTCGGGCAAAAGTGCAGATTTTGGAAAAATACCCAAGGGAGGTCGAAACGACAAATTTTCTAGAAATTCTTAAAGGAAATGATAAGTTTAGAACTTAAGGGCAGTCAAGGAATTAACGAGAAGTCTAGGGGTATCTAGGATTGGGAGAAAATGAAATTAGAAGTTGTTTGGGGGCTAAAGTGCAAAATTTGAAAAGTCAAGTGGGAAACCGACCGACCGCACTGTGGCCACCGGCCAGCTACCTGGGGGCGTCGGGAAGGTCGCCTGGAAGAGCTAGGGAGGTCTCCAGGTGATGATGAGGTGGTTTGTGGTTGCCATTGGCTGGAAATGGCTTTGATGTGATTGGAAATAATGGAGAAAAGATTTCTGATTTAGCCAAATTTTTTGAGGGTTCTAGCTCACGATTTGGAGTTTTTTGGTTGGTTAGGAGGCTAGATCTAGGGTTAAGGGGATAAGATCAATTGATTTGTGGTGAAAATTTGGGTCGAGATCGAGTATAAAATGAGTAAATGGCCGAGAGTTCAAATTTAAAATCGAGCAAAGAGATTAAAGGGCTTTTGTTCTTTGAGTCATAAGGATCATTTCTGGAGAGTTTCGAAGAGTTTCGTGTACGTTTGGTGGGGTTTCAGTGAGTTGGCCGAAAAAACGAGAGCCGCTGGACCGAGACCTGCAACTGGGTTTTAAACCCTTTTTCGGTGACTTTTTCCGACGAGTAAGGGGTCCATTTAAGTCGCCTCATCGAGATCTTTAAGGCCCTATTGTTGTTTTGGCCAAATGAGATCGCTGGAAAGCCACCGTGGCCGGAGAAAAAGACCGAAGAAGACAGCAGCGCGTGTGCACGCGCGGACCTCAGCCGCACCCACTCGCTAGCGCGTGAAGGAGCGTGTGAGCCAGGTTTTCCCTAATTTTAATTTTATAATTTTTATAAAATTATTTTAGGATGGTTTATGTAAAAATATTTGAGAAAAATGGGTGTTTGGAATTTATTATGATTTTTCGAGAGGGGGAAATGTTTGAAAAATAGGAAAAAAATAATGTAAAATAGAAATATTGATTTCTAAGGTCTTAATGATGAATATGAGACGATTGGTGTGTTGGAAAAAAGGATTGCACGATTTTCAAGATGCGACACGTTTTTCGAGGTGAAAACTGAACTTTTCTGAATTGAGGTGAGTGGTTTGATTATAGATTTACCTTGTCTTGTCTTGAATGTGTATTGGAGTGTGTGTAGTGGGTTCTGGTGAGCGATTTTACCCTCCCGAGCTTAAGATACACATGATTTGGGCCAGTTCTAGTGAGCGGTTATACCTTCCTGAACTTGGGTTGTTTACAAAGGCATTTCACTTATGAATATTGTGGCATCATTTGCATATTGAACATGTGATATATTGCATCAACTATTTTTACTTTTAAAACGAGTCAGTGCATGGCGTGTATTTTTAATATCATCGGGGTGTCAATTTTCGTGTCATTGTTGGGTCCATATGGGACGGGATAGGGTCTTCTTGAGAATGAGACAAGGTTAATCCAAGTGAACGAGTGACACGGTAGGGCACTCGAGAGATTAAGTATGTCGCGGCAAGGTCAACCCCAACGGTGTGTGGAATGTGTTTCCACGGGAGGTTGAGTATGTCAGGGAGATTTCTCAAGATAGATGTAATACCGGGTATTACGTGGTATTGAAAAATAAATAAAATTGGATTATTTTGTCAGGCCTTGGGTGGTCCGGAAAGTCCAAGGGTCAATCCCGATAAATTAATTAATAAAATTACTGAATTGGCGGTTGGGAGTACCTCGGGACTGGGATGTCCAGGGAAGAGGGCAAGGGATTGGTGAGCGTCTTGAGATGAGGCTAATGACGCTGGTGGCGGTCCGATCGGGAATAATTTTCGGAATAAATTTTGTAAAAGCCTGAGTGGGTGCCAATACCGAATGGTTGCAGGGGACCTCCTGGAAGTTGAGGGGATCCTAGGGGTGGTCCGGTTTTGCAATTAAGGCAACCTTGAAGTGTTTTCAGGTGGAGTAAAGGTCCCGTGCAAGCGCAGGGACGAGATCGATATTCCCGAGTCAAGGTCAAATATTAATTCTTGAAAAATCAAAATTTGTGTGATTTTGTGATAATTAATTTAGGCTTGGAGGGCCAAGTGCAATTAAAAGAAAAATTCATAAGTGGAATTAAGGGTTCTCCAGTGAAATTAATGAGGATTAAGGGGGTTATTTTGTAATTATATATATATATATAATGTGTGTGAGGAGGAAGCTTCCTCGTGTGTGCCTCTGTTAATTTGAAAATCAGAGAGAGAGCAGATGAGAGTGAGATCGCGAGAGGCAGAGAGTGTGAGAGTTGGGCCGAGGGAGCATTGTCGAGGGATTGTGAGAGAGAGCAAGATCGAGAGAGAGCCGGCCGAGTTCGGCCATGGGAGAAGCAGCCATTGAAGCCGACGATTGAAGTTGGAGCAGCGTCGGGCAGCAGCCAGTGACAGCCATGGCCGAGGTAGAGGCGGCCCACGGTGGCGGGAAGCGGTTGTGAACGATAGCCAGGGGCCGTCTTAGCCAATGGAGGCGGCCGAAGGTGAAGCTAAATCGGCAATGGTGGTCGCGGCAACTGCTGTTTCGCTTGGGAGGCTGGCCATGGCTGTTTGCTGCAGAGGCAGCCGATGGCGTGGGTGGCTCGGCAGTTGGTGGCCGCCATGGGAGGCGGTGCTGGTTGAAGGCAGCAAGGTGGCCTGCATCAACCGCGCGCAGGAGCAGCGTGAGCGAGAGAAGGAGGCGCGCAGGAGGTTGAAGATGATGAATAGGAGCGGCCACACGCGGGAAGGAAAAAGTAGGAAGGAAAAGAAAAGAAAAGAAAAGAAAATAAAAGAAAAAAAATATAATAAAGGAGAAATTTTGGAAAATCCTAGAAAATTGGGGGAAAAGTCTGAAAATTATTTTAGGGCCCAAGGAGCGTGTCGAAAGCTCAAAAATGGAGATTTGGGGGCAAAAATGGCAGTCAAGAAGGCAAGACCGATGTGCACGTTTGACCGATTTTCTTCTCCAGATGGATTGAGGTAAATGAGTTATTTTCTTTGAATTAATTTATTCAGAGAGTAATAATTATTCGCTGGATTAAACCCTGTGTTGGAGTTATTTGAAATTTTGTTGATGGATGATTTTGGTGATATGTGACGAAGTTGTGGGCATTGGTTTAATGTTGGATGTTAATGGAATTGGGTTTATGTGTTTGCCTCTAGGTTCGACCGGGAAGGCGGTGATCCTAGAGGAGCTCGGATTTCGGGTTGGCGTTCTCGCTGAGACAGAGATGAGGCTTCGAGCCAAGTAAGGGATGGCCCCATCTGGAGGTGGCCTTGGAAGTTGATAAATATGTTTGATAATGTTTTTATGTTGCATTGGCATGTAGCGGTTATATCTTGCGTGATGCAAGACCTAGTGGACCGATGGCCATATGGAGGACTAGTGTGGTGGGGGCTGATAGGTTGATGCCTTAAACTTTAGGGGGTTGTGAGGATGAGTGGGCCTAGCCTCATTTGCATGCATTTGACATACATAAACATGATTATATTCATATTTACATGCATTGCACCCTTACTGAGTCTTTATGACTCATGAGGTTTTACCTCATGTGTAGATGTTGCAAGTCCAGATGCAAGCAGGAATGGCGCCGGGAGGCTGTTGTGGCAACTAGTTGTGTTGCCTGAGTTGTGTATTTTATTACCTCTTGTACGTAGCCATGTGGTGTTGTGTATGTATACCCTTGTGAGTAAGTGTATGTGTTGATGAGCGTTAGATGTATCTAATTGTTGTAATCATCAGTGTGTTAGATGATTGTGAGTCTGCGTGATTTATATGTGGCTTGAGTTGCTGAAGCCAAGTTCTGACCGAGTAAATATCAGCAAGGTATGTTCTCATAAATCCCCAATACTGAACAAAGTGTTTATTTTGCTAGCTTTGTGCCTGGGTCACCTTTGGCTTGCTATAGGGCAAGCTAAAGAGAGGGAAGGCTCACTCGGGTTCGGGTCTCGGTCCGCTGTGTTTCTTGTTTGAGTTGGGACCGATTCCTGAGTGGAGAGAAGGGAAGGACGAAGCCTAGTTCCCACCTAGGGCGTTTCCTGTTGAAACATAGTCCAACCCTTTAGTTGTGGTTCGTCAGGTGAGTAATCCGGTCTATTATTTACCGGTGATGCCCGTAAGTGAGAGCGAGTCGTTACAGTTGGTATCAGAGCATGGCTAGTTATATGAGTGGGGAAGGCTAGTGTGCTAGAACGTTATATATGGTCGGTTAAGTGATTAATGTGAGTAATTGTCAAAGTTTTGGAATAGAGAATGTTTGGCATGATTTGGGTGCAAGCTTGAATGTCCTAGCTGCTGAGTTGGGGTCGAGAACAATTGATTTGAAATTTTGAGATTTCAATGTAAGGTTGGTCCGATAACCTTGAAAGTTGGACATGTGAACGGGGGACCCTAAGGGATTGGGTCAAGTTATTGAGGCCTGCAATGGTATGTTTTGTTATTCCTGTTCTAGGGATGAGAAAATACCCTAGATTGAGATGATATACTTGTGAGAGGTATACGGGTTGAGTAATGAGGAACCAAAAACCCAAGTGTGGGTGTCGGTGTCATGAAAACCCGAATGTGGTATTTCGGGGATATGAAGTGTTTTAAGGACAGGAGCTCCTTGAGATTAAAGTGTTGAGGCTCATGTGCGGACACGAAGCCGAAGCGTGACTAGTCCGGGAGGGAATTAGTGGAGCGTCCCTATGTTAAGGATTTGTCGAGCATGTTCGAGGGAATAGAGTTGTCCCTTGGAAGTGATGCAGTAAGGCTTTTGCGCTTGAGATAGAGTGAGCTATAGTGGGAGTTAGCTCGAGACTCAAGGAAATGAGACGTCAACTGGCTATGAGACGAGCTCCTGGGGGTAAGGTTAATTGCAGTGAGGCTCTATGGGGAGTGTGCATGTTATGCATTTATATGTCATGGCCAGTGAAAGCATGACGTAAGTAGAATTCGGAAGGACTTTGAGGGGAGTCAGGATGTTAGATGTATGTGATGCGATGTGATCGTATTGTTATAATGATCTCGGAGGGGATGTGCCTAGGGTATGAGTGGACCCTAGTGGGTATTTGTATGAGATGAAAATCCCAAGTAGGTCGACTTGGAATCCAGGGGAATCCAGATTTGGGATTAAGGAGTTGGGCATGCGTTGATATGCGTGTGAGAGCCATTAAGGTTAGAAGTCCTAGTTGTGAAGGGCCAAAAGACCGTTCATGTGATTAATGGATGAGGGGCCAATCAAAACTCTCATTATGACGCTTGGGATCTGGTGGGACGCTTAAGGTCGGGAGATGAGAGGTGAATAGACCCTCATTATGATGTCTGGGGTTGTGATGACACCTAAGGTCTCGAGACCCTTGATGGGAGACGCGGAGGTCACCCAATGAAGGGTATGAGCGGTGTGTGGGGTGAGGGTAGTGAATTGTGGCAACAGGATATCCATGGGCAATACACGCACAAGAAATGCCAACTTTGGATGCCAAGGGGGCAGGGGCATGGTGAGCAATGTGGAGGCCCCAAAATTTTAGTTCCAAGTCACGAAAGCCCGAGCTAGGCGTGCGGGAAGGCCAGGCCGGGCGTAGTAACTGAATGCATGCATGAGTGTGCAAGGAGAGACGAGATGTCTCAATTTACCTGGAGGTTAATGGTAGGTACTCTATGGTTATAGGTGCCGGAGTTGAAGTAGGCTCAGCATGTCAGTTGTGGGTTGAGAGATCATAGATAATCAAGCTTTGGGATGAGCTAGGTGGTGAAATGAATTATGATGGGTTTGGATCCATTGTCATGGAAAGTTGAGCTTTCAAAGGTTGAGTGAGAGCCGTGAGGTATGACCTTGTGGGGTAAGATCACGAGGCCTCAAGATGTGAAGTGATTTGAGAGTCTCTTAAGCGATAAGAGATGTAGAGTCTTGAGGAGCGAGACTCATAGTATGAGCTTGAGGTTATCAAGGCAAGGATAATCAAGTAAGATGGCTTGGTAAGATGGTGGTGGAACCATCGTAGCTCGGGAGGCTTTAAGTAGCTTTGACGCTAAGGGTGCAAGGCTCGGTGTAACGGATCTGATGCTATGGACCGTGTGGCAGAGGACTAATGAGTTGGCTCGCGTTGAGGGCAAGTGGCCCATGGGCCTGGGCAATTTAGTGAACTGCAGGTGATGATCTGATGCCGAAGATCTGGAGCAGCACCTTAAGAGAGTTGGTTAGGTGAAATCGATAGTCTCATGTAAGAGATAAGACATTTAGAGTAGTCCTAAGGGAAGAGTCACAGAATGCAATAATGGTTCGATGGATTAGTAGTCGAGTAGGAAGCTCGGTGAGGTGATGCCACGGGTGTGAAGCAAGTCAGTGTTAGACCTGAGCTATGCTTTTGGGAACTGTTGTTGGGCCAGTGTAAAGGAGCAACACGGTAATGATGATTTGGTGTTGACTCTCCGAAGCACAGGGCAACACGATGGGGAATCAGTGTTGGGCCAGTGTATGGGAGTGACACGATAATGATGACCAGGTGTTGGCTCGCCTAAAGCACAGGGCAACACAGTGATTATGCAGATGGTCAGGGGCTAAAGATTTGTGAAATGCAGTAGGGTGACGAAAGTTGTGGCTAGTCCCACAACTCCGCTGCTAGTAATAAGAGTGGTTAGGGCGTTGCATCCGAGTCAGGGGTTAAGCCCTTTATTTTGATAAGTAGTGTCGAAGTGGTTTGGCGAATGTTTGGGTGTTGTAGCGCTTTGAGATGTTTGAGAAAGAAACCCATGGAAAAGAAACAGGTCTAGCGTGGGAATAACGCTACAGTTGATGCCTACGGTTGATGGGTCTAATGCTAAGGACCACTGGATATAGACAGTTAGTTCACGGGAGGGACTGCAGCCCTCTATGTGGAGTAACCTATCTACGGTGGAGACGATTAGTCGCCGAAGACCTAGGGTATGCTGTAGGTTATGTCTGGGCTAGATCTAAATTTCCATGAGGGTTGAAGAATCATGATAATACCTTTTGTTGTCTTGGTAGTAAGAAAGTTTGAAAAAAAAAAAAAAAATCGGTGATATCTTGTGATATGATAACAAGATGCGTGGCGATGCTCATCGCTAAGGAATGCTAACATAGTTGTGGTTAAATTTGATCGAAGTTGATCGGGTAAAAAATTGAGATGATGGACCTTGTGTGACCTTGCGGTGATGCAAGAAGATGGGTCGATTGATGGAGTCGGTGAATGACTCGAGAATTTTACGTAAGTGCCATGGAGGGCGAGACTTACGAGATGAAAGCCAACCTTGAGATGGGATTATCGAAGCATGTAAAAGTTTCAAGTAAAGGGATCTCTAATCCAGTAATGTGAGTGTGGCAGGCTGAACGCGTGGATAAGGCACAGTTTGAAATCTATAAAGGCTCGCAATTGCATAGTCTAGTGTTAGTCCTGATGTGTCGATGTGAAAATGAGGAAGTATCCTCATATGGTACTGAAGGGGTTTCCAGTTTATGACACATGATCAGTTGCCAGGTGGTAGCACCTGATGGCAATAATGGGAGCGTGAGGCTCGAGGACTATGACGTAAAGCCTTGTTAGTTGCCATGTATGCATTTAATATAAAGGTGCAGTGGGTCCTAGTGGTTAGACCAGGTGGATTTGGCAAAAGAGATCCAAGGTGAAAAAAAAAAAAAAAGGATGGTTGGTCAGGGCAAAAATTGTGCCACTTACAGGAGTGTGGCTCCGGAATGAGAGCTATCAATGGTAGTTGAAACGTAGCCTGGAAAGAACTTGAGATGTTCTCCCAAGAAAGGTTGGGCATGGGGCAATAACACTACATGAACCTCCTAAGGCACTACAACTCTATCAGAATGGATCACCCGGGGAAAGCTAGCGTGATGGTAAGTGCCTAAGTAGGAATGTGAATCCTAGGGCATCGAGTGGAAGTGTGGGTTCCACATGGGTGGCAGAGGGTGATTTCTAGTGGGTGGAGTTCAAATCGAGGTTATAGTGGTTGATTGTAAGTGCAGTGCTTGGAGGAAAGTTGTGTTGGTTATGAGCCGGGCGATCCGGCAAAAGCTAATCGAGTTTGTTAGATGAAGGTTGAAGGCGAATTTAAGATGTCGCCAGTGGGTGACGAGAGCTCGAAGGAAGAGTTTATGGGATGAGATTGGTTTCCATAAATGGTGTTTAGGTGATGAAATCACCTGATAGCTGTGAGTGTTATACCTAGGGTGATGCCTTGGTGTGGGCAATTGATGAGATTTAACCTCGTGGGTAGGGGTTAACGGTTGTGAAAAAGTAACTGGCGGAGTCGATTGGTGACCGGCTGGGGGTAGCCGATGGCGACCGAAGACGCCGACCGGTGATAGCGGCAGTAGCAATGCAGCGGTTGGCTAGGGTCGTGGGGCGTCGTGAGAGTGGTCGGTCAGTGGCGTGGGTGGCTCTCGAGTCGTGATTGTAGCTGGAGGTGGCGCAAAGAGATGGTGAGAGGTCATCTTAGCTAATGATGATGGCATTAGAGCCAATGTGGTCGCTCACTGAGAGGTGTGAGCTGATTGAAGCAAAGTTATAAGAAGTCCGGGAGAAGCCAGAGTCTCTCAAGGAATTGGCTAGCTGCTATAAGCATAGCAAAGTGACATGAGGAAGGTGGCCTAAGAGTGGGTTAGTACTGGTTGCGATGATTAGTGAAATTCAAGGAGCAACGAGTCTTTGAGATGACGAGGTGGTGTCATCGTCGCTGTCAGGGAAATTCGTTGCTGTCATGGTGTTGTCCTTGCTAAGGAGGACAAAGGGGAATCATTATGCATGGTTTAAGTCAGGTGTCTATTACGGATTGAGAATGAACCTGATTTAAGATGGCTGGAAATGTCGTGCCTTTAGAATAAGAGGCTCTGTTGAGAAATGGTGAAATTTGAAAAGTCCCAATGAAATTGAAGCTAGGCGAGTAAATTTGGCTAGAAGACCGCTACAAGAATGGGGGTGTAACCATGATAGCTTGTTGTGGTGCAGACCAAAAGCACGAGTCATCCTATAGGTATGATACAATAAGTGATTGTGCAGATGGTAATAAACCACTCACTTATGCCACGCACCGTGGGTGATGACGAGGATCGATTAATGGCTCCGCGACGTTAAGCGTAATGGTAGGATCCTTGACTTGCGGTAGGGTTTAATAGCCAAGGTAAGGCTTAGCATGGGGCATGATTGTGAAAGCTGAATTAGGTGAGGTATTGAAGGGGTTGCTCAGTGAAGAGTTCTCTGTTATGGGTATGAGACCCCTACTAGCGTGTGATATCGGCTAGTAAGTATCTTTGTTTGCTTAATGCGAAAAGCTCTTGGTTGGGAGAAGGTTGTGGCCCGAGCATGGTTAAGCTCGATGTAACACCTGGTGTTACAGGTGTTAAAAGAATGAGAAAGAAAGTGAGAAAATTCAAAAAAAATGTCCTTGAGAAGGTGTTGGATCCTTGAGATTGAGGGTGCCCTATGAGAGGGGTATTTTGATAATTTGGATAGTGAAATCCAATATAAAGGGTATTTTGGTAAATTAGAAATAATTCCTATGTGGAATTAGGTATGTAAGTGAATAAAAATCCCAATTTGGTATTTATGTGGAGATATATGGGATTAATAAATTCACCAAGAATATTTGGGAATTTTAGAATTTAATTCCATAAAGGAATTTAATTATGGAATATAGGGAAATGGTGGATATTAAATTATTTGAGGAGAATAATTATATTTTTCCCTAAGTTGGTAAATTAATGTGGTAATGCCACATGGAGAGATGAGATTAAACTTGGAAGCCAATGTTAGTGTCTTGTTGTGACACTTGGCAAAATCTTATGGAATGAGATTTAAGTAAATTTGGTGACAAGGATTTATTTAATTGAGAGAATTTGGTGACACATGGCATGATCTTATGAATCAAGAGTGATATTTAAATAAATGCAAAAAGGAAAAAGAAATTAGTCTCTCAAGCATTAATGAGAGCCATGATGGAGGGAATTAAAAGAAAGTCCATATTAAAAAGAAATTAGTCATGCATTTATGTGGGAAAATGGTAGATTTAAATAAATACTAAAGTAAATGGATTATGTCTTTCAAGAGCCTTTAAATTTAAATCAAAAAGAAATTATTTTAGTCTCCATTAAATGCTTGAAAAGTTATGGATTTAAATTAAATGGAAATTGGAGAAATTTGTCAATCTTGAAATTAGTCATTATTTATTAATTTGAAAAATAGGAGAATTATGGGAATTTGGGATTGATCCAAGGGATGAGATTTAATCTCCAAAGAAAGATCAATGGATGAGATTCATGGAGACAAAGTCTCTTGGATTTGTATTTTCTTTGAGTCTAGAGAAGTGTTCTCCTAAAATCAATGGCTAGGATTAAATTTGGGAGAAGCACAAGGATTGTGCTAGTGTTTAAAGGTTGGGATTAAGTCTCTTGAATTAAAGAGAAATCAATGGCTAAGATGTGATCTTGAGTCTTGGCATGGATTGAGTAGAAAAGCTCTATAAATAAGGAGTTGGGAAATTAGTTCAAGGTTTCCCCACATGTAAAGAGAAAGAAAGCAAGAAGAACTAAGGTTAAGAGAAGGAAGGAGAAAGGCTAGCAAGAGGTAAGCCTTATTTCCCTCTCTTGAAGTAGCTTTTAATGTTTGTGTATAAGAGCTAAGGTTGTATTTTGTTTTCTTTAAGGTGATTTAAAGTCAAAGAGAGTCTTGGCTTGTGGTAGTGTTGAAGCTTCAAAGATAAAAGGTAAGGGATAGCCCCATGGGATGGTGGCTTGCAAGTTGTAAGTATGATGCATGAATTCTATGTGTGCATTGGCATGTTGTGTGTTCTAGGACCTATGGCCATGAGGTTGAGTGGGGTAGGGTAGATTAAAGCCTCAAACCAAGGTGGTTGTGAGGATGTGGAGGCCCTAACCATGTTGCATACATGCATTGGCATCACATTTATTTTCATGTTCATACTGTTGTCATTGCACCCTTATTGAGCTTAATAGCTCATGAGGTTTTTATCCTCACCATGTAGGTATCTCATGTGCAAGAAGGAATGGAGTTTTGCAAGGTTAAGTGTTGAAAGCAAGTGTAGTAGTGTTTATGTATTTGTGGTTAAATGTTGTATTTATTTTGTTAATGTGTAATGAATACTTAATGTGGATGTATTGAGGCAAACTTGAATGTTTTGGAAGCCTTTGTAGTATAAAAGCATTCTGGAAAATTTGAGTTTAAATAGAAAAAAAAAATATATATATATTTTTTTCAAAAAAAAAAGGTGAGGCAGTGTGCTGGCCAGGGGGGGCGCGCCTGGGTGCGCCTGGGCGCGGCCGGGTGCGGCTGCGCGCCAGCATGCGCGCGCGCGCGCATGGCATGCGGCCAGCGCGCGCGCGGCCCATGCGCGTGCGCGGCCCGCGCTGGGGGGCGCGGCTGGCTGCCGCACAGCCCCCCCTGCTATTTGGTTTTCTTTATTTTTTTATTTTAATTTAATTTCCGTTTATTTAAAAATATGATGTTATTTTGGAAATTCTGAAATAAATTATATTTAAATAAATAAAAAAATAAAGGAGTATTTTAGCCTCTAAATTAATTATTAAATTAATATGAATTTGAGACAATTGTGGAAAAATTTCTATATTTTGGAAAATTAAAATAATGGAGTATTTTCCTTAAATTTTGAAATTGGACTAGGATGCCTTGAGGTTTTATTTCAAAAATTAATTTCTTAATGGTTGGAAAATTATGGTATTTTGAAATAATTAAAGGGAGAAATAAATGGAGATTTAATGAGGAAAATTTATTTAAATTTTTTTCCAAGGAAATATTAATCCAAATATTTTTCAAAGGAATTGGAAGTGAGATAAATGGGTTAATGGTTGGGGCAAAGAAAAGAAAAAAATTATTTTCTTATAATTAAGGCGTTATGCCATAATTTATTTGAAGCTAGAGAGTTATAGCTTATTTTCTTTCGATCCTGGGAGGTCACCCTTAGCCCTTCATTAAAGAGCTTGAGAAGGGGTGACGATTGCGAGGTTTCGGGTTTAAAGGGTCGTTTCGATAATTCCCGGACCCTCGAGCGGAGCGAAGAGAGGGCAAAGCCTAGTTCCCACCTAGGTCGTTTCCCGTTGAAACGTAACCGTCTCTTCATCTTTGCCCTAGCGTGCGAATAGTAAGTTGGCTATTCGTGAGTAACACCCGTAGGTGGGAGCGGGGCGTTACACTCGAGGAGAGATTGTATTGGTGCGTGTGTTGCCAAGCTCGAGGTGAACTCGAGTAATGCACGTATAATTGAAATGTGTGATAGCCTAGCATGGTGTTAGGTATGTCGATTATGTGTAATCGTATCGATAAATGAGGGTCGGCTGGTCAGGGTAGAAGACCATGTATGAAATGGTCGAAGTTGGCAGGGTGGGCCAAATGGGTGCTTCCCATGTAGAGCTAGCACGATAAGTTGATCGGTAATGAGAGGTTGCGATGAGGATCAACTCAAGCTATGCATGCGTGTGATTAATGGCAGTATGCCATAGTGAATGGGTGTTAGAGTGTCTTGTGGGCACTAAAGAAGACATTGCGGCGAATGATCAATGCTAAAACGTTGCTGGTTGGACCAGCGTAAAATCGTGGCCATGTGTGATTGGCAGTGGGAAACGTTACTGTGAGTGATCGGCGTAAAATCGTAGTAGAATGATCAGTGATGCAATGATAGCGAGAGTTCGTTTTGATTGATGGGGAAATAGGAAGTAAACTACAAAGCGATGCTTCGAGGCGGAGAAAATCCATCAGGAGATGGATATCGTTGCAGTAGGCATGACCAGCGACCAGCAATACCATTTGGTTGGAGGCCAATGCGGTACTCAGTTGATGAATGTCCTCGAGAGGCGGAGGACCAAATGCCTAAGTGAAGCCTCGAGGTGGGAATAACCCTAGGTAAAGGCTATGAAATGGTTCGGCTACGAGATTCTCGAGTAGGGGATTCGGAGAGTAGCCGGAGAATGTGATTATCTTAGGCAAGAGATGAAGGCAAAGTGAATTTCTAGGACGAAATTCTTTAAGGAGGGTGGAATGTAATACCCGATATTATGTGGTATTGAAAAATAAATAAAATTGGATTATTTTGTTAGGCCTCGGGTGGTCTGGAAAGCCCAAGGGTCAATCCAGATAAATTAATTAATAAAATTACCGAATTGGCGGCTGGGAGTGCCTCGGGATTGGGATGTCTAGGGAAGAGGGCAAGGGATTGGTGAGACTCTTGAGATGAGGCTAATGATGCTGGTGGCGGTCCGATCGGGAATAATTTTCGGAATAAATTTTGCATAAGCCCGAGTGGGTGCCAATACCGAATGATTGCATGGGACCTCCTGGAAGTTGAGGGGACTCTAGGGGTGGTCCGGTTTTGCAATTAAGGCAACCCTGAAGTGTTTTCAGGTGGAATAAAGGTCCCGTGCATACACAGGGATGAGGTCGATATTCCCGAGTAAAGGTTGAATATTAATTCTTGAAAAATCAAAATTTGTGTGATTTTGTGATAATTAATTTAGGCTTGGAGGGCAAGTGAAATTAAAAGAAAAATTTCTAAGTGAAATTAAGGGTTCTCTAGTGAAATTAATGAGGATTAAGGGGGATATTTTGTAATTATATATATATAATGTGTGTGAGGAGGAAGCTTCCTTGAAGCATCCTCGCGTGTGCCTCTGTTAATTTGAAAATCAGAGAGAGAGCAGAGGAGAGTGAGATCGCGAGAGGCAGAGAGTGTGAGAGTTGGGCCGATGGAGCATTGCCGAGGGATTGCGAGAGAGAGCGAGATCGGGAAAGAGCCGGCCGAGTTCGGCCATGGGAGAAGTAGCCATTAAAGCCGACGATTGAAGCTGGAGCAGCGTTGGGTAGCAGCCAGCGATGGCCATGGCCAAGGCAGAGGCGGCCCACGGTGGCGGGAAGCGGTTGTGAACAACAGCCGGGGGCCATCTTAGCCAACGGAGGCGGGCGGAGGTGAAGCTGAATCGGCAATGGTGGTCGCGGCAGCTGCTGTTTCACGTGGGAGGCCGACCATGGCTGTTCGCTGCGGAGGCAGCCGATGGCTTGGGTGGCTCGGCAGCTGGTGGCCGCCATGGGAGGCGGTGCTGGTTGAAGGCAGCGGCGTGGCCGGCATCAGTTGCGCGTAGGAGCAGCGTGAGCGAGAGAAGGAGGCGCGCAGGAGGTTGAAGATGTTGAACAGGAGCGGCCGCGCGGGGGAAGGAAAAAGCAGGAAAGAAAAGAAAAGAAAAGAAAGGAAAAAAATATAATAAAGGAGAAATTTTGGAAAATCCCAAAAAATTGGGGGAAAAGTCTGGAAATTATTTTAGGGCCCAAGAAGCGTGTCGAAAGCTCAAAAATGGAGATTTTGGGGCAAAAATGGCAATCAAGAAGGCAAGGCCGATGTGCGCGTTTGACCGATTTTCTTCTCCAGATGGATTGAGGTAAATTAGTTATTTTCTTTGAATTAATTTATTCAGAGGGTAATAATTATTCGTTGGATTAAACCCTGTGTTGGAGTTATTTGAAATTTTGTTGATGGATGATTTTGGTGATATGTGGCGAAGTTGTGGGCATTGGTTTAATGCCGGATGTTAATGGAGTTCGGTTTATGTGTGTTTGCCTCTAGGTTTGACTGGGAAGGCGGTGATCCTAGAGGAGCTCGGAGTTTGGGTTGGTGTTCTCGCCGAGGCAAAGATGAGGTTTTGAGCCAGGTAAGGGATGGCCCCATGTGGAGGTGGCCTTGCAAGTTGGTAAATATGTTTGATAATGTTTTTATGTTGCATTGGCATGTAGCGGTTATATCTTGTGTGATGCA
Organism: Diospyros lotus; assembly: GCF_014633365.1. Classification (NCBI taxonomy): domain Eukaryota; kingdom Viridiplantae; phylum Streptophyta; class Magnoliopsida; order Ericales; family Ebenaceae; genus Diospyros; species Diospyros lotus. The sequence goes on from NC_068341.1 coordinate 28,034,138, forward strand.
AGACCTAGTGGACCGATGGCCATATGGAGGACTAGTGTGGTGGGGGCTGATAGGTTGATGCCTCAAACCTTAGGGGGTTGTGAGGATGAGTGGGCCTAGCCTCATTTGCATGCATTTGACATACATAAACATGATTATATTCATATTTACATGCATTGCACCCTTACTGAGTCTTTATGACTTATGAAGTTTTACCTCATCTGTAGATGTTGCAAGTCTAGATGCAAGTAGGAATGACGCCGGGAGGCTGTTGTGGCAACTAGCTGTGTTGCTCGAGTTGTGTATTTTATTACCTCTTGTACGTAGCCATGTGGTGTTGTGTATGTATACCCTTGTGAGTAAGTGTATGTGTTGATGAGCGTTAGATGTATCTAATTGTTGTAATCATTAGTGTGTTAGATGATTATGAGTCTGCGTGATTTATATGTGGCTTGAGTTGTTGAAGCCAAGTTCGGACCGAGTAAAGATCAACAAGGTATGTTCTCATAAATCCCCAATACTCAGCAAAGTGTTTGTTTTGCTAGCTTTGTGCCTGGGTCACCTTTGGTTTGCTATAGGGCGAGCTGAAGAGAGGTGAGGCTCACTCGGGTTCGGGTCTTGAATCCGCTGTGTTTCTTGTTTGAGTTAGGACCGATTCCTGAGTGGAGCGAAGGGAAGGATGAAGCCTAGTTCCCACATAGGGCATTTTCTGTTGAAACATAGTCCAACCCTTCAGTTGTGGTTCGTCAGGTGAGTAATCCGGTCGATTATTTGCTGGTGACGCTCGTAAGTGGGAGCGGGTCGTTACAATAGACGTGTTGCATTTTGTCGTTTGTCTGTATATGCCATGCTCGTATGTTGTTCATGCATTGTGTAAACTTTTTCATGCCATCACTTAGATATTTTATCATCTAACCTGGGTTATGCCCCTGGAACATTCAACGTTCCATCTAGGGATTGCTGCGAGGTCGAAGAAATGGCCGGTGGGGCCGACGGTGTTTAGTTGATAGTCGTTGTACCATTTTGAAGATGTCCGTATTTATTTGGTATATGTACAAACGGTTATATGATACTGTTGTTATCATTTTGTAACGTTGTAACATGTGTTTAGATGTGGGATTATCTTGTATGGAAATCGTGGTGGGCCACGACATTTTGATGTTAATTATTCCGCTGTGTTATATTATGTCTCGTTTAGTTTTAAGTCTACGGATTTTGTTAGTGAAACGAGCAAGACTGGGGTTCTTGGGATTTTAACCTACATGTGAAGATTACTCTTGAAATCACCGCGGGCGCCAGCCATTTTATGCGATGGGTTTTTCATCTGCATGTGAAGATTGTTCTCATGGCGCCGCGTGTGACAGACTTGGAAAAAAAAAGATTCCTGAGGATTCCCTTATAGTGACGCGCCCGTGTAAGGCGGGGTGTTACAATTGGTATCAGAGCCCTACGTTAAAACCCTAGGATGGTTAGGCTAGGTTATTGAACTTAGTATGGATAGAATTGTTAACTTAGAATAGGGTTATGGATTCTAAGTGACATATGGAAATTTTAGGAAACACATATTCGAGGTTTCTGAGAAAAATATTTGTGTGTTATTAGCAAGCCATAGTGGATCAAGTGCTACTATCACACTGGGCAAATAGGATTGAAGCTTGTGGACACCCGCATGAGGAAGATATGAATGAGTTTCTAAATGCGATGGAAGAAATTATTGACAATGTACCCCCAAGTTACTGACAACTCAAAGATCTGTCAGAGTACCAGATTGACTATCTTATCAATCTGATGGAGGGAGAGTGGAAACTTTTGCTTAGTGGTTATGGAAAGATTGGGAATATGAATCCTTACACGAATTCTGCACAAGGATGTGGGAAGAGCATGAGGAGCTGCACGGGGAAGCCATGGATGAGGAAGAATAGGAAGAAGGCACTGCAAATCCTAAAGATGAGGTCATCAATATCAGTTCCGATGAGGAATCTTAGGAAGCTCAAGATGATGACGAAGGACCCCCAGTGGCATCTGATAGTGACGGGGACCACAAGGAGTCGTGGATCTGGAAGCCAAAGGACTACTAACAAGGCCGAAGAGATAACTGCAAGAAGAAGGAATATATATAAAATATAATAAGATGTTATGTCTATTTCCTTTTTGGTTGTGCTAAGCTGTTATGTTTTGTGGGATATTGTTAATAAATAAAACTGTCCCTCTTGTATAGAAATACTCTTGTCTTGTGCATAATTTGTTCCCGTGATTCACATCAGATGGTGAATACACGAAGACTCTGAGATGCAGCTCACGATGGAAATGGGAGAAGAGAGGAAAATAATCCCGAAGACCAGGGTGATTGCAGGAATCACTCAGGAGGAAACAAAAGATATGTCGGGGAATCGAGCTCTAGTGAGGACTGTTTCGAGAGAATAGAGCGATTTTTAGAGAACATGCTGACATATGTGAGTCGAGAGGAGCCTACGCAGCACACGACCACGGCATTGGAGCGGTACCGACACTTGAGACCTCATGTGTTCAAGGGAAGGATTGGCGATGATCTTAGCTCAGCCGAGTATTGGCTTGAGCAGATAGAGAAACTACTTCAACACCTCCAATTCTTTGTTAGTCTTGTTTAATATTAATTCATGAGTTAGAAGTGTTCTTATTAATTCTTTTATTTTTAATTCTTTCAAATTCTTAGCTTGGAAAATTGCAGTCACTAAAAGCTGTCAATCTAATGTTAGAGATCTAAGAATTTTCTTAATTTAATTTTCTTCTGAAATTATTTTTCCTAGCATTTTAAGATTGTTTATAATCTTTTGGAATCTACCATTCATGTCGCTAATGTTTTCATTTTGAAGTAATTTAAATTCTTCATATTGGGACATTAGGAGATTAATCATTGTATCCTTTACTTGATCTGTTCTATCATAAACTACTAATTTTCTCCAAATTTCATGTGACGTAGAACAAGCAGATAATTTTTCATATTCATTAGGAAGAATTGAACAAAAGATTATGTATTTAGCTTTCTGATCCATTTGGTGTTTTTTTAATGTCTTTTTCATCCCAATCCTTTTCTTCAGGTTTAGATATGATAAAACCATCTCCAACTATTTTTCATAAATAATAATCTATGATATTTTACTCTTAGTAATGAAATGGTTTTGATAAATGACTATATGAAAATCAATTTATACTATGAGGATTATATGATTGAGAAAATGAATTTTTAAGTATATAAGTTTGGAAGCAAGATATGAAAATCTATATGAATGATAAATGGCTATAAGTTTTGGGAATGATTTGTTTCAAAATAAACTTTTGAAGATCTCAACTTGCTTTCAAAAAGATTAAAATGAGGATTTGTTAAAGTTTTCTATGTTTTCAAAAGGATAGTCGACTATGTGTTTCATTCTGTTGACTATGCTTTAGAATAGTCGATTATGCTGTTAAGGATAATCGACTATGCTGGTTTGATCTGTCAACTATGTGAGGCATCTGTCGACTCTTTCTTAATCTGTCGACTATCAAGTAAGGATAGTCGACTATGGCTTTTCATCTGTCGACTATTTTTGTTCTGTAAATTCAAAATTTTCTTCACATTTTCACATCTGTCGACTATACACTTGTATCTGTCGACTATGAGATTTTTGTATTAAAAGATAGTCGACTATCACTTTCTGTCTGTCGACTATGCTTAGCTTTATTTGATAAAATAGTCGACTAACCTATTTTTTCTGTCGACTATGTGTTTCACAGAAACTTATAACGGCTAGTTTTTGGAGTATTAAATGCTCGCCCAACCACCCACAACGGTCCGAATTTGAACTTGCCCACCATCAACTATAAATAGGTGGTTGAAGACGCATTGAAGGCTGCTGAATCTGATTGAATATCAAAAACAACCGTGCCTTCACTGTTACATCGAGCGTTTATTTTTTTCTCTCTGTATTTCCATTTAAGAGGTTTTGATATCTTACTGTTCTATTCTTTTAAGCCTCGATCATTTATTTAAAGAGAGATAGCTAGTAACTAAGAGTTGTACTCTTAGAATCTCTACTTCATCTCTTGTATTTGTCCTAGCAGTAGCTAGAGGGTCCATTAAATTGGAAGGTTGTACACTGCCTAGTCAAGGACTAGAGGATCTTCTCGTATTGAGTAGGGGGTTTGATAGTGATATTGATTTTAAAAATCCTTAGTGGATAGCTAAGGTAGTGGACGAAGCTTGAAAGGTTGAACCATTATAAATCTGTGTCTTCACTGCTTTTCATCATTTCCTTTTTTATTTTTGCATCCTTGCTCTATTGACTTTGTTTGCTCATTGATAAGTCTTTATTCTTCACCTTACGAAAGTATTTTTGCTTCTCAAAAGACATTTAAATTTTAATTATACCAATTCACCCCCCCTCTTGGTGAGTGCCATATCGTTTCAATTCTATCAATCTATTGAAAACAAATATGACTCCATCCCTATTTTCCAATAGGCAAAATTTTTGTCATCAAAGAATGGTGGTTTAGAGGGTGAAGGTCTTTCGACTATGGCTTCCTTAGTAAATGAGGACATCTAGATTTTCTTCTAAGTTGAAGAATAAACTAAGGGTTCAACTATTTTAGAAGCCTGTTTTGATATCAATTGTTGGTCCCTTAGGGTATGGCCACTCAAGAGGGGGGGATGAATTGAGTGACTAAAATTTTTCTCAATTTTATTAAATATACTTGATTAATGATTTTATTGGAGAATATATATTTGATAAATATAATAAATTGTGTTTGAGGTTAATAATAAATACAAGCTACAAGATATAATAAGAATAAATAAAATGAGGTATAAGATAATTTATAGTGGTTTGGTGTCTCCACACACGCCTACTCTACTCTCCTAAGGTCTAACCATCATTGAGGTTCCTCTAAACCAATTTCACCAAGGTTTTCACACTAGGTTACCTTGAAAACTAGTTTCACCTAGATTTTAAACGATTTTAGGAAACCAATACAATCGACAACTGTGGTTTAAATGTTTACAAATAAGTTGTCCACACTTTGACACAAATAAACAACTAAGCACAAAATATACATGGCAATTGGTGGTTTAAATGCTAGTACGTAACCGCCACGTGTCTATCTCAGGAAGCGCCACGTGTCCTTCGGATCTCCATCCCAGATTTAATTTGGACGAGAGAGACACGGTCAACCGAGATTCTCTCCAATGTCCTCTTTCAAAGGTTATCTTATCTCTTTGGGGTAAGCTTTACGCCATCTATAAATAGAGGTTAACTTCTACAGGTATGGGCAGTTGACTACTAAGTGACTTTCCATTTTGGGTATTTTCTTCTACTGACTTGAGCGTCGGAGTCTTCCCGGGGGATTAAAGCCCCACCCTTGCAGGTACTTGGTTTGAGGCAGACCTCGGTGATCGGTCTAGTATCATCATTTGAAATAAATATTTTTGTAACCTAATGTTTGATGGAGAAATTTGGAGTAGACTTGAATTTTTTTTTTCTCCTCTTGCCTTATAGCTCTTAGGTTGATGTGCAATAACGCTTCAAAAGCCTCGGATTACTTTGACGTTAGCTTGAGAGTGTTTGGGATTTTTTTGGTGAATTGGATATGTAATGTGAGCACTTGGTTATCTCCAAAATGAGTTTAGGAGGTATTTATAGGCATTTTAAACACTATTGTAACGATCAAAATTCTTACTGTTGCGGCAAGGGTCAACCCTTAAGAATCGAGAGTCGACTTTTGCTTAAATGAGAGTTGACTTTCGTTTCAGAGAAAGTCGAATTTCATTGGCACTCAATTAGCAGATTTTGTAACGGTAAAAAAATCAACTGTTGGGGTATCAAGAGTCGACTTTTGGTCTAGATTTTGTAAAAAATATTTATATATAATTTTTATGTATTTAAAATTATTTATTAAATATTTTTAATAGAAAATAATATTTTTCGTAATACATACGCTATGAAAAAATATTTTATAAATTAATCAAAAATAATTCGATACTACAAATTCTATAATTTGTACATTGAAAATACCTTTTTTATTAATCATCAAAACTTAATTAATATGAACAAGTTGGATTAACATTAGTTAGCAAATTCTTAGCTAAATTTTTCCCATCGGTAAAAAATGCAAAGATGAGGAATGACATTATAACTTTTAGCCAAGTCGATATAGAAACTGATATGCCTTGAAAATTGCACTCATATTCGATTAAGGAGCAGATCTAAGTGTTGGAGCAGAAATTGGTTTGAACCAGGATGAAAAGGCAAGGGAGTCTCTCAAGACCGAGTGGGTCTTTATCCACTCGGTCATATGACCGAATGGATATGACCCACTTGATCATTTGATCGAGTGAATGGGGGACTTCTCTCCGCAAAAGGACATGACTCACTTGGTCATTTGATTGAGTGAGTGGGGGGGGGGGGGGGGGGCTTTATCCTCATTTCTCTTATACCCTGTCTAGGAATCAAGGCATGAAGAAGCAAGGCCACTCAGTCATCCACTCACTCCTCATCCCTCGGATGCACCATCACGGCCGCGAAACTCTTGGGATAGGCCCCGAAACTGTAACACCCCCTCTCATAGAATTGTTCGAGAAGAGGTGCTACGGGAAAAATACATAAAATAAAATAAAACTCTTTATCAAGGCGTAGAAACACGCCCACCACCACAGGACTCTCAATAATAGGGAGCACACCTATTTCCACGGGACTCTCACCTACAGGGAGCTCCTCCACCTCTTCCAGACTCTTATCCACAAGGAGATGCTTGCTTCACTCCCCTGAATACACAAGTGGGGTGCCGGCCAACCTCGCCTCTGCTTAACGTCAGCTTAGAGGCATACCCCACTGATTAAGTTGGGACTTCCCAATAGCCACCGCATATGGTCCCGTGGGATGAGTACGAAGCCTTAAGACACCAACATGTTGAGGGTATGCAGGTACTTCAGGATATGGTTGGGATACTCCAAAGCATGATGCCTGGAGGAACACTGCTTGATACCTTGAGAAGGTTTATGTTGGAACCTATGCAGCCACATGAGTCTTAGCCTGATTGGGGTGTCGATTCCTATCGAGAAGCCACTCCCGACTCTCATTCTCGGTCTTCTCCTCTCTAGAAGAATAAGCCAAGATCACCATCACCAAGGAAGAATCCCCACATTGTGCCCAAAAGAAATGATAATTCGTGAATGGAAGACAGGGCGAGGAGCCCACAAAATGGGAGGTACCATGAAACTGTAGCCAGTACCCCAATGGGGGGGAGATAAGATAAGCAAACAATAGCAAGAATACGGGAGGATATGGAAAGAGTGGTTAAAAAGGTACTTGAATGGAGGAAACTAATCCCAGCTACAGAGGAACAATAACGTAGAAAATTTTCCTTTACTGCGGATATATTAGATGGGAGGATATGGAATGGGTGGTTGAAAAGGTACTTGAATGGAGGAAACTAATCCCAGCTGCAAAGGAATAATAGCGTATAAAATTTTCCTTTACTGCAGATATATTGGAGAAGCCACTGCTGTAATACCCCATATTTTTGTAAGGTTGCCACGTAATTTAAGTGAGTTTAAAATACCGAAAAATGGGCTTGAAATGGCAATTAGTTGTCGAATCAGCTGCAGGGAGTGCCCTGGAGCTTAGATGCTTAAGGAAAATGATCTGACATTGTCAAGTATCTCGAGGTATGATTTATGGCACTGGAAGAAATTGGATCAGGAACGGTTCCCGGTACAACTAAAAATACAGCTGTGATTTAGGCTGAAATCCCAAATTATCATAAGGGGCATCCAGGAAGTCAACGAAACCTCAAGAAAGTTCATATTTGGTATGTAAAACAATCTTTCAGTAGTTTTTGGAAGAAACAAAAGGGTTTGTAGCCAAAACGAAGATTCGGGCCTAAGTGCAGTTTTCTGAAATTGACAGAGGGAGGTCAAAACGATATTTTTTCGGAATCTTCAAGGGTTAAATGAAAGTTTTAGGACATTTCAAAGGGTTATGAAGGTCTTGAGGGAGAAGTTCAGTTTCTAAGCTAGGGGCAAAATCATAATTTTTGAGGTTCGGGTAAAAGTGTAATTTACCTAAAAATTAGGGGTATTAGCGTAATTAGTCCTTTCTTTGGGGACTAAAATGCAATTAAAAATTGGCCTAGAGACCAAGGTGAAAACGATCTAAGTGCAATTACCTAAAAAGTTTAAGTTAAAGTGTAATTCTTGAAACCTTTTCCTGGAGGCATCTGGGAGATTAAAGATAAAGCCTCATGATGACTTTAGAGATAAGATGAAATATCATGATGACTTATTTGATAAGATTTGATGAGATTTGATTGGATGTGATTTGATTTGGATAAGATTTGATGAGATTTGATTTGGATAAGATTTGATTTGGATAAGAATGATTGCAGAAAATCTTAGAAGATTTGGAATGATTAGAGAATATTTTAGAAGATTTGAAAAGATTGGAATATCTTGGAAGATTTAGAAAAGATTTGAAATGATTGTAACTTACTTAGTGTCCAAGGGTTTCTTCATTCTAAGTTGTGATAAATTCGTTCTAAACAAGAGTGCTTCGAGCTTAGTGGATAGAAGGCTTTTATTCCTAGAGAAGAAGAAGCACTTGCACAACGCGTGAGGGCGAGTGAGGAGGTGGTTTGGTTAGAAGACTTGAGGATTTGCAAAAATTTCGAGGAATCCCGAATTAAGTCAAGTTGAGCTCACTTACCCTCATAAAACCTGGTTTATGTGAAACTCTTATACTCCAAATCCTATTTTTATTCTCTTATGTGAGAGTACTATTGCATGAAACGTGTTTTGTGTAATGTTTTTGTACACAAAATCATATTGTTCTCTTACAAGAAATCATGTTGCATATATGAAATGTAATTTCTTGAAAATATATGTTGTTAGTTTTCAACTATTGCATTTATAAAATTCGTGTGGCCATACTGTTGTACCTATTTGTTGTTGTTCGAGGGTAAAAGTCGGGATATCCCCTTAGAGGCGTTGTGCGTGCGCCATCGAGAAAGCTCTCGTGGGGAAGACCGTGAGTCTAGGGCACAACATGTGGTGTTTGAATGAGTTCTATGAGGTCGGGGCGAGGTGACATGGTTAGGGACCTCCCGAGAGGCGCTATGCGTGCGCTATGTTGTTAGTTCTCGTTGTTTTCTCATACGTTTTATATCTGTTCATGTATGTATATAAACTATTTTGGAGTTCTCACTAGAAGGTTCATTTTCTAATTGGACTATGTCCCTAGAATATTCAAACGTTCTAGTTGATTGATGTTAAAAAAATGCAATATTTGTTATGTTTTTATTACCTCCTAATCCATTTGATCGACTTAAAATCTCCAGAATTGCTTGTTGCAGCCCAAAAGAAGGAAAAGAGATGAAAGAATGACTCATACTCTCCAAAAGCATGATTGAAAGAGGAATAAAAAGTCAAGAAATAAAGGTGTCCTAATGAAAGTTAAAGCCATTCGAATAAGTCTTCAAAGGTATTCAAATATGGAGCAAAACAGAAGAGAGCTGCTCAAACATTCGAATAAATCATTCAGACATTCGAATATGCAAGATATCGGGTATGCATTCAGATGAGCTTGGCCTAATTCGAATAAGAAGTAACTAAAATCAAGATCTCCAGATAAGATTGTGCATATTCGAATGAAATCCAAGTCATTCGAATGAGCCGAGCATAAGAAGAAATTCAGATGAGCACATCGTTTGGAAGCAGTGAAGACATATTCGAATGAAATCCAAGTCATTCGAATGAGCCGAGCATAAGAAGAAATTCGGATGAGCACATCGTTGGAAGCAGTAAAGACATATTCGAATGAAATCCAAGTCATTCGAATGAAGTTGAAGAAGAAAGGAAATCTATTCGAATGAAGGCTGAGTAATTCGAATAAGAAGCAACCCAAGGAACTCCATATTCGAATGCTCTCCAGGTCATCCGAATGCAATGAAGAAGTCAAGAGAAAAAATAGAAATTCATTCGAATAAAAGTACTGTTGCATTCGAATGACCGAGAAAATCGCCATGTAAGGAACAGTAAAGCATGAAATTCATTCGAATAGGACTAAAATTCATTCGAATGAGCCGATCAGCCAAAAGAAACTCAGCAAGCATTCGAATGTCTCTGCTAGTCATTCGAATGAACAGCCGAACAAAAATTCTGACATGCGCAAATACATGCGGTGGCTCTAAGGTAAATTCAACCAACTTTTTGAACAACTTTTCAACAAATGGTCCCCACTTCCATGCGCCATAAGCTTAAAAAGGGACCAACATTCTTTGGAATCAGAGGTTGGCGAGTGCAGAAGATACTAAGAAAAATAATACAAGAAAGAAGAAGATCATTTTGAAAGTAGAGATTTTTTTCCTTTCCTTTTGTCTGTTTCTCCTATTTTTGTTCTTGTCTGTATCTCTTTCTTTGCGAATAGCACTTCAGTTACACTAGTTGTTCTTGCTAATTCTGAGCTCTGTATTACAAGTCCATTTTAATTTCTGCTTCAAGTTGTAGTTCGTTTCAGTAATCAATACAGTAGTAGTTTACCAAGTTCTTATCTGTTGTCTCAGTTTATTTCCTTTACGAATCGTGTATTCATCTGTAGAGATTAGTTTTAGTCGTGCACTTCCTATGAAGATGTGTGGCTAATTCGATTCTTGGGTTAAGGCAAAGATGGTGCCCAAAGCCACTGATGAATCAATATAACAGAACTCCATATGTCAAAGTAACAAAAGCAAAAGCAGTTTGGGAAATATTATTAACGAAAACCTCAGGCTTGGATTGGTTCGTACGCCTAACTTAGAGTCTCCATGCCATGTATGGAGGCTGCTTGACCTGGAAACGTTCTCATACCCAAGCCCCGAGCAACTATTTTGTCAAAACATTATTTATACACTGATTTATGATAGCTTCTTACCATAGAGTCTCCATGTCATGTATGGAGGTTGCTTGAACAAAGAGTTATCATCATCTCAGTAGTACATTTAATGGTTGAAAACCCAAGCTATTTGAGCTGCTAGTTACATCACAGAAAGCTATATGGTGAATCAGTTGGGTTTGGCACCAGATTTGTCTTGACCCAAGATCTCTCCATTTCCAAATTACAGTTATATCACATTTAGTTTGATCTCATTTCATTATTCCGTCAATCAAAAGAACTGGTGTGGTTATCTCCTTCCATGAGTAATCTCCCTGTGAGTCGACCCGGTCTTGCCCGAAAAAATTACATATAAATTTTCTGCTACAATCACACTCGTGCACTGGCGAGTCTAAACGCCTCATCCTATCTGTGAACATAATTAGTTGCTAAATCAGCTGAATTAGTGAAAGAAAAATACAAAAAGTGACAAATGCAGGGTGAGTGATGCAGCACTAGTCGGCTCTAAGGGAAAAGAGATGGTTGAAGGATAAGCTTGTTTTGGTGTTTGTAACATGTTTTAGCATATCTTTATGTATGTATGAGAAATTAAGTTGATGTGAACCTTAGTATGATTTGGTTATGTTAAGGCGTTTGGTTATTGCTTTCGAGAAATGCTATCCATGTAATAGTTTGTAAACGTCTTGAACGATTTCTTATATTTTAAATAAAGGATTATGGTTGTGTACTATATCAGGTTCGATCGAGTTTCTGCATTTGTAAAGATATCATTTGTCTTAGTTGTATGATTATCGGGTTTGTTAGGCTAAGAAGGTGAAATTAAGATTATTGGGAAGTTGTGTGATGTACGTTAATGATTGTGGTATGAAAATAAATTTATATTCCTGAAATCCTAAGTTATAACACGCCTAGAAAATTTGGGGTGTCACAGTTGGTATCAAAGCTTAAGTTTATTGGAAAGACTTAAGTGACTCTGATGTAGTAGATATCATAATTAAATCTTAATTGGAGATTAAGGAATAGCAATTTGGAGACTTAAAGGGATCCGATATCGAAGGAACTAGGTAGTTGGAACCCCAAATGGAAGCTTAGGGGGGAAGAGACTGATGGTTCATAGAACGGAATCCCTGCTTAGAGATTTGGGATTTTCGATTGAGGTCTTAGAGGTAATTAATTTGAGAATCTAGCCTTGTTAAGTGATAGAATCGTTGGTCGGGGATGACCTAGCTGTGGAAGTTAGGATCCGATAGTATGATTCAGGTGTAAGGTTGATTTGGCAACCATGATTATGGATCCGAGAGATTTAGAGACTGTTGATTTGAGGTCATTAGTCGAAATCATTACGAGAAATGATAGGATAATTGGTGGTTATCGATGATGATCGAATCATGAATGATTGGTCGGATGTGGCATAACCTAGCCGATGAGCTAGGATCGGATGATAAGTATTTTCGGGGATCATTTAGTAACTCTCAAATTGAGATGAAGAATCCAAGGGATTGGGTCATGTGAGAGGCCGAAGATGGACGATCATTTTAAGAGTATGAAGATATAAGAGAATCTATTGGTTAGATCTGAAGTAGTCTTCATTAGACAGAATACGAATGCACTCTTCAGTTAAGGAAGGACTTGAGAATGCAAGTATAGCGTTGGAGACGTTACGAGGGAATTGTGATCCGTTAAGTTTTGGTATGCAATTGCGGTGTATTACAGAAGGAGTTAGACACATGGCCGCGATAGTGAGTGATAGTTCTGTTAGGAACCGGGCAACCGTGAAGATATGATTCTGCCTTGATTGATCCGTAGAGCCGCAAACACGAACTCCTCCAAGTCGGTCCACACGATCGGCCGTTTCCACGAACGCCTTGAGTAATGGTAGTAACCCTAGGCGCCTCCAATGAGAGATCCGAATTTCTCCTTATTTTTCCAGCTTCTTAAGTGGCCTATTTATAGAGTAAAAACCCTAATTATGCCTTTGGAAAAACCCTAAACGATTTAGGTCTGGCCCATAATCATATTAGGCCGTATCTCTCTTTTAATTTGTGGAACGGACTCGACCCAAGTGTGTGACCCCTTAGGTCCACCATTGGGCTAGATGTAGGGCCAATTCTATTGGGCTATATGAAGGCCCAACTCCTTAGAATAATTAAACTCTTTTAATTAAACTTATGGGCTTCATAATTAACTCATCTCATGGGCTTCTTAATTAAACTCTTTAATTAATAGTTTTAGAATTAATCATATTAATTCTAAAACCCTACATATCATGGTTAACGTCTAGCAACATGCCATGAACGCCTAGCCAACGATGAAAAACACGGACCTTTTCGATTGCAATTACCGTACAGTAAAATCCTCTCATCAACTATGTCCCGATTGAATTTAGGGTATGGTTTTATGACGAAACCCTAGTCATTCAATAACTATGTATCCATTCCAGATTTATGACTTGTTTGATGAAATCAAAACACCTTTTGATTTCCATCTCACCTTGGCCAAGGATTTCCTTAGTCATGAAATCATCGGAATACATAGGACATCTTCTCATCTTGTCGATAAGTGATGAATCCTATTTCGACATTCACAAGCCTTCATATGTGATAAGGTTACGCCCAGTGATAATTTGTTAATGACTCCATTGGAATCCAAAAAGAACCAAAGCGTAACCAGTCAAATATAAGACTACCATGATGTCTCAAGTCTAAGGACCAATCTGCACTACTGCAACACAGAAATTCCAATTCGACAATCAACAATTACCATTAAGAATTCTGTAGCGGGTCAGTTCAGTGTACTTATTCTTATAATAAGCACCCACATATATGCACTAGTGTCCACACACCAATGTCTATGAAACAAGACATTCTCCTAATTGAGCATGCATCATATATGCTAGTCTTTCCGAGTTATTAGTGTCCAATCCTAATAACTCTATGACTAGGAACATTTAAGATCAAGGCTTATAAGGAATATGTTTCATGATCGTCATCTCTATGCAGGACCATATTCCATGAGCCTATTTGATCTATGGACTTTGTCAAGAGTGGAAATAATAAAGTCAACCATCAATGACAAATAAAACATAATGCCTTACAATAATAATTAATTGAAGATAAAGAGTCACAATGGAAAAATATGATCAATTACATGTAAATATAATTGGCTTGTGGGGCATAACTCTAACAATCTCCCACTTGCCCTAAAGCCAATTTCCCATGTATCTTAAGCCCATCTTCTCAAGATGACGTTCAAAAACTTGTTGTGACAATGGTTTCGTAAGGGGGATCTGCTACATTCTCCGCTGATGCAACCTTCTCCATTTTGATGTCACCACGGCCAATTATCTCACGGATTAAATGAAATCTCCGCAATATGTGTTTGGATCTTTGATGGGACCTTGGTTCCTTTGCTTGAGCAATTGCACCATTGTTATCACAGTAAACTAGAACTGGATCAACAATAGTAGGATCCACTCCCAATGCTGAGATAAAATTTCTCATCCAAACTGCTTCCTTTGCAGCATCAGATGCTGCAATATATTCAGCCTCAGTGGTAGAATCTGCAGTAGTTTCTTGTTTGGAACTCTTCCAACAAACTGCTCCACCATTAAGGGTGAATACATAACCAGACACTGATTTTGAGTCATCTACATCAGACTGAAAACTTGAATCCGTAAAGCATTCCAATTTCAGTTCACCTCCTCCATATACCATGAAAGTGTCTTTTGTCCTTCTCAAGTACTTAAGAACTCCTTTCACAGCTATCCAATGCTCCTCACTTGGATTAGACTGATATCTGCTTGTGACACTCAAAGCATGTGCAACATCAGGTCTAGTGCATAGCATAGCATACATTATGCTACCTATGGCAGAAGCATAGGGTATAGATGCCATTCTTTTCCTCTCCTCTGGAGTCTTTGGAGACATAGACTTGGAGAGAGAAATCCCATGGCGCATTGGAAGAAATCCTCTTTTAGATCCTTCCATGTTAAACCTTTTTAACATTTTATCTATATACATTGATTGGGACAATCCAAGCATCCTTTTTGATCTATCTCTATAGATCTTAATCCCCAAAATGTAAGATGCTTCGCCCAAATCTTTCATGGAGAAATTAGTAGATAACCAGGCTTTTGTTGCTTGTAACATACCTACATCATTCCCAATGAGTAGTATGTCATCAACATAAAGCACCAGAAAAGTGACTGCACTCCCACTAACCTTCTTATACACACATGGTTCATCCAAGTTTCTGATGAAATCAAACAATTTGATTGTCTCATCAAAACGAATGTTCCAACTCCGGGAAGCTTGTTTTAGTCCATAAATGGACCTTTGAAGCTTGCAGACTTTCTGCTCATTTCCATTGGATATGAATCCCTCTGGCTGTACCATATAAATATCCTCCTTAATGTCACCATTAAGGAAGGCTGTTTTCACATCCATTTGCCATATCTCATAGTCATAATATGTGGCTATGGCAAGTAAAATCCGAATGAATTTAAGCATCGCAACTGGTGAAAAGGTTTCTTCAAAATCAATACCTTGAGTTTGAGTGTAACCCTTTGCCACCAAACGAGCTTTATAAGTCTCTACTTTTCCATCAACTCCAAGCTTTCGCTTGTAGATCCATTTACAGCCAATAGGTATAATACCTTCAAGAGAATCCACCAAAGTCCATACTTTGTTAGAGTACATGGAATCCATTTCGGATTTCATAGCTTCTTTCCAATTTCCCGAGTCGATATCAGATATCGCCTCCGTGTAGGTTCTTGGATCCTCATCCAATAGAAGGTTATCTTCATTACCTTCAACTAAGAAACCATACCTATCAGGAGGTCTCGTGATCCTTTGGGATCTACGAGGAGATTGTGTACTTTGAGGTTCAAAGTTATTTTCTGCTTCCACCTGTGGGATAGTAGTTTGTGATTCTTGAATTTCTTCAAGATCTATCATATTGCCATTATTCCCATCTAATAGGAATTCTTTTTCTAGAAAAGTGGCATTCCTTGAAACAAACACCTTTTGTTCAAGGGGATGATAGAAATAATATCCAATTGTTTCTTTTGGATATCCCACAAACTTACACTTAGTGGATCTAGTATCCAACTTATCTCCCACTGTTTTCTTAACATAGGTAGGACATCCCCATATTCTTAAATATTTGTAACTGGGTGTCTTACCAAACCACATCTCATATGGTGTCTTAGGCACTGATTTAGAGGGAACTCTATTCAGTAAATGGGCAGCTGTCTCAAGAGCATAGCCCCAAAAGGATAAGGGAAGATTAGCGAAACTCATCATGGATCTCACCATATCTAATAGGGTTCGATTCCTACGTTCAGAAACTCCATTGAGTTGTGGTGTTCCTGGTGGAGTCCACTGGGAGAGAATCCCATTCTCTTTAAGATGATCAATGAATGCAGTACTCAAGTATTCCCCCCCTCGATCAGATCGAATGACCTTAATACTTTTTCCTGTTTGTTTTTCTACTTCATTCTTGAATTCTTTGAACTTTTCAAAGGCTTCTGACTTGTGCTTCATAAGGTATACATAGCCATACCGTGAGAAATCATCGGTGAAAGTAATGAAGTATGAAAAACCACCTCTTGCACTAACATTTAGTGGCCCACAGACATCTGAATGGATCAAATCCAATAGGTTAGATGCACGCTCCACTTGTCCAACAAATGGAGATTTCGTCATCTTTCCTTTAAGACACGATTCACAAGTTGGAAGTGACTGTAAGTCAAACAAGTTCAATAACCCATTTTTAACCAACTCATTTATCCTGTCTTTGGAAATATGACCTAATCTCAAATGCCACATGTAAGCATAATTTTGATCATCAGCCTTTCTTTTGTTACTTTGTTGTAGACAAATCATGGAATCTTTAGTTTGAACAGAATACAAATTATTTGATAATGCACCAGTACCATATAAAAAACCATTTTTGAAAATAGAACAAACTCCATTTGCTATTGAAAAATTAAAACCTTCCTTGTCCAAAACAAGAACAAAAATAATGTTCTTAATAATGTCTGGCACATAAAAACAATCATTCAAAACTAACTTTATTCCAGATTCTAAAACTAAATAAACTGTCCCTATGGCTATAGCAGCAACTCTTGCTCCATTCCCAAGCCGTAGAGAAGCCTCATCTTTATTTAGCCTCCTGCTTGTTGTCATCAACTGCAAATCATTGCAAATATGACTACCACATCCGGTATCTAATACCCAAGAAGCATCATTAACTGAAAGGTTAATTTCAACAAAGTACATACCTGAATCAGATCGTTTCTGTTTCAGTTCTACAAGATAAGTCTTGCAATTCCTTTTCCAGTGCCCACGCTTTCCACAATGGAAGCAATTTCCTTTCTCTGACTGACTTGGCTTTGCTTTCTTAACTCCACCCTTTGGCTTTGTCTTCCCCTTTTGAGAACTCTTCTCCTTTTCCTTGCTTTGACCAATTCTTCTTTGGTTTAGAGGAATGTGAGGAACCAATGAGCATGATAGGTTTATCCTTCTTCATTGTCATTTCAGCAGTCTTCAACATGTTAAGCAACTCAGGAAGAGTAGTTTCAAGCTTATGCATATTGAAGTTCATGACAAAATGATCAAATGAATCAGGAAGAGATTGTAAAATAAGATCTACATATAGATCATTATCCATGACAACACTCAAAGACTCAAGCTTTTCAATCAGGCTTATCATCTTCAATACATGAGTATTGACAGATTCAGTATCCGTCATACGGGCCCTGAAAAGCTCCTTTGAGATCTGATATCTCACATGTCTAGTCTGCTCACCATACAACTCTTGTAGGTGCAAATGAATCTCTGCTGCATGCTCCATTTTCTCATGCTGCTTTTGTAGCTCATTTGACATCGATGCCATCATATAGCAACGAGCCTGAAGATCATCATCTTTCCACTTCTGCCAAGTGGTAAGTTCCTCTCGCGTGGACGCCTCTAAAACTTTTTCAGGTGGGGCCTTATCCATAACATATGTTATTTTTTCGGAATCCAAAACAATTTTGAGATTCCTAAGCCAATCCAGATAATTGGGACCTGTCAACTTGTTAGTGTCTAGCAAACCTGCAAGTGGATTCTTGGCCATTTTTGATTTCACAAATCTGCAAATATAAACATGATCATACATTTAAACATTCAATCAATTACATTCACATATGATTAAGGACTTTTGTGTCATAAGTGATACTCCCACTATTTTAATCAAATCTTAGCACCCTCAAAATAAGATTTGGAAAGCTTAAATACATAGGCTTTCTAGTGGGCTTGAGACCCAATTAGAATTACCATAAACTCGAATAATATCGAAGCTCTTATAGTAATTTTAAAAGGTAGGCAACTCTTACCAATTACATCTCATGTAACCCTCAAAACTATTTTGCCTCATATTTGCATAAACTCAAATACTATTGAAGCTCTTATGCAAAACATGTTAAGTCAAACCATCATCAATCACAAGTGTGATAAATAAAGATACCCCCAAATAATATTGACGATAGTATTTCTACTTTATCACCTAATGTACATCAACATGTGTAACATATAATATAGATTGCCATACTTAGTATGCCCCAAATGATATTAGCGATACATATTAAACATTTAAAACCTAATATTATATGCCAATGATGGAAGGCTATGGAGAAATTAAACTGTTTTGATTTCCCCATTCATGACTTAAAATTTATTCTTAAAGCAATTTTAAGCGAGGGGTTTTAATCTATCATATATATCATATTACATGCATTTAACACATTGCATAATCAATACATCATAAGCATGCATCTAATACACAATGATATCAAAATGTTATAAGCATGTATCTTAAAATTAATAAAACCATCTCAAGCAATGAAGATAGCAATTGAATACAAGTTAAAAGGACATCTAAACAAAAAAGTTTTTCAGCTTTTGCATATCTTATGCACATAATAGATTATGTTCCACCCTATACGGGGGTTCGGGGGCAGCGCCCCCGGACCAAAAATTTTTACAGAACAGAAACATACAGCGATAATTGTTGCATTGATTATATCATATCATAAACCCTTACCATTAATATGTATATCATCACAATGTTGTTCATTTAAGATCATATCAGAAACTACTTAGTGTTCGGTTTTGATCATATCATAAACTTAACACACACTGCAAACTGTTCGAACATATACTAATCATATTTAAACGATAAGCAAATACTGATCGCATCAAGATTGCTGTTTGTTTAAACACTAATCATATCATTATTACTGTTCGATTTAGAACACATCAGAATGCTTCTATTCGATCAGATGATAATCTCGAATCGATCATATCAAAACAGATTATAATGGCAGATTCAAACCAATTCTTTGAATCTGATATCACATCAATACTGATCTCGGTTTGATCATATCAAACCGATTCTTTTCGAACATACTGTTCTATAACACGACCCCATCTTCTGAATCGATTTTAATCTTATTGCAAATCGATTACAGATCCTTCCTTTTAACCCTCGAAAATAAGCTGATTAGATGCATCACCGAAAACAACAATGAATGGCAGATTCAAACCGTTCATGTATATCAGTTTCCTAACACATTAAAAACTGATTACTAAGCTTTTAATCTACCATCTTAGGATGCTTTTCGATACATAAATACATCATTTAGACATGGCAGAATCGATAATCAAAACTGATTCGTTACTGCTATTCCGATTTATCAAAAGTAATGACAGATTTCACAACGATTACACTGCCAGAAAATGATGATAAAATCAGAATATATCTAACGAAATCATCAAAGGTTTGAGATAACCTGTCGCTCTGATACCACTGTTAGGAACCGGGCAACCGTGAAGATATGATTCTGCCTTGATTGATCCGTAGAGCCGCAAACACGAACTCCTCCAAGTCGGTCCACACGATCGGCCGTTTCCACGAACGCCTTGAGTAATGCTAGTAACCCTAGGCGCCTCCAATGAGAGATCCGAATTTCTCCTTATTTTTCCAGCTTCTTAAGTGGCCTATTTATAGAGTAAAAACCCTAATTATGCCTTTGGAAAAACCCTAAACGATTTAGGTCTGGCCCATAATCATATTGGGCCGTATCTCTCTTTTAATTTGTGGAACGGACTCGACCCAAGTGTGTGACCCCTTAGGTCCACCATTGGGCTAGATGTAGGGCCAATTCTATTGGGCTATATGAAGGTCCAACTCCTTAGAATAATTAAACTCTTTTAATTAAACTTATGGGCTTCATAATTAACTCATCTCATGGGCTTCTTAATTAAACTCTTTAATTAATAGTTTTAGAATTAATCATATTAATTCTAAAACCCTACATATCATGGTTAACGTCTAGCAACATGCCATGAACGCCTAGCCAACGATGAAAAACACGGACCTTTTCGATTGCAATTACCGTACAGTAAAATCCTTTCATCAACTATGTCCCGATTGAATTTAAGGTATGGTTTTATGACGAAACCCTAGTCATTCAATAACTATGTATCCATTCTAGATTTATGACTTGTTCGATGAAATCAAAACACCTTTTGATTTCCATCTCACCTTGGCCAAGGATTTCCTTAGTCATGAAATCATCGGAATACATAGGACATCTTCTCATCTTGTCGATAAGTGATGAATCCTATTTCGACATTCACAAGCCTTCATATGTGATAAGGTTACGCCCAGTGATAATTTGTTAATGACTCCATTGGAATCCAAAAAGAACCAAAGCGTAACCAGTCAAATATAAGACTACCATGATGTCTCAAGTTTAAGGACCAATCTGCACTACTGCAACACAGAAATTCCAATTCGACAATCAACAATTACCATTAAGAATTCTGTAGCGGCTCAGTTCAGTGTACTTATTCTTATAATAAGCACCCACATATATGCACTAGTGTCCACACACCAATGTCTATGAAACAAGACATTCTCCTAATTGAGCATGCATCATATATGCTAGTCTATCCGAGTTATTAGTGTCCAATCCTAATAACTCTATGACTAGGAACATTTAAGATCAAGGCTTATAAGGAATATGTTTCATGATCGTCATCTCTATGCACGACCATATTCCATGAGCCTATTTGATCTATGGACTTTGTCAAGAGTGGAAATAATAAAGTCAACCATCAATGACAAATAAAACATAATGCCTTACAATAATAATTGATTGAAGATAAAGAGTCACAATGGAAAAATATGATCAATTACATGTAAATATAATTGGCTTGTGGGGCATAACTCTAACAAGTTCTTGGAGGACTACAATGGGACCGTGTAGTTTCACTCAGGGCATACCCATGTGAGGGTTGACGCTTGGTGTAGGAGCAAGCCTACTATGTGACCGGGTTGATGGTGACAACTTGTGTGCTGGCTGACGGTGAATGTAGTGCCTAGGAGGAAATAATTTGATAGTCGTAGGTCGATAGTTAGCTGGATCTGAAGAATGGAATCTCGGTGAGTGAGATTTCGGGTAGTAGAGCATGGCTAGTCTAAAGCCTTGTCAATAAGTTGTGAGATGGAAATCTCAAGTTCAAGGAAGAGTTCGTGAGCCTAAAATGCAAGAGTTGCTTGATAGGTCATAACGACCATAAAAGGAATGATGAGATACCTAGTTAACAGAATTGGTGACTACGGTTTAATGTGTCAAGTGAGCTTGGAGATTTAGAGATTGTGGACTCAGAGTAAACCTAAGGGAAGGTTTGCATGAGGAGTACCGTAGAGGTTAACGTTGTAAGAACTTGATAGATGATTAGAAAGTTATACATGCCTAGATGTACGAAGCCACTATGAATCTTAGGATTTGGGCTAAGAATTTTAAGAACCTAGCAAGTTCGAGGATTTGAAACATACTGAGTGTATGCAAGGAAGGCACGTTCATAGCTGACTTCCAATAGGCTGAAGGGCAACCCTAGCTTTGTGATCACTCATGCGAGGACTTTGGCTGTGTGATGGGGTGAGGAAGGTGTGATAACCTACCCAAAAGTCCCGTAAGCCTAGAACCTTGGCTATGATAAGGTGAGGAAGGTGTGGATGCCGCCCAAAAGTCCTGTAGGCAAGGTGGGTAACCCTAGGTTCGTCGTTGGAAATGGGTGTGTGTGAACGCTGGCCCTGAATGGGGGTGTGGGAGGTGTGAATGTTGCCTAAAAGTTTGGTCAACCCAAAGTAGTTGAGGAAGGAGGTTTTTGGATTTTCTGAATTGAGGTAAGGTTACCTTGAGGAAGCAACTCATGGGATTGAGTCATGTCAGTTTGGTGTCAACTTAGATGATGAAGTGGCCAAGGTAAAGTCTTGAGCCTCGTAGAGGTTTTGAGTTGGAAATTTTGATTGTCCATGATTTAGAGACATGATGATTTGATAAAGTCATTAAGATGATAATATACCCGTGTAAGGAAGACACACAATGATCAGGAGTCTAGGTACGATCTGTGAGATGGGACATGTGGACAGGTTATGCCTTAGGCAACCGTATGGGACCCAAGTCATTATCGAGATAGGTGAAAGGCGGTTCTTTGGAAGATTTATGATTCTGAGATGTATAGCTCTGATCATAGTGAAATTTCATTGGGAGCAGAAACCAAACCTATGGGATGTCTGATGATGGTTTCGACACCTATGGGAAGGAATATGGAGTCCTCGAAAGATGAGTAACATAAGGATCCATGAGGTTTGAAGTTAAGGTTGGTAACCTGAGTAAGTGTATCCCTGAAAAGGATCTAGAATATGTGAGATTGGAGATTTAAGCTGGCACTGAGGGAAGTACTGTAAGAACCCATATTTTCATGAGGTTACTACGTAATTTAAGTAAGTTTAGAATATCAAAAGTTGGTTTGATAGCAGTTATAAGTACCGAATCGTCTATAGCCGAGATATCTAAGAAAAATGATATGGCTTTGACAAGTATTTCGAGACAAGATTTATGGTATCGAAAGAAATTGGATCATGAACGATTTTCAGTACAGCTAAAATGCAACTATGATTCAGGCTAAAAAATTGAATCATCGTAAGGGACTCCCGAGAAGTCAACGGAATCTTGAGGAGGCTCTGATTTTTCATAACGATCAACCCTGTGATAGTTTCGGGACGAAACAAAGGTCTGGTGAGGGCACAGGGACGAAATCGTCCTTATTGAGTAAATCTTGAATTATTAATTTTGGATTTATTATATCGTAATGAAAATTTATTGGACGTTTGAGGGTATATTTGCAAATTAAGAAATTCCCAAAGATAATAAGGATGAAATATGAGGATTAAATGCGTATTTTCTCATAAGTATATCAATGTAATATATATAAGTGTATAATGAATGGCAGATACTGACGGATGACATTCATGTGTGAAATTTGCCGCAATTAAGGGATAACCAATCAAGGCATTAGGATGAGATATTGGACATAAGGATAAGGATTAGAGATTGGCTGCAATTATTTGATTATGTAATGTAAATATATATATTCATATATATGCTGTGTGTACGTCTGTGTGTGTGAAGAGGTAGAGAACAGAGAGCTTGAGGGAGGCCGAGAGAAAAGAGGGAGCTTGACAGCTATAGCCGAGAGCTAGAAGGGAGAGACGAGTGACTGAGAGAGATGGGAAAAAGCTCGAGAGAAAGAGAGATGGAGGCACGGCCATGGCAGCGCGAGGCAGGGGCATGCGGCGGTTGCGGAATCTGGCGATGCTGCGAGCAGGCGAGTGCGGTGGCAGCGGCTGTGGAGGCACTGAGGCGATGGCCGACGGCCATAGCAGCTGGTTGGGTCGACCATGGTAGCTACGGCTGTTGTAGGGGATGTGCACGCAAGGAAGAAGAAAGGAAGAAGGAAAGAAGAAGGGAAGAAAGAAGAAAAAGAAAAGAAAGAAAGAAGAAAAGAAGGATGGGCATGGCTGGTTCGAGTGTTACAGGTTCCTAGAATGAAGAAACGAGGAGGAAGAACATGAATAGGAAGAGGAAGAAAGGAAAAAAAAAAGAGAAAAGGAAAAAGAAAGAAAAGGAAAGAAAATAAAGAAAATGGAAAGAAAATGGGAAAAATGTGAAGAAAATTCCATAAAATTCTAGGAAAATAGGAAATGGAGATTTATGATTATTCCGGAGATTTTGGCGAGAAAAATTATTCGGACATGCGTTTTGAGGCAGTGCACGAAAATCGAGAAGGTGCACAGAAATTGAGGTGGTGCACTAAATTTGATGTGGCGTGCAAGAATCGAATTAGTGTGCGAGAATTGAGGCCAAGGTCAGGCACTAGAATTGAGGCAAGGCTCAGGAATTCAGATTGTGCATGAAGGTCGAGGCATGTCCCACATACCGAGGAAGCCTGAGGGGCTAAGTTAAGGTAAGTAAAAATTCCCTAAAAAATTCTAAAAATTCAGAAATGTTATTTTATGTATCGTCATAGTGAAATATTTGAGAAAATAATTGAGAAATATTTAGTTTGGATTTATTGAGGAAAAATAGGAAGAAATAGGGAGAAAAATAAAGGAAATGTAAGAAATTATGAAAAAATAGGTTTTAATATTTATTTAAATAAATATGATGATTATGGTGCTTTGAGGCTTAAGATGAAGTGACTTGTGCGAATTTTGAGGTTGCATGCAAATCGAGATGATACACGTATTTTGAGGCAATGCGCGAGTATCTAGGTAGGCCGATAAACTTAAGAAGGTAAGTGGTACTTCTCAACTGGACTAAGTGTTATGATCTTATCATGATGTTATGCCTTGTTATGAGTATATCATATAGATTGCATTTACATGTTTTGATTTATGAAATATGCATATGAGCATAATGAGATTCACGGTCATACGTTGCATGGGTTTGGGATTAGGTACTGGATCCCTTACTTTGCTAAGGGTGCACCCATACACCCCGGTCTGGCACGGAGACTAGAAAAATGGCGGGTAATCTTAAGGTGCAGTCGACCCAAACATGAGAGTTATGATGTTATGTGCATTGCATACATACATGAGCATTAAAT
This sequence comes from Diospyros lotus, assembly GCF_014633365.1. NCBI lineage: Eukaryota > Viridiplantae > Streptophyta > Magnoliopsida > Ericales > Ebenaceae > Diospyros > Diospyros lotus. Next base: position 28,058,997 of record NC_068341.1, read on the forward strand.
GTTTTATTTCCCTTACTTAGATGATTCATCATCTAATTTGGGCTTTGCCCCTAGAATATTCAAACGTTCCAGATGGAGATTGTAGCAGAAACGAGGATGAATGAGGCATGAAATGTCACTTATCAAAGTGCATGATGAGTTGTATGATCAGTTGAATATATGTTATGTAGTTCATGTATTTAAGTTCTGCTACTTCGAATTCTGAACTTTTTGAGGAATGATAATGTAGAACCCTATTTAGGGTTCATGTTAGTTGAGAACTTATGTTATGCATTAAGTCATGTTGAGAAATTTATGTTCTCGTGATATAAGAACTAGTTTATGATTAATGTTTTAATATTAGGTTCAATTCTAGCTTCCGCATTTGATATTTATGATGATTCTCCATGGAGATAAATGAATGGAAATTTTGGGATGGATAAGAGAAATGAAATGGTTTAGTCGTCGTTTTAAATAGAGAAAAAAAAATTATTATCCTAGAATTGTCCTAAGTAATAACGCGCTCGAAAAAATGGGGCTTTACAAGTACTAGGAGTGACAGGAGTCGGGTCAATTACAACTCTCAGAGAAGGGAGAAGGAGGCTCTAGCATGATGATAACCCCAGGGGTGTGTGGCTTGTAACAGTGGATCTGAGCCTAGGGACCAAGGCAGAGGACTGGTGATAGGCTCGTGACGATGACCGGAGTAGCATGTGGGCTGGCCTGTAGTGGAGCTGTGAGACTCCTGGGTCAAAGCGACCCAGTGAACTGCGGAGATGGTCATATGCCAAAGTTTAGGTAACACTGTGGCTGTTATGTTTGGACTGGAACCCAAGCCCCAAGGGACCAGAGCTTTGTGATAGGATCCCTAAACTGTCTATGAAATGGTTAAAAGTTTGTTGAAATTGGAAGACTATTGTTAGAGATTTGTAAAGAGATTTTCCTGAATAGTTGTATCCATGACAGGACTCGTGATGAGAGTTAAATGAGGGTGACCTATCGGATGTAGGGAGAGCTTGTGATAGCTTAAAGGATTGGGTTGCGTGTTGATGCAACATTACCCAGTGATCGTGTGTGGATCACGTTGAGGCAGTTGAGGTATGTGCTCTTAAGGTTAGGGAAGCACTACTGATATGGTGAGATGTTTGAGGTGCTCATGGACCACAGGAGTCTGAGGTATGTGTTCTCGCAGAGAGAGCTGAACATGAGGCAGCGACGGTGGATGGAGTTCCTGAAAGACTACGACTGCACCATTTTGTATCACTCGGGGGCATGCCAATGCGGTGGTCAAGTTAGTGGCCCTGGGAGTGGACGTTGATTGAGGCTTGTAGCCTGATGTTGGTGAGTGCAGTGTCAAAAGGTTCGTCCGTCCTGATAGTTGGCTTGGCGGTTCGGCTAGATCTGGAGACCAAGATACGGGAGATTAATAGGGGTGACCAGTGTATACATCTATGGATAGATGAGTGTGGCCAACCCAAGGGTTCTGATTTCTGAGATGCAAGATGGCATTCTCAAGTTTTGGGGTAGGATGTGCGTGCCTAGAGTTTGGGAGGAGCACTTGCCGTTGGTGGAGTTCGCGTTACCATGGTAGCGTCGGGGTAGCTCCATATGAGGTTTATGGTGGAAGAGCACTGTCATTTGCTTGATGTACCAAAATTATCGACCGTTGGACCCTCAAACAAGCAGTCCCTGTGGTTGAACCGAGTGGGTGGGGCAGTTCATACCCAGACAAAGAATGTCAGGACCGTTGGAAGTGAGGATGCCTTTAACAGCGGGTGCGCTGGATTCTTTAGGGGAGGAGCGATCCCACATCAGGCCAACGGGGGGGAATGCTAGATGTATGGTTGTTGGTCATTCTTGCTTGTTTACCACTGGGAATTAGATTAGAAATTCAAAATTTTGTGGACTATGAGATATGTCCTATGTTATGAAATGGTCTATGTCGATCTTTTGAGATTGTGAGGATGAGCCAAATTTTGAGGGCGAAATTCTTTTAAGGAGGGGAGAGTGTAATACCCCATATTTTTGTAAGGTTGCCACGTAATTTAAGTGAGTTTAAATACCAAAAAATAGGCTTAAAATGGCAATTAGTTGTTGAATCAGCTGCAGGGAGTGCCCTGGAGCCTAGATGCTTAAGGAAAATGATGTGACATCGTCAAGCATCTCGAGGTATGATTTATGGCACTGAAAGAAATTGGATCGGGATCGGTTCTCGGTACAGCTAAAAATGCAGCTGTGATTTAGGCTAAAATCTCAAATTATCGTAGGGGCATCCGGGAAGTCAACGAAACCTCAAGGAAGTTCATATTTGGTATGTAGAGCAACCCTTTAGTAGTTTTTGGAAGAAACAAAAGAGTTTGTAGCCAAAACGAAGATTTGAGCCTAAGTATAGTTTTCTGAAATTAACAGAGGAAGGTCGAAAAGAGATGGCTAACGGATAAGGAGTTAATTTTTCTAAATCTTAATGAATTATATCCCTATTTTTTTGTCTTATATTAATGTTTAATTTAAATAATTATGCGCATTATGTACTATTGTCAGGATGATATGAAAAAATTGACATTTGCCGAGTAATTGAAGATGTTAAAGAGTCAATCGGATGGCCAACGTTACTACTCAAAATCTAGTGCAATTGGGTCAACTATTAAATGGAGTCCAACAAAAAAAAGCCTAAGCATTTTAATTCCAAGGAAGACCCAAGCATTTTAATTCCAAGGAAGGCCCAAATCCAACATAAAGAAGACCCAAAACCCAACTTGTAAAAATTTATTTTTTTTATTTTTATTTTTAAATATTTGTTTTATGAATGCTTCTTTAAATGTGTCTTTTAGCTAAAATTCATTTAACTCTAGGTGTGTGAGTGCCCATTAGATATAATTATGTCTAGCTGTATAATTGAAATTCTGTGATTTGTATTGCATCTTGTGGGCTATAAATAGCTCACTTGGTTGCACTTGTAAGGGGTGATTATTATTCTTGAATGAAAGATTAGTTATTTTCTTAGAGTTTCTCTTTGAGAATTATTCTTTTTTTCTCTTTTTTTTCTCTCTCTCTTGTCTTCTCTTGTGATCTTGTTTTTTTCTTCTCTTGAATTCCCATGTCATTTATTGTTACTTCATTATCCACAGCCTAAATGGCCGGTTAATTTCTGTCTTTAATTCCTGTAATTTTAATTCATGTTTTTTTATTATCCACTGCCTAAATGGCCGATTAATTTTTGTTGTTTTAATTCTTGTTATTTAAATTACGCCATTTAAATTCCTGTCAATTAACTTTCAAATAGAGATGAGTAACTAAATCAAATCTTGGGTTAAGGCAAGGACAATGTCTAACGCCAATGATTCCCAAAGAAAACTGCGCTTTAAATGAGGGATATTAATTTAAATTTCAGTATGAGTGTGTAATAATTATTGAGAAATCACTAGGTTTGGATTGGAGCGTAAGCCTAACTTAGAGCTTTCATGCCACGTATGGGAGTTTACTAGAACTGAAAACGATATTATACTCGAACCTAGATGATTAATTTAGTTATTTTGTTTATTAATTACAATTGAATTTATGGTAATTGCTAAAACTAGAATCCAGCATATCATGTATGTGGATTGTTTAAACTAGAACTGTTATCATCTCTAATTGCATTTAATAGGATACCCTCATATCTGAAATTAAATTAATGTTGCTAATATTTTTCTGCTAAAAATTGGGGATCAGCGGGTTGGTGCTGAAATTGTCTTAACTCAAGTGTTATCCAATTCTATATACTCACATTTAGTGTTTATTTTAATTTCTGCTTTATTTTATTTCCTAGCATCCGCTATCTGAAAATTCACAAAAAAATCGTGTTGCCAATTCATCCAGATATGTGTGTGTGCGTGACATTTTTTTTCTTTTGCCATAAATAAATCTCCCAGTGAACGACTTGGACTTATCCAGAAAACAAATTAAATTTGGACTACAATTGCACTCATATACTGACGAGTATAAACCTCTCACCAAAATAAAGAAAAAAATATAAAAGTTTTATTGTGTTTTTATTGTGTTTTAATTGCAAGGTGAGAGTGCAACCAAGTAGATGCACCTAGACCTCAGTTTAATCATTACACCAATCTTTTATAACCCCTGTTAGCCATACTTGTGGCAATAGAGGGGGCAAGTCTCCTTTAGTTGCCTCATAGATTTGATAAACCCATGGGAAGAAATCAAGAAGAATATTACAAGAACCACAGGACCTACGGGCATTTTATAGATCAGTTCAAAGAATTAAAAAATTAGATTGAAATGCTCATCCGAGAAAGGAATCTGCAAAGATTTGTACGGAATGAAGATGGAGAAGCCCCCGACGAAGGGAAGATAGGCATGAGGGGCAGGAAAGGCAAAACCAAAGACAACAAGAGAGGGGGAGGGATCACAAACAAGACCCCCCATTAGATAATGAACCGACCCACCAAGCCATCCATGTTATTTCAGGCGGTGAAACTCTGGCTGGAGACACTTCAGCCTCATGGAAGGCATATGCCCATCAAGCATTTCTGATACGAAACAAAAACATGGAAACATATATTTTTCTAAAAAAACAGGCATAAATAGGGTCCAAAACAGGAATGAGAAACATTTTGGAAACATTTTAGAAATGAGTTCCGAGCCATTTTAGTGCAACCTTGAATTTAGTGATGGAGGTTAGAGATGATGAGGAGCCAATTACATTCACTCCTGCTGATAGAGGGGATATAATACTTCCACATGATGATCCTATTGGATCCTAATGATGACAAATATATCCTAAGAGGTGGGGGGGGGGGGGGAATTGGGATTTGAATAAATTTTTGATAATTTAAAACTTTGATTGTTGGTAGAATACTAGGTTTTAAAATATAGGCTATATGTTTCAAAATAAATCTTTCTGTTAAGTAGGTTTCGAAACCTACTATATATGTTTTGAAATATAGCTCACTATTTTACAAGTTTCGAAATATGAAATGTATGTTTCGAAATCTACTTCACTGTTTTGCTTGATTCAAAATCCTTTACCTTGTATTTCAAAATAACGATCTTTGGAAAAGATGATTTATATAATTAAGAATATACCAAAGATATGTGTATATCAAAGATATGTTTTCTATGTACATGTATAAGTTTATGCTCAAGCAAACTATTTTAGACTTTGATAAAAAACATATGAAATAATGTGTAATAGGCAATAATGATATGCGAAAGTTATAGAACACTTGCACACAAGATTTATAATGGTTCGGCACCCACCTACTCCACTACCTTCAAGCTTACCCACTTGAAGGATTTGCAATCCCAATCACTTTTTACTAGTGATCACCACAACAAAGGGTTTTATTACGGTTTACCCTAAAACTTACAAAGTGAGTTTTTATGGGTTCAACTCAAATCTAGCACCAAGTGAGTTTTTACGAGCTTAACTCAAATCTTACACCAAGTGAGTTTTAAGGCTAAACTCAAATCTTTGACATAATGAGTTTTAGGCTCAACTCAAACCTTTATACCATAATAAGTTTTAAGCTAAACTCAAACCTTACAACAATCAAGATAAATAAAGTTTTATCTTTACAACCCAATGAACAATAAATGCCTTACCACATGGTTGTACAAACCTCTTAAATTGAGGTGAGGAGAGCTGGAGAGATGAGATTCATTGTTTACACTTGCTTTTCCTTTTTCACATCACAATGCACATCTAGGATCGTATGAATGAATCTTCTTAAAAGCTTGTCAAACGGATTTGGATAACTTATGCTTGTGTGTGTGTCTCTAGTGTGTGCTCACTTGTTCTTGCTTGTTGTCTCTCTATCAATCTCTTCTTGTCTTCAAATACCTGCTATTTATACCAAGATATAGAAATCTTGCCGTTTATAGCCGTTAGAGACAAGACAAAAAAGTAGGTTTCGAAACATGCATATTGTGTTTTGAAACATCACAGAAATAGACTAAGATTTCGAAACATGGACAACAGGTTTTGAAACATACAAGCTTCCAGCTGGACAAAGCACTTAGAGACAACATATAATGGGAGATAGAATCTTATGGGCATTAAGATCAAACAATAGTCTCCACTTTCCAATTTGAATTTGAATGCCATTAGCGTGGCGAATGCATTAAAGAAATGATATTGATAAAATCAAACTTGTAGAACACATACATCTCGATTTTCAAATGATCTGCTAACAGAATGTCAAAGGTTTCAAAACATGACATAATAGGTTTTGAAACATACCTATCTGGAAATGAGGTTTCAAAACATAATATACAGGTTTTGAAAGATAGTCCGAAACCTGATTTGAAAACACATACAATGCATAGATGTTTTGAAGTAAATGTCCTCATTTTATTTTATTTATATTTTACCTTCTATTTACTTTAATACATAAATATGTAAATAACGAAGTACCCCCTATTTGGATTCAATAAAAATATCTAGAAAATCAAAATCTAAAACAATAAGAAAGTAGATTTTGGATTTTAGTACAGACTCAATATTTAGCAATATTACCACCTCCAAAATATATACTTTCTGTTTAATGAAAAATTCATTAAAAATTATTTTAGCACTAATGGATATTAGATATCAAAATACTGGGAGATAGTTTTTCAAAAAGAAAACTCTTTCTTATATGTCTCCTTATAAGGTGCTAACCTTCCAGACTTAGTCAAAACAGGGTTTTCATATACACAAAGTAATACTTGATATTGAAATTTATATATGTTGAAAACCACACACTTGACTCATGACTTAGGGATTAAACTAATATATATTTTTCATCATTAAAACTAATGTACAAAAAGTACAACAACAGATTCGATGGTAATCTCCGCAGTTATTGCATAACACCCTATCAGTACAATCTTGGTGCATAGTGGCAGCTTTGTTAACCTTATTTATTGGAATTGCTTTGAGAAAATGTATATATCCCACGATCGATTAAAGAAAGTGTTTCCCCCCTTATACAGCTTCACAGGGAAGCTATCCGAGTAGCAGGGTCTATTTAGTTACCAATCACGTTGGGCTCAGATCCACAAAGCATAACTCAATAGGCGAACTTTATGGTGGTTAGAGCACTGATAACGCGCATATTTTATATTATTTATCCCTCTTATTCCATCTTCATTGCACTCTATTTAGGTTATTTCACGTGTCTTGTGTTTATTTTATTTTATTGGGCTTCACACTATTTTTATTCTTATTTGGCAGATTTGGGCTGCAGATTTGAGCTATTTTGATAGAGGCGCAAGTGGGCTTCGCAAAGTGGATGGACATCGAGTTTAAAAGAGGCAACCATACTTCATTATGGGTTATGGGCGAATTTAGAATCCATTGAGCCCTATTTAATTAATTAAATTATGGGCCATATGTAATAAACAATCCCTAAGCCCATTTAGCCTAGGTTTTTCTTTTCCAAAACCCTATAAATAAGAGCTCGCAAAGAGGCTTTAAGGGTGGCTGATTTTTGGGAGGATTCTCGGGTTTCAACCTAGAAGCTATGGAAGGCTAATTCGCTTGTAATCTACTACATGCCCGTACCCCTTGCCCGGTTTGGAACTCGATTCTCATGTTTTTATTAAAGATTTCATTTCTTTTGCTTCTCTAAGTTTATGTATGTTTCTTTTACGCGGTTGTGTGAATGCATGCATGATATTTGGATGGGTTTAATTGACGTGCTCGGTTGAGGCTTTGATTAGAAAGAAACGGTTTATTATAAATTGTATGAGCGATTGCTCGTTTTGATTTAATCTTTTACGGTTGTAGAGGAATAAAATCAAACCAAACAGATTATTTTCATAAGTGAGATGGGGATTACCGTGGTAAGGAGGTAGGGTTTGTAGCGGGTTATGTTTTAGTTGGTTGAGAATTCATATTTGTTTCATTCTTGAGCATTTTTAAGTTCTGTTTTCATCATAACCCCCCCTCGTTTAATCTTGTTTTGACAGTTCGTTTGGCAGTTCATTGGGAGACGACCTAGGGAGCATCCTAGCTGCAAACCAGTCCTAATATATACACACACTAATCTGGTCGGTTCGATAGCCTCGATCAAGCACCTTCAGCAGCATACAACATGATCTTGGGTCGACCCTTTCTCAATGATATGAGGGCTATTGTGTCCTCTTGTTACTTATTGATGAGTTCCCCAAGCTCAAAGGAGTAGGATAGGTTCGAGGGGATTAAAAGAAGGCACACACATGCTATGTGTCATCTACAAAGGGAAAACGAACTGAGGAGACTTTATCTATCGCTGAACAAGCCATACACAAATCTTTGGCAGGAGCGGCCACCCATAAGCCCCAGCTAGTCGAAAAGTTAGAAGTAATACACTTGAGTGCAATAGATCCAGAGAAGTTAACGTATGTCGACTTACAGCTTCCAGGATAGATAAAGTAGGAGATTGTAAAGTGTCTTCGAGAAAACTTGGATATCTTTGCTTGGACACCAGATAAGATGCGCAGGATCATCCTGGATGTGATATGTCACCATCTAAATGTAGATCCCTAGTTTAAGCATGTCCGGCAGAAAAAAAAATGGAATATTACCCCTGATAGGCTGTCAACACTAGAAGTGGAAATCGATAAATTGCTAATGGCGGGATTCATTCAAGAATTGTTATATCCTGAATGGTTGGTAAATGTTGTCATGGTTAAGAAGCCTAATGGGAAGTGGCACGTGTGTGTGGATTTCACTAACCTCAATAAGGCGTGTCTTAGAGATTCTCACCCACTACCTTAGATTGATCGGCTAGTGGACGAGACATGAAGATATCAACTACTGAGCTTCTTGGATGCATTCTCAGGATATCATCAAATAATGATGCACCCGCTAGAACAAGATAAAACGTCATTTATTACAGAGAAGGAAACATATTGCTACAAGGTCATGCCCTTTGGGCTCGAGAATGCCAGGGTTATTTATCAATGCATGGTAAATAAAGTCTTTAATGTGTTGCTCGGTAACACGATGGAAGCATATGTTGATGACATGATTGTGAAAATTTAGGAGAAAGAATCGCATGTGAAAAATCTAACATAGGTGCTCGAAGTCTTTAGGGGATACAGAATGCAGTTGAACCTAGTGAAGTGTGCCTTTGGGGTACAATCTAGTAAATTCTTGGGGTATTTGATCACATAAAGGGGATCGAAGGGAATCCCAAGAAAATTCAAGCAATATTGGACATGGAGCTCCCGACATCAGTTAAGGATGTACATTACTTAACGGGTCGAGTGGCGGCTTTAAATCGATTCCTCTCCAAGTCAGCCGAGAGGAGCCTCCCATTTTTCCAGACACTGAGGGCAAGAAAAAATTTTGAATGGACAGAGCAATGTCAAAAGTCATTTGTGGCACTAAAGGGGTATCTGAAAGAGGTTCCGCTATTGACATGTTCAGTAACTGGGGAGATATTATATTTATACCTAGGTGTGAGTGATAGGGCAGTAAGTGCGGTATTGATTAGAAAAGAAGGACCGGTGGACCGACCGGTATACTATGTTAGCAAAGTTTTACAAGGACCAGAGACACGTTACCCCTTCACTAAAAAGGTGGCACTAGCCCTATTGAATGCCTCTAAAAAGTTGAGGCCGTACTTTCAAGCTCATTCTCTCATTGTATTAACAAATCAACCAAGCTCATTCTCTCATTGTATTAACAAATCAACCATAGTGAAGCATCTTGTAGAAGCCCAAATATTTCAACTGCCTCACGAAATGGTCCATTGAACTGAGCGAATATGATATACAGTGTCAGCCATGACAAGACATAAAGGGACAAGCATTGGCAGACTTTATTATAGAGTGTACACCTTATAGTGAGACTGAAGGAGATAAGCGGGCGGAATGGTGTGAACGGGGCATCGAGTTCACAGGGAAGTGGGGTTGGGATAGTACTAATGCCGCCTAAGGGAGAAACGCTAGAATATTCTCTATAATTTTCTTTCCCAAGCTCCAACAATATGGCAGAATATGAGGCATTAATCATTAGGATAAGATTGGCGTAGAAGTTGGAACTAACACAGTTAATAGTCCATAGTGATTCCCAGTTGATTGTTCAGCAGTTTCATGGGCAGTACAAGACCAGAGAATTGATAATGGCACAATACTTACGGAAGGTGAAAGACATGGCACAAATGTTTCAAAATTTTTAGTTGGTGTAAGTAAATCGATCACTCAATGAACACGTTGCCACTTTGTCTGATGAGGGCAAGGAGTGGTACCAGGAATCAAAGGCCTGTATAAGGAGCGGCTTCTAGCCTACTTCTAGGATGGCAGCCCCCAAAGGGGAGAAGATCTGGGACCAGTTGCAAGGTAGCATGACAAGCACATCAGGTGCTCAAGGGGGGAGAATGTAATACCCCAAGAGCCCAGAGAAGGGTAGTATATATCGAAGTTAAGTAAGGAAGGAAACAACACCAGCTGGATACCTTTTGGGTTGAATGTAAACAAAGAACTCTCGAGGTAAGTGTGCTGGAGCTGAGAAAGCTCAAGGATGGGTGATCCTTGAGAAGTTCGCATAGGCCCATCAGGGTAAGTTGTTTAGGTCCTTTCTATCGCTTGATATGGGATGTTACAGAACTACCGAATGATCTACTAGAAGCTAGAAGACTAAGGATACGACCTGCAAGGTTTACTATTATTAATGGGGTATTGTACAAGTGGGCCTTTACTATGCCACTTCTCAAATGTTTAGACCCTTAGGAAGCCAAATACACTGTAGCAGAAATCCATAGTGGGGTTTGTGGTGAGCATCTAGGAGCAAGAGCCATGGCAACTAAGGTTTTATGGGCATGTTTCTTTTGGCTCACATTACGGTTGGATTTGTTAAAGAAAGTTAAATCATGTGACAAGTGTCAGCAGCACACTCCAATCCAATCCGCACTGATATCCCAGCTACAACTTGTATTCTAGCGCATACCATTTGCTCAGTGGGGTTTAGACATTTTGGGTCCATTCCCACAAGCGCTAGGACAAAGGAAATTCTTACTAGTAGCAACTAATTATTTCACCAAGTGGATTGAGGCTGAGGCAATGGGCACCATTACAACCAAAAAATTTGAAGTAATGATATGGAAATATATCGTGTGTTGGTTTGGAGTTCCAAGAATTATCATCACAGACCATGGGAAGCAGTTCGATTGTGACTCATTCAGGAATTTTTGTGACAACTTGGGGATTCAACTACGATTCGCTTCAATGGCTTGTCCTCAAGCAAATGGGCAGGCAGAGGTCAGCAACCGTACTATATTACATGGCCTAAAAACCCATCTTGAATGAGCCAAAGGAACATGGGCTGATGAATTACCATCCATCTTATGGCCCTACCAAACAACCAGTCGGATCGCTACCAGTGACACCCCCTTCAATCTAGTTTATGGAATAGAATCCCTGATTCCCATTGAAATTTTAGCCAAATTTCCTAGGTTGATGGCGTATGAGGAGGCTAATGGCATTGGTAATTCCAAGTCGTTGCATGAAAATTTGGATCTGATCGGGCAACAATAGGACCATGCTGCCATGAGGATGGCTACCTATCACAAGACCATGCTGCCATGAGGTGTCTAGTACTCAGAAGGTCTGCTATAACTAATGTGCTTAAGGGTGATGGGAAACTGTGAGCCAATTGGAAGGGGCCATATCACATACAGAGATTAATCGGCCCCAACACATGTATTTTACAGACCCTTTCAGGAGAAACTCTTGGGAGGATGTGGATTTGAATTATCTCAAGTTATACTTGAACTATGTATCTGGTAAGTATTAGTAATAATATAATCCCTAATTGGGGTCATGGACGTAGGCACATTTGGCTAAACCACGTAAAAACGCTCATGTGTTCATTACTTATGCTCTTATTTTGTTAAGTATATATTTGCATAACTCACTTGTAGAAAAGAAAACCAAATCCATTCAAGCCTGTTGCCTCGCTCATAGCCCGATAACGAGGGAAAAATAAGTTCAAGCCCATTACCCCGCTCACAGCCTGGCAACAAGGAAAAAATAAATTCAAGTTTGTTGCCTTGCTCACAGCCCGACAATGAGGGAAAAATAAATTCAAGCCTGTTGCCTAGCTCACAACTTGGCAATGAGGGAAAAATAAGTTCAAGGCTATTTCCCCGCTCACAACCTAGAAACAAGGAAAAAATAAGTTCATGCCCGTTGCCCCTCTCACAGATTGACAATGAGGGAAAAATAAGTTCAAGCCCGTTGCCCCGCTCACAGCCCAACAATAAGGGAAAAATAAGTTCAAGTCTATTACCCTGCTAACAGTCTGACAACGAGGAAAAAATAAGTTCAAGCCCATTGCCCCACTCGCAGTCTGACAACAAGGGGAAAATAAGTTTAAGCTTGTTACCCCACTCACAACTTGGTAACGAGGGAAAAACAAATTTGAACTCGCTGCCCTGCTTATAGCCTGACAATGAGGGAAAAACAAACTCAAGCCCCATTGTCTCGCTCATAGCTCGGTAATTGAGGGAAAAGCCTAAACTCATTGCCCAAAGCATGGCCCGACAATGAAGGATAAATCCTAACCCATTGTTCTGCTCACGGTTTGACAGTAAGGGTTAAGGGAATTCAAACCCAAGGTATGAATCTTATCCCATAAGATAATTAAAGAAGACGAATGCTAGGAACAAAATGACACTGAAAGTATAATTTTTATTATTGAAAAGAAAATAGAAAGCACAACATACATAAAAAAAAAAAAAAGACAAAAAAAGATCTATTCGCGGGAGCGAGACTTCTGGGATGAGTGCCTAGCGGACCCAAAGGATGCTGTAGGAATCTCTGTAGGCGCTGTTAGAAGTTTCCCCTCTTCAACCTCTGCCATATTTGGCACATCTTCAATAGCTTCACCTAGAATCTCCTTAATCGCCCTGAGGTCTTGAAAAGCGCCTGCCGCCTCCTCCCCCCAAGAGTTGAAGGGGCACAGCTCCCACGAGCCTATTAGAGATTCTAAGTCATCCACTAGGTGAGAATCCGAGTATGCAAAAGAACTCATGCTGACATCCTATTCAAACTGACTCCAGTCCACGTGGGTAAACTCCTCAACTTAAGAGTAAGAAGAAGTTTGGGAAAAGTCTCCCCGGTGTATTGGGATTCCAGATAAGTACAAGCCAAGTAAAAGCCATACTTCAAGAAGCTTGCGGCATACCTCTCTTTCCTATTTTAGCTGTCGACAGAGAGGCGATGTTCCTTTACCGCTTCAACCTAAATAGTGGCCCTCTCTATCAATGAAACCTCACGGGCCTACCTACAGCTTATCTCTAACTTAGCCAGGCATAAGGAGTGTTCTTGAAAATGATCCTCATGCGTTGCCCTTAGCCCGACCTTCTCTTGCTTCGAAGCCTCCTGCTAGTAGCGCAACTCTAGATTTTTCCCTTGGAGACCCAAGGTGCCAACCTCGGCCTCAAACAACTAAGCATGCATCCTCTCTAGTTTTACCACTACGTTTCGCTTCTCTGTTGCCGCCCATCGCACTCGACACTTTAGTTTTTGGCACTTTTCATTCCAGGCGAATTGGTGATTTCTCCACTCCAACATCTACACCTCCACTTGTTCACGATATGCCCTATCTTGTGCATTAGAGGTAATGATCCCCTGAATCCCCTACATAAAGAAAATGTTCGGCCAGAGAAGCCATTTAGAAACCCTTGTGCAAAAAGAGGAAGAGAAAACTGACTTACCTGCACCAGGTGCTACTTGGCTTCTTCCCTGGCCTAAGCGTGGTTTCCACCAATAAAATGTTGCTCATCTCCAGGGAGAATGGTGGAGTAGATAAGATAGGAAGCAATCCCAGGTTCTAAAACTCCAGGGGATACTTGAAAGTCCAATCCACAAAGCTTGGTACCGTCCTCGAGAATCATCATATGCCTCACTTCGCCTAAAAGGGGAAGGATGGGGGTGATCCCAGAGACCTCTCACTATCAAGGCAACAACGATCCTTTCTGTTGGGGATCACAGGACATTAGCATTCCTCATTTACTCGAGCCATGTCTCTAGAAAATCGGGAGGATGAGCTTCGTCCTCCTTGGGTACTGGTAACGCGAGAAGGAGCATCCATGGTTTCTTCCAGTGATGGAGGAACTGATGACAGATTTTTAGTAGAGGGAGAAGGAAGTTATGTGTTCAAGTGGTCACCCCTTTACGCCTGTGCGAGCAAGGAGGTCGAGAGTTGGTAGACCCCTTAGTAAGGCGAGCAGAAGTTCTGACTGTTGTTGCAATGCATGCCTCCTCCTCACTTTGGTGCCTGCGTAGTTCCATCAGTATGCCTACTCCATCCATCTTTACAAAAACTAATATAAAACGTTAAACAGAAGACATAATATGATAGAAATATAATGAAGACGATATCGAAAGAAAGTCTACCCTCAGGAGAGATTTCCTCTTGAGGATTCGAAGGAGGATTCAAAGACGGCCCAGGCATTTCCATCTCCTTCTTCTCAACCTCTACCATCTCTTTATCACTTTGTTCTTGGATAGACAATGTAAAGGGTGGAAGAGGAGCAGTTGGCGTTACAACCCCCTAACCCATAGCTTTGAAATTTCCCGAGTTTAAGAGCCCAAACAATTCAGCAAGACCCTGCGCTGTTAATGCATCCACAACACGAAGATACATACCCTAGACATTCTTTGGGGGTGGAAACCTTGCTTGGCAAATGTCATTACAGTTCCAAGACAGAGGGGCATCCCAATTGAGTGGGGGCTTTATCACCAGCCAACGTTCCTTGAACAGATTAATTTTATTGGGAAGATCGATAAACAATTCAAGGTTAGATATTTTTTGGAGAGTATACATTGGTGGTCCTGCTAGCCTTTCGCAGTCAATAGAAACAGCTGAAAAGCATCAAGGAGGGGGCCACTCCATGTTGGTGGCAAAGGATCGAAAATCCCACCAAATGGGCCTAGCCATTAGGGTGAAGCTGGGCTATAACAAACCCATGGTGACTGATGGGTGTCGAATCCAACAAATAATAAATTCTTGCTCTTAAAAATATGAATTGTGATAGTGATGAGCAAGGTCGTATCCACAGGGATTGATGAGATTTATTCTTTTAAAAAATTAGAATAAATAAAAGAAACGATTGGGGGGTTTGTATTTTGAAATTTAAATAATTAAAAATAAAATATTATTCTAAATTAATAAGACAAATCAAAATGTAACAAAATTAAAGTAATCAATAGAAATGCTTCCGGTAGAAGGGATTGATCCACCAATGGTTATAACACTGATCATTGATGCCAAAGTCACTAATTTTCCTTGAATACTTGACCTTAGAAAGAACAAGAAGCTCTGTTCATTCAATGTTTCCCATACTTCTTAATTAATTAAAACAAGCTCTTCAATTAACCCTTACCTTCAAACAACCCTAGAACAAGCTCTCTAGAATTTAATTCAATGGCAGCATTAAACTTTGTGCAAACAAGACCAAATCTGAACAATAAACACATAAGCTCGGTTTATTTAACTCAACAGATGTACTCCCTAGGAATTGAATGAAAACTTATCCATAATCATCAACCCTAGTTGCTACTTATGCAAGAAAGACCAAACAATTACGGATTTGGTATTCAAGCTAGCAATAGATCATGCATCAAGAATTGAATAACGACCGTCTATGCAATCAAAACACACAATCGTAAACATTAAAATTAGAAGATACATGAATATTCAAGAGAAAATCAGATTGCAAATAAAATCAAAAAGATCTCACAATGCTCTTCACCATAGCTTCAAAATATCCTTCTACTGAAAAACCAAAGTTTAGCCATACATTATGAGAGAAAGAACACAAAAAGAAGAGAAAAATATGCAAAGGATGCTTCTTCCCCCTATTGGATGTGCTTCTCTACCTCTTTTTCTTCCTGGGCGTCCCCCCTCTCGAGCTTGGATCAAGACTTTAAATATCCCCCAACAAAGAATCCAAATCAGCCTAGGAATTAGGGCTCCTAGACTCTCGTAACTTAAAAGCCCATTTTGGGTTGGATAAAGAGCGTTTTGGGCTTCAGTCCCTCTTAATAATTGTATTTCAGAATGTTTAGATGAATTTAGGCTTTTGAATCACTCGATTTGGACTTCAGAAGCTCAAGTTATGGCCTTTTAAAGATTCCATGTTTGTGCAGAATTCTAATCCAATTAGGATTTGGCCCAGCTTTTCAGCCCTAACTTCAAGCAATATTTGGAGGCCCAAACGAACTCGGATTTGGACAAATCATACCATTATGGAAATACCAAGAAGTCCTCTACAAAATCTCTGAAGACATTATTCATGTTCTTGAATTCTAACATGTTCAAAAATCTGAAAAAAGACCAAAAGGTCAAAATATTAAAAAGCTCAAATTTTGTAAGTAAAAGCCCAATTTATTCTAACCTATCAAAAATTGCCTTAATCGTAAAAATAAGTATAAATCAACACAATAAGGCATAAAGTTCACCCAAGAGACCATATGTAAGGGAAATAAATATATGGAATTATGCACTCATCAGTGACGCAACCAATTCATAGCGAAAGATGGTAAAGGAAATCGAAGCCCTGATAGAGCACATATTTTCATATTATTTAGCCCTCATATTTAGTCTTTTTGCACATTAGTTGTGTCATTTTATTCATCTTGATTTTATTTCATTTTATTTTATAGGAATTGGGCTTCACACTATTTTACTTTATTTTTCCAGGTTTAGGGCTATGGGAGCATGAGATGGGGCATGAGACATCTTGATGGCAATGAGATATCTTGGAAATTGGAGATAGAGAAGTAAGGGCAATTTTAGCAGATTTAACCTCCTGCACTTCCTTCAGTATTTTGGCCAAGATAAAATTCTAGAATGAAGATGATGTCTTCAGAGATACTGTAGAGGACTTCTTGGGCTTTCTGGAATGGTATGGTTTGTCCAAATTCGAGTTCGTTTGGGCCTTCAAATAACACTTCAAAGTCGGGGCTAGGAAGTTGGGTCAAATTAGGAAAGCTGCACAGATGCTGATTCTTTAAAAGGCCATATCTTGGGCGTCTGATATCCAAATCAAGTGATTCAAAATCATAAATTTATCTAATCTTCCTTATCTATAATTCTTATGAAGAAGACGAAGCCCAGAACGCACGTTAACCTATCCTAAATCGGCTGTGAAGTGGCAGTAACCTAGGGTTTCCTCCTTAAGCTCTACTTAAGCACCTTAAGAGGCCATTAAAAAAGGAGCATTCTTTTGGAGGGCGTAAACAGTAGCCACCTTTCCTTCTCTCCATTGTTCTTGTCAAGATGGAAGGCTAAGGATTCTGTAATCAGTTGCAATACCATCCTTGTTCCCAGTTTGAGTCTTTGGTTTTAATGGAAATCTATTTTTTAGTTTTAACTTTATTGTTCTCTTGTTTCTGTTCTCTCTTAAATCTGTGTATGTGTTGATACCGGTTGGATGAATGCATGCATTGTCTTTGTTTGAGAATCCAAAGTTTTTGTGCTCGGTTGAGGCTTTAACTAGAAGCAAGAACAACCTGTTTGGATGGTATTTCAATCAGTCTCGAATCTGTGCAAAAAGGGAATCAAAACTGATAGATTGAACTAAGAGGTTTCTGAAATCTTTTTATTGGTTTTCTTTCCAATCTTTAGCGGTTGTTAAAGGTTTTTTCTGATTTTCGATGTGAGGATTAAAACTAAACAAATTGTTTATTGAGAAGGCGATGAAAACTGGGATAGAAGGTTGGTTTGCAACTGATTGCATCTTGATTCATTGTGTTCTTGCATATCTTGTTTTCTGTTTTTCATCAAAAACTCCCCCCCTGTTTAGCCTTGTTTTGACAGATCCGTTAGAGGTTCGTTGGGAGACGACTTTGGGTTGCACCCCTATTGCAAATCCGAATCATCATTCATCTAATCTATCGGTGTTCGACAGCCCCGATCAAGCCCCACCTCAAAGGATGCATAATGGATGCCCAAGGAGCCTTCATTCACATGCGAAGGGTCAGGTTCATCAGGGCGTGGATATCTCACCACATATCTTGAGGGGGTAGTGTCATCAACTCTATCAAAGTCCCTGAAGTTAAATCGGGAGTTGGGATCCTCGGGAATGTGCATAGGGTTGGGGGTGGTGCCGGTCTTCTTCTCGACGTATTAAAAGGACTCAAAAGATTACCTTGCCTTAACATAGAAGAAGTGAAGAAGTAAAATGTGGAATTGGCTACAACAAATAGCGCCTATAATAAGTACAAACATAAGGGAAATAGTACAAGCTAAAAGGAAACAAGTTCTTAAAGGAAATTGTAACACCCCAAATTTTTTGGGCGTGCTATAATTTAGAATTTAGGGAATATAAAAATTTTTCCATATCATAATTGCTGACATACATCACACAAACTCCCAAAAACCCTAATTTTCACCTTCTCATCTTAACAAACCCAATAATCGAATAGCTAAGACAGGTGTTAAAATTTTAAATGCGGAAGCTAGATCGAACCTGATATGGTTCACAACCACAATGCTTTATTTATCATAAATGAAATCGTTCAAGACGTCTGCAAAATGTATTACATGGACATCATTTCTCGCAAGTGATAACTGGACATCTTAAACATATCCAAAACATATATAGGTTCACAAATAAATAAAGATATGCTAACATGCTACAGGCAACAAATTAAGCTTATTCTTCGACTACCTCCTTTCTCTCAGAGTCGCTTGTCGAACCTGGAACGTTTGAATATTCCAGGGACATAATCCAATTAGAAGATGAATCTTCTAGTGAGAAACTCCAAAAACAGTTTATATCAATGCATGATCAGGTATAAAATGTATGAGAAAACAACGAGGACTACTCTGAAGTGCCTCATGAACATGTCAGCCTTCTCCAACGAGAGCTTTCTCAATGGATCACGCATAGCACCTCTCGGGAGGTCCCTAACCATGACACCTTAGCCGGACCTCATAGAACTCATGCAAAAACTACATCCATTGTCCCTTGGACTCACGGTCTTCCCCACGAGAACTTTCTCGATGGCACACGCATAAAGCCTCTTGAGGGATATCTGATTTTTGCCCTCGGCCAACAACAAATAGGTACAACTGTATAACCGCACGAATTTTATAAATGCAACAGTTAAAAAGCCAACAACATATATTTTATAGAAAAATACATTCCATATATGCAACATGATTTCACATAAGAGAACAATAAGAGTTTACGTACAAGAACTTCACAAAATACGTTTCATGCAATAGAAGTTTCCTATAAGAGAACCAAAAATATGATTTATAGTATACGAGTCTCACCTTGACTTATTTCGGGATTTCTCAAAATTCGTGCTCGACCTTGAAATGCTTACCCGAATAATTTCCTGGCTTTGACATGCTCCTTTAGCCCCAAATTAATTCCTAGAATTTTTTGAGATTTTTCCAGAATTTTTCCTTATTTTTCCTCTATTTCTTTTTCTTTTTTCCTTTTTCTTTTCTTTTTTTCTTTTCCTTCTTCTCCTTCCTTCTTCCTTCTTGCATAAACAGCCCCTGCACGCTATGCCCAACCGCCGCTTTGCTTGCCTTCCTTCGCGTCCACTGCCACCACCGGCCACTGTGACCTCGTCGGCTGCTGCCCATGCCTTTGCTAGCCTTCTACTCGTCGCCGCTTGATGTGCCTAAAATGCAATGGCAAGTGCACTAGTCGATCAAGTGATAGAGTGAATGAGTAAAGTATCGTTCCCACGGGGACTATCGAAACAAGTACCGAAACGGAGCAATCATGTTCTTTATCTAGAAAAATCGAATTAGAGATAATATCAACTAACTACAAAATAAAAACAAAATAAAGTAAGAAGAATATAACGTATTGAACATAGCAAAATAAAGAACAATCGGACAGGTTAAAACAGAGAGATATGATAGCTAAGGTACTCGATTCACCTACGAGAATGTTGTAATCCTTACCAAATAAGTTAATTAGATGAATTTTACTTACATGTGACGGCGGAATTTCATAACTTATGTATTATCCTTTGGTCCAGGTATAACAAAACTATCGTTAATCACTAATTCTACACTTGGTCCATGTAAAATTAATTAATTAACAACGCATTAAGTTTTGTGAAATTCACTAACTCAAATCACTAATTCGAGCAAAATTCAAGTTACCGCAAAGATGAATATTCATACTTGGTCCGTTTCAATATCCAATCTAAGTTATGTGATATGTAAAGCTTAACATAGAATTACTTGGTCAGTATCATCTATGTTCATAAAATCATTTAACAAGCGATCAGGTTGTTAAAACAATAATAGCTATATCACATAATCATATGAAATAAACGTCAATCAAATTAATCGACAATAATACCAATCACAATATTGTCTCGCGGCTATCTCATTACCTTAGCTAACAATAAATTTAGCCAACCATAATAACAGAAATTATCATAATTAAATTCTAGAAAAACATAATTAAAATCCAAGAATTAATTCAAGAACTAAAGAATTAATAATCAAAGAAATTAATTAGAACTCTTGTTCTCCAAAATTGATGATTTTCGTGGCTGTTTTACTTTTCTGTGCGGTTGCAATGAATCTTCCCATTGTGCGGCTGCAATGAATCTTCAAGTTCCTTTAGTTCCGCTGTCGCCCACCAATTTCTTCTCCCAAGTCCGCGCGCCGTCCAGCCCTTTGGTATCAAATCCTGTGTGCCACACATCAACTCTTTCCTTCACCAAATCCTCCTATCCGCTGGTTCAATTCATCACATTATAATGTATATATAAATGCATGTGCAACTCCACCCTAACCCACACATTCACGCCACTTTCCTTCATAAATTAATATAATATATATATATATATATATCACACACAGCCCACACAAAGCCCATGTTCACGTTATTTAATTTAATAATTTAATATATAATATATATAATATATCATATATATAAATAATATAATATATAATATACTATTAATTATATTAATTTTAGTTATATTATAATACTTATTATTTATAATATTTATTTTTTTATTTAAATTATAATATTAATTTATAGTATTAATTTTAAAATTAACTTTATAATTTTTTTCTTTGTTTTTATTTTTTTTCTTTTTTTTTTAATCTAAACACCAAATAGTATTCTTGCAAAATAATAAGAAATACTAAAAATTAAATATATATAAAGAATACTCAAAATACTAGACAATTCAAGGTAAAACACATATAAAATATTAAAAATACTATTCAATTATAACTAATAAATGTGAATAAATTCCCACATCAAAAACCCCAAACTTGAATTATTGCTTGTCCTCAAACAAAGAAAAGAAATCATATTTTCAAAACACAAAAGTTATATTCGGAATCATTCATTACATTCAAATCCTTTGTTATGCCCCCCCATCTAAATCCTCAATCTAAAATGCAACAATAGCAAATAAAGAAAACTAAGTATACTTACATTCTCAAGTTCAAGAATCCATACAAAATTCTAAACTCAATCATGCTTTGTCATGTATCCTGCATGATCAACTAATGCAACAACCATTATTGCAACTATTCCTTCTCACTACTACAAACAAAGGTAGCAAAGTAGGGTTCCTTTTTTTTTTCTCTTCGCTTTTTTTTCTTTATTTCTTTCTTATTCTTCTTCTTTTTCTTTTTCTTTTTTAACTAAACGAGTGCATTTTATGCTCCATCTCATTTTTTTTCTTTTATTTTTTTTTTTTAGCAGAACGAGTGCATTTTATGCTCCATCTCGCTCAACATTACTCACCCTATTTACTTAAACCCTGTTTAGGCCTAGCTCAGAAGGAACAGTTACAAGAAAAGCATTACATTTATCTTTCATCCATAGTCACACAACTCACACAACTTCACAAAGAATATGTACTTCAATGATTTTAGAACCCAAGTATACTTAATCTTGCTTTATAAGATATTGTTCATTCCAAATCAAAGATTCAATGTTAAACACAATAGAGAACCCAAATGAAAATCATGATTCCAAATAACAAGTTCTGCTTATTTTATCTTTCACAAATTTTCTCGTCTAGGGGGTTGGCCAAATATGCACCTGATATAAGTTTTGCAAAAAAAAAAAAAAAATTCACATAAGAAAAACACCAAAGCAAAACAAATAACATATATCAACAATTAATAATTCCACCCCCCAAACTTATTTAACACATTGTCCTCAATGTGAAAGACAAAGAAGAAAGAGAAATGAAAAATGAATACTCCCTTGGCCACATAATTGAACACTATGAATACCCACGCCAGTCCAAATTGAATCAGCTTTATTTTTCTTTCTTTTGAACCTGCACATCATCACAAGTATGGGTTATTGGTCATATTTATTCAACAAAACTAAAATGAAATTATAAAAACAAAAAGGAAAAAAAAAAGAAGCTTGGGTTGCCTCATAAGAAGCGCTTGTTTATAGTCATTAGCTTAACTATCTTGGAGACTCTAGGCCAGCTCATGCAGCTGAAAGACTGAGTTGCCCTTCTCGAATCCATCATCTTCATAGTGCTTCAGGCAATGTCCATTAACCTTGAAAGATTCTTCCGTGTCCTTGAAAATCTCCACACCGCCATAAGGATGTACCTGCTTAACGGTGAAAGGACCATACCATCTTGATTTGAACTTCCTCGGGAAGAGCTTGAGCCTAGAATTGTAGAGAAGAACTTTCTCTCCAATCTTGAACTCTTTCTTGTTAATATGCTTATCATGCCATCTCTTAGTCCTATCCTTGTAGATCCGTGCATTCTCATATGCTGCTTCACGATATTCCTCGATCTCATTAAGTTGCAATTTCCTGTGAGTACCTATATCTTGCCAGTCAAACTTAAGAAATTTAATAGCCCAATATGCCTTATGCTCTAACTCAACAGGAAGATGACATATTTTTCCAAAAACAAGCCTATATGGAGACATGCCAATAGGAGTTTTAAATGCAGTCCTGTATGCCCATAATGCATCATTAAGCTTGAAGGACCAATCTTTTCTAAATGCATTTACAATTTTCTCAACAATTCTCTTTAACTCCCTGTTGGAAACTTCTACCTGGCCACTTGTTTGGGGATGATAGGGTGTGGCCACCTTATGGGTTACCCATGTAATACCCTTGAAGAGTCATGATAAATTTTGTCATTTAAGAGAATTTTAGTCTATGAAAAATTCCACAATTGCCCTTGAATTAAAGAAAATGCCATGATATATTGGATGTCTTACGAGGGGAAAAATGGTAATTTGGAATTTCATCCCAAAGGAAGATAAATTATTTTTGGAGAAATTATTTATATTGGAGAATTAATTTTGGAGAATTTAATTCTTGATTAAGTGCATGGATAATTAGGAATTAAATTGGAAAACCAAGTATGGCTAGATTGGTGACACTTGACAAATTCTTATGGAAAGAGATTTAATTTAATTTGGAGAATAAGGATTTATTTAATTAAGAGAATTTGGTGACACATGGCATGATCTTATGAATCAAGAGGGATATTTAATAAATGCAAAAAGGAAAAAGAAATTAGTCTCTCAAACATTAATGAGAGCCATTATGGAGAGAATTAAAAAGAAAATCAATAATAAAAAGAAATGTGTCAAGCATTAATGTTGGAAAATAGAGGATTTAAATAAATGCTAAAGAAAATGGATTATGTCTTTCAAGAGCCTTTAAAAATTAAATCAAAAAGAAATTATTTAAGTCTCCATTAAATGCTTGAAAAGTTGTGGATTTAATTTAAATGCAAATTTGGGAAATTAGTCAATCTTGGAAATTAGTCATGATTTAATTATTTGGAAAATGGAGAATTATGGAAAATTGGGATTGATCCAAGGGAGGAGATTTAGTCTCCAAAGAAAGATCAATGGATGAGAATTAAGAAGACAAGTCTCTTGGATTTGTGTTTCCTTTGAATCTAGACAAGAGTTCTCCTAAAATCAAGGGCTAGGATTTAAGTTGGGAGAAGCACAAGGATTGTGCTAATGTTCAAATGTAGAGATTAAGTCTCTTGAAATAAGAAGAAATCTATGGCTAGGATGTGATCTTGAGAATTGGCATGGATTAAGAAGAAAACTCTATAAATAGGAAGTGAGAAATTGGTTCAAAGCTTTTTCCCCATTTGTGAATTGAAGAAGCAAGAAGGCAAGCAAAAAGGCAAGCAAGTCTAGAGAAGGAAGAGAAAGACTAGCAAAGGTAAGCCTAGTTTTCTCCCTTGATATAGTTGAATGCATGTGTTTAAGAGCTAAAGTCCCTTTATTATTTCTCTTTAAGGGTGAGTCTTAGCTTGTGGAGGTGTTGAAGCTTCAAAGTCTAAGAGGGATTCTTGGCTTGTGAGAGTGTTAAAGCTTCAAGGAAACAAGGTAAGGGATAGCCCCAAGTGGAGGGGTTTTTGCTTGCATTTGTACATGTGTGAATGAGTTGCATGTGATGGTTCTTTGCATGTTTTGTGCCCAAGTGGACCTATGGCCATAAGGAGGACTTGTGAGGGGAGTGAGGGGTTGGTTGGTGCCTTAACCTAAGTGGTTATGAGGGCATGGAGAACTACCCATAATATGCATTGCATTGCATTACATGTTATGTTTCTCATACTTCATTTACATTTGCATAGCACCCTTACTGAGCATTGGCTCATAAGGTCATTTGACCTCGATGTAGGTGGAGAATCATCCAAGGGAAAGGGAGTTTTGCAAGGGTGAAGGTATTGAAGCAAAGAGGAAACTATGTGTAATGGTTATGTAGTTTTGTTTTTTGTGTTGTATTATTTTGTTAAACTTGGAATGTATGTAAATGTGGTTAAAAAGGGGTAAACATGAGTGTTTTGGAAGCCCCTTGGTATGGAAATGTATTCTGGAAAATATGGTTTTTATTTAAAAAAAATATATATTTTTTTTGAAAAAAATGGCCGAGGCAGTGGGCTGGCGCGGCCAAGGGCGCGCCTGGGCGGGGCTGGCGCGGCCGCGCGCGGCCCGCGCGGGGGGCCTGCGAGGCCGCGCGCGCTGGGGGGCGCGGATGTTGCTGCGCGCCCCCCCCTTGTGGCTGCTGTGAAGTTTCCTTTTTTTTTTTATATATATTTTATATTTTTGGGGTTATTTAGTTATTTCTGATAAATTATGAAATTCTGAAATAATTTAAATAAATAAATAAATAAATGAGTATTTTGCCTCTAAATTAATTTTTAAATTAATGTAAATTTGAGGCAATTGTGAGAAAAATTTCTATATTTTGGGAAATTAAATAATGGACTATTTTCCTAAAATTTTGAAATTGGATGAGGATGCTTGAGATTTGTATTTCAAAAATTAATTTCCTAATGGTTGGAAAATTATGGAAATTTTGAAATAAATAAAAGGGAAAATCAATTGAGCTTTAATGAGGAAAAAATTATTTAAATTTTTCTAAGGAAAGATTAATCCAAATATTTTCCAAAGGAATTGGAAGTGAGATAAATGGGTTAATGGTTGGGGCAAAGATAGGAAAAATCTATTTTCTTATAATTAAGGCGTTATGCCATAAATTATTTTAAGCTAGAGAGTTAGCTTATTTCCTTTTGATCCTGGTAGGTCACCCTTAGCCTTCATTAAAGAGCTCGAGAAGGGGTGACGATTGCGAGGTCTCGGGTTTAATAGGTCGATTGATAATTCCCGGACCCTCGAGCGGAGCGAAGAGAGGGCAAAGCCTAGTTCCCACCTAGGTCGTTTCCCGTTGAAACGTAGCCGTCTCTTCATCTTTGCCCTAGCGTGTGAATAGTAAGTTGGCTATTCGTGAGTAACACCCGTAGGTGGGAGCGGGGCGTTACACCCCATACTTGCGTAAAAGAGTATCAAATTGCTTATTACAAAAATGTGTGCCACCATCACTACTGATGGCTCTAGGTGTGCCAAAACATGTAAAAATGTGTTTCTTTAAGAACTTGACTACCACCTTGGCATCATTAGTAGGGAAAGCTATGGCCTCCACCCATTTGGACACATAATCCACAGCAACAAGAATATATTGATTTTGAGAAGATTTAGGAAAAGGACCCATAAAGTCAATACCCCAAACATCGAACAACTCACAAACTAAAATATTATTCAAGGGCATCTCATTCTTCCTAGAAAAATTTCCAACTCTTTGACACCTATAACAAACAGAAACATAAGAGTGGGCATCCTTGAAAAGAGTAGGCCAGTAAAAACCAGATTGTAACACCTTGAATGCTGTTTTGGTAGGGCCAAAGTGACCTCCTACATCCTTGTCATGACAATGGTGTAGAATTTGACTTACCTCCTCTTTAGGAACACACCTGTGAATTAACTGGTTAGCACAAACCTTATATAAATAAGGCTCCTCCCACAAATAATGCTTAGCTGTAGAAAGAAATTTCTTCCTTTGCTGATATGAAAAATTAGGTGGAATAACCTTACCAACCAAGAAATTTACAATAACTGCATACCATGGTAAAGATGAACTCTTAACTGCATATAGGTGTTCATCAGGGAACTCCTCTTGAATAGGGAATAGGTTCAGCTGCGCCATGGTTAAATGCTCCACTCGTGAGAGGTGGTATGCGATAACATTTTCAGTCCCCTTCTTGTCTCGAATCTCCAAATCAAACTCTTGAAGAAGCAAGATCCATCGAATGAGTCTTGGTTTCGCATCCTTCTTAGCCAACAGGTACTTTAATGCCGCATGATCTGTATACATAATAACTTTGGACAAAATCAAATAAGAATGGAATTTGTCAATTGCAAAGATTACTGCTAGAAGTTCCTTTTCTGTAGTGGCATAATTTTGTTGTGCTTCTGTGAGGGTCCTACTAGCATAATAAATGGTTTGGAACACCTTGTTCTTTCATTGGCCTAAGACAGGTCCAACTACACTATCACTGGCATCACACATAAGCTCGAATGGAAGCGTCCAATCTGGTGCTACCATTACAAGTGTCGTGATCAACTTCTCCTTTAAGGTGTGAAAAGCCTGCAAACAATCATCATAAAAGTTAAAAGGAACATCTTTGGATAATAAATTAGATAACGGTCGAGAGATTAAGGAAAAATCCTTGATGAAACGTCAATAAAACCCGACATGTCCTACGAAACTCCTCACAGCCTTGACAGAACTAGGTGGTGGCAACTTCTCAATCACCTCAACCTTGGCACGATCCATTTGAATTCCTTCATGGGAAACCTTATGTCCTAGCACAATGCCCTCCTGCACCATAAAATGACACTTCTCCCTGTTTAAAACTAGGTTAGTATCCTCACAACACTATAAAAACAAAGACAGGTTATGTAAACAATCATCAAAGGAAAAGCCAAATATAGAAAAATCATCCATAAATATTTCCATGAAATCCTCAACCATGTCATGAAAGATTGCCATCATGCAACGTTGAAAAGTCGCAGGTGCATTGCATAAGCCAAATGGCATCCTCCGAAATGAAAAAGTACCATAAGGGCATGTGAATGTAGTCTTGTCCTAGTCCTCGAGGACAATGGCAATCTGGTTGTATCCTGAATAACCATCTAGGAAACAACAGTAATCCCTACCTACTAACCTTTCCAACATTTGATCAATAAAAGGGAGGGGATATTGATCTTTCCTAGTGGCATCATTCAGCTTCCTATAATCAATGCACACTCGCCATCTTGTGACTGTCCTAGTAGGAATCAACTCATTCTTTTAATTTGTAACAACAATCATGCCACCCTTTTTTGGTACTACTTGCATAAGACTCACCCAAGAACTATCAGAGATGGGATAGATAATACCTGCATCAAGAAGCTTGATCACCTCTTTCTTAACCACATCTTGCATCATCGGGTTGACCCTTATTTGTGGCTGCACGGTTGGTTTGTAGTTGTCTTCCATAAGTATCTTTGTGTGTGCAAATGAAAGGGCTTATTCATTGAATATCTGATATGGTCCAACCAAAAGCTCTTTTATGCTTCTTAAGCACTTGTAACAACCTTGCCTCTATGTCACTTGTTAAAGAGAATGAAATAATCACAGTTAAGGATGAAGAACCTTCTAAAAATGCATATTTCAAATGAGATGGAAGAGGTTTAAGCTCAAGTGAAGGTGGCTCTTCAATGGATGGCTTGGGCGGTTTCATCACTGGTCTCTCTAGCTTCTCATATCTTAGTCCATGCTTCTTAGTACAAGTTTAGTAGGGGGTGAATTTGCCTCCAACATCTTGATAATCTCTGCATATGCATCATCTTCTCCACTTGTAGTAGTCGACTTTACTAAACAACCCTCTAAAGGGTCTTTAAACCTGTTAGCTTGGAAGCAATCATGCACAACATAGTCAATAACATCAAGTCTATAACAAGTTTGGTCTTCTGCTGGATACTTGAGAGCTTGAAACACATTAAACGTTACTTGGTCATCTTGGACCCTCAACACAAGTTGTCCTTGCTGGACATCTATCAAAGTTTTACTTGTAGCTAGAAATGGCCTCCCTAAAATAAGGGGAACCTCAAGGTCCTCATGTTAGTGTAGGTGCTCTAGACCCAATCAGATTGGGCATGTTGTACACTGACAATTGTAATCATGTTTATTATTTGAATAAGGAGTTGTTCAAATTCACAAGAAGTCATTCTATTAATTTCTTGTTATTATTGTAATAACCGAATGAAACTAGATAGAAGTCCATATGATGTATACTGTGATTAATCTATTAAGATGTGAGATGATGCATCATAGTTTCTAGACATCATTAAACGTCCCAAGTCGTAGCAATGTCAAGAATGGACATTGACAATTGCGGTAAGACTTGTATGTGCTATGTTTTTGCTATGTGATAGCAATGGGGGTCTCACACCCATAGAAATGGGGATGCTTAGATAAGTACATAGGTGATCAATGTTGGAGAACGTGTCACTGGACATGACTCACCATGAGAATCCATTTTGGTTATATGTTGATGGAATTCTCATACGAGTTGGGTGTAACTAATTCTTGGACCTGAAGTTGTCACGGTCATCTCATAAGAAGACCGGTATACTTTGACATCGTTTCGATGGGCCTAGACAAAGGCTGCATGTGGGCGATCGTTGGGTATATCGTGAGGCTTATGGAGATGGGTGTATAACCAAGATCGGACTCGTCTATCCTTTGATAGAGGATGATGTATCTAAGGCGCCTTCGGTGGATATTCACTTTAAATCCATGGCCATGGTGAAGGAGATCAATAAGGAGTTATTGATTTACTTTCTATTAAGTGAAGATATCCAGAAGACCGAAGAAAACTCATGTGATCATTATCAAGCAACACATCGCCATACTTGAGATCACATAAGATACATTGACGAGAGGATAGAATTACACGGTAACCATGCTCGTGAAAGGTTATTTGTGGATTATGAATCCTTCTGAATAATTGGGTAGGCATGATGCCTTGCTAGAGGCCAATATTGTCTTATGTGTTTGTACCGACACGTTGCCAACATATTCGGAAGCCTAATGAGTCATACGCAATAAGCACAGTCCCTGGCTTAAACCAGGAGAGTGGACGTATGGTTAAGTGGGACACTTCGGCAAGAAGTTGTGCCGTCGTAGGTTCTCACAAAAAAAGAACAAATAGACGTAATGACGTCGATATGGCGAGGGGTCGTCATAATGGAAAGAGTTTCCTAAAATGACAATTGATTAAATTAGGAAAGAGTTTCTAATTTAATAATTTCCTATTTGTTGGAGTGGCAAATAGGAAATAAAATATATTTGGGCTTAAGTTAATATTTGGACTAAATTAGATTTGGGCCAAATATTAAAATAAATATTATATTTGGACTAAATTAGATTTGGGCCAAATATTAAATATTATATTTGGACCAATTAGATTTGGACCAAATATTAAATAAAATATATTTGGGCTTGAATTAGATTTGGGCCATAATATTTTATTTAACCTATAAAAGGATTGGGCCATTTAATTATATTTCTAGTTGGACTAGAATAAGCCCACTTAAGATTCTAATTAAATTAGAATTAATGGGCTAACCTAATCCATTAGGGTTTTAGAAACCCTAGGATATTTCCTTATAAATATCCTTTTGTGGGTTGCCCAAAATTAAGGTGTTTTTGGTGTCATTTTTCAAGAGTTGAAAAATGTATTGCCGTTCACTCTTCTTCGTTTCTTTTGGCATCAATACGAAACGAGGGCGTTCTTTTACCATCCATACACAAGCCGCGCAAAGGAGAAGGAGCTAGCACTCATATTCCGCTCTCCTTGCCAACAGACCCGTGCTGCGTATCACGAGTTAGAGGCCGGACGCTTGGACGGCTCGAATCCGCGAACGACTCGATAATCTAAAGGTTAGATTTATTTATTTGTTTGTGAATGATTTAATTTTGACGTTGATCCAATCGCCGGGATCGGGGTAAGTTCAAAAATTTTGAACTACGCTGTTTGCCCCGTAATGATCTTGCTTTACTTTCACCTCAATCATATCCAAGACAATGAAACCAACTAGGAATATGAATTTGTCTATCTTTACCAAAACATCTTCCACAATACCTTTTGGATGCTTGATCGATCTATCTGCGAGCTGCAAAGTGATTGTGGTAAGCTTTGGTTCTCCTAAACCTACTTTCCTGAAAATAGTTAAAGGCATGAGATTAATACTAGCTCCTAAATCACATAAAACTTTATCAAAACAAATATCACCAATAATACAAGGGATGGTAAAACTCCATGGATCCTTAAGCTTTTGTGGCAACTTGTTTTGCACAATGGCAGAGCATTCTTCACTTAGCTTGATTGTCTCAAATTCTGCTAACTTCCTCTTGTTAGCTAAAATCTCTTTTAAGAACTTGGCATAACTAGGGACTTGTGTGATAGCATCTACAAATGGAATATTGATGTGCAACTTCTTTAACATCTCAAAGAACTTGGCGAATTGTTGATTTTGGTGTTGCTTGAGTCTTCGAGGGAAAGGCAATGGTGGCACGTATGGCTTGACATTAGGATTTGAAAACTTGATTTTTGGTGACCATTCATACTCACATTTAGCTTTCATCTGGTTTGGCCTTCTTTGTGTTGTCTCAGCTTCTTTTAGTTTGGTCTCATAAGATTCCCTTGGTGGAAGTACTTCTCCTTGGATCATCCCCTCTTGCTTTCTCATAGGTTCAATTGCTATAGGTGGATCTTGTAATTCCTGTCCACTCCTTAGCATGATAGCATTGGCCTCCTCTCTTGGATTGGTCTCTGTGTTGCTTGGTAGAGAGCCTTGGGGCCTAGAAGAAAGCATCTTGGCAATCTTCCCAACCTGTACCTCCAAGTTTCGAATAGATGCCTCCTGGTTCTGAAATTTGGTTTCCATACCTTGGAATCTTGTCTCAGCAGTATTTACGAACTTGGTCATCAACTCATCCAAGCTTGGTTTCTTCTCTTGTTATGGCTGGAATCCAGAAGGTGCTTGATGGTTTATGGCATTATGATTGCTCCATGAGAGATTAGGGTGGTTGCGCCATCTTGGATTGTAAACATTGCTATATGGATTATGTTGCTGACGATGGAAATTCTCTACAAAGTTGGTAGATTCTGACACATTTACAAAAGTATTCCCCATTTGGCACTCTACTGAATCGTGTCCTACCTCTCCACATAAGTCACAAGTGATGCTCCTGGTAGGCATGGATGGATTGCATAAATTGTCCAACTTTGTATTAAGGGCGGCCACTTAAGTGGATAAAGCACTGATGTTGCTCACTTCATGTCCTATAATCGGTCTCCTCATTGGTAACCTGTCAGTTTGCCATTGATAACTGTTGGATGCCATTTCATCCAACAACTCATAAGCTTCATCAGGTGTCTTCCTCATAATGGTACCTCCTGCAGCTGCATCAATCATAGAACGATTAGTAGAAGATAATCGATTATAGAAAGTTTGTACCTGAAGCCACACGGGTAATTGGTGGTGTGGACATTTCCTTAACAACTCCTTGAAGCGGTCCCAGGCTTCATACAATGTCTCCATCTCATACTGCACAAAAGTAGTGATATCATTTCGCATCTTTGCAATTTTTGATGGTGGGAAGTACTTAGCTAGAAACTTCTAGGCCATGACATCCCATGTGGTGATAGAACCTGGTGGAAGTGAACTCAACCATGCTTTCGCCTTGTCTCTCAATGAGAATAGGAACAATCTTAGGCATATAGCATCATCAGAGACTCTGTTATGCTTGAAAGTATCACAAATCTCCAAGAAGTTGGCGATGTGTGCGTTTGGGTCATCATTAACGAAGCCACCAAATTGAACCGTGGCTTGCATCATTTGGATGATTGCTGGCTTGATCTCAAAGTTGTTAGCTTGTACTGTCGGCCTAGGAATACTCGAGGTAATGCCATTAACGGAAGGTGATGCATAATCCCTCAATAACCTCTGGGCTTCTATATTTTGATCTTCTGCTTCCATAATCTCTCTTTGTTGGTTATTCAATCTATGAAATATTCTTTCAATTTTCGGATCAAATTCTATCAACTCAGATTTTCTAGCATGGCTCATCCATGAGATCCACCTAAAAATAAATAAATAAATAAATAAATAAAATAAATGAATGAATAAAATAAATAAAAAAACTATAAAATTAAATAACAGAAACTGATTCCAGATTAAAGTAAGAATTGCAAATCTCAATATTGTTAACAAATGGTCCCCAGCAACGGCGCCAAAAACTTGATGTGCCTAAAATGCAATGACAAGTGCACCAGTCGATCAAATGATAGAGTGAATGAGTAAAGTATCGTTCCCACGGGGACTGTCGAAACAAGTACCGAAACGGAGCAATCCTGTTCTTTATCTAGAAAAATCGAATTAGAGATAATATCCACTAACTATAAAATAAAGACAAAATAAAGTAAGAAGAATACAACGTATTGAAAATAGAAAAATAAAGAACAATCGAACAGGTTAAAACACTCCCACTATTTTAATCAAATCTTAACACCCTCAAAATAAGATTTGGAAAGCTTAAATACATAGGCTTTCTAGTGGGCTTGAGACCCAATTAGAATTACCATAAACTCGAATAATATCGAAGCTCTTATAGTAATTTTAAAAGGTAGGCAACTCTTACCAATTACATCTCATGCAACCCTCAAACTATTTTGCCTCATATTTGTATAAACTCAAATACTATTGAAGCTCTTATGCAAAACATGTTAAGTCAAACCATCATCAATCACAAGTGTGACAAATAGAGATACCCCCAAATAATATTGACGATAGTATTTCTACTTATCACCTAATGTACATCAACATGTGTAACATATAATATAGATTGCCATACTTAGTATGCCCCAAATGATATTGGTGATACATATTAAACATGAAAACCTAATATTATATGCCAATGATGGAAGGCTATGGAGAAATTAAACTCTTTTGATTTCCCCGTTCATGACTTAAAATTCATTCTTAAAACAATTTTAAGCGAGGGGTTTTAATCTATCATATATATCATATTACATGCATTTAACACATTGCATAATCAATTCATCATAAGCATGCATCTAATACACAATGATATCAACATGTTATAAGCATGTATCTTAAAATCAATAAAACCATCTCAAGCAATGAAGATAGCAATTGAAGACAAGTTAAAAGGACATGTAAACAAGACAATTTTCAGCTTTTGCATATCTTATGCACATAACAAATTATGTTCCACCCTTTACGGGGGTTCGGGGGCAACGCCCCCGACGGGGTCGAGCTGCCGTCAATATGTATATCATATCAGAAACCCTTGCCATCAATATGTATATCAACATAATGCTGTTCATTTAATATCATATCAAAAACAATTGCTGTTCTTTGTTGTTCGTTTTAGATCATATCAGAAACGATTGCTGCTAGCAAACTGTTTGAACACATACTGATTATATCAAACAATAAACAAGAACTAATCGCATCAACATTGCTATTCTTTTTGATTATATCTGGATGCTTCTATTCAATCAGATCATTATCTCGTACTGATCATATCAGAATAGATAATGAACTGTTCGAACAGATGATATCAAAAACAGATCCAAAACTGGTCTCAGTTTGATCATATCAAACCGATTCTTTTGAACATGCTGTTCTATAACATGACCCCATAATCTGAATCGGTTTTAATCTTATTTCAAATCGATTACAGATGCTTTTTAACCCTTGCAAATAAACAGATTCGTAGCATGATGGAAAACAGCAAAATAATGGCAGATTTTTACCGTTTCTTTATATCAGTTTCATATCATATTAAAATCGATCACTAAACTTAATAATCTACCATCTAAGCATGCTGTTTCATACATCAACAGACCATCTATAAATGACGGAATCGATGATAAATATTGATTTGTTACTACTGTTCTTGATTCATCAAAACATGGCAGATTTAAAACAAAACAGATTCGTTTTTGCCATAATCAAAGATCAAATCAAATATACAGACTAACAAAATCATCAAAGGTTTGAGATAACCTGACTCTGATACCATTGTTAGGAACCGGGCAACCGTGAAGATATGATTCTGCCTTGATTGATCTGTAGAGCCGCAAACACGAACTCCTCCAAGTCGGTCCACACGATCGGCCGTTTCCACGAACGTCTTGAGTAATGCTAGTAACCCTAGGCGCCTCCAATGAGAGATCCAAATTTCTCTTCGTTTTTCCAGCTTCTTAAGTGGCCTATTTATAGAGTAAAAACCCTAATTATGCCTTTGGAAAAACCCTAAACGATTTAGGTCTGGCCCATAATCATATTGGGCCGTATCTCTCTTTTAATTTGTGGAACGGACTCGACCCAAGTGTGTGACCCCTTAGGTCCACCATTGGGCTAGATGTAGGGCCAATTCTATTGGGCTATATGAAGGCCCAACTCCTTAGAATAATTAAACTCTTTTAATTAAACTTATGGGCTTCATAATTAACTCATCTCATGGGCTTCTTAATTAAACTCTCTAATTAATAGTTTTAAAATTAATCAAATTAATTCAAAAACCCTACATATCATGGTTAACGTCTAGCAACATGCCATAAATACCTAGCTAACGATGGAAAAACACGGACCTTTTCAATTGCAATTACCGTACAGTAAAATCCTTTCATCAATCTATGTCCCGATTGAATTTAGGGTATGATTTTATGACGAAACCCTAGTCATTCAATAACTATGTATCCATTCCAGATTTATGACTTGATAGGTGAAATCAAAACACCTTTTGATTTCCACCTCACCTTGGCCAAGGATTTCCTCAGTCATGAAATCATCGGAATACACAAGACATCTTCTAATCTTATCGATAAGTGATGAATTCTATTTTGACATCCACAAGCCTTCATATGTGATAAGGTTACGCCTAGTAATAATTTGTTAATGACTCCATTAGAATCCAAAAAGAACCAAAGCGTAACCAGTCAAATATAAGACCACCATGATGTCTCAAGTCTAAGGACCAACCTGCACTATTGCAACATAGAAATTTCAATTCGACAATAAACAATTACCATTAGGAATTCTGTAGCGGGTCAGTTCAGTGTACTTATTCTTATAATAAGCACCCACATATATGCACTAGTGTCCATACACCAATGTCTATGAAACAAGACATTCTCCTAATTGAGCATGCATCATATATGCTAGTCTATCCGAGTTATTAGTGTCCAATCCTAATAACTCTATAACTAGGAACATTTAAGATCAAGGCTTATAAGGAATATGTTTCATGATCGTCATCTCTATGCACGACCATATTCCATGAGCCTATTTGATCTATGGACTTTGTCAAGAGTGGAAATAATAAAGTCAACCATCAATGACAAATAAAACATAATGCCTTACAATAATAATTGATTGAAGATAAAGAGTCACAATGGAAAAATATGATCAATTACATGTAAATATAATTGGCTTACGCAAAACCAGAGCCCTCCTAGGGTTCCATTAACTTCACAGAAGTCCCATACGATGATTCAGTTTTTCATCCCAAATCATAGCTATATTTTAGCTGAACCAAAAACAGTCTCGATTCTGATTTCTTTTAATACCATAAATCCTATCTCGGGATGCTCGACAGTACCATATCAATTTCCTTAGACGTCTATGCTTTGGGCATTCCCTGTAGTCGATTCGGTACTGATAACTGTAAGAAATTAAACTTAAGCCCCTAATCTTTTGATAATTTCACTTATGGCCTAAGTTAAAATTACTCTTGAGCCCTTTAGAAATTTTGGGATATTACATTCTCTCATCCTTACAAAAATTTCGTCCTTGAAATTTGTCATATATTCTAAATCTCAAAATTTCATCCTCGATATCAGCACCTAACTGATCAAATAACTAGGGAAGAACATACCTCATTTCCTTATTTCAAATAATCTTGTCGCAGCTCTTCACAGGCGATCACATATATCCAAGGAAAACTATACCTTTTATAATCATCTCCTAATCACAAGACCTCTGGCATGTATATCCTATCCAAAACTTGAGAATGCCATCGTGCATCAAAATCAAAACCCTTAGGCTGACCACGTTCATCAATCTATACACTTGTCAACCACGCATGCCTTTCGAATTTCTTTTGCAAAGCCCATAACCACATATCTCGGTGCTTGGGCCATGAGTCTCTACTCGAGCTCCCATCTAAGCCGGTACACACATCATCATAATGAGCACGCGGCTCTCATATCATTAGTTTTCAATTTTCTTTCACTTATACATATCACTTTTCTATTGCCAATTTCCCACGACATCTTTTATCATGCTTTGATATTTTTCTAATCTTAACACAAAAGTCTTTGATGTTAATACATCTTCACTTCTATCGAATTGATCCCCAAAGAAAATATTTTTTGACATCAAACTATTTCATGAGCATCACATGCATCCTCACATATCTTGTCACATAGGCAAAGCTTTCGCTTATACTATCATTACCAACACTAGGTAGTTTTCCTTGGACTTTTTCCCTTTGACCATTGTAGCCCTTTGGCATACTACACATGATGGATCATTTTTAGCACATCGCTCTGGTTTCTTAGATGATTGGATTCTAACTTTAACATAACATCCATGGTGCTACACAAACTTCGACACCTAACCATCTCTTGCAGTATACTGTGTTGCTCCGACTATTTGGGTCTTGCACCCCTGCTGCAAGCCAGCTTACAGTCCTTCCATTGTGGCTGCTCTGATCATCGTTTGTCCTGAGCTAACCACCAGTCTTCTACCTTGGTCCTTAGCCTTAGGTTTGTTATTATAGGTTATGCACCTATGGTGCTATCATTATGCTAGAGCTCCTCGTCCCATCTCTCAGAGTTGCAATGGTTCCCTCTTCTATCACTTCTTTTTCATGATAAGAATTTATATATATGACTTTCTTGGTTGACAAACCAACCCACAATCCAATTTTCATATCTAACTAATCTCATTAACCTATATTTTCTCAATTTGCCACAATTCATTAAATCCAAGTTTATCACATTTTTCGAAGTGATCCTTAAAAATAACATTTTATGTTATCAACTTAATTCTTACATCCTTTGATCCTCAAGTCAACACTCTATATCACTCTCAAATCTTGTAGGTAATATCACATGCTTAGTTCTCAAGAGACACTTGATCCTTAAGGCATCATCTCATGCTAATCGACTATAGTCATACTTTACCATGTCGAAATGATTTGATTTCTTTCGTCGTATTTGACCATACTTCACAAGATCTATTATCTTGATCTTAATTGACAAATCCATACATCATGGATTAACTATACATGTGACCATCGGCTCTTTTGACTTTTAGTCAATCGTAGCATAGGTTCACTTGCTAACTCGCAAGCTCTAGACTTGCTCCTTGACTCTAAGTGTCTAATCATCTTGGCAATAGTGCTATTAACTTTATTAGTACTATTCTAGCCTCTTAGTCCACACAATCTGTGACATCATTATCATCCAATCAAAATCTCGTGACCTTAGATGTCTATTTAACCTCAAGCATCACAATGAAGATCCATTCATCCCTCATCTAGCGCCACGTATGACCTTAATATTATAGTAAGGGTCTACTTTACTCCTCGATCATCATTACATGAACGGTTGCTTAGCTCATCATTGCTATGGCTAATACATAACCAGTTTTCTTCTTTTCCAACCCTAATTTAGTAGCTAGATCATTCTGACCCTCATCCATGTCTTGCCAATCATCCTCGACTCATAATTCTAACAGTCGTTCTGAATAATTGATAGTTGTTCTGTCATAACCTTGAACCAACAATTCCTAAGTTTTCTTTCGTCGATCCCCACGCATCTCCCTATCCAAGAAGGACACCATTATATCATCAATAAACAAAATCACTAATGTGATTTTAACACAACTGGTGCATTGGTCAAACCATAAGGCAACATCAAATCACGACTTAAATGTCGTTCTAGAAATGTTGTTGTTTTACTTTTATATACTTAGTTTTGATGATGAAAGACAATATTTTATTTAATCTCTAAGTCATGAATCAAGGTTATGGTTTTCAACGTAAATCAATTTCAATATCAAGTATTACTTTGTGAGAATGAAAACCAAATGAATTTCAAGTATCGAGATTTCAAGGTCATATTTTTTTAAGTCTAGAAGGTTAACACCTTATAAGGAGACATATATGAAAATGTTTTCTTTTTAGAAAACTAACTCTCAGTAATTTAATAGCTAACATTCATTAGTGATAAAATGATTTTTAACAAATTTTTTAAGAAATAGAAAGTGTATATCTTGGAGGTGGTAAAATTGCAAAATCCTAAGTTTGTATTAAAACCCAAATTCTACTTTCTTATTCTTATGGATTTTGATTTTTTAGATATTTTTATTGAATCCAAATGGGGAGTACTTTCTTATTTACATTTATGTATTAAAGTAAATGGAAGGTAAAATATAAATTAAACAAAACAAGGACATTTACTTAAATTAAGGAAATGTAAATATCTTGTGATATTTTGTATTAATCAATTGTGCTTCTTCATGTTATCAGTTGAGTTTTCTATCTTTCATAATGGATAGTCGACTATATGGTTCTATGCTGTCGACTATGCCTATCAATAGTCGACTATGTGATTGAGAATAGTCGACTATGCCCTAGGATAGTCGACTATGCTTGAATGATCTGTCGACTATGTGTGGCTTCTGTCGACTATTTTCTATTCTGTCGACTATCATATAAGAATAGTCGACTATACTATTTATTCTGTCGACTATGTTTGCACATGATATTCAAACTTTTCTTCATATTTTTGTATCTGTCGACTATGAATGTGACAGTCGGCTATCAGTAGATTTTGTTGAACAATAATCGATTATGCTTTCTTGTCTGTTGACTATGCCTTTGTTTTACTTGGAAATATAGTGGACTATGCTTTCTTGTCTGTCGACTATGCTTAGTTTTATTTATGAATCTGTCGATTATGCATTTTCTTTTGTCAACTATCTCTTTTCGCAGAAAGCTCCCAATGGCTAGTTTTTCAAATCCCAACAGTAACAAGCAGCTAGTTTCGGGCAAAGCTTTTGGGATGCCTATTTATACAAGTCATGGATGAACTTGAGGAGGCTAATGGACAGAAACGAGATGATCTAAATATTACAAATCATTTTATTCGAGCTTACAGTGTTCTCTGTGCTTTCATTGTTATATTTTTCTCTCCAAGGCTTTGTTCTATTATTGTTAATATATTCTTAAGCCTAGTTTTCATTGCGAGAGAACTTGTAACTAAGAGTGTTAACTTTTACCATATCTCTTTCATTTTTATCGTTGTTATTTTCCTAGCTTGTCTAGCTAGAGGGCCCATTTGAGTGGGAGGTTGTAATCCTTAGTCTCGGACTAGAGGATCTACTTGGTTTAAGTAGGGGGTTTTAGTGGATGGTTTGAAAAATCCTTAGTGAGGAGCTAAGGTAGTGGATTAGGCTTGGATTAAGCCAAACCACTATAAATTCTTGAGTTTTCTTGTGCTTGTGCTCTTTGATCTATTTATCTTTCCAAACATTTCATTATTCCTCACTTGGTTTACATATTTATCTTTGTAAGCTTATATCTGTCATTTTATATGCTTCACATTTTAAATCCTAAAACCTCAGTTTGTATCAAAAAGAATTTCAAAGTTCTATCAAGTTTTTTAAATAACCAATTCACCCCCTCTTGGTGTGTGCCATAGCACCTCTCAGTTTAACAAATGTCTCATTTCCTTACTCTCGATTGTGCATCAATCTTAGAAAATATCCCATCTCTTGTAGTTGGTTAATAATTCATCAATTCGAGGTAAGAGATACTGATTCTCAATTATCATCTCTTTTAAACCCTGATAATTTAATACCTTTAGTCAAGCCACACGTAACTAAGCATCCAATAATCTCAAGCTATCAATGGCAAATTCCTTCTCGTTATTAAGAAATACTCCTAATAATTTTTGGAGAATACATCCTATCATTTCCAAATTTTCTTACGACTTTTCACTAATTGCTTGTGTCTGTAACACATCTCCACAGGCTCCTTATAATCATCACTCGCTGACATCACTTTAATGATTGTCTAGCTATACATCTCATAATTTGCCCACCAAGGTTAACTTGACTAACTGTCTAGCCTTACAAGAGTCCCATTCTCCAACAATCAAAAATCTTGGATCTCTAATAGATTTTGATCTATTAAAAACGCAATTTTCCTATTGGGACCTGTCATTCTGGCATATCTACCATCACCTATTTCTCTTAAACACGTCAAAGATTTGCATGACCATCAAGATAACAATCCATAACCATACCACCAGCTGGAGCAGGTAAGTACTTATATCACCTATAATACTCAAATCCTTGCTAGATCATGACTTCCATAGCTTAAGAGATTCAATCTCTATTTCCTTAACGATATTACCCAAAGACCCTTTGGATCTCTTCTTGAAAAACTTTTAAGTCTCATCACGAATGCTTATATTCTCTATGGCCCTTAAAATCAATCCTTAAGGAAATTACTCAGTAATCCCAAATCAATTTATCTTCGAACATCTCAATTTAGATCACGTTACCTGGTTCCAACCATTTTATGTGAACAACCGAATCTCAGAACCTCCAAGGATTCTTTACATAAGTATACCTTGAATCTCACTAATGATTCAGGTCCCCATGTAGATGCACAAGGCATAACACCGAACCGTAGTCACAGACTTCCAAATCCTCAAGCTCAATTGGCACACTGAACCGTAGTCATAAGCTCTGTTGACTAGGTCTCTCATCATTACTTTTATGGTCGATATAGCCTAACAAGTAACTCTTGTGTTTTAGGTACACAAACTCTATCTTAAACTAAGATTACCATCTCACCACTCATAGACAAAACTTTAGATTAGCCATGCTCTATCACCCAAAGTCTCACTTATTGAGGTTACACTGCCCCTCGTATTTCGTTCTTTAGATCTAGTTGACTATCAGCCTACGACCATTAAATTGGTCCTTACTAGGCACTACACTCACTAACAGTCAGCACACAAGCATCACTCTAATCTTGGTCACATAGTAGGCTTACTCTTACTCCAAGCGTTAAGCCCCACATGGCACTCCCCGAGTGAAACTACATGGTCTTGTCGTAGTCCTTCAAGAACTGTCATTCACTGTCGCTGCCACATGTATAACTCCTTCTGCAAGAACCATATCTTAGGCTCCTCGTTACCAGTGATCACATCACCGAACAGGTAGTGCCTATACGGCTCATGAGCATGCATCAAATCTACCATGTCCATTTTTCACGTTGGATAGCTCCTTCTAGGCAACCCAACTTTATCCTCAAGGCATATGTTAACAACGACCCATCTCATGATTGCACTAGCATGCCACACTAGATACCAAGGTTAATCTACCCCTTGAGCCTCACAATGCTCGTCTCAACTCACAAGATGATCACGAACCCATATGCAGTTCTTTAAATAGGACACACAGTCACATTCAAGACATTACTTGCTTCTTTCTCCTTAGATCTTGTCTCCACAATACGATCCATCTTATTTTGGGTTGATTCCCTAGGCTTCCAGCCTTGTTCAATAAGCTAGAGGCACACCTTGCACCCTAGTCCATTGGAAGTTGGACCCATCATCTTAGCCAATGCTATTTTCCTATTCTTAAAATAGAAATATCTAAGTATGTCATCATATATTTTTGCCTTAACCCAAACCCTAGGGTTCTCAACCTACACATTTCATTTTCAGAATCACAAATTTATCCTTACATTCGAATCTCGATGATTCATATCATCCATTCCTAAACCTAATCTTGACAGTTAGGTTATGTCACATCAGACTAACCGTCCATGACTCGATCATTTTGATAACTACCAGTTACACCTTCATTCAACGTAAGGATTTCGACTAGTGATTGATAAAAAAAAAATGCAACATTTGTTATGTTTTTATTACCTCCTAACCCATTTGATCGACTTAAAATCTCCAAAATTGCTTGTTGCAGCCCAAAAGAAGGAAAAGAGATGAAAGAATGACTCATACTCTCTAAAAGCATGATTGAAAGAGGAATAAAAAGTTAAGAAATAAAAGTGTCCTAATGAAAGCCAAAGCCATTCGAATAAGTCTTCAAAGGTATTCAAATATGGAGCAAAACAGAAGAGAGCTCCTCAAACATTCGAATAAATCATTCAGACATTCGAATATGCAAGATATCGGGTATGTATTCAGATGAGCTTGGCCTAATTCGAATAAGAAGTAACAAAAATCAAGATCTCCAGATTGTGCATATTCGAATGAAATCCAAGTCATTCGAATGAGCCGAGCATAAGAAGAAATTCGGATGAGCACATCGTTTGGAAGCAGTGAAGACATATTCGAATGAAATCCAAGTCATTCGAATGAGCCGAGAATAAGAAGAGATTCGGATGAGCACATCGTTTGGAAGCAGTGAAGACATATTCGAATGAAATCCAAGTCATTCGAATGAGCCGAGCATAAGAAGAAATTCGGATGAGCACATCGTTTGGAAGCAGTGAAGACATATTCGAATGAAATCCAAGTCATTCGAATGAAGTTGAAGAAGAAAGGAAATCTATTCGAATGAAGGCTGAGTAATTCGAATGAGAAGCAACCCAAGGAACGCCATATTCGAATGCTCTCCAGTTCATCCGAATGCAATGAAGAAGTCAAGAGAAAAATTAGAAATTCATTCGAATGAAAGTACTGTTACATTCGACTGACCGAGAAAATCGCCGTGTAAGGAACAGTAAAGCATGAAATTCATTCGAATGGGACTAAAATTCATTCGAATGAGCCGATCAGCCAAAAGAAACTCAGCAAGTATTCGAATGTCTCTGCTAGTCATTCGAATGAACAGCCGAACAAAAATTCTGACATGCGCAAATACACGCGGTGGCTCTAAGGTAAATTCAACCAACTTTTTGAACAACTTTTCAACAATTGGTCCCCACTTCCATGCGCCATAAGCTTAAAAAGGGACCAACATTCTTTGGAATCAGAGGTTGGCGAGTGCAGAAGATACTAAGAAAAACAATACAAGAAAGAAGAAGATCATTTTGGAAGCGCAGATTTATTTTCTTTACCTTTTGTCTGTTTCTCCTATTTTTGTTCTTGTCTGTATCTCTTTCTTTGCGAATAGCACTTCAGTTACACTAGTTGTTCTTGCTAATTCTGAGTTCTGTATTACAAGTTCATTTTAATTTCTGCTTCATGTGGTAGTTCGTTTCAGCAATCAATATAGCAGTAGTTTACCAAGTTCTTATCTGTTGTCTCAGTTATTTCCTTTACGAATCGTGTATTCATCTGTAGAGATTAGTTTTAGTCGTGCACTTCCTATGAAGATGTGTGGCTAATTCGATTCTTGGGTTAAGGCAAAGATGGTGCCCAAAGCCACTGATGAATCAATATAACAGAACTCCATATGTCAAAGTAACAAAAGCAAAAGCAGTTTGGGAAATATTATTAACGAAAACCTCAGGCTTGGATTGGTTCATACGCCTAACTTAGAGTCTCCATGCCATGTATGGAGGCTGCTTGACCTGGAAACGTTCTCATACCCAAGCCCCGAGCAATTATTTTGTCAAAACATTATTTATACACTGATTTATGATAGCTTCTTACCATAGAGTCTCCATGTCATGTATGGAGGTTGCTTGAACAAAGAGTTATCATCATCTCAGTAGTACATTTAATGGTTGAAAACCCAAGCTATTTGAGCTGCTAGTTACATCACAGAAAGCTATATGGTGAATCAGTTGGGTTTGGCACCAGATTTGTCTTGACCCAAGATCTCTCCATTTCCAGATTACAGTTATATCACATTTAGTTTGATCTCATTTCATTATTCCGTTAATCAAAAGAACTTGTGTGGTTATCTCCTTCCATGAGTAATCTCCCTGTGAGTCGACCCGGTCTTGCCCGGAAAAATTACATATAAATTTTCTGCTACAATCACACTCGTGCACTGGCGAGTCTAAACGCCTCATCCTATCTGTGAACATAATTAGTTGCTAAATCAGCTGAATTAGTGAAAGAAAAATACAAAAAGTGACAAATGCAGGGTGAGTGATGCAGCAAATTTTGGCGCCGTTGCCGGGGAGATTAAGGTAAGCCAAATAATCATCCCTAGTCCTTTTTCTTTTTACTTCCGTTCTTTAATTTCTCTTCTCTGTCTGTTTGGTCTGGTGTATGAGACTTAGATCCGGTAGAGTGGTTGAACAAGTGTTACATTCAGAAAGTACTCCATCTGATTTTGAGTTTTCATTGCGACACTCATTTATGGCTCAACCAAACAACATGTCCGAACATGGGAGTGACCATGGCGATCCTGATCCTGTTGATCAGGAATTGATTAGACCTCTTAGAGAGTACCTTCACCCTCCAAGGCAGACAACACCCTCATGTATCATCCTTCCCATAAATCACCATAGGTTCAATTTTAAACCTGGCACAATCCAATTGTTGCCTACATTTCATGGTATGGATTCTGAAAATCCATACACTCATATGAAGGAATTCGAGGAAGTGTGTAGCACTGGCATG
Source organism: Diospyros lotus (assembly GCF_014633365.1). Lineage (NCBI taxonomy): Eukaryota > Viridiplantae > Streptophyta > Magnoliopsida > Ericales > Ebenaceae > Diospyros > Diospyros lotus. Next base: position 28,103,961 of record NC_068341.1, read on the forward strand.
GATCATACAGTAAATGAGGATGTTGTAAGGTTAAAACTTTTCCCATTCTCACTAAAAGATAAGGCAAAAATGTGGTTAGGCACTCTCCTACCTAGATCTATAGGAACTTGGAGAGAAATGCAAGCAACTTTTTTGAAAAAATATTTTCCTGCCAACAGAACCGCTACTCTTCAAAGACAAATCATGAACTTCGCCTGTAAATCAACTGAAAATTTTGCCCAAGCATGGGAAAGATTCAAAGATCTTCTCCACACTTGTCCGCACCATGCCTTTGAGCAATGGCGAGTGGTCAGTTTCTTCTATGACTCACTCACGCCCCAATTAAAAATGTTGGTTTCTACAATGTGTAATGGAGAATTCTATGAGAAAACTCCAGAAGAAGCGTTTCACTTCTTTGACACATTGGCTGAAAATACAAGAAATTGGGAAGCTGGCCCTACATCTTCATTTGATCTAAGGGAAAATCCACAACCGAGAGGTAGATACCAGTTGAGTGAGAATGATGATCTAAATGCAAGACTAACTGCCTTAACAAAAAAGGTTGAAAATCTGGAGCCCAAAAAGGTACAATCTGTTAAACAAGTAGAAGTGAAATGTGCTGTGTGTGAAACAATGGATCATGCAACTGAAGAATGCCCTACTCTACCTGCTTTCAAGGAGGTATTGTATGGGCAGACTAACAACAATAATTCACACAATTTTGAGGGAAGACAGAATCAAAATCAAAGTGGAACCTATTACGGGAACAATCAAAACTACAACTCCTACCATCCCAATAATAGGAATCACCCCAATTTTTCATGGAGACATGATGCTGGGAGTCATTCTCAAAACTCCTTCCCTGCACATCAACAATCCTTCCAACAGAATCAAGGTTCTTCATCCAATACCTACCAACCTCCTCATAGGAGATCTTTTGAAGACACCTTGCATCAGTTCATTCAAAATCAAACGGGCATCAACAATCAGGTTGCCCAGCTTACAAAGAATCAAGAGCAAACAAATAGAGCCGTGGAGGATATGAGAAGCCAAATAACAAAGTTGACCCAAACACTAAGTGTGAGAGAACCTGGAAGATTCCCTTCACAAACCAACCCTAACCCAGTTAGGCAAACAAATCAGGTGGAATCTTCTAGTGGTGAAAGCAATGCACATGAACAAGTCCAATCTGTAACTATCCTAAGAAGTGAAAAGGTGATTGAAAAACCAAATGATCTTAGGATAAGCCAAACTGTTGTTGAGAAAGAGAAAGCAGAAGGACAGGAGCCAATCTTAGAAAAAAATGAAAACAATGAAGAAAAAAACAAGCAAAAACAAAAAGAAGATGGAAAAGGTAAGAACATTGAAAGAGAAATTCAATATCATCCTAAACCTCCTTTTCCTCAAAGACTGAGTGTTACAAAAAAAGAACAACAAAATGCTGACATATATGAGGTGTTTAAACAAGTAAGGATCAATATTCCACTCTTGGATGCGATCAAACAAACACCCTCATATGCAAAATTCCTAAAAGATCTTTGCACTGTAAAGAGAAAAGTGAACGTGCATGGAAAAGCATTTCTGACTGAGCAAGTGAGCTCCATTTTGCAATTTAAGACTCCTCCCAAATACAAGGACCCAGGTTGTCCAACCATCTCATGCATAATAGGAAGCCAGAAGGTTGACCAGGCGCTCTTAGATTTAGGAGCAAGTGTCAACCTATTGCCTTATAGTGTCTATCAACAGTTGGGTTTGGGAGAACTTAAGCCTACCAGAGTCACTCTGCAGCTGGCAGACAGATCAGTCAAGGTTCCTAGGGGTATTGTGGAAGATGTCTTAGTTCAGGTGGATAAATTCTACTTCCCAGTAGACTTCATAGTTCTAGACACTCAACCCCATCATGGTCCACAACCACCAGTTCCAGTCATCTTGGGAAGACCATTCCTAGCAACTTCCAATGCAATCATTAACTGTAGGAATGGAGTTTTGAAACTGTCGTTTGGAAATATGACTGTGGAGATGAATATCTTCAGAATTTCCAAACAACAAAACACTGAAAGTGAGATAGAAGAGGTGGATTTGATTCAAACTCTGTCTGAAGAGTATTTTGAGAAAGAGTTTGTCACTCAAACTGAGAAAGGAGATAATTATTTGGAAGATATCAAAAAGGAAAGTGAGATGCCATTGACTCAATGGATTCCTAAGCTAGAACCTGTAGAACCTTTGCATAAACCATCAACCTCTGTGAGTCATCCACTCATTCCTGAAAAGAAGCCACTGCCGAATGAGTTGAAGTATGCTTTTCTAGGAGAAGGAGAGACATACCAGTAGTCATTTCTTCCAGCCTAACTACCCAACAAGAAGTGCAGTTGATGGAAGTACTGAGAGCACACAAGAAGGCTTTAGGATGGACCATATCAGACTTACATGGAATTAGCCCTCTAATTTGCACCCATAGGATCTTCTTAGAAGAAAATTCAAAACCAGTGAGGCAAATGCAGAGAAGGCTAAATCCCAATATGAAAGAAGTGGTTCGAAAAGAGGTGCTCAAATTGCTCGATGCAGGTATTATTTATCCAATATCTGATTCAAAATGGGTTAGTCCAACTCAGGTCGTTCCTAAACGGTCCGGAGTTACTGTGGTGAAAAATGAGAAGAATGAGTTAGTCCCAATCCGCCTCCAAACAGGTTGGCGTGTGTGCATAGACTATAGAAAACTCAACTCCATGACTAGAAAGGACCATTTTCCCCTCCCGTTTCTAGATCAAACACTTGAAAGGATAGCAGGTCAAGCATTCTACTACTTTTTGGATGGATATTCAGGATATAATCAGATTGATGTAGCACTAGAAGATCAAGAGAAAACAACCTTCACCTGCCCTTTTGGGACATTTGCATATAAACGTATGCCATTTGGGTTGTGTAATGCTCCTGCCACCTTTCAAAGGTGTATGATGAGTATCTTCAGTGAAATGGATGAACATATTGTGGAGGTGTTTATGGATGACTTCTCTGTTTATGGAAGTAGTTTTGACTTGTGTTTAAAGAATCTGGAGAAGGTTTTGATTCGTTGTGAGGAGACTCATCTTGTGCTCAATTGGGAAAAATGCCACTTTATGGTTAACCAAGGCATTGTCCTAGGACACATAGTCTCATCTAGGGGTCTAGAAGTAGACAAGGCCAAAGTTGAAGCCATTCAGAAGCTTCCAGCCCCTAGAAATGTCAAGGACATTAGATCTTTTCTTGGTCACGCTGGCTTTTACAGGAGATTTATTGCCTCATTTAGCACAATAGCAAGACCTTTGTGTTGTCTGTTATCTCAGGACGTTCCATTCGAGTGGACCCCAAATTGTCAAAGTGCCTTTGAGAAGCTGAAACATGCACTTATCACTGCACCCATCCTACAACCTCCTGATTGGACTTTACCTTTTGAACTAATGTGTGATGCGAGTGATTATGCCATAGGGGCTGTGTTAGGACAAAGCAAAGATAAGAAGCCCCATGTCATTTACTATGCTAGCAGAACCTTAAATGAAGCCCAGAGAAATTACACTACCACAGAAAAAGAATTGTTGACTGTGGTGTTTGCATTGGATAAATTTAGGTCATACCTGATAGGTTCAAAGGTGATTGTGTACACAGATCACGCTGCTTTGAAATACCTGCTCACTAAGCAAAACACCAAGCCACGCCTCATTAGGTGGATTCTGCTCCTCCAAGAGTTCCACATAGAAATCAAGGATAAAAAAGGAGTAGAAAATGTTGTAGCTGACCATCTGTCTAGAATCCCAGGTCAGGATCTTACTGAGGGTTCCATTCCTGATAACTTTCCTGATGAACATCTTCTTCATGTGAGTACATTGACTTCCGCCCCTTGGTACGCTGACATAGCTAATTATTTAGCTGTTCCCAGTCATTGGAATAAGCCAGATAGACAAAAGTTTTTCAGGAAGGTCAGAACATTTTTCTGGGATGAACCATATCTGTTTAAATATTGTGCTGATCAAATTGTGAGAAGATGCATTCCATAACATGAACAACATAGTGTTATGAACTTCTGTCACACCCTTGCTTGTGGAGGTCATTTCTCTACTCGGAAAACCATAGCAAAAATCCTACAAAGTGGATTTTACTGGCCTACCATGTTTAGAGAAGTACACCAGTTTTGCTTGTCATGTGACAGATGCCAGAGGTTAGGAAGTCTGACAAAAAAGAGTATGATGCCTTTGCAGCCCATTCTGGTTCTTGAAATTTTCGATTGTTGGGGAATAGATTTTATGGGTCCTTTTGTTAACTCGCTTGGTCATGAATACATCCTTCTTGCTGTAGACTATGTTTCCAAGTGGGTTGAGGCAATTCCAACAAGGACAAATGATCACAGGATAGTGGTAAAATTTTTCAAAGAAAACATTTTCAGTAGGTTTGGAATGCCTCGTGCCATCATTAGTGATGGGGGTTCTCATTTCTGTAACAAGCCAGTGGCAGAACTAATGAAAAAATATGGGGTAGTTCATAAAGTCTCAACCCCATACCACCCTCAGACAAATGGCCAGGCAGAATTGGCAAATAGGGAGATCAAGCGCATTTTAGAAAAAAACTGTCAATTCCAACCGAAAGGATTGGTCTTTAAGGTTGATTGATGCTCTTTGGGCCTATAGGACTGCACATAAAACCATATTGGGCATGTCTCCCTATCGACTGGTTTATGGAAAACCATGTCATCTGCCAGTAGAGGTTGAGCACAAAGCTTACTGGGCCATCAGGAAGATGAATGAAAGTTTAGAAGAGGTGGAACTCAACAGAAAGTTGCAACTGAATGAGCTTGAGGAACTTAGAAACGAGGCATTTGAGAATGCCAAGTTTTCTAAGATGCACATGAAGAAATTACATGACCAGCATATTAACAGGAAAATTCTTTGTATAGGTCAACATGTGTTACTTTACGATTCAAGGCTCCATCTGTTTCCTGGAAAACTCAAGTCAAGATGGACAGGGCCTTTCAAAATTCGTTCCATCTCAGCTCATGGTGTATGTGATATTGAAAATCTTCAATCTGGTCAAATTCTCAAAGTGAATGGACAACGCCTGAAACCATACTATGAATTTTTGAATAAACAGGAAGAGAGCATGGATCTTACAGATCCACCCATTGGGTAGTGGTCAGTAATAATAGTAAAAAAAAAAAAAAGAAAAAGAAAATATATATATATAATAATTTAATTAGTGTTCTGCTTTCATAAACTGTTATCACCCTTTATTTTGATTTAAAGTACTGAAGCAAGCTCACGGATCCACCCATGCAATGAAGGCTACCAGCAACATCCAAGTAAGCAATGGGACCTTTGTGTTCAAAGTCATTTCTGAAGATCTCCAGGTATCCCTTATATCCTCCTTTTTAAGAATTGTTCAAAGCAAGTTGGGTGGGATAAAGGTATGCCTGAACTATTGTGTTGATCCTTGCTCATTTAATGACATTCTGTGTGGGTTTGAATTTTGTGTTTAGGTGTTTGGAAATGTAAAAAAAAAAAAAAAAAAAAAAAAATTTCTTTACTGTTATTCGAATTCTGTATCCGGATGGAGCTTAGTCATTCGAATGAGTTGTAAACCATTCGAATGACCGGTGAGCTGTTAAAAGAAAGCAAGAAAGCATTCGAATAGTCTCTGTTATATTCGAATATGTTTAAAATTCATTCGAATGAAAGTACTGTTGCATTCGAATGACCGGCCAATTTCCTTCACAAATGAAATTACTGTTTAAAATTCATTCGAATGAATTTCTCCATACTCAAAAGTCATTCGAATGAATCTGCTATTTCTTAAAAAAATTGAAGCCAGCATTCGAATATCCTCAAGTTCATTCGAATAACCTACCCTTCATCCGAATCCATTTCTAACATCCGAATATAGTTTCAATTAGTTAATTTGCGTAATAAAAAATAATAATAATAAAAAAAAAATAAAAAAATAAAATAATAATAATAATAATAATAATAATAAAAAAAAAGAGTGTGTTCAAGGTTATTCGAATGAAGATTTTTGCATTCGAATGATCATTCTATTCAATACCCTCTTTAAGAGTGTGCTGCCAGATTCATTCGAATGACACTCACAGTCATTCGAATGAACAAGAAATTCATTCGAATGAAAGTACTGTTGCATTCGAATGAGTGGCTCAAATCCTTCGATAAGCCAAGTTACTGTTTAAAATTCATTCGAATGAATTTTTTCCACATTCGAATAAGGCGTCTGGCCCTTTAAAAACTTTCAGCGAACATTCGCATTCTCTCTCTCTCATTCGAATCCTCTTCTACCCATTGTTCTAAGACCCGAGCTATCATTCGAATTGCTTAACCTCCATTCGAATCTTCCTCTATCATTCGTATAACCCCAGTATCATTCGAATGATACTCCTCTTAACCGCATAACCGTCCCTGAAATCCGAATCGACGCCCCCCCCCTTTAAAGATCGAAACCCCTCCTTAAGCGGTGCGATTATTCATTCATCCACCCGAACCCTTCCTATAAATCTTGTTACCTTGTTCTAACCACCCTCATTCATCATTCATTCATCCACCCGAACCCTTCCTATAAATCTTGTTACCTTGTTCTAACCACCCTCATTCATCATTCATTCATCCACCCGAAGATCAATCTGGTTTCGTACAAGGAAGAACAGTCCGCTCGCATTCGAATAGGGGGCCGCTTCATTCGAATATTCTGGGAAGAGAACAGCCGAGAGGTAAGAGTTGTTCCCATTGTTTAAATTCGAATTTAATTGATTGGATGAAGGAGTTGTTGTGAAGAGGGGGTAAAGGAGTTCAGTGTGTCAAAGAGAGGATTGGTTGGGAAGTTGAAAGAAGAAGAAAAGAGAGGAACCTGTTTGTGCCTACCAACTATTCGATAAAATCCCCGAACCAACTCCCTAGACCAAACACTCCTCAAATCAACATGTCTCCAAAGCAAAAACGCCCCAAGGTCGTAGGAGAAAGCTCTAGGGCCTCGAAGAGGCAGAAAGGAAAAGAACCCGCTACCATCCCAACCATTGATTTGAACCCTCCCTATTCCAATATCAGATTCATTAGCCCCGAGGCTGAAAAGAACTATGTTGACGGGTATGCTAAGAGGCCGGTACTTTGTGAGAGGGGAATTATGCTTGAACAATTTGAAGAACCACCATGTGATTTGTTGTCATTGATTACTGCCAAAGGATGGCAAACTTGGGTTAAGTTTCAACACAAGGCCATAGTTCCCTTAGTCAAAGAATTTTACTCAAATATAACCAGTGACAGAGATGACTCGGGGAATAGGTGCTTGATCACTGAAGTAAGAAAGGTGAAAATAGAGTTGAAGCCCTCTGATATTGCTGAAACATTCCAAATCCCAAGAGAGGCATCACCAAGAGACATTGAGGAGGCAAGTGCAGACTTAGGAAAAGAAAACTTGGCTAGGTTGTTGACAGAAGCAGATGATGTTTTGTGGTTAGCGCCTACCCTCCCAAAGAAGAATTTGTCCCCTAAATGCATCATCTTACATAGGCTTCTTTGTTCTCATTTCATGCCCCACGCATTCACTGGTAGTGTCTCGGTTAAGCAAGCCACATTCATGGGAAAGATGATCCTGGGAGTACACATAGACTTGGCCAAGCACATTTTTGACACCATCGACTTAGTGGCCAAGCATGCACAAGGGGGCGGAGGACTACCCTTTGGAGGGTTGATTACCTATTTTGTACTAAGGCACGGGGTAAAAGAAAAGGCAACTTTTGAAGTCATCAAGCCAATGGAAAGGATCAGCCCAGCATCTACACGAAGGAGCAGTGGGCAGTTAAAGAGGCTTGAAGCAACAACACCTGAGAAGGGAGAAGCATCAGGCAGGCAGGTTGAAGCACAAGAAGAACCAACTCAAGAATTGCCACTACATGAAGACCAGGAAGAGAGACAAGAGGAGGGTCACACTATCAGAGGCTTATATGAGATAGTCAAGGAAATGCACGATAGGCAAGTAAAACATGAAGCCCTAGTAGAGCAATCACTGAAGAAGATCCAAGAAAGACAGGAGGCTATTTATGAAGATCTACATTGGAGGCAGAGAGTCATCTATTCAGGAATAATGACCATGAATGAACGTTACACTGCGATGGATAAGAGAGTAGGTCAATTTCTGAGCACACCCATAGAAGAGCTTCCTCAAAAGTCTTCAAAGGACAAGTTGGCCGATGCTGAGACTTGCATACAGAAGACCATTGACATGTGGCGAGAGGAAGAGGGTGCACCTTCTACATCAGGGGCACAGCCGCAGCCGGAGCATGCAGCACCTTCTCACCCTACCATTCCATCTTCTACCTCTATTCCTCTTGCTGATCCTTCATCAAAGACCCCCTCTGGAAACTCCACTGAGGAGAACTCTACTTCTGACGATGCCACAGATGGCACTGAGTAGTCATAGGATTTGATGCTTCATGTTTAATTTCTGTACCTATGAACTACAAAGTTTAATCACATTTTCATTTGTCAATAAAAATGACTTTGCTTACTCTATGCTTCAAATTATTGTGCTCAATGCTTTAGATTCACAACTGGTTACTTGAATGATAATCTTTTATTTGAAAACAGAATTGTATGAGCTTTAGAACCAGGACCAGGACTACTTAGGGTGCTTTATTTCTGTTCATTTGTTTGAATGGCATACAAAACATGTGAAATAATCAGCAAATTGCCCAAATTCTCAAATTAAGTGGAGATTTGTTACCAAAGTAAGTGTTAGAGCTTCATGACATTTTATTCTGATGAAATAACATCTATTCATGCAATAAAATATTTTGTTGATTCTCTTGTCTTTCAATAGCTTCAAAACAACATTTTGCTTTGAGTGTCTTTAATGATCGCAACTAATTTTAACTGACTCTAAGCTTGAAACCAGTTGAATGAATAAGGCTGATTTATGAAATATCATAGAGGGATCATTTTCCTATTACTTGAGCCAATCAACCTATTGTTTTGATTAGTTTCCACTTATAGCCCATTAAAACTCTTCATGACCAGTTGCATCATTCCCTCTGTCCAAGTCATAGCCTTGACATTTTCTTATCAATTGATTAGGTCTCGAGAATTACTCAGTAGTTTACCAAAAAAAAAAAAATCGTCTGGGAATCTGATGTTAAAAGACCACTTTACCATTTAAGATAAATGGTTGTCTCTAGGTCTGGGACATTAAAAACACCCCCCGTAGCCATTGAGGGTGAAGCAATAGAAGCTTGTTCACTATCAGTTGGAATAGCAGTTAGATTCAGGTTCGGATACGACCAACTGGATTTAGGTGCCCTGATATGATTTCAGCTATTGATGCATGAATGCATCACATGTGCAGTTTATTTTCTCTGATACCAAAAAAAAAAAAAAAAAAAATTTCACTTCTTAGTAGAAAATTCCCGGGACCTAATAACTCTCTTGATTTCCATCATCCCCTTTGCTATACCACATTACCATATGGCCCCATTTCTTCCCAGAAAGATCCCTCTTTGTTTTATCAATCATGCAATTTCAGGATACAATTTCAAGAGTAAGGGGACTTAGTTAAATTTAAATGCTATTCATTGAGATGCTATTCTAATCATGAAGCTATGTCAGGTCCTTTCCTTCCTTAATAGCATTTTTGATGATTGATGATACCTCTTCGAACTTGATTTACATCCACTCCAAATTGAGGTACATCCTTGAGAGCAACTTTGAGTGAACATTTTATTGAAGAGGAACATATCCAGTGAAACTTGCAATCAAAGCTTAGAGAATTGAATGCAATATGCTGATTGATTTAACTTAATATGCCTGAGACAAAAGTTCAAATAATAAACATTCCTTTGATTGTCCGAAGTCCCTATGCTACTGACCATACATTTTTGCTTCACATACGAGATTTGCACTATCAATGAATTTGTGAATGTTGAAGCATTCGCGCATTTAATTTGATTGCTAAGGGACTAGCAATGTTTAAGTTGGGGGGTGTGATTGATAAAAAAAAAATGCAACATTTGTTATGTTTTTATTACCTCCTAACCCATTTGATCGACTTAAAATCTCCAAAATTGCTTGTTGCAGCCCAAAAGAAGGAAAAGAGATGAAAGAATGACTCATACTCTCTAAAAGCATGATTGAAAGAGGAATAAAAAGTCAAGAAATAAAAGTGTCCTAATGAAAGCCAAAGCCATTCGAATAAGTCTTCAAAGGTATTCAAATATGGAGCAAAACAGAAGAGAGCTGCTCAAACATTCGAATAAATCATTCAGACATTCGAATATGCAAGATATCGGGTATGTATTCAGATGAGCTTGGCCTAATTCGAATAAGAAGTAACAAAAATCAAGATCTCCAGATTGTGCATATTCGAATGAAATCCAAGTCATTCGAATGAGCCGAGCATAAGAAGAAATTCGGATGAGCACATCGTTTGGAAGCAGTGAAGACATATTCGAATGAAATCCAAGTCATTCGAATGAGCCGAGAATAAGAAGAGATTCGGATGAGCACATCATTTGGAAGCAGTGAAGACATATTCGAATGAAATCCAAGTCATTCGAATGAGCCGAGCATAAGAAGAAATTCGGATGAGCACATCGTTTGGAAGCAGTGAAGACATATTCGAATGAAATCCAAGTCATTCGAATGAAGTTGAAGAAGAAAGGAAATCTATTCGAATGAAGGCTGAGTAATTCGAATGAGAAGCAACCCAAGGAACGCCATATTCGAATGCTCTCCAGTTCATCCGAATGCAATGAAGAAGTCAAGAGAAAAATTAGAAATTCATTCGAATGAAAGTACTGTTGCATTCGAATGACCGAGAAAATCGCCGTGTAAGGAACAGTAAAGCATGAAATTCATTCGAATGGGACTAAAATTCATTCGAATGAGCTGATCAGCCAAAAGAAACTCAGCAAGTATTCAAATGTCTCTGCTAGTCATTCGAATGAACAGCCGAACAAAAATTCTGACATGCGCAAATACACGCGGTGGCTCTAAGGTAAATTCAACCAACTTTTTGAACAACTTTTCAACAAATGGTCCCCACTTCCATGCGCCATAAGCTTAAAAAGGGACCAACATTCTTTGGAATCAGAGGTTGGCGAGTGCAGAAGATACTAAGAAAAACAATACAAGAAAGAAGAAGATCATTTTGGAAGCGCAGATTTATTTTCTTTACCTTTTGTTTGTTTCTCCTATTTTTGTTCTTGTCTGTATCTCTTTCTTTGCGAATAGCACTTCAGTTACACTAGTTGTTCTTGCTAATTCTGAGTTCTGTATTACAAGTTCATTTTAATTTCTGCTTCATGTGGTAGTTCGTTTCAGCAATCATTTTAATTTCTCCATGTCATGTATGGAGGTTGCTTGAACAAAGAGTTATCATCATCTCAGTAGTACATTTAATGGTTGAAAACCCAAGCTATTTGAGCTGCTAGTTACATCACAGAAAGCTATATGGTGAATCAGTTGGGTTTGGCACCAAATTTGTCTTGACCCAAGATCTCTCCATTTCCAGATTACAGTTATATCACATTTAGTTTGATCTCATTTCATTATTCCGTTAATCAAAAGAACTGGTGTGGTTATCTCCTTCCATGAGTAATCTCCCTGTGAGTCGACCCGGTCTTGCCCGGAAAAATTACATATAAATTTTCTGCTACAATCACACTCGTGCACTGGCGAGTCTAAACGCCTCATCCTATCTGTGAACATAATTAGTTGCTAAATCAGCTGAATTAGTGAAAGAAAAATACAAAAAGTGACAAATGCAGGGTGAGTGATGCAGCAACTAGTGACCTCAAATCAACAGTCTCCTAATCTCATGGATCCATAATCATAGTTACCTTGCATTTAAACCATATTGTCAGACCATAACTTTAATAGCTAGGTTATTTTGACAAACTGTACTCACCAATAATCTCTAAGACTTTAACTAACAATCCCTGAGTCTCTAAGTAGGGACGTCATCCTACAAACCATCCATGATTCAACCACTCTTGACCCTATCATTCATTGTAAGTATTTTGACTAATAATCTTAAATCGACAAATGAATCCTTTAATTCCTATCCTTTCCTTTCTCGAGATTTGTTCTAAATTAACAATCTCTAAACCATCAACAATCCCTAAATCGTCAAATAAAATTTTCGTTTTGATACCAACTATAACACCCCACTTTCTTGAGCGTGTTATAACTTAGGATAATTCTGGAATAATAAATTTTTTCTTTCAAAACTAATGCTAAACCATATCATTCCTCATATCCATCAAAAAATTTCCATACATCTATCTCGAAAGAGAATCATCATAAAAATCAAATGCAAAAACTAGAATGGAATCTTAACTTTAACATTAACTAATAATAAGGTTATACATCATCATTCCTCAAAACATTCAGAATTTAAAGTAGCAAAACTTAAATACATGGGCTACATAATATTCAATCATTACATCATGCACTTTGCTAAGTGCCATTTCATACCTCATTCATCCTCGTTTCTGCTACAATCTCCATTTGGAATGTTTGAATAATCCAGAGATAAAGCCCAAGTTAGATGATGAATCATTTGAAAGTAAAGCAAGGTCGCTACGGGGCAAGCAATGTAGTTCAAAAATTTTGAACGTTACCCTGATCCCGGCGATTGGATCAACGTCGAAATCAAATCATTCACAAACAAATAAATAAATCTAACCTTTAGATTATCAAGTCGTTCGCGGATTCGAGCCGTCCAAGCATATGGCCTCTAACTCGTGATACACGGCACGCGTCCACTGGCAAGGAGAGCGGAATAGGAGTGCTAGCTCCTTCTCCTTTGCGCGACTTATGTATGGACGGAAAAAGAACGCCCTCGTTTCATATTGATGCCAAAAGAAACGGGGAAGCGTGAACGACAATACGTTTTTCAACTCTTGAAAAATGACACCAAAAACTGTATCTTTTCCTTATATTTTGGGTAACCCATAAAGGGATATTTATAAGGAGCTCTAGGGTTTCTTAAACCCTAATGAATATGGGCCGGTCCATTTAATTTAGTCCAATTAGGAACTTAATTAAATGGGTTTATTCTAGTCCAACTAGAAATATAATTAAATGGCCCAAATCCTTTTATAAGTTTAAATAAAATATTTTAACCCAAATCTAATTCAAGCCCAAATATAATATTTAATATTTGGCCCAAATCTAATTTAGTTCAAATATAATATTTAATATTTAATATTTTGCCTAAATCTAATTTAGTCCAAATATAATATTTATTTTAATATTTGGCCCAAATCTAATTTAGTCCAAATATTAACTTAAGCCCAAATATATTTTATTTCCTATTTGTCACTCCAACAAATAGAAAATTATTAAATTAGAAACTCCTTCCTAATTTAATCAATTGCCATTTTAGGAAACTCTTTCCATTATGATGACTCCTCGTCATATTGACATCATTACGTCTATTTGTTCTTTTTCTGTCAGAATCTACGACGACACAACTTCTTGCCGAAGTGTCCTACTTAACCATACGTCCACTCTCCTGGTTTAAGCTAGGGACCATGCCTATTGCGTATGACTCATTAGGCTTCCAAATATGTTGGTAATGTGTCGGTACAAACACATAAGACAAGATTGGCCTCTAGCAAGGCATCATGCCTACCCAATTATTCAGAAGGATTCATAATCCACAAATAACCTTTCACGAGCATGGTTACCGTGTAATTTGATCATCTCGTCAACGTATCTTATGTGATGTCAAGTATGGCGATATGTTGCTTGATAACGATCACATGAGTTTTCTTCGGTCTTCCGGATATCTTCACTTAATTAGAAAGTAAATCAATAACTCCTTATTGATCTCTTTCATCATGGCCATGGATTTAAAATGAATATCCACCGAAGGCGTCTTAGATACATCATCCTCTATCAAGGGATAGACGAGTCCCATTTTAGTTATACATCCATCTCCATAAGCCTCACGATATACCCAATGATCGCTCACGTGCAGCCTTTGTCTAGGCCCATCGAAATGATGTCAAAGGATACCAGTATTCTTATGAGATTACCGTGATAACCTCAGGTCCAAGGATTAGTTACACCCATCTCGTATGAGAATACCATTAATATATAACCAAAATGGATTCTCATGGCGAGTCATGTCTAGTGACACGTTCTCCAACATTAGTCACCTATGTACTTGTCTAAGCATCCCTATGCTATGGGTGTGAGACCCCCATTGCTATCACATAGCAAAAACATAGCACATACAAGTCTTACTGCAATTGTCAATGTCCATTCTTGACATTGCTACGACTTGGGACGTTTAATGATGTCTAGAAACTGTGATGCATCATCTCACATCTTTATAGATTAATCACAGTATACATCATATGGACTTCTGGCTGCACTCCTCACCCTACAATTTAGATAGCCTTAATCAGTTTGGATGTTCAGTGTTGAAATGGTGAGGAGGTTTAAACTCACCAGTGTGTGAGTGTAGTTGTAGCACAAATATAAATTCTGGACAAGTTCGGGTCGATTCACTGGGAGGTTTATTTAACAAAAGAATTGTTCATTCGGGTTGATTTATCCAAATAAAGCTAAGTTTTCTTGATTGTGAAAAGGTATTTTGGAATATTAAAAAGGTCTTGGGTTGAGGCGAGTTCAGAACCAATGCCTAATAAATCTCTTATAGCAATTTAAACAGCAACATTAATCTGAAATAAACATAGGATCGTGTGGTAGTTATAATTCAAGATACGAATGATTCTCAGGTAAGCAACCCTCATACATGATATGAGGGTTCTAGGTTAAGATGTCACTGTAAATTGTATTATACTACAGACTATGATTTGATCGTCTGAGCTTGGGTATATCTCATCTCCAATTCTAGCAACTCTCATACATGGCATGAGAGTTCTAAGTTAGGATGATGACCCAATCCAAACTCACAAAACCATTTACACACTCAACTCGAGTTTAACTCAGATAAATCTTGCATTCATCGAGGTTTGGCTTATCTTGAGATTCGAGAACATTGGACACTGTCCTCGCCTTACCCAAGTTGTAAACTAGCCACACATTACGTTTAAAGAACTAACAGAGATGATTTTCATATTAAAGCAGGAAAATATTGTAAACAAATTCTACTAAGCACTGACAGTTAATTTGTTATTCGATAAATTTCCAATACCAATGTAACAGTAACTGTAGCTGATTTGGATAGTTGAATACAATAATGAAACGGATTACAAACTCTGTGTTTAAAAATGTCGCAAGTAAGAATAAAAGAAGAACAGATAAAAGATGAACAGACGATCACTAAGCTTCAGACCAAAAGTAAAAGCTATCTCTAAAAATGGCGGATCCCCTGGGGAAGGTGATGAGCTTCCTTTTTGTTCTCCTTTTTTCCCCAAATTGTCCTCTCTTGCTGATCATTATTTACCATCCAAGTCACCATGTATCTTTGTGAAGCTGACAAAATTGACCTGGTAGAGGGATTCGAATGGCTGAGAAGAGTATTCGGATGCTAGGTTGATTTGTCTCTTTAATTTGAATAAGTCATTCGAATGTCATTCTTGCCCATTCGAATGAATTTTACTTCTCCTGTGTATTTCCTCTCTGAATTAGCTGGTCATTCGAATGCAACAGTGATGCATTCGAATGG
This sequence comes from Diospyros lotus, assembly GCF_014633365.1. Taxonomy (NCBI): domain Eukaryota; kingdom Viridiplantae; phylum Streptophyta; class Magnoliopsida; order Ericales; family Ebenaceae; genus Diospyros; species Diospyros lotus. Next base: position 28,119,603 of record NC_068341.1, read on the forward strand.
ATTTTATTTTTTTCTTCGTTCATTTCTCCCACAGATTCGAATGGCTATCGCATTGCTTGAGGTCCCACATTCAAATGGTCTGCGCCTAATTTGAATGGCTTCTGCATCTATATGAAACTCTCTCATTCGAATGGTCCGCGGTTAATCCGGATGGCCCATTCTTTACCGCACATTCGAATTGCTCTAACCCTATTCGAATGGCCGTGTGTTTTAACTTTCATCAGCCTCTCTTCATTCGGATGGCCTTGACATGCCTTCTTATTCGAATGGCCTTCCTGGGCATTCGAATGTTCGTGAGAGTTGGTCTTCTGTTGCATAAGCGAATCTCAATTCGAATGGCTCGGATGTGTCTTGTCATTCGAATGACCTTCCTGGACATTCGAATGTCTGATTTTCTGCTTCTCGACCAGCTTATCCTCATTCGAATATATCTTGAAATTTCTTTGTTTCTCCATTATTTTCTCTCATTGGACCTGCAAACAATCATATATCAATTTTAGATCATTAAAATGGTTAGGAAGAAATAAGATATGACAATATTATGGTATTTTTGAGCACTAATCAACTTCTATCTAGTTTCATTCGGTTATTAGAATAGTAACAAGAAACTAATAGAATGACTTCTTGTGAAATTGAACAACTCCTTATTCAAATAATAAACATGATTACAATTGTCAGTGTACAACATGCCCAATCTAATTGGGTCTAGAGCACCTACACTAACATCATCTAAGTAAGGGTACAATAAACATATTTCGTGTATGGATGCAAAATGCAAAATGTCATCATTCCTTTAGTTTGAGTCGACCGCACCCAACTGTTGCTCCCCATTTTTACATCCTCCTTACCAGGCCGAGGTGTATGAGTGCACTCTTGGTAGAGCAGCGGTACCAGTCCATAATCCCAAACCCTATGCAATGCATGACCAATAACATCATCGTACATGAATGTATGTACATTTCATCATAGCATGTAAATGCAATCTACATGAGATATTCACATCAAGACATGACAACATGATAAAACCATTTATATTAAGGATGAATCATAATCAGAGTAAGTGTAAAACAAATTCAAATTGATGTCATCCAACAAATGAAAAATGGAACCAAGAAAGGAAGGGATTTTGACATAGCTTCATGATCGGACAAATGCACTAATGATCAAATTCTAAATCCCGGACAAAATTGCCTATACTAAACCTGAGTCTTGAGTGAGAATTTTCCCAAGGATCAAAAGGGATTGTAACAGGTTGTAGCTGGGCTAAGGGTGATGGAATGGGTATGAAGCAAAAGATTAGGGATTCAAAAAGTGTGTCTTGTGACTCTTATTTGCATAACTGATCCTCTAGTAAATCTACATAACTCTACATATTTTGCTTTTCCTTTTTCTCCTTTCTTTTTTTTTTTTTTTTCTTTTGCTTCTTCTCTCTCTTTATTTTGTATTTTGTTTTTCGTAATTGGAGGGTATTATGAAGCAACCATTTTTTTTTTTCACATAGTAACATATATTCTTGCTTAGGGGTCCACAAGACACATACGGGTGGATACGTTAAGAAGAGTAAGGGTTAAAACATGGGTTGTCAAAAATGCATATTCTGTGTGGCCCAAAGGGTTTACAAAAGAATATGTTTATAAGAACAATAGGTTATAGGCTCAAACATCAATAAAATGATCCTCTTATCATATCCATAGGGACAAATCTACTCAATTGTCAAATCTAAAATAAGCAATTCTACCAGAATTCTTCCATTGACATTTTTGGCATTCAAATCAAATTAATGTTTTGAAGCTATTGAAATGAAAACTGGAGCAAGAAGAATATCTAGAGTAAGTTGTCATTCCCTCAGAAATGACAGATAATGGGTTCAAATGCTCACAATGGGTATTAGTCTCCACTTTTGAGAATTCATGCAATGCACTAACCTTTCAATAAAAAATTCCTTTGGTTTTATGCTAACTGACAAATAGACAAAATGGAACACTCTTTGTATGCCAAGCCTTTATTCTTTCCCATACATTTCTGTTTTCAAACAAGGATTCAGCACATTCATATCATAGATGTGAATTTAAATTAAAAACATCAAACTCCAATGCATAGGACAAGCAATTAAATCATCTGGGAGTGAAAGTAATGCATAACTTTTAATTTAATCAATTGTAGTTCATAGGGTTATCAACAAATCAAAAACAAATGAAATAAAAACCCTATGACTACTCAGTGGGGTCTGGGGCATCAACAGAGGTGCACTCCTTAGTGGAGCCACCAGATATGTGCTCAGGAGAAGGATCAATAGCAGCAGAAGGATCAATGGTAGGAATAGAAGTAGCAGGATCATTAGGGTGCGAGGCATCTAGGACTGGCTCAGTGGTGGCAGCCTTCTCAGGTGTGGGGACTGCTGGAGTGTCAGGCCCATCATGTGTAGCATCTGTTGGGGCATTAGTGTGTGGAGGAGAAGGTGCTTGCCTCTGCCAGAATGCAATCTGATCCTGGATGCATGCCTCTACCTCAGCTACCTCTGTGTCAGTAGGCTTATCTCGAAATGGTGGTGCTCTTTCTGATGAAGATTCAAAGAGTTGGTCTACCTTGTTGTCTAAACCCTTGTATATCCTATTCATCTTTATTAAGCTCACATGAACAACAGCCTGGCATGTTTTCAAATCTTCAAACATGGTATCCTGCCTCTCCTTCAGTTCTTGGAACATAACCTCTTGCCTCTCACCCATCCTCCTTACCATATCCACAAGACCCTCCAAAGAATGTTCCTCTGATGGTCTGGGAGGCACCTGTGGCTGAGTGTCTGAGAGAGGCTCCTGCTGAGTAGGCTCATCAGATGGTTCTCCTGTCTCCAAAAGTGGAACCTCAACTCTTTTCAATTGTCCCCTACTCCTACGAAGAGAAGCTGGGCTTATCCGGTCCATGGGGAAGATCACTACAAAACTTGCTCTTTCCTTCACTCCCTTGGCCAACAAATAGCATGAAATGAACCCTCCAAAAGGTAATCCTCCACTCCCTAAAGGGTTCTTGGCCACTAAGTCAATAGTGTCAAAAATATGGTTGGCCAAGTCAATATGTACTCCTAACATCATTCTTCCCAAAAATATTGCCTGCTTGATTGAGATAGAGCCAGTGAATGCATGAGGCATAAAATGTGAACACAGTAATCTATGCAAGATGTTGCATTTTTGAGTCATGCTCACTTTGGGAAGGGTAGGTCCTAACCAAACGGCATCATCTTTCCCAGTCAAGACTTTTGCCAAATTCTCTTTTCCTAAATCCACATCTGACTCATCTTGACTCCCTGGAGGTGCTTCCCTGGGGATTTGAAACATCTCAGCTATATCAGAGGGCCTCAATTCAATCTTGACTTTCCTCACTTCAGTCTTCAAACACCTATTCCCAGAGTCATCCATACTAACAGCCACATTTGAATAAAATTCTTTAACTAGGGGGATGATGGCTTTATGTTGAAACTTGACCCATTTTTGCCATCCCTTGGCACTTATCAAAGGCATTAGGTCAAGTGGGGGAGACTCAAATTGCTCCAAAACTATCCCCCTCTCACAGAGCACTGGCTTCTTGGAAAAACCATCAATGTATCTTGTCTATGCAGCAGGGAAAACAAATCTAGGGCTTGAGAAAAGGGGGTCTTCAACAGGTTGATCATGGGTAGGGGCATCAATCAAAGGTGGTTCCTCAACCGGTGGGGGCCCTTTTCTTCTTGTTCTTATCCTCTTTGAAGCCCTTGAACTCTCTCCTACAACCTTTGGCCGTTTGTGTTTTGGAGGCATGGTTGAACTTTGAATGTTTGGTCTAGGTTTTTGGTTGAGGGATTCTGTCAAACACTTGGTGGGTGTACTCGGTTTTCTTCTTCTTCTTCTCCTACCAATTAATCAAACTATCCCCTCTCATTCAGTTCAATCTTCTTCACTCCCTCAATTTAACAACTCCTTTATCCAACAAAGCAACCTTTGAATTGAAAAGGGAGGGTTCAGTTTTACCTCTCAACCGAAAACTTCTTGAAGCATTCGAATGTCTCCAAGACTGATTCGAATGATTTTCGCTTTGCTCCTTCTTGGCTGATAGCTCCCCTTCGGATTGCGGGTTTGATGGATGGTTTGTGAGGGATGGAAGTGGGATGAGACAGTTTAAATGGAGGTTATGGAGAATTCACTGAAAGGTCGCACGGATTGAAGAGGGGATTTGATTGAAGGGGTTTCACCGATTCGGATTCTCAGACGTCTCTTGGCACTGAAATGAGAGTCATTTGAATGGGCGAGAGGCATTCGAATGTTAGGAATGTATTCAAATGACGAAATGTTAATTCGAATGTCGGGTTAAAATTTCAGAAGGATAGCTCTAAAGATTTGAATTGATAGAAAGGGTGATTCGAATGAATTGCAAACGGTGGCCCAATATGTGAAGGCTTTTTCTGGTCATTCGAATGCAATAGTAACGCATTAGAAAGAATTTCAAATAGTAACCTGGCTTGTGAATGATTTACAAAGGGTATTCGAATGCAACACTAACACATTCGAATGAATTTCAAGAATGAATCCCAATTCGCATGGAACATACACAAGCTATTCGAATGCAACAGTAACACATTCGAATGACTCGAAAGACATTTGAATGGTTATTCGAATGCTTAAACTTGCAAATTTTGTTTCCCTTTTTTTTATAAAGTTTTATTTTATTTTATTGGTTAATCACAAGATGTCAAACAAGAACATAGATAACAAGATCAAATCAAAACAAAAAATTTCACAGCTAAAATCAAAATCAATTAGCATACTTATCAAATTTTCAAAATAAACAGAGTATGCATCACCAAATTTTCAGAATCAACAGATTTCATATCTCACCCCCCAACTTACAATGTGCATTGTCCTCAATGACAAAAAGAAGCTAGGGTTTAAGACAAACCTGGTCTTTACTGATAAAATGAACTGATTTTGAAAGCTGGGGTTAGAAACAAATGAAAATAGAGGTAATTAGAACAGAATCATTTATCAATAAACAAGATATGCACATGTGATGCTTTCTTGCATCAATAGCTGAAATCAAAGCAGGACATTCAAACCTAGTTGGTCGTATCCGAACCTAAGTTTTCATGCTCTTCCTACTGCATATGATCAAGCTTCCATTGCTTCACCCTCAATGGCTACAGGGGTTGTGTTTAATGTCCCAAACCTAGAGACATCCATTTAACCTAAATGGCAAGGTGGTCTTTTAACGTCAGATTCCCAAACAAATGTGTTCCTAAAGGTCACTCAACCACTGATGGTGGATCACCCAACTCCACCATCTCTTCATTTCCTTCGACAAGATCTTTCTCAGCTATGCCTAGATATGATTTCAGCCTTTGACCATTCACTTTAAAACATTGCCAAACTCTTTGATTTCAATTTCTATTGCCCCATATTCTAATATGGTCTTGATTGTATAGGGTCCTATCCATTTTGGTCTCAACTTCCCTGGGAAGAAATGAAGCCTTGAGTTGTAGAGAAGCACCTGCTGACCAACATGAAAATTTTTTCTGTTGATGTGTTGGTCATGCAACTTTTTCATATGCAACTTAGATAATTTGGCATTTTCAAATGCCTCATCCCTAAGTTCTTCAATTTCATTAAGTTTCAATTTCCTATTGAGGCTCACTTCTGTTGATTCCTCATTAATCTTCCTAATGGCCCAGTAGGCTTTGTGCTCTATTTCAACTGGCAGATGACATGGTTTTCCATATACCAACCTATAGGGAGACATGCTTAGAATGGTCTTGTATGCAGTTCTATAGGCCCAAAGTGCATCAATCAACCTCAAGGACTAATCCTTGCGGTTAGAATTGACTGTTTTCTCTAAAATCCTTTTTATCTCCCTATTGGCCAATTCAGCTTGGCCATTGGTTTGAGGGTGATATGGGGTTACAACCTTGTGGACTACTCCATATTTTCTCATTCATTCAGCCACTGGTTTGTTGCAGAAATGAGAACCTCCATCACTTATGATGGCCCTAGGCATTCCAAACCTACTAAAAATATTTTCTTTCAAAAACTTCACTACAACCTGATGATCGTTTGTTCTTGTTGGGATTGCTTCTACCCACTTGGACACATAGTCAACAGTTAACAAGATGTACTCGTGTCCACCTGAATTAACAAATGGTCCCATGAAGTCTATTCCCCAACAATCAAAATTTTCTAACACCTGAATGGGTTGCAAGGGCATCATATTCCTCTTGGTTAGCCTTCCTATCCTTTGGCATCTATCACATGAGCTACAGAACTGATGTACATCTCTAAACATGGTAGGCCAAAAGAATCCACTTTGTAAGATCTTGGCCAATGTTTTTCTTGTGGAGAAATGACCTCCACAAGCAAGAGTATGACAAAAATTCAAAACACTCTATTGCTCATGCTCGGGGATGCACCTTCTTAAAATTTGGTCAGCACAATACTTATACAAGTAAGGGTCATCCCAGAAATAAGTCCTAACCTTCCTAAAGAATTTTTGTTTATCTAGCTTGGTCCAATGATTTGGAATTAGACTGGTGGCTAGATAGTTGGCCAGATCTGCATACCATGGTGTAACAGAGGTTGAGGTATCATTGATAAGGAAGAGTTGTTTATCTGGAAAGGTGTCCCTGATTGGTTCCTTATCTAGATTAAGGTCTTGGCATGGAAGTCTAGACAAATAGTCTACCACCACATTTTCTACTCCCTTTTTATCTTTGATTTCTATGTTGAATTCTTGGAGTAACAAAATCCACCTAATAAGATGTGGTTTGGCATCTTGTTTGGTCAGCAAGTATTTCAAAGCAGCATGGTCAGTGAAAACAATGACCAATGACCCCACCAGATATGATCTGAACTTCTCTAATGCAAAAACTATTGCCAATAGTTCCTTCTCAGTTGTTGTGTAATTTTTTTGGGCTTCATTGAGGGTTTTACTGGCGTAGTAGATGACATAAGGTTTTTTTTATCTTTTCTTTACCTTACGACTGCTCCTACAACATAATCACTTGCATCACACATGAGTTCAAAGGGCAATGACCAATCTGGTGGTTGAATAATGGGGGCTGAGATGAGAGCATTTCTAACCTCTCAAAAGAGGTTTGACAAGATGATGTCCACTCAAATGGGACATTCTGGGAGAGCAAATTACACAGAGGCCGGGCTATGCTGCTAAAAGATGCTATGAATCTCCTATAGAACCCAGCATGCCCAAGGAAAGACCTGATGTCCTTAACACTCTTAGGGACTGGTAGTTTTTGGATGGCTTCTACTTTGGCTTTGTCCACCTCCATTCCCTTAGCAGAGACAATATGCCCTAGGACTATACCTTGTTTGACCATGAAATGACATTTTTTCCAGTTAAGCACAAGGTGGGTTTCTTCACAACGAGCTAGAACTCTCTCTAAATTCTCTAAACAAGCCTCAAAACTAGCTCCATAGACAGAGAAATCATCCATAAAAACCTCCACAATGTATTCTGTCATCTCACTAAAAATACTCATCACACACCTTTGGAAGGTGGCAGGGGCATTGCATAGTCCAAAAGGCATACATCTACAGGAAAATGTCCCAAATGGACATGTGAAAGTGGTCTTTTCCTGGTCCTCTAAGGCAATGTCAATCTGGTTATATCCTGAATAACCATCAAGGAAATAATAGAATGCTTGCTCAGCTATTCTTTCAAGGACTTGGTCCAAGAATGGCAATGGAAAATGGTCTTTTCTAGTCATTGCATTGAGTTTTCTGTAATCGATTCACACTCTCCATCCGGTTTGGATGCGAGTAGGGATCAACTCATTCTTTTCATTTCTCACCACTGTGACTCCAGACCTTTTTGGGACCACTTGAGTGGGGCTGACCCACTTTGAATCAGAGATGGGGTATATAATACCCGCATCTAGCAACTTTAGCACTTCTTTCCTAACCACCTCTTTCATGTTAGGATTGAGTCTCCTCTACATTTACCTGATAGGTTTAGCATCCTCCTTTAGAAATATCCTATGAGTGCAAGTCAAAGGACTAATTCCATGCAAGTCTGAGATGGTCCAACCTAAGGCTTTTTTATGAGCTCTTAGAATGTTTATCAGTTGAATTTCCTGTTGGGATGTCAAACTTGAAGAGATAACTATGGGGAGTGTGTTCTCATCACCTAGAAATGCATATTTTAACTCACTTGGCAAAGGTTTCATTTCAGGTGTGAGTGAGGTATTATCAGATTGTGACTCCTCATTGTTCAGAGAACCCAATGGTTCTGATTTGGGAATCCATTGAGCCATAGGCATTGCTTCTTGCTCCCTAGTGTTCTCTAATTCTTTTAACTCTCTCTCTTCTTGATCTTCTTCCATAGATTTGTTCAAAAATTCTTTTGCAAAATAATCCTCTAAAGATATTCATCTCTACAGTCATGTTTCCAAATGATAACTTAAGTATTTCATTCCTACAATTAATTATGGCATTTGAAGTTGCTAGGAATGGTTTACCAAGAATGACTGGAATAGGGGGTTGAGGGCTTTGATGGGGTTGTGTGTCCAAGACTATAAAATCAACAGGGAAGTAAAATTTGTCTACCTGCACTAATACATCCTCCACTATCCCCCTAGGGACTTTGATTGACCTATCAACAAGCTATAGGGTAACTCTTGTTGGCTTGAGTTCTCCAAAGCCTAGTTACTGATATACACTGTAAGGAAGCAAGTTGACACTTGCTCCTAGATCTAAGAGTGCTTGGTCCACCCTCTGGCTTTGAATTATGCAAGAAATGGTTGGGCTACCAGGGTCTTTGTACTTAAGAGGTGTTTTAAGTTGCAGGATGGAACTCATATGTTCAGTTAAGAATGCTTTCTCCTGGATGTTGATCTTTCTTTTAACAGTACACAAGTCTTTTAAGAATTTTGCATAAGATGGTGTCTGTTTGATTGCATCAAGGAGAGGAATGTTATTCCTCACCTGCTTGAACACTTCATAAATATCAGCATTTTGTTTTTCCCTCTTTGTTTGAGTAAGTCTTTGAGGGAATGGTGGTGCAGGGTTGCTCTTGAATTCTTCCACCTTATTTTTTTTCTTTATCTTCCTTTTTTTTTTTGTTTTCAAGTTTTTCCTCCAAAGCTGGAGCATTGTCATTTTTTATATTTTCATTTTGTTCTTCTTCTTGTGCATTAGGTTGGTTTGTCCTAGGATCATCTGGTTTGTCAATTATTTTTCCATTCCTAAGGACAGTGACTGCTTGCACCTGCTCATGATTATTGTTCCCACTATTTGATGATTCCACTTGATTTGTTTGCCTCACGGGGTTGGGATTTGGTTGAGAAGGGAATTTCCCAGGTTCTCTCATAGACAAAGTTTGAGTTAGCTTGGTTAGCTGACTCCTCATATCCTCAATTGCCCTATTTGTTTGCTCTTGGAATTTTGCTACCTGAGCATTGTTCCCCATCTGCCCTTGCATAAATTGTTGTAGAGTATCCTCTAGGGATCTCTTATACAATAGCTGATATGAGCCAGATGGTCCTTGGTTAGGATGGTAGGGCTGTGGCTGTGGTTGTGAGGGAAATGGTTGGTGTGACTGAGGTGCTGAGTTAGTTCTCCAAGAGAAATTTGGGTGGTTCCTAGAATTTGGATGGTAGATGTTTGAGTTTGGGTTGTACCCTTGATAATTTCCACCCTGGTTCTGGTTTTGGTATATCCTACCCTCTGTTTTCCTTGGTTGTGAGTTTGAAGTTTGGCCATACAGCACTTCTTTGAAAGCAGGGAGAGTTGGACACTCCTCTGTTCTATGGCTATTGGCTTCACACACTACACAATGCACCTCTACCTCATTGACAACCTTCATTTTTTTCATCTCCAATTCTTCCATTTTCTTTGTCAACAGAGCTAATCTAGCACTGATGTCATCAGTTTCATTTAATTGGAGTTTTCCCTTTGGTTGTGGATTGTATTAGTCTCTCAAATCTCCCATGGTTAATGGCCCAACTTCCCAATTTCTAGAGTTTTCAGCTACATGGTCAAAGTATGTAACAACCCCTTCAGGAGTTTTTTCATAAAAATCACCATTACACATGGTGGACACCAGCATTTTCAAATTAGGAGTTAAGGCATTAAAGAAGAAACTAACTACCTGCCATTGCTCAAAGGCATGGTGTGGGCAAGAATGCAAGAGGTCCTTGAAACGTTCCCAAGTTTGAGCAAATGTTTCATTTGGTTTAAAGACGAAATTCATCATTTGCCTTTGGAGTGATGCTGTTCTATTAGCTGGGAAGTATTTTTTTAGAAATTTTGTTTGCATCTCCCTCCAAGTTCCTATTGATCTAGGCTCTAGAGTCCCTAACCACATTTTTGCTTTATCCTTGAGTGAGAATGGGAAGAGCTTTAGTCTAACAGTGTCCTCATGTATATTTTGATCCCCACAGGTACCACATACCTCTTCAAAATCCCTCATGTGTGTATATGGATTTTCAGAATCCATACCATGAAATATGGGGAGCATTTGTATGGTACCTGGTTTAAGGACAAATCGATGATGGTTTATTGGTAGGATTATGCAAGAGGGAGTTGTTTTCCTTGGAGGGTGCAAATAATCCATGAGGGGTTTAATTGCATCACCATCCAAGGGATCATGTTCTCCATGATCACTCCCATGAGCAAATAGGTTTTCATTTTGTTAAGACATTATGGATTGTAAAAGTGATATTTCAGTCTCTGATAAAGAATCTATAAATGGTTTGTCTCAGTTTGATGGCTTAAGATTCTACCAGATCTAAGTCTCATACAATTTGAATAATATGCAAACAGTTAAGAAAAAACAATATTAAGAACAAAGTTACCCGTGGAGTGAATTTTTTCTTCTGTTGCACCTCCCCAGCAATGGCGCCAAAATTTGGCTGCACTCCTCACCCTATAATTTAGATAGCCTTAATCAGTTTGGATGTTCAGTGTTGAAATGGTGAGGAGGTTTAAACTCACCAGTGTGTGAGTGTAGTTGTAGCACAAATATAAATTCCGGACAAGTCCGGGTCGATTCACTGGGAGGTTTATTTAACAAAAGAATTGTTTATTCGGGTTGATTTATCCAAAGAGAGCTAAGTTTTCTTGATTGTGAAAAGGTTTTTTGGAATATTAAAAAGGTCTTGGGTTGAGGCAAGTTCAGAACCAATGCCTAATAAATCTCTTATAGCAATTTAAACAGCAACATTAATCTAAAATAAACAGAGGATCGTTTGGTAATTATAATTCAAGATACAAATGATTCTCAGCTAAGCAACCCTCATACATGATATGAGGGTTCTGGGTTAAGATGTCACTGTAAATTGTATTATACTACAGACTATGATTTGATCGTCTGAGCTTGGGTATATCTCATCTCCAATTCTAGCAACTCTCATACATGGCATGAGAGTTCTAAGTTAGGATGATGACCCAATCCAAACTCACAAAACCATTTACACACTCAACTCGAGTTTAACTCAGATAAATCTTGCATTCATCGAGGTTTGGCTTATCTTGAGATTCAAGAACATTAGACACTGTCCTCGCCTTACCCAAGTTGTAAACTAGCCACACATTACGTTTAAAGAACTAACAGAGATGATTTTCATATTAAAGTAGGAAAATAATGTAAACAAATTCTACTAAGCATTGATAGTTAATTTACTATTCAATAAATTTCCAATACCAACATAACAGTAACTGTAGCTGATTCGGATAGTTGAATACAATAATGAAACGGATTACAAACTCTGTGTTTAAAAATGTCGTAAGAATAAAAGAAGAACAGATAAAAGATGAACAGACGATCACTAAGCTTCAGACCAAAAGTAAAAGCTATCTCTAAAAATGGCGGATCCCCAGGGAAGATGATGAGCTTCCTTTTTGTTCTCCCTTTTTCCCCAAATTGTCCTCTCTTGCTGATCATTATTTACCATCCAAGCCACCGTGTATCTTTGTGAAGCTGACGAAATTAACCTGGTAGAGGGATTCGAATGGATGAGAAGAGTATTCGGATGATAGGTTGATTTGTCTCTTTAATTTGAATAAGTCATTTGAATGTCATTCTTGCCCATTCGAATGAATTTTACTTCTCCTGTGTATTTCCTATCTGAATTAGCTGGTCATTCGAATGCAACAGTGATGCATTCAAATGGATTTTGTTTTTTTCTTCGTTCATTTCTCCCACAGATTCGAATGGCTATCGCATTGCTTGAGGTCCCACATTCGAATGGTTTGTGCCTAATTCGAATGGCTTCTGCATCTATATGAAACTCTCTCATTCGAATGGTCCACGGTTAATCCGGATGGCCCATTCTTTACCGCACATTCGAATTGCTCTGACCCTATTCAAATGGCCATGTGTTTTAACCTTCATCAGCCTCTCTTCATTTGGATAGCCTTGACATGCCTTCTTATTTGAATGGCCTTCATGGGCATTCGAATGTCCATGAGACTTGGTCTTCTGTTGCATAAGCGAATCTCAATTTGAATGGCTCAGATGTGTCTTGTCATTCGAATGACCTTCCTGGACATTCGAATGTCTGATTTTCTGCTTCTCGACCAGCTTATCCTCATTCGAATATATCTTGAAATTTCTTTGTTTCTCCATTATTTTCTCTCATTGGACCTGCAAACAATCATATATCAATTTTAGATCATTAAAATGGTTAGGAAGAAATAAGATATGACAATATTATGGTATTTCTGAGCACCAATCAACTTCTATCTAGTTTCATTCGGTTATTAGAATAGTAACAAGAAACTAATAGAATGACTTCTTGTGAAATTGAACAACTCTTTATTCAAATAATAAACATGATTACAATTGTCAGTGTACAACATGCCCAATCTAATTGGGTCTAGAGCACCTACACTAACATCATCTAAGTAAGGGTACAATAAACATATTTCGTGTATGGATGCAAAATGCAAAATGTCATCATTCCTTTAGTTTGAGTCGACCGCACCCAAATTAGTTCCTAGAATTTTTTGGGATTTTTCGAGAACATGTCCCTATTTTTCTCCATTTTTCTTTTATTTTTCATCTTTTTCTTTTTCTTTCCTTCCTTTTCTTTTCCTCCCTTCTTCCTTCTTCCCTCATGCTCACAGTGTCTGCACGCACCAGTCATGCCAACTCGCCGCACCATCGCACCGTCGGGCTCCTTCGTGCAACCGCTACTGCGCCACTGACGGCCACTGCTCTGGCTGCCATTTTCTGCTAGCTTTGTTGGTCGACCACTGCTCGCCAACCTTCTATGGCCATTGCTACTGCAAGCTCGCGGCTATGGTCGCGCTTACTGTGGCGGCTGCCTCCACCGTCGTCGCTGTTACCGGTTGTAGCCTTCGGCCGGCCATCATTAGCTCCCAGCTTTCTCTTGATCTCTCGATTACCCTCTGCCACTTCTCAGCCATCCTCTCTCTGCAACTCACTTCTCATTTCTCTCCCTCTCTTATTCCAATCTCTCGACTTCTTCATCTACCGGCAATTAAAACACAATAAAACTTTTATATTTTTTTCTTTATTTTGGTGAGAGGTTTATACTCGTCAGTGTATGAGTGCAGTTGTAGTCTAAATTTAAATTTGTATTTTCTGGATGGGTCTAGTTCTTCCACTAAGAGATTTATTTATGGCAAAAGAAAAAGAATGTCACACACACACACACGCATTTGGACGAATTGATAACAAGATTTTTTTATGGATTTTTAGATAACGGATACTAGGAAATAAAGCAAGGCAGAAATTGAAATAAAGACTGAATATGAGAATATGAAATTGGATAACACTTGAGTTAAGACAATTTTAGCACCAACCCGCTGATCCCTAATTTTTAGCAGAAAAGATTAGCAACATTAATTTAATTTCAGATATGAGGCTATGCTATTAAATGCAATTAGAGATGATGATTGTTCTAGTTTAAGCAATCCCCATACATGATATGCGGGATTCTAGTTTAAGCAACTACCATAAATTCGATTGCAATTAATACACAAAATAACTAAATTAATCATCTGGTGATGAGAATCATGGAGGGCCAACTAACAATGATGCAATCAAATCAGTCAATCCAATCAACCGTGTTGGAATTGGATGAATACTAATTCATTTTTTACTAAGATTCTTATTTAACAAGATATTTACTTATTTCCTATATAGTTTAGGATTGAGTTAGTTTTATTATTCCAACATATAGTTGGATTTGGATTAGCTTAGTTTTATTAATCCAACTTGTAGTTGGATTGGGTTACTATTGTTATTCCTACTTCTATTTGGAGTGGGCTAACTAAAACCCATTATATTTAGGATTTGGATTTTTATTAGTTTTCAAGTAGAATTAGGATTTAATTATTTTGGCCTATTTAAAGGCTTTACCATTATGAAAAAGGGAGAGAAGATTATGAATTAAATTTGAGAGATTTCTCTTTTCTATATTGTTCTTCAATGAACATAGCTTCGAACTTATCAAAGGAGTGATTTCTTTATGGCGTTCAAATCTTGAACTTATCAAAGATCTAGGCAGTCTTTGTGCCGTTCAACAACACAATTCTTGGTTCTTGTTTTCACACATCAACGGGTCTAGATTTTAACATAATCTAGGTTCTTGGTTCGTGAATCAATGGGTCAAGAATTATTTGCCTTATATCCAATTTTGGCTTTTCTGGGGTTCGTTTCAATCTTTTGTGGGTTCCTTTGGCTTCATTCCATCGCGGGTTCGCATCAGTTGCTGTCAGAGTTCCGAAGCGCGTATCATCCGGGTTTGGGTATGATAGCATTTCCAGTTCCAGTAACTCCCATACGTGGCATGAAAGCTTTAAATTAGGCTTACGCTTCAATCCAAACCTAGTGATTTCTCAATAATTAATACACACTCATACTAAAATTAAATTAATGTCACTTATTTAAAGCCCAACTTTCTTTGGGAATCATTGGCGTTGGACATTGTCCTTGCCTTAACCCAAGATTGGATTTAGCTACTCATCTTCATTTGAAAGTTAATTGATAGGAATTTAAATGGCGCAATTTAAATAACAGGAATTAAAACAGCAGAAATTAACCGTCCATTTAGGCGGCGGATAATAAAAAGACATGAATTAAAATTACAGGAATTTAAAGGCAGAAATTAACCGGCCATTTAGGCGGTGGATAATAAAGTAACAATAAATGACATGAGAATTCAAGAGAAGAAAGAAAAGAAGTAAGATCACAAGAGAAGACAAGAGAAAAAAAAAAGAGAGAGAACAAGAGCAATTCTCAAAGAGAAACTCTAAGAAAATAACTAAGCTTTGATTCAAGAATAATAATCACCCCTTACAAGTGCAACCAAGTGAGCTATTTATAGCCCACAAGATGCAATACAAACCACACAATTTCAATTATACAACTAGACATAATTATATCTAATGGGCACTCACACACCTAAAGTTAAATGGATTTTAGCTAAAATACACAGCTATAGTTAAATGGATTTTAGCTAAAAGACACACCTAAAGAAGCACTCATAAAATAAATATTTAAAAATAAAAATAAAAAAATAGATTTTTACAAGTTGGGTTTTGGGTCTTCTTTATGTTGGATTTGGGCTTTCCTTGGAATTAAAATGCTTGGGCCTTCTTTGGTTGGACTCCATTTAATAGTTGACCTAATTGCAATAGATTTTGAGTAGTAACGTTAGCCATCCGATTGACTCTTTAACATCTTGAATTACTCGGCAAATGTCAATTTCTTCATATCATCTTTACAATAGTACATAATGTGAATAATTATTCAAATTAAACATTAATATAAGATAAAAAATAGGGATATAATTCATTAAGATGTAGAAAAATTAACTCCTTAGCAATCTATTTATAGCCAATCTGTCACCCACTCCCTTGACTTGGCCATCCCTTATTGTGTGAAGAACACCCTAATTGCAACCATAACATTTGTAGGGCATGGAGATTACAGGGGTATGGCACCACGCACACGCACAGATCATGTACACGTATATATAATTATATATTACATCACATTAATGCTCAATCTCAGTTGCTCCAGATTTCTTACATTTCTCCTCAAATCTTGTAGCCACTTGCTACAACTTGCATCAAAGCTTTATTAAGAAGCTTTCACAAAGGCTGTCCACCATGAGCATAAATATACTTATATATATATATATTATATAATACACTACTATATAGGGAGAATACACATTAAACCTACAAATTTCATCTTGAAACCACCTCAGGGTTGATCCTTATGCAAAACCAGAGCCCCCCTATGGTTCCATTTTTTAGCCCAAATCATAGCTGTATTTTAGTTGAACAAAAATTAGTCTCGATTCCTATTTCTTTTAATATCATAAATCCTATCTCGGGATGCTCGATAATACTATATCAATTTCCTTAGACATCTATGCTCCGGGGCATTCCCTGTAGTCGATTCGATACTGGTAATTGTAAGAAATTAAACTTAAGCTCCCTAATCTTTTGATAATCTCACTTATGGCTTAAGTTAAAATTACTCTAGAGACTTTTAGAAAATTTGGGATATTACAGGAGCTCCCCCGTCTCTCACTACCCAGGATGAGGCTCCCTTCCCTAAGGCTCAGGCTTTTGAGCGAGGGAAGGGAATAGGAGAGACAACAACTCATTTTCGTCATTATTGCTGAAAGAAGAGTCATCACCAAGAAGCGGTGGCCTACCCTACCACCTTTCAGCCCATCACAGATCTTACCCTCCCTGATATGACTGTGGGCCCTCCGTTAAATCCTCAGCTAGCGAAGGAGCCTAATCCATTGCCTCACCTTCCAATCGAGGGGGATGTGTCAGTAGGGATGGGTGGGGCTAGTTTGGGGAGAGCGAGGTATACTGATAGGAGGCCCGATCTTTCTGCCTATGGAGCTGCATGGTTTAAAGCTAGTATGAGTTTCCAGGGCACCCTGGAAGTGGAACTGACTTCACATTTGGACCAGACAGCCATTAACGCGGTTCAAGCGAGGGGTCAGGGGCTGTATCGCTAGATAGTTATTAACCCCTATTGTTGTTGCCAAAATACAACAATCTATTTTGAATTGCGGACAGACGCAAGAGTCTTGGGAGTCGTGTCTTTACTAATGAGAATCTTGACGAGCAATTAGATCTAGTAGAGGTCCAGATTTGGTAATCCGATAGAGCTGATGGTCTAACAAGGCTGATGATCTGGTGGGATAATGATCTGGTGGCCTAAAATGATTTGGTGGCCCAAAATGATCTGGTGGCCCAAAATGACCGAGTGACCTGAGGGTGACGAGTGGCCAAGCTGACCGAGTGACCTGAGGGTGACGAGTGGCCAAGCTAACCGAGTGACCTGAGGGCGACGAGTGGCCTACAAAAGGAGAGCACCGCTAGGAGGCGGGTGGGGATCCCCGCGCAAACCCTCGGATGCTTAAGTCAGATCACGAGAGAAAATGAGAAAATTGTACTTCAATTACTCAAAATTGCGTACCTTATGAGGGAGAGGGGTCCTTGTATTTATAGCGGTGGGCGAGGGAGGCCTCGTGATATTCTCGGCAAAAATCTTGTGGCCCATTCCAAGGATTCCGGAGGTCATTCGGCTGATGAGAGAGGGGGCCACTCAGTTGGATCGGGCAATTTGACAAAAAAATAGCAACCCTGGAGGGTCACTCAGTATGACCAAGTGACCCCTCACTCGGTTGCTCCCCCGAGTGGGATCCCTCGGCCTAACCGAGTGGACCCCCACTCGGTTGCATTGAGCGGGGGCTCGGCCACTCAGGCAACCGAGTGGCACCCCACTTGGTTATGCCGAGTGGGGGTGTCCATTCGGCCCAACCGATGGGCACCCACTCGGCTATGCCAAGTGGGTCTTCCTTGACCCCCTGCCTTCCCGGGTACATTAATTGCTCCCTATTTTTTTAGCCGAGAGGTCGGGTAAAAGAGCATAGGATCTCAAGAAATTTTGGTGCGGTTTTTTTCGTATTTTGCTTATCTTCGGAAGGTCATTTATGCGTATTTGCTGTAACACCCCCTCTCCTAGAACTGCCCGAGAAGAGGTGTTACTGGGGATAATAAAATAAACCAACTGATAACTAAATTCTGATACCAATACTGTATATATCAATTAACTGTAATAAGACTCTGAGTCAACAAAAACTGAAATCATAATTGCATCTAAGGGAAATTCCCTAAACTGGAAATTAAAATGAATCTAAACTGATCAAGCACTAACTAACAACTAATAACTCCCAGACATCTTTGGTCTTGAGCAGCTCCACGTACACACACTACTGGACACTGCTGCTAGGCCCCACGTCTGGTACTCCCCCACTAGGACCTGGAATGGTGAAGAGTACAAGGTGAGCTACAAAGCTCAACAAGTAATATACTGGAAAGAATAACTGAAGCTGAATCGAAGAATATCGATACTGATAAAAATACTTACTGAACTTGTACTGAGAGATATAATAATCACTGGATGGCATTTATAAGATGTAATGCACATAAGCTGTAAACTAAATGCAGGTATGCAACTTTGGCCCATAGGCCCACATAACTATAACACATACCTGACTGATCTGAGTCCTGCAAACATAAAAACTGTAAGCACATACTTTGGGCAATATGCCCCTAGCTCCCTGGTCGACATCAGGCGAGCAACTCATAACTGAGATATAATTGTACTGATACTAGTGGGATCCCCGCGGACAAGCCGCCTGGCGCGCATAATGCAATGCTCATATAAATGCTAGCACACGATATGTAGTGCTCCACATAAGTCATGCTCAATGCTCATACAATGTGTATGCACATAATCTCACAAAATAATGCTGACCATGTCATAATGAACTGCTAAACATGGTATATGATTTTTACTAGAAATATTGAGATTCAAATATTCTGAAATTTCTAAGTATAGGCATGGCATATTGGATTTTATGATATCTTGGCATAAAAATTCAATATTTGAATAATTGAATATTCATACTAAATTTAAAATTTGAATCAAGAATTTATTAGAAGCTATTTGGATGCCATTTGATACTATTTGGATGATTGAGAAAGTCTAAGGAAGCAATTTGAATGAAAAGGCAGCCATTTGAATGAAAGAAAAGGATTTCAGCAAGCTCATTCGAATAGCAGAAAACTCATTCGAATGACAGAGACTCATTCGAATGACAGAAGGCTTATTCGAATGATAGATGATATTCAAAGGCTATTCGGATCTGATCTGGGACTCATTCGAATGACTCTCAAATTCATTCGAATGAATTTTGAAAATTTCCAACATTTGAACTGGCAAAACTCGACTCATTCGAATGCAACAGTAACCTTATTCGAATCAATTTGAAGATCATTCGAATGACAAGAAGGCTCATTCGAATGCTAAGCTATACAAAGCAACAACTTACTCACATCTTCAAGGGCTCATTCGAATGACAACAAGGCTCATTCGAATGACAGTCTAAAAACCTCAAAAAATTCATACGAATGATACGATATCTCAGGACTCATTCGAATGACAAGGCACTCATTCGAATGACTGATACATTACAAGGAAAAACATTACGATAACACTGAAACTTATTCGGATGCTTTGAAATTCATTCGAATGACACAAGACTTATTCGAATGAGTGGAACCTCATCAGATATAAAGCTTACGGTAACAGAGATCATAACTTGAATCAAAACTTAGCTTCACTACACCATTCCAAAAGAAATCTTGGGAGAACAATCCCAATTGATATATAAACAACTTGAGGGATGATTTACTGATCATAACTAATGTAAACATTGCAAGGAATATGCATGAACTGGCTGGTACTCACTGTATATGCATGAAAAATATATACATACATACTGATTGTATTAATCCGAATTACACTAAGAATCTTGAATCAACTGAGGGTATTACTGAACTATAATCTCGTAAGAATGGATTACAAGGATGGAATACTTGCCTTAAACTCTCTGATCGAACTCGAATGCTACTCACTGTTACTGCAATAGCTCTTGGCTTATTTCCTTCTTCTATGCGATCTCTAATCTCCACGGCGTGAAGAAACTCAATGCTATGGGAAGATATATATAGAGAGAGAGAAAGAGAGCAACCCTAGGGCATCTCATTCTCCTAATACAACTAGGAGACTCCATAAATCCAAAACCCTTTCTCGGATGGACTTCCCATTCTCATAATAACTTTTATTAATTAATTAAATTAATAACAACTTCTTAAATGACCCTCAAGTCCTTGCATTTAATTTCAAAAATAAATAATTAAATGTTATTTTATCAATTAAATCTCTAAATTGCCACATTAACAATTAATTGGCAAAAATTCTCCAAACAAAACTAATTAAGAAATTCAATAATTTCTAAATAAAAATCTAAACCCTCTAATGGGTCGTTACATTTGCTCTTCATTTTCTGCATTCGTTTGATAGCTTCAGCTTTTTGCCTTTTGGGCCTCTATAAATAAGGCTTCAAGTCTTCATTTAATTTTCATAAGGATCAGCCGTGGTGTCTTCAAAACTCAAATTCTCTCAAGTCTCGGTGCATTTTCGGGCCACGTCTCACTTTCATCACTTGGCCCGTGCTCATTGGGCCACTCGGTCATAATCGAGTGGTCCCGGTATCCCGACGCCTTTATATGTCTTCAATCGCTTGATTCTTCTTTGGTTGCTTCTTCTTTGCCTTCTACTGATATTCTTTGTTTTACGTGCATGTATTTTGCTTGCTATGATCCTCTGTCTTTCCTAACGTAACAAGGTAACGGTTTTGAATCTTTTTAATATGTCGAGGAGAAGACCAGCATCACCCCCTGGCCCCGCGCACATTCCTGCCACTTCAAGTTCTCGGCTTTGGTACGGGGCTTTTGAGAAGGTTTATGATGCCACCCCTTCTGGATTTATGGTGAGGTATCCTCGTCTCGATGAGACGGACCCTTCCCAAGTAGATGAAGGCTCCATTGGCGTTCACTTTGCTTTGTTTGAGGTGGGACTCCACTTTCCTCTTCCACCCTTTACCATGGCGTGGTTGCGTCACTATAAGATTGTTCCCGCTCAACTTCACCCTAATGGTTGGGCCCAGATGGTAGGTTTTTTCGTGCTTTACCATCAAAGGGATGTAGTCCCTTCCTTGATGCTCTTCAGCTGCTTCTACCAATTATGAAAAGCTAGCAAGGACCGCGCCCTTTATACACTCCAAATGGTGTCAGGCTTCGAGCTGTTCAATGCTCTTCCTAACAAGATTAACCGATTTGAAGAGCGATGGGTGGTGATAAGGCCTCCGCCTAGTTGGGATGCTCCTCTACACTGAAATTATCAGGATGCCAGCCAAGGGTTTCCTCCCTGCAAGGAAGTTCGGGGCATATATCGCCGTTTAGTAGGGATGTTAATAGTGTAAGGTCCTGTTGAGTTGATGAGCCTCCTGACTTTGGAAAATTTCAAAATCGCGGGTTGGGGGGTTGTAACGCCAACTGTTCCTCCTCAATCTTCTATGCTATCCAATCAGGAAATGGAAGGAGTCGGGGAGGAGGAGATGGAAATTCCTGAATCGTCTTCGCATCCTCCTTTCGATCCTCAGGAGGGAAATACTCCTGGGGGTAGAATATCTTTTTTCATTACCTTCCTTGTTTCATTATTGCATTATTTTTCCATATTAAATGCTTGACATAAATTTTTACAGAAATAGCTGGATTGAGTAGGCTGATGGAATTGCGTAGATGCCATCATGAAAAGGAGGCACGTGTTGCGACAACGACCGGGGTTTCTGCCCATGGTGTCGAGAGATCTACGAGCTCTCGTCCTCCTCGATCACGCAGACCTGCTGGTGTTTCTCCCACTGGGGTGGAAAGGCAACATCGTTCGAGAAGTGACCATTCAAGTGTTGAAGCTCCTTCTCATACGAAAATCCCATCATCGATTCCTCTCTCATGAGGAGGCTGTCGACACTCCATCTCTTGCTCCCAATTCTCGAGGGGGGCGAAGTTCGTCTTCTTGATTTGTTGGTGACATGGCTCGGGTGGAAGAAGAATGTCGTCATCTTGTAATTCCTAATAGGAAGGATCATCGTTGTCTTGAAGGCAAGAAATCATTGAGACCACCTCCTATACTTCCCATTCCAGGCGATGTGAGACATACTATGATTCTTGGGGATGGTACGAAACTTAGTGGTCGGGACTTTGAAGTTTCCCCCAGGGTATTAGAGACAGACTCCATTACTGAACCATGGATTGGCGCTCGTCTCATTTATTCTACCATTCTCCCTCGAGATGAACGGTGATTTATTGGTAGTAAACTAGGGATGAAGTGGAGCAGCTCTTGGTGCAAGGGATCCAAGGGACTGTTGCCTCCAATGCTAAGGACAGGGCATATCGTGAACAAGTAGAGGTCCAAATGTCAGACTGGAGAAATCGCCAATCTTCCTAGGGCAAGGAGCGCCAAGAGTTAAAGGGTCGCGCTCGTCAGGCAGAGATTGGGAAGAGAAATGCGGAGGCAAATATTGACCGTATGCATGATCGACTATCTGAGGTTGCTGTTGGTACCTCAGGTCTTTAAGGGGAAATTCAAGATTTGCATTCGAAGCTAAAAGAGGAAGAACACAAGAACGTTGAATTGATGACGAAGCACGAAGCACTTTTGCAAGAACACTCCTTATGCCTGGCGGAACTGAAGATAAGTCGTAAGGATGCTTGTGCTATTCGGGCTGAAGCGGTGAAGGAATATCGTCTCTTAACCGATTGCCAAAATAAAAAAGGGAAATATGCTTCAGGCTTTCTGAAATATGGATTTTATCTAGCACACGCCCATCTAGAATCTCAGCATCCGGGAGAGACTTTTCCTGAACTTCTACTTACCTCCGAGGTTGAGGAATCTCATCAAGTGGATTGGCGTCAGTATGAGCCGAATGACCCTACGAGTCCTTCTTCATACTTGGATTCTTATTTGGTGGATGACTTGGAAAATCTGACGGGTCCATGGAATCCGTTTTCTTTCAATCATGGGGAGGAAGGCACGGTGGTCGACCCCGAAGCCATTGAAGAGGATCCTGGCGCAGCTGTTTAAGATGTCCCTCATATGGCCGAGGCTGAGGAAGGGGAACTTCCCACAGTGCCTCTTGAGATTCCTGTTGCGTCATTCGGGTCTACCAAGACCCTCATTGTTGTTTGCTTTCCGCTGTTGCTCTTTTTTTTTTTTTTGTAAGGAGAGTTATTGCTTTATCAATGAGTATTTTCTTCTTTGTCCTACTCAATGTGCTCCGCTCTTTGCCTCTTGATTTATTCTTTTATTGCTGACTTTAGTGATATGAGGCCAGGACTTTTCTTTCGTTGTTGGATCATGCACGGAGTGGCGAGCTTGAGTGTATTTTACCTCGTTGTCGGGCCATAAGTGAGGCAATGGGTGTGATTGCATTTTACCTCGTCGCCGGCCCATAGGCGAGGTGATGGGCTCGATTGTGTTTTACCTCATTGCCGTGCCATAGGTGGGGCAACGGGTGTGATCGTATTTTACCTTGTTGCCGGGCCATAAGCGATGCAACAGGCTGGATCGTATTTTGCCTCATTGCCGGGTCATAGGCGGTGCAACGGGTTCGATCGTATTTTACTTCGTTGCCAGGCCATAGGCGGTGCAACGGGCTTGATCGTATTTTACCTCGTTGCCAGGCTATAGGCGTGGCAACGGGCTTGATCATATTTTACCTCGTTACTGGGCCATAAGCTGGGCAACGGGCTCGATCGTATTTTTCCTCATTGCCGGGCCATAGGCGGGGCAACGGGCTTGATCGTATTTTACCTCGTTGCGGGGCCATAGACGGTGCAACGGGTTCGATCATATTTTACCTCGTCGTCGGGCCATGAACGGGGCAACGGGCTTGATCGTGTGTGAGTTCCCTTTCTGTAGATGTAAATAAAATGACTACCATGTGCACACAAGCATTTTTACGTGGTTCGGCTAAATGTGCCTACGTCCACGGTCCCATTTAGGACTTATATTATTGCAGATATTTCTCAGGTACATCGTTCATATACAACTTTAGATAGTTCAAATTCCATGTTTTCCCCATGATGTCTCCCGAAAGAGTTTATAAAATGCAAGTGTTGGGACCAATCAGCTTTAGAATACGATATGACCCTTCCCAATTTGCTCGTAACTTTCCATCATCCCTTAGCGCATTGGTTACAACAGATCTTCGAAGTACTAGATCTCAAGAATTGAAATAACTGGCGACTCTTCTTTGATATGCAGCTATCTTCATGGCAGTGTTATCCCTCTACTCTTCAATCAGATCCAAATTTTCTCGCAATGCTTCAGAATTCTTCGCACCGTCCTCTTCCTCATATGCCATCAGTCTTGGGGACTTAGCTGAAATTTCAATGGGAATTAAGGCCTCTGTCCCATATACAAGATTGAATGGAGTTTCTCTAGTAGCGACCCAACTAGTCGTTCGGTAAGCCCATAAAATGGTGGGTAGCTCGTCGGCCCATGTGCCCCTGGCTCCTTCAAGTTAAGTTTTTAGGCCATGCAATATGGTTCAGTTACTAACCTCAACTTGTCCATTAGCTTGGGGGTACGCCACTGAAGCGAATCTTAGTTGGATCCCTAGGTTGTCACAAAATTTCATAAATGAGTCACAATCAAATTGCTTCCCATGATCCGTAACGATAATTCTTGGTATTCCTAACCAGCACAGAATGTCTTTCCATACCATTGCCTCTACTTTTCGTGCTGTAATGGTGGCCAATGCCTCAGCTTCAATCCATTTGGTGAAATAGTCTGTATCCACTATTAAAAATTTTCTTTGCCCGAGTGCTTGAGGGAAAGGTCCCAGAATATCCAAACCCTACTGAGCGAATGGTATAGGCTGGAACGCAGGTTGTAGCTGAGATATTGGGGCAGATTGGACTGGAGCATGTCGCTGACATTTGTCACATGATTTGACTTTCTTTAAGCGTCTGACCTTAGTGTGGGCTAAAAGAAACCAGCCCTCAAAATTTTAGTTGCTAGGGCTCTTGCTCCCAAGTGTTCTCCACACATTCCACTATGAGTTTCTGTTAGGGTATATTCGACCTCTTGAGGGCCTAAGCATTTGAGAAGAGGTGTACTGTAAGCTTGCTTATATAATATCCCGTCTATGATGGTAAACCTTGAAGCCCGCATCTTAAGTCTTCTTGCTTCTTGTGGATCATCTGGTAATTCATTGCTAGTGAGATAACGATAGAAGGGCGATCTCCAGTCCACTCCTGCCTCAACGCATGATACCTCTTCTTCTTCGATGCTTGGTTGATGTAACATCTCCACAAAAACTGCTCTTCCTGTTGCCTCTCTAGTAGATGCTAGTTTAGACAAAGCATTAGCATGTCCATTGAGCGATATGTTTATTTGTGTTAATTGGAAACTCTGAAATGTCTGGGTCAGGTCTTTTACTTTGCGCAAGTATTGAGTCATTATCGGCTCTCTGGTTTCATATTGTCCCTGAAACTGTTGCATAATCAACTGAGAATCACTATGAGCAACCAATCGTGTTACTTCCAATTTTCTTGCTATCCTCATTCCAGCAATTAACGCTTCATATTCAGCTATGTTGTTGGTACTTGGAAAAGCAAATTGCAGAGAATACTCTAACGTTTCTCCCTTAAGGGATACAAGTACTATCCCAGGGCCACTTCCTTGTGAACCAGATGCTCCATCCAAAACAATAACCATTCTGCCTGCTCATTTTCTCCTACTTTACTGGAGTGTGTACATTCCACAATAAAGTCAGTCAGTGCTTGTCCTTTTATATCTTGTCGAGGCTAATATTGGATATCATATTCACTTAACTCAATAGACCATTTGGTAAGACGATCGGAACATTCTGGATTTTGTAAAATACTTCGCAAGGGTTGATCTATAAGTACGATGATCGAATGAGCCTGGAAGTATGACCTCAACTTTCTAGAGGCGTTTAACAGTGCTAACGCCATTTTTTCTGCCGTGGGGTAATATGTCTCGGGGCCCTGTAATACCTTGTTGACATAATATATTGGTCGATCCACCTGTCATTCTTTCCTGATTAATACTGTACTTATGGCTTCATCACTTATCCCCAAGTATAAGTACAACATCTCTCCAGTTTCTGGTCGTGTTAATAGGGGAACCTCTTTCAAATACTCCTTTAATGCTTCAAATGAATTTTGGCATTGTTCTATCCACTCAAACTTTTTTCCTGCTCTTAATGTTCTCAAGAAGGGGAGCTCTCTTTCAGCTGACTTGGAGAGAAAACGTTCGAGAGCTATCATTCATCCTGTCAATCGCTGAACTTCCTTAGTTGATGTTGGTGGTTCCATATCCAGTATTGCTTGAATTTTCTCAGGGTTTGCCTTGATTCCTCTTTGTGTGATCATGTATCCCAGGAATTTTCTAGACTGCACTCCAAAGGCACACTTCATTGGATTTAACCAGATCTTGTACTGTCTAAAGACTCCGAGCACCCGCATTAGCTTTTCTACATGGGATTCATCCTCTCAACTTTTTACGATCATGTCGTCAACATACGCTTCCATTATATCACCCAGCAATTTTTTAAAGGTTTTATTCACCATGCGCTGATAAATGGCTCCAATGTTCTTGAGTCTAAAAGGCATGACTTGGTAGCAGTATGTCCCATTTTCAGTGATAAATGACGTCTTCTCTTGGTCTGGAGGGTACATCATTATTTGGTGATACCTTGAGAAAGCGTCCAAAAAGCTCAAAAACTGGTATCCAGATGTTTCATCTACGAGACGGTCAATCCGAGGTAGTGGGTATGAGTCTTTGGGGCATGCTTTGTTGAGATTAGTGAAATCTACACATACACGCCATTTTCCATTGGACTTCGGGACCATAACAACATTGGTTAACCACTCTGGATATAATACTTCTCGAATGAAGCCTGCTTTTAGCAATTTATCAACTTCTTCTTCCAATGCTTGCAGTCTATCAGGGGCAATGTTTCGCTTCTTCTGTCAGACTGGCTTGAACTGGGGATCCACATTCAAGTGGTGACATATCACTTCTGGACTGATTCCTGGCATATCTTTTGGTTTCCAAGCAAATACGTCTGAATTTTCTCGCAGGCACCTTGCAATCTCTTCTTTTATATGTTCCGGAAGTTGGGACCCCACATATGCTACTTTCTTAGAATCTGATTCACTCAGATGTACTGCTTCCAATTCTTCAACAAGTTGGGGTTTACCTGCGGCTCCTTCTTCCAAGGATTTATGTATGGCTTTTTCTGCTATAGATAAGGTTTCTTCAGCTCTTTTTCCTTTTGTGGATGACACATAACAGGTTCGTGCCTTTTTCTGATCTCTTCGAACTTGCCCCACTCCGGTGGGGGTGGGGAATTTCATTAATAAGTAACATGAGGACACTAATGCTCTCAGATCATTGGGTAAGGGGCGTCCTAGAATCATGTTATATGCCACCGAGGAGGTTTTAACCACCATAAAATTCGCTTGTCGAGTTACGAGTTGAGGGTCTTCCCCAAGCGTAATGGGTAGCTAAATAGATCCTGCAACTGGGACCGCTTCCCTAGTGAAGCTGTATAGGGGCGAGGACACTTTTCTTAGCCAATCATGAGATAAATGCATCTGCTCAAAATAATTCCAATAAACCAAATTAACAGAACTGCCATTGTCGACCAGAATTCTACTGATGGGGTGTTTGGCTACGACTGCTGAGATAACCATGGGATCATCATGTGGGAGTATTATATCGCCTCAATCAGCTGGGGCGAAGGTGATTGGCTCTTCATCATCTCTCACCTTCATTACTGAATTAACTTAGTATGCTTGATGAGCGTATGCCTTTTGGGAGGCCGAAGTGTCCCCACCCAGGGTTTCACCTCCCGAAATAACGTAAATGGCTTGTTAAGTTGGCTCGTTGTCTAATTGAGGATCTTGCCTTCGATCCCTTCCCCTCTCTTGTTGCCTTAGGTTTTGCCTTTCTTGTTCATCACGCTTGTTTTCCTTCTGCCGGGGTTCCCTATTTTCTTCTCCTTCATCCCTCACATAGCTTTGGAGGTGTCCTTCTCGAATAAGCATTTCAATCTGATTCTTCAATTCTCTGCAATGATCAGTGGCATGTCCCTGAGTTCGATGATATCTACAGTATTCTTCTTGGTTTTTTCCCATAGGTCTGTCAACTCTGCGGGGAAGTTTAAGGAGTCCTTCTCCTTCTACTGCGGCCAATATAGCTAATCATGGTTGTAAAAGTCGAGCATAGTGATTAAACTATGGTTTAGGTGCATCTGTACTTCTAATCCTTTGCTGTTGCCGAATAGACTCTTCTTCTCCTTCACGTTCCTTTCTCTTCCTCTCTTTGTCTTCATTTCCCCCCACATTCCTCATAATTTTAGTGTGGAGGATATACCAGTTCACTCTAACAAATAAGTCAGCTAGGGACGTTGGAGGGTCTAAGGAAAGCGACTCTTGGAGAGAGAGGAGTCGGGTTCCTTAAAGCATGGCAGACACTACTACTTGGGCCGACAGATCAGGGACTTCAAGAGTAGCATTGCGAAATCTGTCCACAAATTGACGTAAAGATTCTTTATTCCCTTGTTGTATGCTGAGCAGGTAGGTGGCGTCCTTTTTTCTTCGACTATTAATCACAAAAGCCTTAATGAATTCTGTTCTAAGCTGCCCAAATGATGAAATAGAGGCTTATGGAAGGCTGTTAAACCATGTTCGAGCACGTCCTGATAGTGTTAAGAAAAAAGCTCGATACATTATGTCATCATCCCATCCATGCAATATCATCAGTGACTCATAATTCTGAATATGATCATATGGATCGTCCTTTCCTGAGTAAAGGGTGATTTGTGGCATTTTGAATTTTCGAGGCAGAGGCCTCTCCAATATATTTGCAGTAAAAGGACATTTTCTACACTGGTGCTTTTCTGTTGCAGGGATTAACTTTTTCCGCTCAAGCACCTCGTCTACTACTCTTTTCATTTCATCACGCATACTAACTGTTGTTTGATTGTCATGTCTTGTTGGTGTACTGGCTATTGTTTCATGATACCTCCGCCTTTGAGGGCTTCTGGTCCTGTTTTCCATTCTTGGGTTTTCATTTCTTTGGGGCACGGAATGAGGGTTCCTTCTTAGTGGTGGTGATCTGGGCCTATCCTCCCGTCGAGGAGTAGATCGGGAATGAGAATCAGGAGTGGCCTCTTGATAGGAATCAGCCCCCACCTCTGGCTGAGGCTTAGGGGGTGGCATAAACTTTTTCAAAGTATCAGGCAACGTTCCTCTAGGAATCATACTTTGGAGTATACCAGCCATGTCTCGAAGTGCCTGCATGCCCTCAACGTGTTGTTGTCTCAATGCTTCATACTCTTCCCACGGGACCATACGTGGTGGCTGTCATGAGGTCCCAGCTTGATCAGTAGGGAGTGATCCTAAGCCGATGTTAAGTGGAGGTGGGACTGGTTGGCTCCCCATCTGCTGGTTTGGAGAAATGGAGCGATTAACTCCTTGGGTTTGAGCATTATGAGGGGGTAGAGGAGCTCCTTGTTGTTGAGTGTTCCGTGGTGGCGGGCATGTTTCAACGCCTTGAGAGAGAGTTCGTCGATGTCCACAGGTGTTTGCCATTCTTAAGTTGACTTTTTGTCTTGCGTTTCCCACAGATGGGGCCAATTGTTGTTTCCAAAATAAAATAATCTATTTTTAATTGTAGACAGACGCAAGAGTCTTGGGAGTCGTGTCTTTACTGATGAGAATCTTGATGAGCAATTGGATCTGGTAGAGGTCCAGATCTGGTAATCCGATAGAGCTGATGGTTTAATAAGGCTGATGATCTGGTGGCCTAAAATGATCTAGTGGCCCAATGTAACGACCCATTAGAGGGTTTAGATTTTATTTAGAAATTACTGAATTTCTTAATTAGTATTGTTTGGAGGATCTTTGCCAATTAATTGTTAATATGGCAATCTAGAGATTTTTGTTGAGAAAATAGCTTTTAAATAGCATTAATTCTTTTTATTTATGAGAAATTAAATGCAAGGACTTGAGGGTCATTTAAGGATTTGATGTTAGTGTTTAATTAGTAAATAGAATTATTGTGATTAAGGGATTGAAGAATCCATCCGTGAGACGATTGGGTTAAAAGACTCCTAGTTATAATAGGAGAATGAGTTATGGCGTTAGGGCTTCTTAGATCAGTGTATATATAGTTTCATAAGCCATATGTTCTTCACGCCGCAAGAACAGAGAGCCAAGAAGCAATCAGTGAGTTCAAGGTTTGCATAGGAGGCTCTAAGGAGATTATTGAGTCAATCAAGAAGATCATAAGGCAAGTATCCTTCCCCTGTAATCCTTTCTTACAGGTCTTGATTGAGTTTGATATCAGATTTCCAGAATTGAATCAGTTCCAGTGCATGTATATATATATATGTGCGTTACAGTGAGTTATATCAGTTCAGTGCATGTTATATATATATATATTTACATGCGTACAGTGAGTTCACAGCAGGCATGCATAATTTATTTTAGCGATTCTCCTCAATATTGTTGTTGAATCATTCTCAAGTTTGTTTGGAATCAGTTGGGATTTGTTTTCTCAAGTTTTCTTTCGGAATGGTTTAGTAATGTTAAGTTTGTAAATCGAGATATCATCTCTGTTCGTGAGTTATGTCTGATAAGATTCCAGTCATTCGAATGAGTCTTGTGTTATTCAAATGAGTTCCATAGCATCCGAATAAGTTTTAGTGTTATCGTAAGCTTTTCCCTTATAATATTCCAGTCATTCAAATGAGTTTATTGGTCATTCGAATGAGTCATGTGATATCATATCATTCATGTGTTTTTGGTTTGTCATTCGAATGAGCTTCCTTGTCATTCGAATGAGTCCTTGAAGATGTGAGTAAGCTGTTGCTTTGTATAGTCTAGCATTCGAATGATCCATAAATTGATTCGAATAAAGTTACTGTTGCATTCGAATGAGTCAGTTTTTGCCAGTTCAAAAGTTGGAAAATTCCAAAATCGATTCGAATGAATTTGGAAGTCATTCGAATGAGTCCTTGATCAGATCCGAATAGCCTTTGTTATACATCATATATCATTCGAATAATGCCTCTGTCATTCGAATGAGCCTTTGTCATTCAAATGAGCCTTCTGCCATTCGAATGACCATGTTGTAATTCATTTTCTTCATTCAGATGAGCTGTTTCCCATTCCAATAGCTCCTTAGACTTTCTCGATCATCCCAAACAGTATCATACTGTTGGAAATGTATGCCCTAAAGACACGTTTTGTTTAATTTATGGTAATGATGTTTCTTTTAGTCAGTTTATGGCACATATATTATTTGCATTTAATTGTTGGAAAAGTGTCCATGCTATTAAGTAAGTGATTCATGTGATGGGTCGTTCTTCACAGTTAGGCATGAATCATGGGTACTTAATAAGCAAGAAAATATTACTCTTGATCTTTTGATAGAACTGGGCATTCTATCATGATAAGATCATTGTGCAATAGATCCTAATGGAGGATGGCTTGTCTTAGCCAATAAATAGTCCGTTTACTCTAATTGTACAAGCGCATTTGGAATGCGTAGAGTGGACCTACGATAGAAGCTAATGACAAAGTACTAATTATCATGGAGCTAGTCTATCACTGCTACTACGTGGACAAGTACTCTAATACTTGAGTATTAGTTGGTGGTCTAGTGAACCTAGAGCTATATTCTTAGATTCACTGTAGGTGAGGTCTATCAAAGATCAATAACCTTTTGAGTTGGGAGTATGGTTTCTAATTAGCTAAGACAGACTAATACAAGATAGTTTCTGTGATTCACCCCCTTGTGATTGTCCAAGAATAATCAAATAATCCAAGGCCCTGGGAACGTGACTTAAGAGTGTGTGCTTCTGGGTAGCTCCCAGTGATAAGCAAGTACATTCAAGTAGTCACGGATTATTGGACTAGTGATCTAAGGATGGTAGAAATCATTTAGAGAGGTGTTAGTACATTATTCCTTTCTAAATGATGGGTGTTACGCAGAGGGGTATTTTCGTCATTACACTAGTAGGTCAAAGACATTGCATATGCAAAATTATTTGTGGGGTCAGTGTTACCATATGGTGATAGTTGGAACACTTAGAATGACAAAATATAGCTACTAGGTAGCAAGGATATTTTGGTCATTTTAGTAGCCGTGAATAATTTGTCTTTTGGTCCCCGGGATAGCTCGATATAACTCATGTATTATTTAATACATTTGGCTTGTTGGGTGAATTACATTGAGAGAGAATTATTTTATTCAGAATGGTCCATAATTAATTGGGCTAGAATAAAATAATAGTTCATTAGTTTTTTAATTAATTAATTGGGCTAACCCAATTAGAAAATTAATTAAATGAACTTGGCCCACTAGGGTTCTCCCTATATATATTCTCTCCTTGGTTGTTTTTCATCTAAGGTTTTTTTACTCTTCTTCACCAAAAGAGAGGCCACGAGTTTGAGTCATACCTTTGGAAGATCAAGAGAACGTTCAAGCTCTGATGCGAAGGAGCCGAAGGATTGCAGGACAGCCGTCATCTCCACCACGAGAAGAAGCTCCCGCCCATCCTTCTCCTGTCGCTTCATTCCGTCCAATAATCAGAAGGAAAAGTAAGTTTCCTAGATTTTAATCAATACGAGGAAAGTTTTTATTTAAAAACGCTTCCGTTGCATGCTATGTATCCTCGTGATGATCCTTCACATACAGCATCCAAATAGCTTCCAATAAATTCTTGATTCAAGTCTTAAATTTAATATAAATATTCAATTATTCAAATATTGAATTTTTATGCCAAGATATGATAAAATCCAATATGCCATACCTATACTCAAAAATTTCAGAATATTTGAATCTCAATATAGTTGATAAAAATCAAATACCATGTTTAGCAGTTAATTATGACACAACCAGCAGTATTTTGTGAGATTATGTGCATACATATTTGTATGAGCATTGAGCATGACTTTATGTGGAGCACTACATATCGTGTGCCAGCATTTATATGAGCATTGCATTATGCGTGCCAGGTGGCTCTTCCGCGGGGATCCCACTGTTAGGAACCGGGCAACCGTGAAGATATGATTCTGCCTTGATTGATCCGTAGAGCCGCAAACACGAACTCCTCCAAGTCGGTCCACACGATCGGCTGTTTCCACGAACGCCTTGAGTAATGCTAGTAACCCTAGGCGCCTCCAATGAGAGATCCGAATTTCTCCTTGTTTTTCCAGCTTCTTAAGTGGCCTATTTATAGAGTAAAAACCCTAATTATGCCTTTGGAAAAACCCTAAACGATTTTGGTCTGGCCCATAATCATATTGGGCCGTATCTCTCTTTTAATTTGTGGAACGGACTCGACCCAAGTGTGTGACCCCTTAGGTCCACCATTGGGCTAGATGTAGGGCCAATTCTATTGGGCTATATGAAGGCCCAACTCCTTAGAATAATTAAACTCTTTTAATTAAACTTATGGGCTTCATAATTAACTCATCTCATGGGCTTCTTAATTAAACTCTTTAATTAATAGTTTTAGAATTAATCAAATTAATTCTAAAACCCTACATATCATGGTTAACGTCTAGCAACATGCCATAAATACCTAGCCAACGATGGAAAAACACGGACCTTTTCAATTGCAATTACCGTACAGTAAAATCCTTTCATCAATCTATGTCCCGATTGAATTTAGGGTATGGTTTTATGACGAAACCCTAGTCATTCAATAACTATGTATCCATTCCAGATTTATGATTTGATAGGTGAAATCAAAACACCTTTTGATTTCCACCTCACCTTGGCCAAGGATTTCCTCAGTCATGAAATCATCGGAATACACAGGACATCTTCTAATCTTATTGATAAGTGATGAATTCTATTTCGACATCCACAAGCCTTCATATGTGATAAAGTTACGGCCAATAATAATTTGTTAATGACTCCATTAGAATCCAAAAAAGAACCAAAGCGTAACCAGTCAAATATAAGACCACCATGATGTCTCAAGTCTAAGGACCAATCTGCACTATTGCAACACAGAAATTCCAATTCGACAATAAACAATTACCATTAGGAATTCTGTAGCGGGTCAGTTCAATGTACTTATTCTTATAATAAGCACCCACATATATGAACTAGTGTCCACACACCAATGTCTATGAAACAAGACATTCTCCTAATTGAGCATGCATCATATATGCTAGTCTATTCGAGTTATTAGTGTCCAATCCTAATAACTCTATGACTAGGAACATTTAAGATCAAGGCTTATAAGGAATATGTTTCATGATCGTCATCTCTATGCACGACCATATTCCATGAGCCTATTTGATCTATGGACTTTGTCAAGAGTGGAAATAATAAAGTCAACCATCAATGACAAATAAAACATAATGCCTTATAATAATAATTGATTGAAGATAAAGAGTCACAATGGAAAAATATGATCAATTGCATGTAAATATAATTAGCTTGTGGGGCATAACTCTAACACCCACTAGTACCAGTTCAATTATATCTCAGTTATGAGTTGCTCGCCTGATGTCGACCAGGGAGCTAGGGGCATATTGTCCAAAGTATATGCTTACAGTTTTTATGTTTGCAGGACTCAGATCAGTCATGTATGTGTTACAGTTATGTGGGCCTATGAGCTATAGTTGCATACCTGCATTTAGTTTACAGCTTATGTGCATTACATCTTATAAATGCTATCCAGTGATTATTATATCTCTCAGTACAAGTTCAGTAAGTATTTTTATCAGTATCGATATTCTTCGATTCAGCTTCAGTTATTCTTTCTAGTTTATTACTTGCTGAGCTTTGTAGCTCACCTTGTACTCTTCACCATTCCAGGTCCTAGTGGGGGATTACCAGATGTGGGGCCTAGCAGCAGTGTCCAGTAGTGTGTGTACGTGGAGCCACTCAACACCAAAGATGTTTGGGAGCTGTTAGTTTATTAGTTAGTGCTTGATTAGTTTAGATTTAGGGATTTTCCTTTAGATGTAATTTATGGTTTTCAGTTATTGACTCAGAGTTTTATTTCAGTTGATTGAGATGTTCATTTTGGTATCAAATTTCAGTTTATCAGTAAGTTTATTTTATTATCTCCAGTAGCACCTCTTCTCGGGCAGTTCTAGGAGAGGGGGTGTTACAGTATTAGTATCAGAGTCTCCAGTACACACATAGGATGTTGGGTAGAGTTAGGACTTGTGTCCGTTAGTTAGATACGTTAGCCCAATTTACAGTATTCTAACCCTAAGTGGTGATGCAAGAAAATGAGTAATCAAAGAGGACGACCCCATACTTGCAGCCAGGCTACTTCTACGCCAGGCGAGGTCCCAGTTCCCACACCAGGCTCACCAGGGGATTCTGGTAGTGACTTACTACAGGGTATGGTCGAGATGCGAGGCATGTTGACAGGTTTGATGAGGTTAGTTGATACCCTAGTGATGAATCAGGTGAGGCAATCGCAAGTACACCAAGAAGCAGAAGGCAGTGGAGGCGAACCGCTAGTCGCCCCAATAACTCCAGTTGTAGCGGCAGACACTGGGAGTCAATTATTGAAGGACTTCATGGCATTCCGACCACCAGCATTTCATGGAGGTACAGATGCATCAATAGCAGAGAATTGGATGCTATCAATAGAGAAGCATCTTCGATCTATTGGTTGTGCAGACGACCGACGAGTTCGACTTAGCACGTTCATATTCAGAGGCGATGCCGAGAGATGGTGGGAGATTGCCCGCCAGAGGTTTGGTGATCGAGAGCCCACATGGGTTGAGTTTCAACAAATGTTCAACGATGCTTATTGCCCAACATGGGTCAAGGAGAAAAAAGTCTATGAGTTCGTTGAGTTGGTACAAGGTACTAACACGGTGGCTCTGTACGAGGCGGAGTTTACAGCATTGTCACGATATGCTCCGGAGTTGGTGTCTAGTGAAGCAAAGAAGGCCACCAAATTCCAGAGAGGATTGCGTGCAGATATCCGACATGCGTTTGGAGGAGCTCTAAGCGTGGATTATGCCACGGTGGTCCAGCGAGCATATGCTATCGAGCGAGATCGTAATGAATGGAGAGCAACACAAGCAGCCAAGAAGGGCACAGGTACATCTCAGGGTTTGTCCAATAATAATAAGAAGAGGAAGTGGACAGCCAGACAAGGAAATAAGGCAGAGAATAATCCACAGTGTGGTCAGTGTGGAAGGAAGCACGGAGTGAAAGGAAAGCAAGATCGCTACGGGGTAAACAACGTAGTTCAAAATTTTGAACTTACCCCGATCTCGGTGATTGGATCAACGTCAAAATCAAATCATTCACAAACAAATAAATAAATCTAACCTTTAGATTATCGAGTTTAGATTTTATTTAGAAATTACTAAATTTCTTAATTAGTATTGTTTGGAGGATCTTTGCCAATTAATTGTTAATATGGCAATCTAGAGATTTTAGTTGAGAAAATAGCTTTTAAATAGCATTAATTCTTTTTATTTATGAGAAATTAAATGCAAGGACTTGAGGGTCATTTAAGGATTTGATGTTAGTGTTTTATTAGTAAATAGAATTATTGTGATTAAGGGATTGAAGAATCCAGCCATGAGACGATTGGGTTAGAAGACTCCTAGTTATAATAGGAGAATGAGTTATGGTGTTAGGGCTTCTTAGATCAGTGTATATATAGTTTCATAAGCCATATGTTCTTCACACCGCAAGAACAGAGAGCCAAGAAGCAATCAATGAGTTCAAGGTTTGCATAGGAGGCTCTCGGGAGATTATTGAGTCAATCAAGAAGATCATAAGGCAAGTATCCTTCCCCTGTAATCCTTTCTTACAGGTCTTCATTGAGTTGGATATCAGATCTCCAGAATTGAATCAGTTCCAGTGCATGTATATATATATGTGCGTTACAGTGAGTTATATCAGTTCAGTGCATGTTATATATATATATATATTTACATGCGTACAGTGAGTTCACAGCAGGCATGCATAATTTCTTTCAACGATTCTCCTCAATATTGTTGTTGAATCATTCTCAAGTTTGTTTGGAATCAGTTGGGATTTGTTTTCTCAAGTTTTCTTTCGGAATGGTGTAGTAATGTTAAGTTTGTAAATCGAGATATCATCTCTGTTCGTGAGTTATGTTTGATAAGATTCCAGTCATTCGAATGAGTCTTGTGTCATTCGAATGAGTTCCAAAGCATCTGAATAAGTTTTAGTGTTATCGTAAGCTTTTCTCTTATAATATTCCAGTCATTCGAATGAGTTTATTGGTCATTCGAATGAGTCATGTGATATCATATCATTCGTATGTGTTTTTGGTTTGTCATCCGAATGAGCTTCCTTGTCATTCGAATGAGTCCTTGAAGATGAGAGTAAGCTATTGCTTTGTATAGTCTAGCATTCGAATGAGCCTTCTTGTCATTCGAATGATCCATAAATTGATTCGAATAAAGTTACTGTTGCATTCGAATGAGTCAGTTTTTGCCAGTTCAAAAGTTGGAAAATTCCAAAATTGATTCGAATGAATTTGGAAGTCATTCGAATGAGTCCTTGATCGGATCCGAATAGCCTTTGTTATACATCGTATATCATTCAAATAATGCCTCTGTCATTCGAATGAGCCTTTGTCATTCGAATGAGCCTTCTGCCATTCGAATGACTATGCTATAATTCATTTTCTTCATTCGGATGAGCTGTTTCCCATTCCAATAGCTCCTTAGACTTTCTCGATCATCCCAAACAGTATCATACAACATCCAAATAGCTTCCAATAAATTCTTGATTCAAGTCTTAAATTTAATATAAATATTCAATTATTCAAATATTGAATTTTTATGCCAAGATATGATAAAATCCAATATGCCATGCCTATACTCAGAAATTTCAGAATATTTGAATCTCAATATAGTTGATAAAAATCATATACCATGTTTAGTAATTAATTATGACATAACCAACATTATTTTGTGAGATTATGTGCATACATATTTGTATGAGCATTGAGCATGACTTTATGTGGAGCACTACATATCGTGTGCCAGCATTTATATGAGCATTGCATTATGCGCGCCAGGCGACTCGTCTACGGGGATCCCACTAGTACCAGTTCAATTATATCTCAGTTATGAGTTGCTCGCCTGATGTCGACCAGGGAGCTAGGGGCATATTGCCCAAAGTATGTGCTTACAGTTTTTATGTTTGTAGGACTCAGATCAGTCAGGTATGTGTTACAGTTATGTG
The DNA here is from genome assembly GCF_014633365.1 of Diospyros lotus. Lineage (NCBI taxonomy): Eukaryota > Viridiplantae > Streptophyta > Magnoliopsida > Ericales > Ebenaceae > Diospyros > Diospyros lotus. The sequence continues at coordinate 28,157,817 of NC_068341.1, forward strand.
GGCCTATGAGCCAAAGTTGCATACCTGCATTTAGTTTACAGCTTATGTGCATTACATCTTATAAATGCTATCCAGTGATTATTATATCTCTCAGTACAAGTTCAGTAAGTATTTTTATCAGTATCGATATTCTTCGATTCAGCTTCAGTTATTCTTTCCAGTTTATTACTTGCTGAGCTTTGTAGCTCACCTTGTACTCTTCACCATTCTAGGTCCTAGTGGGGGAGTACCAGATGTGGGGCCTAGCAGCAGTGTCCAATAGTGTGTGTACGTGGAGCCACTCAAGACCAAAGATGTCTGGGAGTTGTTAGTTTATTAGTTAGTGCTTGATCAGTTTAGATTTATTTTATATTGCAGTTTAGGGATTTTCCCTTAGATGTAATTTATGGTTTTCAGTTATTGACTCAGAGTTTTATTTCAGTTGATTGAGATGTTCATTTTGGTATCAGATTTCAGTTTATCAGTCAGTTTATTTTATTATCTCCAATAGCACCTCTTCACGGGCAATTCTAGGAGAGGGGGTGTTACACCCAAAATGATCTGGTGGCCCAAAATGATCGAGTGACCTGAGGGTGACGAGTAGCCAAGCTGACCGAGTAACCTGAGGGTGACGAGTGGCCAAGGTGACCGAGTGACCTGAGGGTGACGAGTGGCCTCGCTGACCGAGTGACCTGAGGGCAACGAGTGGCCTACAAAATGAGAGCACTGTTAGGACGCAGGTAGGGATCCTCGCATAAACCCTCCAATGCTTAAGTTAGATCTTGAGAGAAAATGAGAAAATTGTACTTCAATTACTCAAAATTGTGTACCTCGTAAGGAAGAGGGGTCTTTGTATTTATAGTGGTGGGCGAGGGAGGCCTAGCAATATTCTCGACGAAAATCTCGTGGCCGATTCCAGAGATTTCTTGACCCATTCCGAGGATTCCGGAGGTCATTCAACTGACGAGAGAGGGGGCCACTCGATTGGATCGGGAGATTTGATCAAAAATTAGCAACCCCAGAGGGTCACTCGGTATGACCGAGTGACCCCTCACTCGGTTGCTCCCCCGAGTGGGATCCCTCGGCCTAATCGAGTGGACCCCACTCGGCTAGGTTGAGCTAGGGATGAGGGGTCACTCAGCACAACCGAGTGGTCCCCCACTCGGTTGCACTGAGCGAGGGCTCAGCCACTCGGGCAACCGAGTGGCACCCCACTCAGTTATGCCAAGTGGGGGTGTCCACTCGGCCCAACTAAGTGGGCACCCACTCAGCTATGCCGAGTGGGTCTTCCTTGACCCCTTGGCTTCGCTTCATCTCATTGAATTGGTGGCTGCGCTTAACCTTGTGCATTTATTTCAAACAAACACATACAAAATAAACAAAGAAGAAACAAGCATGCAGGCACAAGGCGTTTATACTCGCCAGTGTACGAGTGTGCGCTGTAGCACAATTTAATTTTCTGGGAAAGTCCAGGTCGATTCACTGGGAGATCAAAACAGAAATGAAATGCGGCGAAAGATTTTTATGCGCTGAATGAGTTTATCAGACCAATTCAGCTAAATTATTTGTTTTTCAAGATTAAAAATAAGATGATGTTTGTGTATGGAAGCAATCTTGGGACAAAGCAATTTATGTGCCGGCCCACTGATTTACCAAAGAGATATCAAAATATTAACATCGACTGATTTAAATTGAGGTTATGCAGTTAACTGTATCCCAAGATGATAATAGTTCTAAGTTAAGCACTCTCCATACATGGCATGAGAGAGTCTGGATTAAGTAACTATCATAAATTGAAATACAGATTAACACACATTTGAGATCCGATAAGTAACCACAACTCAAGGTCATGGTAGTTCTAGGTTAAGCACTCTCCATACATGGCATGAGAGAGTCTAAATTAAGAAACCACCATAAATTGGATTGCAGATTAATCATTCCAGCTTGAGTATGAAACCATTTCTAGTTTAAGTAACCTCCATACATGGCATGGAGACTCTAAGTTAGGCTTATGTTTCAACTCAACCCAAAGATTCAATACACACACATTTCTCAATTCAAATAAGCATTCTGTTAATTCAATCGGAGTTCAGCTCTCTTGGGCAAACAGTGGCACTGGACACATTCCTTGCCTTGGCCCAAGCTTAAACTTAGCCACACATCTCCAACTAAAAATTAAAGAGACAGGAAGTAAAATGCTAGAATGTAATACAGAAACGTAAATAAACAGTTAAAGAACATTACAGAATGTAAACAAGCATGAAAAGAAATTGCAGAATGTAAGTAACTGAAAATGAAGAACACTGTATTGATGAAACAAAGTAAATGAACAACACTATTGGAATGAAAGAAAAACAGAACGTAAACAATGCTCTCTTCCCCTTATTCTTGCAGAAATGGCGGATGGGGTCTCCCTTTGTGCTGAAGTCGACGATGAATATATATATGTACATATTCTGCAAATGGCCCTGGTCAAAGAAGAAATTACATCGCGGGCCACCATGGTCATTTGCGCATGCTCTGACAGAAGATCACATGGTGAAGCTGTTGTGCGCCTGCTGATTTCACGAGCTGGGCTTCAGTTTCGCTTTCAATGTGCACATGCGTGGGTCCCAGTTTGGACTTCTTAATTTAATCTCCAAGTTAAATTGCAATTAGCCTTACTTCACGTCCACTGGTTCACGCTACATACAAAGAATATATGTTATTGATATATTATATATTATATATATGTATGTCACGCATGAATATAGAATATATATATATGTATTATATTTATATATTATATATTATATATCATATATTATATATTATATTATATTATATTTATTTTATTTTTACTATTTTTTTATATTATAGATATTATATATATTTTTATATTAATTTTTTAAACCTACATATAACCACAAATTGAATATAAATATTCAATTAAAACCAATGTTAAGATTAAACTAGGGGTATAAATATAACAAATTTTTGGCATTTTTGAGCATTAATCACACCCCCCAACTTAAACATTGCTAGTCCCATAGCAATCAGATTTTATACTGGCCAATTTTTATTCACAATATCAACATTAATGTTTAAATTTCAAATCTGAAACCAAAATGTATAAAACAAGAATAAGCTACTCTTAACACGCAATTGACCATTCTTTGTCAGATTTTCGTCATAGGACACTCAATCATAGAAAAAGCAAATCAAATAAATTAGCACACCTGCATTACAACCTCTAAGCTTTGACTTCAAACTCTCTCAGGTGTACACTCCAAGAAAAATGATCTCTCATGGCTACTTTCTGGGATACACCGTAATAAGAGTAAATGCAAAACAAATTCAAATCGGTGTCATCCTAAAGTGAAAAATGGACTTCAATGAAAGAAAAGGGATTTTGACATAACTTCATGATCGGAATAATGCACAAATGCACAACTTCAGATATTAAACAAAATTTCAATTCTAAAATTCAAATCTCAAGCTTCCATGTGTCATAGGATGTAGAGGGATTGCATAAGAATTGTAACGGGGCTTAGGGGTGGATGGGTAAACAAAGAAAAGGGTAAAGAATTCAAAGAAATGTGCCCCGGGAAATATTCCTATCTAAGCAGATACTCATTTTTTTTCTTTTTCTTCTTTTTTTTTTTTCTTTTTTTTTCTTTCTATTTTTTTTTTTTTTGAATTTGATGTTAACAAAAAAAATGAATCAACACAATGAAAGCATACATCTTCTCATCAGCTTTTTATTGAATAGCTACGAGTTCTTTTTTTTTTCATCATTTTTTTTTTCTTTTCAATTTTCAGTACTAAGATAGACTATTTCTCGTACACATTAGGTGGGGCAAATATTTACATGGTTTAGGATAAAATGAGGGTAATAAGAAAAGAAATAATTTAATGGGCTCAATGAGGCTAATAAGAGAAAATAATAGAAAAAGGAAATTGGTTAACAGGCTCAACATTTCAACAAAGGAATCCCACTGACACCTCCTACGACACACTTTCACTCAATCATCAAATTTAGAATTTGAAACTAGTTTAATTCTTTCATTGACATTTTTGGCATTCAAAGCAAAGTAGTGTAATGAAGCTACTGAAAAACATGAGAGGCAAGAAAAACTACAACTAGAGTAAGCATTTATTCACTCAGAAAGAACATTTAATAGGCTCAATTTCTCACACTAGGTAACAGTCTCCACTTAAGTTGAGGAGTCATGCAGTGCATTAACCAATTAATTACTATTTCAATAGATTTTCATACCCGACAGACAAATTTCCAATCAAAGAACAATCTATGCATATAGATCACTCATTCTAAATCCTATACATTCATGTGTTCAAATAAAAAAATCATCACACTCATGCCTCAAATTACAAACTCAAATTAGCTAACAGCATAAAAATCTAATGCGATAGAATAAGCATCAATGAAAGTATATTAATCCTCAAACAGAAAAAATATATACGTATGCAGGATAATTGTAGGAGTAAAAAGGAGCAAAAGAATCCCATTTTTTTTTCTTTCTTTTTATTATTTATTATTTTTTTTTAAAGATTTTTAATTAATTTTTTATTTTTTATTAATACATTCGGATGCTACATGAAGCTCATCCGAATCAATTCTTCATTTTTTTTTCTTTTTTTTATATATATATATATTTTTTTAATTTTTTAAAGGATTCATTCGAATGTTACATAAATAACGTTTGAATGAATTTATTAATTTTTTTTAATTATTTTTTTATAAATATTTTTTTTTATTTTTTAATTTTTTAAGTGATTCATTCGAATGTAGCAGTGTTTTCATTCGAATGAATTTCATGCATATTCGAATGAAAATGGAGACATTCGAATGATTTTTCTTTTTTCTGTACATTTCCTTCTTGGTTTCCTTGAGTCATTCGAATGTAGCAGCAACTCATTCGAATGTCAGCCAAAATTTTTTTTTTTTTTACATAACACAAACGAAAAAAACACATAAACAAATAAAATTAAACACTCAAATTGAGACACTAAAACACAACGGAAATTTTTTTTTTTTTTTATTATTATTATATAACACAAACAAAAACTCAAATAAAAACAAAAACACATAAATAAAAACTTGCATTCGAATGTTTTTATAACACAAACAGAAAGTCACACAAACAAAATTAAAGAAAAACTATTTTTTTTAATTATTATTATTATTATACATTTTTTTTTTTAAAATAACACGACCACACAATTAAACAAAATCAAAATAGAGTCAAGCATGTTCATGGGTAAACATGAAATAGGGTCGCATTTTTTTTTTTTTTTAAATATTGGAACTGTTGAAGCCCAATTAACAGAGACTCATAATATTAAGCAAAATAAACAAATCAAACAAACAGTAAATAGCAAATATATATATATTATTTTTTTTTATATATATATTTTTTATTTTTTTATTTTTTTAATTCTGATAACAAAAACAAATCGAACAAATCAAACAAACAAAGTCACATTCGGATGCTTGAGATGGATTCGAATGAAAGTCAGGTTATTCGAATGACCTTGAGGGTATTCGAATGCCGGTTGTAGCTTTTAAAAGAAATGACAAATTCATTCGAATGAATTCAAATGAATTTTACCTTCATTCGAATGAATTTTAAACAGTAATCTCATTTGTGAAGGAATTTGGCCGGTCATTCGAATGCAACAGTACTTTCATTCGAATGAATTTCATGAACATTCGAATTTCTTTGAGAGTATTCGAATGGTTTTGGCAATATGCGCACTAAGGACTATGGGTCATTCGAATGTTGCAAAGGTCTTTAGAATATATTATTCAAACATCAAAATCCCTTCTTTCTTTTTTTTTTTTTTTTCAAAAACAAATCAAACAAACAACCACAATTAAGCATGAATCAATTGTACCTCACCCCCCAACTTGAATTATGTATTGTCCTTAAACACAATAACACTTAATAAAAAAAAATTAGAAATACCTGGATGGTGAAATACCTTTAGACACAGTAAGAAGTTGAGATTTAGGAGTACCTGGTGTCTTCAATGCAGAAAAAAAAATCCATATGCTCATTGTGGATTTCAAAATCTGAACTAAAAAGGAAACATAAACTGGTGAACGTTAAAGAGAAATGCCAAACTTATAGAAGAACTAAAAAAACACATTCAAAATTAAAAACAACTACATGAAGGCAGAATTAATAGCCTTTTATTCTTATTATTTTTTTTCTATTGCTTTTTCCTCTTCTTCCAGTTAAGGATCAAATAAGTGGTTGCACTTCGAATCACAGCAATCATTACATGCTTTAAACCACTTATAACATTATTTTCAAAATGATGCAATTGGATTTTTCTTATAAAAGCACGACCATCTTTTGAAAATGTTTCATTCAGAGGTGTTGGATCTATTACATCAGAATATGGCATATTAATTTGCACAAACACCTCACACATGTCTGGTTTAATTTGATCCCCTACATAGACCAACCTAAAGGACAAAAAGTTAGGCTCAAATGTGGATAGACCTATGTCATCTTGAAATTTCAAGTTCTGGATCTTATCCTCATCCTCCTCCCAGACTTCTTCTTCTAAAATGGTATCACTGGATGAAAGTTCCTCCCAAACACATTGACCTATAGAATCTTGATTAGGTTGGGTTGGAAACTCACCCGGATCACTCATGCTCAAGGACTGTGTTAACAAGGTCAATTGTTCTAAAATGTCACTTGTGGCCCTAATGGTTTGTTCTTGAAGTTTGGCCATTTGCTCAAAAAAATTTTGACCTTCCATGAACTCCTGAAGGGTATCCTCTAAAGATTTCTCATATGGAGACTGATAAACATCGGATGCAAACCCTTGCTCTAATTCAAATTGGTGAGGTGATGGAGGAAAAAGTTCATGAGATTGGAACACAGAGTCATTGTTCCATGGATGATTCAAATGGTTAAAAGAAAACCTCTCCTCACTGTGGTGTGATTGAAAATCAGATGGCTGCCTATTCAAAAATTTCTTGAGAACAGGTATGGTAGGACAATCATCTGTTTGATGATTTGAAGACTCGCACACTGAGCATCTAACCTCACTTAAATTTTGAAAATTTTGAAACTCTAACCACTCCACCTTCCGAGTTAAATAATCCAATGTTGCACTAGGGTCGTCATTAAAATCATGGGGAATAACAGGAAGTGTGGTGTAGGATGGAGTTGGTTGCCTAGGAAGGTTTGGGTAATCCTCAAAGGGTCTAGAAACAGTTTGCTCAATGGGATCATGATAACCAAAAGAATTTCCAAACACAGACATGTAATCAACATACTGAGACATAATGGAATCTGAACATGAAAATGCAGATAAGAATTCTAACAATGAATCTTACCTAACCTATGTCTCATGTATTAATAACATAATAACAGAATTAACAGAAACTAAGTTACTGTATTTTTTTTTCGCAGCACTAATTCCATCACCGATCTCCCCGGCAACGGCGCCAAAATTGGCTGCGCTTAACCTTGTGCATTTATTTCAAACAAACACATACAAAATAAACAAAGAAGAAACAAGCATGCAGGCACAAGGCGTTTATACTCGCCAGTGTACGAGTGTGCGCTGTAGCACAATTTAATTTTCTGGGAAAGTCCAGGTCGATTCACTGGGAGATCAAAACAGAAATGAAATGCGGCGAAAGATTTTTATGCGCTGAATGAGTTTGTCAGACCAATTCAGCTAAATGATTTGTTTTTCAAGATTAAAAATAAGATGATGTTTGTGTATGGAAGCAATCTTGGGACAAAGCAATTTATGTGCCGGCCCACTGATTTACCAAAGAGATATCGAAATATTAACATCGACTGATTTAAATTGAGGTTATGCAGTTAACTGTATCCCAAGATGATAATAGTTCTAAGTTAAGCACTCTCCATACATGGCATGAGAGAGTCTGGATTAAGTAACTATCATAAATTGAAATACAGATTAACACACATTTGAGATCCGATAAGTAACCACAACTCCAGGTCATGGTAGTTCTAGGTTAAGCACTCTCCATACATGGCATGAGAGAGTCTAAATTAAGAAACCACCATAAATTGGATTGCAGATTAATCATTCCAGCTTGAGTATGAAACCATTTCCAGTTTAAGTAACCTCCATACATGGCATGGAGACTCTAAGTTAGGCTTATGTTTCAACTCAACCCAAAGATTCAATACACACACATTTCTCAATTCAAATAAGCATTCTGTTAATTCAATCGGAGTTCAGCTCTCTTGGGCAAACAGTGGCACTGGACACATTCCTTGCCTTGGCCCAAGCTTAAACTTAGCCACACATCTCCAACTAAAAATTAAAGAGACAGGAAGTAAAATGCTAGAATATAATACAGAAACGTAAATAAACAGTTAAAGAACATTACAGAATGTAAACAAGCATGAAAAGAAATTGCAGAATATAAGTAACTGAAAATGAAGAACACTGTATTGATGAAACAAAGTAAATGAACAACACTATTGGAATGAAAGAAAAACAGAACGTAAATAATGCTCTCTTCCCCTTATTCTTGCAGAAATGGCGGATGGGGTCTCCCTTTGTGCTGAAGTCGACGATGAATATATATATGTACATATTCTGCAAATGGCCCTGGTCAAAGAAGAAATTACATCGCGGGCCACCATGGTCATTTGCGCATGCTCTGACAGAAGATCACATGGTGAAGCTGCTGTGCGCCTGCTGATTTCACGAGCTGGGCTTCAGTTTCGCTTTCAATGTGCACATGCGTGGGTCCCAGTTTGGACTTCTTAATTTAATCTCCAAGTTAAATTGCAATTAGCCTTACTTCACGTCCACTGGTTCACGCTACATACAAAGAATATATGTTATTTATATATTATATATTATATATCATATATTATATATTATATTATATTATATTTATTTTATTTTTACTATTTTTTATATTATAGATATTATATATATTTTTATATTAATTTTTTAAACCTGCATATAACCACAAATTGAATATAAATATTCAATTAAAACCAATGTTAAGATTAAACTAGGGGTATAAATATAACAAATTTTTGGCATTTTTGAGCATTAATCAATTGGGGCCCACACTTGATCAGATATCCGCTTCGCCTTCCCGGGTACATCACCTATTATGCCATAGAATTCTCGAGAATCTGTTAGTGTAGGTGCTCTAGACCCAATCAGATTGGCCATGTTGTACACTGACAATTGTAATCATATTTATTATTGAATAAGGAGTTATTCGATTTCACAAGAAATCATTCTATTAGTTTCTTGTTATTATTGTAATAACCGAATGAAACTAATTAGAAGTCCATATGATGTATATTGTGATTAATCTATAAAGATGTGAGATGATGCATCACAGTTTCCAGACATCATTAAACGTCCCAAGTCGTAACAATGTCAAGAATGGGCATTGACAATTGCGGTAAGACTTGTATGTGCTATGTTTTTGCAATGTGATAGCAATGGGGGTCTCACACCCATAGGCATGGGGATGCCTAGACAAGTACATAAGTGACCAATGTTAATTGTATTCTCATACGAGATGGGTGTAACTAATCCTTGGACCTGAGGTTATCACAGTCGTCTCATAAGAAGACCGGTATACTTTGACATCGTTTCGATGGGCCTAGATAAAGGCTGCACGTGGGCGATCGTTGGGCATATCGTGAGGCTTATGGAGATGGGTGCATAGCCAAGATGGGACTCGTCTATCCCTTGATAGAGGATGATGTATCTAAGGCGCCTTCGGTGGATATTCACTTTAAATCAATGGCCATGGTGAAAGAGATCAATAAGGAGTTATTGATTCACTTTCTATTAAGTGAAGATATCCAGATGACAGAAGAAAAACTTATGTGATCATAATCAAGCAACGCATTGCCAACTTGAGATCACATAGGATACATTGACGAGAGGATCAAATTACACGGAAACCATGCTCATGAAAGGTTATTTGCGGATTATGAATCCTCTTGAATAATTGGGTAGGCATGACGCCTTCCTAGAGGCCAATCTTGTCTTATGTGTTCGTACCGACACATTGCCAACATATTTGAAAGCCTAATAAGTCATATGCAATAGGCACGGTCCCTGGTTTAAACTAGGAGAGTGGATGTATAGTTAAGTGAGACACTTCGGCAAGAAGTTGTGCCGTCGTAGGTTCTCATGAAAAAAGAACAAATAGACGTAATGACGTCGATATGACGAGGAGTCATCATAATAGAAAGAGTTTCCTAAAATGGCAATTGATTAAATTAGGAAGGATTTTCTAATTTAATAATTTTCTATTTGTTGGAGTGGCAAATAGGAAATAAAATATATTTGGGTTTAAGTTAATATTTGGACTAAATTTGATTTGGGCCAAATATTAAATTAAATATTATATTTGGACTAAATTGGATTTGGGCCAAATGTTAAAATAAATATTATATTTGGACTAAATTAGATTTGGGCCAAATATTAAATATTATATTTGGGCTTGAATTAGATTTGGGCCAAAATATTATATTTAAACCTATAAAAAGATTGGGCCATTTAATTATAATCCTAGTTGTATTAGAATAAATCCATTTAATTTAAGTTCCTAATTGGACTAAATTAAATGGGTCAGCCCATATCCATTAGGGTTTAAGAAACCTTAGAGCTCCTAATTATAAATACCCATTTATGGGTTGCCCAAACCACAGGGGTTTTTGGTGTCGTTTTTTAAGAGTTGAAAAATGTATTGCTGCTTACTCTTCCCCATTTCTTTTCGCATCAATATGAAACGAGGGCGTTCTTTTTCCGTCCATACACAAGCCACGCAAAGGAGAAGGAGCTAGCACTCCTATTCCGCTTTACTTTCCAATGGACGCATGCCGCGTATCACGAGTTAGAGACTGGACGCTTGGACGGCTCGAATTCGCAAACGACTCGATAATCTAAATGTTAGATTTATTTATTTGTATGTGAATGGTTTGATTTCGATGTTGATCCAATCGCCGGGGTCGGGGTAAGTTAAAAAATTTTTGAACTACGTTGTTTGCCCCGTAACGATCTTGCTTTACTTTCAGCATCCACCTAGGATGGAAAATCCAAAAGTGGTCTCGAGCAGGGATACGTTTCCCAAGAAGAATCTGCGAGCAACTGGCTAAAGAAGCATGAGCAATGGCAAAAAGGTGAATAGGCAAGGTTTGAGGGGCAAAATGATCCAAGATAAATAAGGGTATAAAAGCCAACTCAAATGAAGAAGGCATGGGGTCTCTTTCTCTCTCTCTCTCTCTCTTACTCTCTCTCTCTCTCTTGGAAAAGAGATAGCAGTGCAGGTCCTCTCAGAGAGTACCTGCCTCTTTCGGAGAGGCCAGCAGTAGGGAGAATGCTCCCTACCATTCTCTCTCGGCAAGGGGCTGCTCGCCTCTCGGCGGTCACGGCGCATCCTCTCAACAAGGGCTGAGGGTTGGCCGTTGGTCTTTCTGGGAGGCGTTTCTCTTCTCTCGATGGTGTTTATCTCTCGAAAAGCCCAATAATTGACCATGGCTCTCGGCTGCCTGGTCCCTCCGCAAGCACCTTCTCGACCTCATTTTCTCTCAGCATCTCCCTCTCGGCCATGTCTCTTGAAGAGACCACGGCAAGAGGTCTCACTGAGGCCTCTCTAAGAGACCTTTACCCTTTAGTCTCTTGGAAAGATTCTTCCAGGGACCTATCGGCGAGGTGCTCTCTGAGGCCTTTCGAGAAGACCGATCTCAAGCTCTCCCTCTCGCTGTTTCTCTCTCTCTCTCTGTAGCATATAATATATATATAGTATGCATAAACGTGGTGGCTGGAGACATGCTTATTGTTTAATACCTTGCAATACCCTCACATGTTTATGTAGTGTGATGGGTCTTCCAAGTGCATAGTGGGCCCCATCTCCATGACTTTGTCCCCTCATAGCCTTCCATTATAAGTTTGTTGTTGTACTTTTTGTACAATAGTTTTAATGATGAAAAACATATATTGGTTTAATCCCTAAGTCATGAGTCAAGTATGTGGTTTTCAATATATATCAATTTCAATATCATGTATCACTTTGTGAAAATGAAAACCCTGTTTTGACTAAGTCTGGAAGGTTAGCACCTTATAAGTAGACATACAAGAAAGAGTTTTCTTTTTAGAAAATTATCTCCCGGTAATTTGATATCTATCATTCATTAGTGCTAAAACGATTTTTAATGAATTTTTCATTAAATATAAAGTATATGTTTTGGAGGTGATATTACTGTTAAAACTTGAGTTTATACTAAAACCCAAAATCTACTTTCTTATTTATTTGGATTTTGATTTTCTAAGTATTTTTATTGAATCCAAATAGGGGGTACTTCATTATTTACATTTATGTATTAAAGTAAATGGAGGTAAAATATAAATAAAAGAAAATGTGGACATTTACTTCAACTAAAGAAATGTAAATAACTTGTGATGTATTCATGCTGTGGATTGTGCTTTCAAGTATATTCTTCTGAATATCTGTCATGTTTCCATGCATGTTTCGAAACCCCTTTGAAATGGTTTTCAATGTTTTCAGTGTATGCTATTTCGAAACATCTATGCAATGTATGTGTTTTCAATTTAGGTTTTGAACCATGTTTCGAAACCTATATGTCTATGTTTCGAAACCTATATGCATCATGTTTCGAAACCTCATTTCCAGAGAGGTATGTTTCGAAGCCTATCATGTCATGTTTCGAAACCTCTGACATTCTGTCAGCAGATCATTTGAAAATCGAGATGCATTTGTTTTACAATTTTGTATTTATCAAAATGCTTCTCTATCATTTATTAAATATTCAAAGTGGGTATAAGACTTTGTCTCCCACTTGTCTGCTGTCTCTAAGTGCTTTGTCTAGCTGGAAGCTTGTATGTTTCGAAACCTGTTGTCTATGTTTCGAAACCTTGGTCTATTTATGTGATGTTTCGAAACACACTTTGTATGTTTCGAAACCTACTTTCCTGTCTTGTCTCTAATGGCTATAAACGGCCAGATTTCTATATCTTGGTATAAATAGCAGGTATTTGAAGACAAGAACAGATTGATAGAGATTGATTGAGAGACAACAAGCAAGAACAAGTGAGCACACACTAGAGACACACACACAAGCACAAATGATCTAAATTCGTTTGACAAGCTTTCAAAGAAGATCTATTCATCCATAGATGTGCATTGTGGTGTGAAAGTAAGAAGGAAAAGCAAGCTGAAACAATAAGTTATATCCTCTCTAGCTCTTCTCATCTCAAGCCGGTACAAAGGTTTGTACATCCTCCAGTAAGGCATTTGTTGCTCTTTGGGCTGTAAAGATAAACTTCATTTATCTTGAATATTGTAAGGTTTGAGTTTAGCCTAAAACTTATTGTGGTTTGAGTTTAGCCTCAAAACTCACTTGGCGTAAGGTTTGAGTTTAGCCCATAAAAACTCACTTGGTGCTAGGTTTGAGTTGAGCCTGTAAAAACTCACATTGTAAGATTTTGGGGTGAACCGTGGTAAAACCCTTATTGTGGTGATCACTAGTAAAAGTGATTGGGATTACAAATCCTTCAAGTGGGTAAGCTTGAAGGTAGTGGAGTAGGCGGGTGCCGAACCACTATATATCTTGTGTGCAAAGTGTTCTTTAGCTTTCATGTATCATTATTGCCTATTGCACATGCTTGCATAAGTTTTGTTATCAAAGTCTAAAATAGTTTTCTTGAGAACAAGTTTATACATATACATAGAAAACCTATCTTTGATATACAAACATCTTTGGTATACTCTTTACTTATGTAAATCATCATTGCCAAAGATCATTAGTTTGAAATACAAGATAAAAGATCTCAAATCAAGCAAAACAGAGAAGTGTATTTCGAAACATACATAGTAGGTTTCGAAACCTACTTAGCAGAAAGTCTTATTTCGAAACATATCCCATATATTTTGAAACATAGTGTTTTGCCATCCATCAAAGTTTTAAATTATCGAAAATCTATACAAATCCCAATTCACCCCCCTCTTGGGATATATTTGCCATCATTAGGAACCAACAAAGTTCCCAATGTTAAGCTTATGGTCTGCATATACATACGTTGCGTATGGAAGGAAGCGCGCAAGGCATGCTGTTTGAATACATACATACTGCATGATACCTTGCAGCGTACCAATGCAATACATTATTCATATTTCTTAAATAATACGCATGATTAAGCAGGTAATGTCTTGAGGCATTTCTCGCTAAGCCCGGAGCTGTGCCCGGGTAGGCCCCCCTAGGCAGTCCGGTCCTCTGGGGGGGGATTCCTCTTAAGCCCATCCAAATGCTACTAACATGCAGGTCCATCCCCGGTTCCCTACAATAGTACAGAGATTCACCCTTTCTCATCGGGAAGGTACGGCTGTTCTATATTCAATGCCAGCATGCTTTACCTGTCTATTACACTTCTTTTCCTACTTGAACTGACTTAAGCATCAGAAGGCATACAGGGGTGAGGAATCCCCGCGTGCCTTCTAACATGTTCTTGTGAGCGCAGTTACGCCCTAGGTGCCTGGGAGATCATTGTCTAATAAAGAAACCCACTACCGAAAGTTCCCTAGGAGGTTCACCTACCACCCCAGCCAGTACATCGAGGACCGAAGCTACTCAACGCACATCTCTACTAGTAGACTCTAGCTAGCTGTCTACCTCACTTTGCCTCTGCTCACCTCGCTTTGCCTCTACTCCAATATTCCCTCACTACAAATTCTATTGTCGTAGTTTTCAGGCTACAACAATTGACGCCTTCTGTGGGAAATAGACAAGAATCTAAAATCTACGAGGAAGACAACCAAGTCTGCCAGTGTCAGAAATCAGTTGGGTAATATAAGAAGAACCAACACACCCCATCTGGGGGGCTGGAGGGTTTTCTTACCGATTGGGCTCCCCAGTATGAAGCTGTTAGGGGTTGCGTACGGACTTCCAAAAAACCTTCAACTTCCCTAAGATGAGGTCCTCCAGTGATTGCGTTCACCCCATAGTCCTCAATCAAGCATCAACAATTGTTTTTCTTATTAAATATGAAAGATCGAGAAAAGATCACGATGCGTTCAGCGCGTAACAAGATTGTTAGAGGGAACTCATCTGCATTGCAAGCAAGAGAATCACGATTGCTTCTTCCGAACCACCTGTAATACCTAAGGTTTTTAAGGCATTGAAATAAAGCATTTCCTTGAAGTCGAAAGATTCGGTTGGCACATGTGTAGTTCCTGGGTAATTTTGAAGGAATGCGTGAAGGATTTTCTGAAAGATCATGGAGACTAATGTAGGGGATCATCATCTTAAGGGATTTTGGAAAGTTTAAGGAATTCTAGGGCTCAAGTGTTATAAATACAAAGAACTTTTGGGCTAAGGAGTTATTTGTGAGAAACTTAAAATATCTACTAACTAAGTAGTTAAGGAAACCAAATGAGCTAACTAGTTGTTGGAAATGTAATCATGAGTAACGATTAAACCCCAAATAAACATGTGGAGGCACACATCTCAAGGGACAGTTGTCGCAAGGGCATGAAAAGGCACAAATCTCTAGGGACACGTGGCGCAATCCTATGAAAGTCATAATGACCTCTCTTATCCAAGTGACATGTGGTGCGCCCGAATTAGCATAGGATATATATAAATACCAAGCCTTAGGAAGGGTCATTATTACCATTAAACAAGAGGGCTAGGAGGTGAGTTTGAGAGGAGAAACTTTGCCAAAAAAGGAGGTGGAAAAACACTTCGCTGGAAAAGTAGGGTCTCTATGATAAAAGGAGACAAATAGCACCAAAACAGTGCTATAAGTCTAATTTCTTTCCTCGTTGTCGTAAAGGATTGAATAAGGGTCGTGTGGGTTCAAATGGGGGTCAAATCGGGGAGGGGGGGCAACACATGCAGCCCACACGCCACTACCTGCTGCTTGTGCAAGCGCGTAGGGGTCCTTCCCCCAGTGTGTGTGGGGTCCCCTACCCAAAAATTTTGTAGTTTTGGTCCTTAATTTTATTCCTAGGGCCCGATATAAAAATATTCTAAGTTTGAGTTACGAAAATATGTGATTTGTATAGAAAACTATTCCTAAACCCTATGAACAGTGCCCTAACGCATCCAAACCATCAAGGTGAGTGTTTCTTGCATATTTGTGCTACATCCTGGTCATTTTGGCTTCATATGGGTAAGGGTATTAATTTACATAGCATGCTTTTCCTTTAAATCGAGCATTTTCCTTTATCGTGTTATGCATCATCATGGAGTGTGTGGCTAGTTGATGTCAGGGCCTTATGTTAGACTGGTGAAAAGTCATGGAGATGTGAGAACATGATGGATCAGCGGGGGTGATTGCAACACCTCAGTGTCTCTCCCACACGGGCAGTTTCATGACATTTGCATAACTCATTTACATGCATGCTTTCTCTTATTGATGCACTCACTTAGATATAATGTTCTAACTTGGGTGTCTCATACCCCTGGAACATTCAACGTTCCAGGTGGGTTAGTTGTGACAGTGCCCCATAATCAAGCCAAAGGAAAGGAAAGGAAATGGTCGTCGGATAGCTAGTTTCTTTACATTTTGACTGTAAAAGCGTTGTACTGTGGCTTTAGTGTGACTTTTAATTATTGTAAAAAGAGAGTCTAAATGATCCTTTGATCCCCATTTTGTTTAAAGGGATGTCAGGTTGTTTTTACATTAGAAGCATATAGTGGGAGCCTTAATTGTTTAGCTTATGGATTTTTAAAAGTTTTCAGGTTCAATCCTTTGCTTTCGTTAGCAAAGGCTTCCATAAACGCCCTTCGATTATCTTATGGTCGCTAACATCATCATGCATCCTTGTATATGTGTTTTGGAGGAAAGAAAAGTGGGGCGTTACGCCACCATTACCTAGACCAGCCCATTGAGGGTCTTTAAGAAACACGAGGTGGTGTTATTTGAGTGTTCCCCTACGAGCATGAAACTGAGGACGAGATAGTTAAGAAACTCAGATGGACACGAAAGATAATCATTCATTACAGGACATGTCAAGAATATGACCCCAAGAAGGAGTGAGAAGCCAACTTAAAGTCTATGGCGTATGATCATCGCAACTAGGGCACTAAGGACGACCCAGTATTGAGCCTTTGAAGGGAAGGGGAAGAGGTAATTCAACTCTATGAGCGGACCCTGATCTATGTTGAAAAGAATTTTCCTATGATAGTTAGTGATAACAATAAAGTTGATTATGGACCTAAGAACAATTAATCGTTGATAAGGCTGTGGGGGTGATGTCTAGTGTCCAAATCCTACCTCCCATTGGAAAAGCTTGAGGTGGCTCTTGATTTTTTGGAGGAGTTAGAGTTATTGAGATCTCATGAAGTAAAGCATGGAAGCAGTGAGGGTGGGGTCGTCAATTCCATTGGCTATAAACAATCGTGAACTCTTACAGCACAAGAATAAAGGGAATGAAGTCTCTTAGTATGGAAAGCTTGAAGAGGTGGAGAAGCATTATGGTGCCGTTGTATCAATCAATGTTGAATCCCGACCTCTTGTAGCTATTTGCTTTGGCAACCGTGCTGCTGCATGTTAAGCTCTAGACCAGATTGCTGGTGCCATCGCAGATTGCAGCCTAGCCATAACACGTGACAGAAGTCGCACAAAGGGTAGTTTTTAGAAGAGTTGCTTTGCACGAGACAATATATTAGTCACTCCAAAAATGCTACTATGGAAGTTCCCAATCTACGGGTCAAAATGATAAACTCACTTTGGGCAAGCGATCCTCCTAGTAAATTTGATTAAAGCATGCCTCAACAAAAAGCTTCAAATAAATGAGCTTGAGGAAATAAAAAATGAAGCATTCAAAAAGATTCTCCTCAGCTATTCTTATCAGAGACGTTGTTAGGAGGAATAACAAACAAAATGTCAGAGGCGGTACATCTCAAGGAGTACCTCGCAATCCTGTAAAGAATGTTTTTCCTTTTTAAGTTTTGTCATATATTGTAACCTTCCTGAAAGGAATAAAAGAATACACCCTCTTGTATTCCTGTGGATGAAGGCGATCTTATAAGCCGAACCCCGTAAATCCCCTGTGCATCATTCATATATGTATATAACTATCATGAAATGTGATGCAGGAACTATGGTAAGAAGATAGGATGGATAGTGATATACCCAAACTCAATGGAGGCATATCAGTTAAGGTGAGGAAAAGTTCAAGTCCTAAAAGGTTCGGCCAGACTAATTGCTATCTGACACTAAGACCACAGACCTCCCCAGATTCTTACATGCGTTCCGATGCCACACTGACAAGCTAATCTAGATCCCTTGCTTAAGTTCGGTGCTAAGTTAAGGTGCTAACCTTGATTCCTTGGTGGATCCGGAGCAAAGCCTCCTAGCAAACTTGGAATGACCGGTAGTAATTCAGAGGGTAACGCCGGGTCTAACCTAGATCCCTCGCGTCAGACGGCCCCGAAGGGGCCCAAATAAGAATGGGGCCCAAAAGCAAAATGTTAGCATGAGTATCCTCAAGTCGCGGAAGTAGGCCAAGCATGCCGAACCGCGGAACAAAATATTGATATGAGCATTCTCAAGTCACGAACATAGGCTAAGCATGCCGAACCGTCGAAACAAAATATCAATACAAGTATTCTCTTGTTGTGGACGTAGACTAGGCATGCCAAACCGCCACAACAAAATATCGACATCAATATTCTCTTGTCGCGGACGTAGGCAAGGCATGCCAAACCGCCAAAACAAAATATTGATACAACTATCCCCTCCAATGCATATGCATGCCTCTGATATTCCCATCAAGGAATTCTTGTTGTGAACATAAGTGAGGTACTCCAAACCCTATAAATTGTTTCATGGATAATACTTTTCGTGTGTTTGCTATAAGATCTAGTGCAGGTGTCACAACCAGAGCACAATGCAGAAAAATGACAGAGCTACCTAGTATAGTGGTGATAGGCTAAGGGTAAAGGTAAGCCCACATCCTAAGAGGTTCGGCTCGACGAATTGCAATCTGGTGCTAAGACCCCGAACTCGCCTAAATTCTTAGATGTGTTCTGATGCTATGCTGGCAGGCTAACCTGGATCCCTTACCTGAGTATGGCGCTAAGATTACGAGCTAACCTTGACTCCTTGGTCGATCCGGCACTAAGCCTCCCGACAAACTTGGAACGACTAGTGGTAATTCAAAGAAAGGTCATGAGTCTAACCTAGATTCCTTGTGTCAGACGAACTCGAAGGAGTGACATGGAAGAAATGGGGCTCGACCCTACCTTCTCAAATGAGCCTGCTGATAGAGCACATATTTTCATATTATTTAGCCCTCATATTTAGTCTTTTTGCACATTAGTTGTGTCATTTTATTCATCTTGATTTTATTTCATTTCATTTTATAGGAATTGGGCTTCACACTATTTTACTTTATTTTTCCAGGTTTAGGGCTATGGGAGCATGAGATGGGGCATGAGACATCTTGATGGCAATGAGATATCTTGGAAATTGGAGATAGAGAAGTAAGGGCAATTTTAGCAGATTTAACCTCCTGCACTTCCTTCAGTATTTTGGCCAAGATAAAATTCCAAAATGAAGATGATGTCTTCATAGATACTGTAGAGGACTTCTTTGGATTTCTGGAATGGTATGGTTTGTCCAAATCTGAGTTCGTTTGGGCCTTCAAACAGCACTTCAAAGTCGGGGCTAGGAAGTTGGGTCAAATTAGGAAAGCTACACAGATGCTGATTCTTCAAAAGGCCATATCTTGGGCGTCCAATATCCAAATCAAGTGATTCAAAAGTCCAAATTTATCTAATCTTCCTGATCGACAATTATTATGAAGAGGCCGAATCCCAGAACGCACGTTAACCTATCCGAAATCGGCTGTGAAGTGGCAGTAACCTAGGGTTTCCTCCTTAAGCTCTTCTTAAGCACCTTAAGAGGCCATTAAAAAAGAGCATTCTTTTGAAGGGCATAAACAGGAGCCGGATTTCTTCTCCCCATTGTTCTTGTCAAGATAGAGGGCTAAGGATTCTGTAATCAGTTGCAATACCATCCTTGTTCCCAGTTTGAGTCTTTGGTTTTAATGGAAATCTATTTTTTAGTTTTAACTTTATTGTTCTCTTGTTTCTATTCTCTCTTAAATCTGTGTATGTGTTGATACCGGTTGGATGAATGCATGCATTGTCTTTGTTTGAGAATCCAAAGTTTTTGTGCTCGGTTGAGGCTTTAACTAGAAGCAAGAACAACCTGTTTGGAGGGTATTTCAATCAGTCTCGAATCTGTGCAAAAAGGGGAATCAAAATTGATAGATTGAACTAAGAGGTTTTTGAAATCTTTTTATTGGTTTTCTTTCCAATCTTTGGCGGTTGTTAAAGGATTTTTCTGATTTTCGATTTGAGGATTAAAACTAAACAAATTGTTTATTGAGAAGGCGATGAAAACTGGGATAGAAGGTTGGTTTGCAACTGATTGCATCTTGATTCATTGTGTTCTTGCATATCTTGTTTTCTATTTTTCATCAAAAACTTCCCCCCCCCCCCCCGTTTAGCCTTGTTTTGACAGATCCGTTAGAGGTTAGTTGGGAGACGACTTTGGGTTGCACCCCTATTGCAAATCTGAATCATCATTCATCTAATCTATCGGTGTTCGACAGCCCCGATCAGATTTTGGCGCCGTTGCCGGGGAACCAATCTCGTTTCTGTCAAAAGAAGACTGATTCAAAAAAAAAAAAAATATTCTTTGATAATCTAATAGAAGAAATTGTGGTTGCTACTTGGTATATAGGTTGGAAACTAGCTGGTTGCGGGCTACCGGTCCAAAGCGAGTTAACCATACTCGGCACTGCTAGATACAACGCCACGTACCAAGTTTATGCCATAAATCAAGAAGTGAACATGCCTTCAGGAATAGCTGCTGACAGAAAACTCTTATTCTCTATTTTGTAGTGAGACCAGCAAGCTTCATCCAAGTGCAAGAGATAGCAAAATTCAGCAGTTTTGACAGCAAACTCAGCAAGTGCAAGACAGAAACTTCTTATTCAGCAGTTTTGACAGCCTCCATGACAGATAGCAAAATTTAAGGATTGAGAACAAGATACCGGTTCTATCCTCTTCCTTTCTCATCCTTACTTGATGTTATTTCATGTCTTTATGCCTCCCTTGATGTTTTCTTGCATTTAGAGTGGTCTTTGAGGCAAAATAGGAGCTGATTTGATAAAAAAAAAAACGATTTTGACAGTTACTGTTCACTACTTCCCACTTTCTCTGATTGATCTGAAACTTGGTGTCCAAAGAAATGGGGGTGTGGTGAGCAATACTCACTACTTTGTTGTGACAAGAGCATTTTTTGGCCAAATTCCAACGTGTGGACCACTTTTTGGCCACTTTTGTGATTTTCAGTGGCTGGTTTTGGTCCTTTTAGGGTCCTTAATGTGGGTGTGGTGAAATTTTGTGAAAAAAATGCTTAAAAAAATCATCTTAGGTCTTCTTGATTGATAGATTTTATGTGCCTTACGTTTTTGCATTTTTGGTGTGCATAGGCCAGGCCAGTTTGTGTGCTGTTTTTTTGTGAGTCATTTTGAGTGTGTTTTTGTGCTGATCTTTAGTGCATGACCAGGTCCTCTAAGGACATACCAATTGACCTAGACCTAGAAATAGAAAGGACCCTTAGGAAGCAAAGAAAGGCTAGAGAGTTAGAGCTTCAGATAGCTGATAATCCTCTTACCTCTTCTGCCACTGCATCTGATATTCCTTCTGTTTCTATACCTACCCCTGACTTAAACACAATGGCGGGTAATGGGAATGAACACAATCGGAATGGAAATAATATAAATCATGGTCATTTGGATGGTAGAACCATTAGAGAATTAGCTGCCCCTGATGTGCACTACCAGTCTTTATGCATTCAATATCCCCAATTGGATGCAACCTTTGAATTGAAATCTGGGCTAATCCATTTGCTCCCCAAGTTTCATGGCCTTGTAGGTGAAGATCCGCACAAGCACCTCAAGGAATTCCATGTTGTCTGCTCCACAATGAGGCCACAAGGAGTTGATGAGGAGAAGATAAAACTTAGGGCCTTCCCATTTTCATTGGATGGAGCTGCAAAGGATTGGTTATACTACCTACCACCTGCTGCCATCACAAGTTGGGATGGGCTAAAAAGAATCTTTTTGGAGAAGTTCTTTCCAGCATCCCGAACAGCCGCCATTCGGAAAGAAATTTGTGGGATAAGGCAGAATCATGGGGAGACATTACATGAGTATTGGGAGCGATTCAAGAAACTCTGTTCTAGTTGTCCACACCATCAAATCAGTGACCAGCTGCTGGTCCAATACTTCTATGAAGGTCTTATTCCAATGGATAGGGATTTGGTGGATGCAGCTAGTGGAGGAGCCCTCTCTGAAAAGACACCAGCAGCTGCTCAAGAGCTAATCTCCAAGATGGCACAGAATGCCCAACAGCTTGGTACCAGGTCAGCCACTCCCATGAGACAGGCCAATGAGATTGGTGTTGCTGCCATCAATGACCAACAGAGAATAGAGAACAAACTGGAAGAATTGGCCTCCATGGTCAGACAGCTAGCCCTTGATAAAGGACAGTCCAAATCTCAGCAGGTATGTGGTATTTGTTCATTATCCTCCCATGGTACTGACCAATGTCCTCAACTGCAGAAGAATATAAAAGCCTGTGCTGGCATTTTTCCAGGAAGACCCTTCCAGCCACAGCAACAAAGATATGATCCATATGCTGCCACCTATAATCCAGGGTGGAGAGATCATCCGAACTTGAGGTATGGAGGTCCTTCCAACCAGCCATTCCAGCCACAGCAGCTGCAACCTCAGCAGCACAGATTCAATGCACAAAGACCAAGTCAATCAATGCAGCAACCGCAACCAGTACCTAAATCCGAATCAAGCTTGGAAGATATCATGAAGCAGCTCGTTGCCAACAATCTCCAGTTTCAGCAAAGGACCGACACTGCCATACAAAATTTGGAGACACAGATTGGACAGCTGGCAACCAACATCAGTGAGCTACGAAGTCAAGGTTCAGGTCAGTTGCCGTCACAGCCAGTTTCAAATCCAAGGGGCAATGTAAGTGCTATCGTTCTCCGCAGTGGCAAGGAGTTAAGCAGCCCACCCTCTCCACAACCAGAATTTGGGCAGCAACAAGAAAGCCAAAAGGAAGATCAGCCTCCTCCCATTCAAAAGGACAAGTAGCCCACCACCATTGATCAAGATAGAGGAGAGACTTCTCACAACCATCCACTGCCATTTCCTCACCGAGCCACTCAAAATAAAAAGAGGGTAGAAGCTGAGTTGGACAAGGAGATCATGGAAACTTTCAAAAAAGTTGAGGTGAACATACCACTCTTGGAGGCCATCAGACAGATTCCCAAGTATGCCAAGTTTCTCAAAGACTTGTGCACCCACAAAAGGAAGCTGAAAGGAAATGAAAAAATCAACATGGGAAGAAATGTGTCAGCATTGATTCAACCTGCCATGCCTCAGAAATGCAAAGATCCAGGGACTTTCACCATTCCTTGCACTATTGGAAATTTGCAATTTCATAATGCTATGTTGGATTTAGGAGCCTCTATTAATGTGATGCCTAAATCTGTGTATTCTTCTTTGCAGGCAGGCCCAGGCACATTGACATCTACAGGAGTGGTGGTCCAGTTGGCAAATAGGAGCACAGCATACCCTGAGGGAGTATTAGAGGATGTATTAGTAAAGGTAAAGGATTTCATATTCCCTGCTGACTTCTATGTTTTGAATATGGAGGATGATCACACACCCGGACACGCACCACTTATTCTAGGTAGACCCTTCTTGAAAACTACAAGGACAATAATTAATGTGCATGAGGGTACTTTATCTATGGAGTTCGCTGGTAACACCATTCAATTCAATATCATTGATGCCATGAAGTATCCCTTAGAAGATCATTCTGCCTTGCATGTTAACTTTATTGACTTAATGGTGGAGAAAGCATGTGTTGAGTTGTATAATCTTGAGTCTGAATTCCCCACCATCCATAATTTTCCTGATGATATGCATTGCCCTCAGAGTCATAACGGACTCAGTAAGTGTAGTGTTTGTTCTGAAATAGATGAGTTTTTGAGTATTGTTGAGAGTGCACCTTCTCATACTATATCCGATTCTCATGTGCCTCCCATAGAGGAAGTTTCTGTTGTTGACAATGTAGTGCAAGTAGGTGGCAACATAAGCAGACTGGTGCCTTCAATTCAACAGCCACCCACCTTGGAGTGTAAGCCCCTGCCCGAGAATCTGAAGTACGCCTACTTGGTGGATGGAGATAAGCTACTCGTGATCATCGCCGACAACCTTCAGCCTGACCAAGAGGAGAAGTTGCTGAATCTGTTGAAGCAACATAAGAGAGCAATAGGTTGGTCACTTACAGACATTCCCGGTATATCCCCTTCCTTATGCATGCACAGGATTCATTTAGAGGAAGGAGCTCGACCAGTGAGACAGCCCCAAAGGAGACTCAATCCCACCATTCTAGATGTGGTCAAGAAAGAGGTAAGTAAACTACTTTCGGCTGGCATTATTTATCCTATCTCTGATAGCAAGTGGGTGAGTCCAGTGCAGGTAGTTCCGAAGAAGACAGGATTCACAGTGGTAGCCAATGAGAGGAATGAGCTAGTGCCCATGCGAGTGCAGAACAGCTGGAGAGTCTGCATTGACTATAGGAGGCTCAACCAAGCTACCAGGAAGGATCATTTCCCACTCCCATTCATTGATCAGATGCTAGAGAGGTTAGCTGGAAAGTCCCATTACTGCTTTCTTGATGGTTTTTCTAGTTATTTTCAGATTTGCATAGCACTGGAGGATTAGGAGAAGACCACCTTCACCTGCCCCTTTGGCACTTTTGCATACCAGAGGATGCCATTTGGTCTATGTAATGCCCCAGGTACGTTCCAGCGATGCATGGTGAGTATATTTTCAGATTTACTTGAGCATTGCATGGAAGTTTTCGTGGATGATTTTTCTGTTTATGGGACCTCCTTTGATGAGTGTCTAATCAGTTTGGGTAGAGTCCTAGAGAGATGTGTTGAGAAGAATCTTGTCCTAAATTTTAAAAAATGTCATTTCATGGTTGAGCAAGGGATTGTTTTGGGTCATGTTGTGTCCAAGAGGGGTATAGAGGTTGATAAGTCCAAGGTCGATATCATTTCTTCTTTGCCTTACCCCGCGTCTGTGCGGGAGGTACGTTCTTTCCTTGGACATGCAGGATTCTACAGGAGATTCATCCAAGACTTCAGCAAGATTGCCCTTCCAATGTCCAACCTGCTTCAGAAGGATGTGGAATTCAAATTTGATGAGTCTTGCAAGATGGCCTTTGAGGAGCTCAAGAGGCGCTTGACTTCTCCCCCCATCATCCAGCCACCCAACTGGGACTTGCCATTCGAGCTCATGTGTGATGCTTCCAATTATGCAGTTGGTGTCGTCCTTTCACAACGAGTGGAGAAGAAGTCACACGTCATTGCTTATGCCTCGCGCACTCTGGACAACGCCCAAGCAAACTACACCACTACTGAAAAGGAGCTTCTTGCCATTGTGTTTGCTTTGGATAAATTTCGCTCTTATCTCCTGGGTTCTAATGTTGTCGTGTTTTCTGATCATGTAGCTTTGAAATATCTCTTGAAGAAGCACGATGCAGCTTTAATATTTGGTCCAAATCTAATTTAGCCCAAATATAATATTTAATTTAATATTTAGCCCAAATACTTTATTTAGTCCAAATATTAATTTAAGCCCAAATATATTTTATTTCCTATTTGCCACTCCAATAAATAGAAAATTATTAAATTAGAAACTCCTTCATAATTTAATCAATTGCTATTTTAGGAAACTCCTTCCTTTATAACGACCCATCGTCATATCGACGTCATTACGTCTATTTGTTCTTTTTCTGTGAGAACCTACGACGGCACAACTTCTTGCCGAAGTGTCCCACTTAACCATATGTCCACTTTCCTGGTTTAAGGCAGGGACCGTGCCTATTACGTATGACTCATTAGACTTTCAAATATGTTGGCAATGTATCGGTAAGAACACATAAGACAAGATTGGCCTCTAGCAAGGCATTATGCCTACCCAATTATTCAAAAGGATTCATAATCCGCAAATAACCTTTCATGAGCATGGTTACCGTGTAATTCGATACTCTCGTCAATGTATCCCTATGTGATCTCAAGTTGGCGATGTGTTTCTTGATTACGTTAACATAATTTTTCTTCATTCTTCCGGATATCCTCACTTAATAGAAAGTGAATCAATAACTCCTTATTGATCTCTTTCACTGTAACACCCCCTCTCCTAGAACTGCCCGAGAAGAGGTGCTACGGGGAAAATAAAATAAACTAACTGATAAACTGCAATCTGATACCATGACTGAACATCTCAATCAACTGGAATAAAAACTCTGAGTCAATACATACTGAAAAGCATAAACTCTGTCTAAGGGACAATCCCTCAACTGAAATATAAAATAGATCTAAACTGAGAAAATACTATAAAACTCAACAGACTCCCAGACATCTTTTATCTTGAGCGGCTCCACGTACACACACTATAAACCACTGCTGCTAGGCCCCACATCTGGTACTCCCCTGCTAGAACCTGGAGGGGTGAAGAGTACAAGGTGAGCTACAAAAGCTCAGCAAGTAATAAGCTAGAAAGAATACTGAAGCTGAATCGAAGAATATCGATACTGATAAATAACTGACTAAACTTGTACTGTATAATCACTGTCTGATTGCATTCATAAAAATGTAGTGCACATAAACTGTAAACTAAATGCAGGTATGCAACTTTGGCTCATAGGCCCACATAATCTGATAATACATACCTGTCTGATCTGAAACCTGCATACATAAAAACTGTAAGCACATACTGTGGGCAAAGCCCCTAGCCCCCTGGTTGCCACCAGGCGAGCAACTCATAAACTGAGCTGAAACTGAAACTGACGGGATCCCCGCGGACAAGCCGCCTGGCGCGCATAATGCAATGCAATGCTCACATAAATGCTGGCACACGATATGTAGTGCTCCATATAAAGTCATGCTCAATGCTCATACCAAAATGTATGCACATAATCTCACAAAATAATGCTGATCATGTCAAAATAAAATAATGCTGAACATGATATGATCTTTATCTATATATTGGAATATAAAGATTCTATGAATTATGATTTATGGTATGAGTATGATTAACTTGTCATGTTCTGGCTTATGAATTCAATGTTGGAAGGTATTGAATACATTGATTGAATTAAACTTGAATTAGGACTCACTGGAAGCTAAATTAGATTTCTGGAAAAGTCATCCGGATATCAGAAAGGATATCAGGATAAGAAGAAAGACATCCAGATATGAAGAAGGCTCATCCGGATACACTGGCATTCAAAGAAGAAGCTATTCGGATATGCTGGGAAGTATTCGGATATGAACTAGGACATCCGGATATGATTTTGGTCCTCCGGATATCTCACTGATGCATTCAGATATAACTGGGGACTATTCGAATGAAAAATTCAACTTTTGAGGGAGGCATCCGGATATCAGGCGAGACATCTGGATATTATCTTGACCTTTTCGGATGTATAAACAAACCATTCGGATATCATACTTGAAGAACTTTAGATACATCCGGATACGATACAAGGTATTCGGATATTAGAACTTAGAGTAATAGAACTTGCAATCCAAAATGGATAAGGATTACTGGAACTTGCAATCCAAAATGGATGAGGATTAATAGAACTTGCAATCCAAAATCGATTAGGATTACTGGAACTTACAATCCAAAATGGATAAGGATTAATGGAACTTGCAATCCAAAATGGATAAGGATTAATGGAACTTGCAATCCAAAATGGATAAGGATTACTGGAACTTGCAATCCAAAATGGATGAGGATTAATAGAACTTGCAATCCAAAATGGATTAGGATTACAGGAACTTGCAATCCAAAATGGATTAGGATTACTGGAACTTGCAATCCAAAATGGATAAGGATTAATGGAACTTGCAATCCAAAATGGATAAGGATTAATAGAACTTGCAATCCAAAATGGATTAGGATTATTGGAACTTGCAATCCAAAATGGATGAGGATTAATAGAACTTGCAATCCAAAATGGATTAGGATTACTGGAACTTGCAATCCAAAATGGATAAGGATTAATGGAACTTGCAATCCAAAATGGATAAGGATTAATGAAACTTGCTCATAACTTCACTGTTATACGCATATATATATATATATACACGTCTCTGCTTACTGATATAAAATCTAAGAACTCAATGAAGAACTGGAATAATCTGAAAAACTGATATAAACCTGTAATGGAAGGGATTACAGGAAGAATACTTGCCTGATAGAACTCTCTGATCGAACCCTAGAGCGATCCTGAAGACTCTAGCAAGCCTCTGCTATCTCTTGGCCTTTCTGTTCTTCACATAATGTGAAGAAAAGCTAAGCTATGGGCTCTATATATAGACATAAAGTCCTAGATCCCTTTCCTTTTATAACTTGGAATCCCTCTCCCAATTGAACTTTGAGACTCTCAAAACCTTCTCATATTGGGACTAGGAGACTCTTAATCCAATTCCATCTCATACATGGATTCTCATTCTTCTTTAAATACATAGTCCCACTTAATTAATAATAATACAAAAATTATTATTAAAACTCTCAATAATAATAAAACTCCAAAATTACCTTCATGCCCTTGCATTTAATTTCTACAAAATAAATGTCATTTAAATACTATTCTCTCAATTAAGAATCTAAATTGCCACCTTGGCAAATTCCTTTAACTCCAACATTAAAAATAAATAAATGCTATTCTTTTCCTTTAAAATCTCTAAATTGCCACATTAAATAATTAATTGGCAAAATCTCTTAATCAATGCTTCAATAATTAATTAAATAATTCCTGAATAAATACTGGGCCCTCTAATGGGTCGTTACAATTTCTCCCCTCCTTAAAAGAATTTGGTCCTCCAAATTCGTACCTGGTTACTCAAACAATGAGGGGTAAAGCTCCTTATCTCTTCTTCTAATTCTCACGTTACCTCTTCTGACAAGTGACGTTGCCATTGCACTTTTACAAGAGGAATTGATCAATCCCTCAAAATCCTTTCTCTTCACTCTAGAATACTGATAGGCATCTCTTCATAAGACACATCTTCTCTAACTTCAAGAGTCTGAAAATCAATTACAAGCTGAGGATCTGGCACATACTTCCTCAACATCGAAACATGAAACATGTTATGAACATGGGACAACTGAGGTGGCAAAGCTAACTCATATGCCAAAGTCCCTATCAGTCTCAAAATCTCAAACGGACCAATGTAACGAGGACTAAGCTTCCTTGTTACGCCAAATCTGCAAACTCCTTTAATAGGCATGACCCTTAACCAAGCATGGTCACCTACCTTAAACTTGAGGTCTTGATGTCACTTATCTGCATAGCTCTTCTGTCTGTCTTGGGCTATTTTCATTATAGCTTTGATAACTCGAATCTTTTCTGATGCCTGCTCAATAATTTCAGGACATAATAAAGCCCTATCACCAATCTCTTCCCAACATATTGGTGATCGACATGGTTGCCCATACAAAGCCTCTTACGGACATTCCAATACTTGAATAGAAACTATTATTATAGGCAAATTTTACCAAAGGTAGATACTCATCCCAACTACCTTGAAAGTCTAGAACATAAGTTTTCAACATGTCTTCAAGAGTCCTAATAGTCCTCTCTGACTGGCTATTTGTCTGCGGATGAAATACTGTATAAACTTCAACTGAGATCCCAATGCCTCATGCAAAGCTCCCCAAAAATGAGAATTAAAATGAGGATCTTGATCTGATACAATGCTGGATGAAACACCGTGTCACTTCACGATCTCCTCAATATAAATTCTTGCAAATCTATTCAATGGATAAGTCTTCTTGATAGGCAGAAAATGAGCTGATTTAGTCAAACGATCAACAATCACCCATATAGCATCGTAGCCTCTAGTCATCCTGGGTAACTCATCATAAAATCCATAGCAAATTATCCCATTTCCACTCTAGAATAGGTAATGGAACTAATAAACCTACAGGTTTCTAATATTCCGCTTTAACTTGTTGGCATACTGAACACTGTGAAACATAATTGGCTACATCTTTCTTCATACCACTCCACCAATACTGCTGCATTAGGTCGTGGTATATCTTCGCAATACCTGGATGAATAGTGTAACAACTCTTGTGTGCTTCATTCAAAATCTCTTTTTTAAGATTCCCATCATCGGGTATACAAATACGTCCTTGAAATAAGAGTATACCATCACTTCGTAGAGTATATCCCAAAGGAGAAAATTTCTTAATATCTGCTAAAATCTACGCCAACTTCTCATCTTTTGATTGTTGGTTCTTGAGTAAAACAAATAACTTGGGTTGTATTCTCATGTAAGCACAACTCATCACTGTACTATCCTCTGGGGCTGAAATAGATAGAGCATTCAAATTTTTTTTTTCAAATAACTTCCATTCTTGAACCATCATTGTAGCTATAAAAGCTCATCGCCTACTCAAGGCATCGGCTACTACATTAACCCTTCCTGGATGATATAGAATCTCATAGTCGAAGTCTTTAAATAACTCGACACAACATCTTTTTCTCATGTTCAATTCTTTCTGGGATAAGAGATAATGTAGACTCTTATGATCTCTATAAATCTCAACCTTCTCACCATATAAATAGTGTTGCCATATCTTTAATGCAAGTACTACCGTTGCCAACACCAAATCATGAGTAGGGTAATTCACCTCGTGTTTCTTCAATTGTCTTGAGGCGTAAGCATTAACTCAACCTTATTGCATCAATACGTAACCCAAACCTGAATGGGAAGCATTATTATAGGTGGAAAATTTCTCTCCACTTCTTGGTATAGCTAAAACTGGTGTAGTAGTTAACTTCTACTTTAATTCTTTGAAAGCACGTTCACACGCGTCATTCCTTCACACGCGTCATTCCATTCCAACTTCTCTCATTTCCTTGTTATCTTAGTCATAGGGGAAGATAAACGAACAAACCCCTCAATAAATCGCCTATAATAACCTGCAAGACCTTGAAAACTACGTATCTCTGTCACTGTCATCGGCCTTGGCCAATCCATAACTGCTCTAGTCATATCTAGATCCAGTAAAATACCATCTCCAAACACCACATGGCCTAGAAATCCAATTTGAGTGAGCCAAAACTCACATTTACTGAACTCGGCATACAATTGCTCTTCTCTGAGCTTCTATAGTATTAAAGTAAGATGCTCTGTATGCTCTTCTATATTAGGTGAGTAATTAGAACTCAATTCATCAAATCCATGAAAACAGCTGGAGCATTTGTTAACCCAAATGGCATCACCACAAACTCATAGTGTCCATAGTGAGTCCTGAAAGCAATCTTCTGAATATCATTATCTCTAACTCACACCTGATGGTATCTCGATCTCAAATCTATCTTCGAGAATACCTTAGCTCCTCACAACTGGTATAATAAGTTATCCACTCGAGGTAAATGATACTTATTCTTCACTGTCACTTGATTCAACTAGCGATAATCTATGCATAACCTCAAAGATCCATCTTTCTTTCTCATGAACAATACTGGTTCACCCTCACAGGGATGCACTGGGTCGGATAAAACCTTTTTCTATTAATTCTTCTAACTGGGCCTTCAACTCCTTTAGCTCATTAGGTGCCATTCGATACGGAGCATTAGAAATAGGTTTTCAACTCCTTTAACTCAATAGAAAACTCTACTCCTCTCCAATGAGGTAATCCTGGTAATTAATCAAGGAAAACATCTAAGAAATCTCGTACTACTGGCACCTTAAACAACTTCATCTTGCTTCCCTCATATAGGGTAACAAAACTAGGTAAGCTTCACATCCATTACACATTAGCTTCTCTACTTTCATTACTGAGATTATAGGAATCATAGCCATAGGCTTAACTCCTCTATATATCTAGACTGGCTGTCGAGCTAGATCAAAGTCTATAATCTTCCATCGATGGTCAACTCTTGCATAATGCCATGACAATCAATCCATGCCTAGGATCAAATCAAAATCCCTAACATCAAGAATTTCTAAGTCTCCAAATAACTTCTTATCATGCACCTCGATCTCACAATTCTCAAACATTTCTCTTGACAGCATATGCTTGCTGAACTACCGTGGTATAATCCACACTCTAAGCTCCTCCAAAAGCATGGAAAATATCAACACACAATTCTCTCTGAAATTTAGCAGCCTTCTTAGCTTTAGTGGACACCAACTTTGAGGTCTATCTAGTCAAGGCTATAAACTCTCCCTCACCTTGGGCCACTGTCTTGGTACCTTAAACTAACTCAACGAACTCAAAAACTTTCTAGTCCTTGACCCATGCTGGGTAATAAGCGTCATTGAACACTTGTTAAAATTCGACCCATGTGGGTTCTTGATTAGCAAACCTTTGGCGGACAGTCTTCCACCACCTCTCAGCATCGCCTCTAAATAAGAATGTGTTACGTCGCACTCGGCGATCATCTGTATCATCGATAGCATCCAATTCTCAACTGCTACTGCATATGTGCCTCCTTAGAACGCTGGTGGTCGAAAGGCCATGAAATCCTTTAATAGCTGGCTCCCTGTATTTGCCTCCACAACTAGAGCTGCTGGAGCGACTGGCTTATCTCCTCTACTACCTCCTACTTCTTGGGGAACTTGTGATTCCCTTACCTGATTAGTAACTAGGGTATTTATTACCCTCATCAATTTTGCTAACATACTTCACATCTCGGCCATTCCCTGCCGTAGATCACGACTGGACTCTCCTGGCAAATTAGGCATGGTTATTGGAACCTCATCTGGAATAGAAGTAACCTGACTACGAGTACGAGGTCATCCACCTCTATTACTCATCTTTTTGCATCACCACTTAGGGTTAGAATACTGCTAATTAGGCCAACACGTCTAACTGACAAACACAAGTCCTAACTCTACCCAACATCCTATGTGTGTACGGGAGACTCCTCAAAACACTGCTCTGATACCAATACTGTAACACCCCCTCTCCTAGAACTGCCCGAGAAGAGGTGCTACGGGGAAAATAAAATAAACTAACTGATAAACTGCAATCTGATACCATGACTGAACATCTCAATCAACTGGAATAAAAACTCTGAGTCAATACATACTGAAAAGCATAAACTCTGTCTAAGGGACAATCCCTCAACTGAAATATAAAATAGATCTAAACTGAGAAAATACTATAAAACTCAACAGACTCCCAGACATCTTTTATCTTGAGCGGCTCCACGTACACACACTATAAACCACTGCTGCTAGGCCCCACATCTGGTACTCCCCTGCTAGAACCTGGAGGGGTGAAGAGTACAAGGTGAGCTACAAAAGCTCAGCAAGTAATAAGCTAGAAAGAATACTGAAGCTGAATCGAAGAATATCGATACTGATAAATAACTGACTAAACTTGTACTGTATAATCACTGTCTGATTGCATTCATAAAAATGTAGTGCACATAAACTGTAAACTAAATGCAGGTATGCAACTTTGGCTCATAGGCCCACATAATCTGATAATACATACCTGTCTGATCTGAAACCTGCATACATAAAAACTGTAAGCACATACTGTGGGCAAAGCCCCTAGCCCCCTGGTTGCCACCAGGCGAGCAACTCATAAACTGAGCTGAAACTGAAACTGACGGGATCCCCGCGGACAAGCCGCCTGGCGCGCATAATGCAATGCAATGCTCACATAAATGCTGGCACACGATATGTAGTGCTCCATATAAAGTCATGCTCAATGCTCATACCAAAATGTATGCACATAATCTCACAAAATAATGCTGATCATGTCAAAATAAAATAATGCTGAACATGATATGATCTTTATCTATATATTGGAATATAAAGATTCTATGAATTATGATTTATGGTATGAGTATGATTAACTTGTCATGTTCTGGCTTATGAATTCAATGTTGGAAGGTATTGAATACATTGATTGAATTAAACTTGAATTAGGACTCACTGGAAGCTAAATTAGATTTCTGGAAAAGTCATCCGGATATCAGAAAGGATATCAGGATAAGAAGAAAGACATCCAGATATGAAGAAGGCTCATCCGGATACACTGGCATTCAAAGAAGAAGCTATTCGGATATGCTGGGAAGTATTCGGATATGAACTAGGACATCCGGATATGATTTTGGTCCTCCGGATATCTCACTGATGCATTCAGATATAACTGGGGACTATTCGAATGAAAAATTCAACTTTTGAGGGAGGCATCCGGATATCAGGCGAGACATCTGGATATTATCTTGACCTTTTCGGATGTATAAACAAACCATTCGGATATCATACTTGAAGAACTTTAGATACATCCGGATACGATACAAGGTATTCGGATATTAGAACTTAGAGTAATAGAACTTGCAATCCAAAATGGATAAGGATTACTGGAACTTGCAATCCAAAATGGATGAGGATTAATAGAACTTGCAATCCAAAATCGATTAGGATTACTGGAACTTACAATCCAAAATGGATAAGGATTAATGGAACTTGCAATCCAAAATGGATAAGGATTAATGGAACTTGCAATCCAAAATGGATAAGGATTACTGGAACTTGCAATCCAAAATGGATGAGGATTAATAGAACTTGCAATCCAAAATGGATTAGGATTACAGGAACTTGCAATCCAAAATGGATTAGGATTACTGGAACTTGCAATCCAAAATGGATAAGGATTAATGGAACTTGCAATCCAAAATGGATAAGGATTAATAGAACTTGCAATCCAAAATGGATTAGGATTATTGGAACTTGCAATCCAAAATGGATGAGGATTAATAGAACTTGCAATCCAAAATGGATTAGGATTACTGGAACTTGCAATCCAAAATGGATAAGGATTAATGGAACTTGCAATCCAAAATGGATAAGGATTAATGAAACTTGCTCATAACTTCACTGTTATACGCATATATATATATATACACGTCTCTGCTTACTGATATAAAATCTAAGAACTCAATGAAGAACTGGAATAATCTGAAAAACTGATATAAACCTGTAATGGAAGGGATTACAGGAAGAATACTTGCCTGATAGAACTCTCTGATCGAACCCTAGAGCGATCCTGAAGACTCTAGCAAGCCTCTGCTATCTCTTGGCCTTTCTGTTCTTCACATAATGTGAAGAAAAGCTAAGCTATGGGCTCTATATATAGACATAAAGTCCTAGATCCCTTTCCTTTTATAACTTGGAATCCCTCTCCCAATTGAACTTTGAGACTCTCAAAACCTTCTCATATTGGGACTAGGAGACTCTTAATCCAATTCCATCTCATACATGGATTCTCATTCTTCTTTAAATACATAGTCCCACTTAATTAATAATAATACAAAAATTATTATTAAAACTCTCAATAATAATAAAACTCCAAAATTACCTTCATGCCCTTGCATTTAATTTCTACAAAATAAATGTCATTTAAATACTATTCTCTCAATTAAGAATCTAAATTGCCACCTTGGCAAATTCCTTTAACTCCAACATTAAAAATAAATAAATGCTATTCTTTTCCTTTAAAATCTCTAAATTGCCACATTAAATAATTAATTGGCAAAATCTCTTAATCAATGCTTCAATAATTAATTAAATAATTCCTGAATAAATACTGGGCCCTCTAATGGGTCGTTACATTCACCATGGCCATGGATTTAAACTGAATATCCACCGAATGCGCCTTAGATACATCATCCTCTATCAAGGGATAGACGAGCCCCATCTTGGTTATACACCCATCTCCATAAGCCTCATGATATGCCCAACGATCACCCACATGCAGCCTTTATCTAGGCCCATTGAAACGATGTCAAAGCATATCAGTCTTCTTATGAGATGACTGTGAAAACCTCAAGTCCAAAGATTAGTTACACCCATCTCGATGAGAATACCATCAACATATAACCAAAATGAATTCTCATGGCGAGTCATGTCCAGTGACACGTTCTCCAATATTGGTCACCTATGTACCCCATGCCTATGGGTGTGAGACCCCATTGCTAGGCACATACAAGTCTTACCACAATTGTCAATGTCCATTCTTGACATTGCTACGACTTGGGACATTTAATGATGTCTAGAAACTAAGATGCATCATCTCACAACTTTATAGATTAATCACAGTATACATCATATGTATAATACCCCATATTTTAGTGAAGATGCCACGTATTTTAAGTGAGTTTAAAATATCGAAAAATATGATTGAAATGGGAACGAGTGACCAAATCAGTCGCAGGGAGTGCCCTAGACTTAGATACCTGAGGATAAAGGTATATTTTTTATAAGCGTCCCAAGGCAAGATTTATGATGCTGAAAGAAATTAAATCAGAGATGGTTTTTTGGTTAAGCTAAGTTGTAGCCTAAAATAGCTTAATAATGGTAAGGGGCTTCGGGAAATCATACATATCGAGTAATTTTGATTTATTAATTTTGAGATTTTAAGTATCTCAATAAATTTGATGTTTGAGGGTGTAATTGTAATTAAAAAATTATCCAAACGAAATAAGGATAAAATTAAGAGCTTATGTGGTAAAATATTAAAGTTGAGGACTTGAAATAAGGGCCAAAGTGTTATTTGAAAGAAGTTTGGGGTGTTAGCTTGGATTTCAAAAGTTAAATTCATTCTAGCTTTGGATTTCAAAAGACATTCAATTATAGGTTTGAGTCTTTGGAGTCCATGGCTAAGATTGTGACAAGTGGCATAATGTGATTGGTTGAAGAAATCTATAAATAGGCACCATGGGTTGTTCTCAAATCATTCCAAACAAGCTTGAGAGTTGAGGCACTCTAAGAGGAGGAGCTTGCTCTAGAGAGAGAGTAGGAAGTTCGGCAAGAAGGCGGGAAGGAATCGAAGGAGAAGCAGGGGAGAACGAGCCTCGTCGAAGTTATGAGCTGTCGCCGGAATTTGCCAAAATTAGTTAGCAAAAAAGCAAGGTAAGTCCAATTTTTTTTGATAATCCTATAGAGGGGTAAGAGAGGGTCGCATAGGTTCAAACGAGGGTTGAATCGGAGTTAAAACTATGGAGATATGGCCAAAATACGAAAATGATGCAATGCTGTCCGAAATTTGGTAGCAACGCGTGAGATACACGCGCCAGAAATGGCTGCGCGTGAAGGCACGTGAGCCACCTTCCAGGGGCACCTGAGGGGCCCATTTTCCTTCAAATTTTCCAATTATTCCCCTACTTTAATGCCCCTCAACCCCATATAAAAATATTTGAGCTTAGGTTTATCAAAACGCGTGTTTTCTGCAGAAACCTAGGTCGTTTACTGTGAAATTATACCGTCGAAGAGATAAACAAATAAGGTGAGACTCCTATACTCCAAATCCTAATTTTTATTCTCTCATGAGAGACTTCTATTGCATGAGATGTGTTTCGTGAAGTTCTTACACATAAACGCTTGTTATTCTCTTACGTGAAATCATGATGCATATATGAAATATATTTTTCTGAAAATTATATGCTATTGGCTTTTTAACTGTTGCACTTATAAAATTCGTGTGGTCATACTATTGTACCTATTTGTTGTTGCCAAGGGCAAAAGTCGAATATCTCCCGAGATGGGCTATGCATGCACCATCGAGAAAGCTCTTGTGGGGAAGACCGTGAGTCTAAGGAACAACGGATGTGGTGCTTGCATGAGTTCTATGAGGTCGGGCTGAAGTGACATGGTTAGGGACCTCCCGAGAGGTGCTATGCGTGTGCCATTGAGAAAGCTCTCATTGGAGGAGGCTGACATGTTCACGAGGCACTTCGTAGTAGTTCTCGTTGTCTTCTCATACATTTTATACCTGATCATGCATCTATACAAACTGTTTTTGGAGTTTCTCACTAGAAGATTCATCTTCTAATTTGACTATGTCCCTGGAATATTCAAACGTTCCAGGTTCGACGAGCGGCTCTAAGGGAAAGGAGGTAGTTGAAGAATAAGTTTAATCTTCTGTCTGTATCATGTTTAGCATATTTTTGTTTATGTGTATGTAATTTTGGATTTGTTTAAGATGTTCAGTTATGACTTGATGATGTCCATGTAATATATTTTGTAGACATCTTGAACAATTTTATGATAAATAAAGTGTTATGGTTGTGAACCATATCAGGTTCGATCTAGCTTCTGCATTCGAGATTTTAACGTCTGTCTTAGCTATTTGATTATTGGGTTTGTTAAGCTGAGAAGGTGAAAATTAGGATTTTTGGGATATTGTGTGATGTATGACAGCTATTGTGATATGAAAATTTTTTATATTCTTGAAATCCTAAGTTATAACACGCTCGAGAAATTTGGGGTGTTACAATATGGACTTCTATCTAGTTTCATTCGGTTATTACAATAATAATAATAATAAACTAATAGAATGACTTCTTATGAATTTGAAGAACTCCTTATTCAAATAATAAACATGATTACAATTGTCAGTGTACAACATGCCCAATCTGATTGGGTCTAGAGCACCTACATTAACACTTGTATATTCAAGTACCTACAAATTGAGAAGAAAAAATCATATTACTCATCATCCTCCAAAATAGTAGTACTAAATTTCAAACATTATCTCTACTCAATAAGCTCCATAAAAACATGAATACATTAATCCCATGATTAATACTATCTCTACTCAATAATCAATATTTTTTGTGATTAATTAAGTTCACCATTAATCTCATGTAAGAGGTTTAAGAATGTCATACCTATTTAATAAGAAGTTGCAAAAAAAATTTCAGATGGTCTAGCTTTGAACATTGTCCTGTAAATATTTAAATCATTCAGTAAAGAAAAAAAAACTTTAGGATCAAAAGTAATCATGTCTCTTAAAATAAACTTACATCATAAAATAATAATAAAATAAATACATCCCTACATGAAGTGAATAGAACCTCATGTGAAAAAAGGCACACAACCAAGGAAACATGCAAACTGGGAAAAATGTATCAATGACTTCAAAAGAATAGAACCTCATGAACATCTTTATCAAGAGAAGATGGGGAAAATTCAATTAAAGCATTTGGGTTTTGTTGTATAACAGATTCAATCCTTCGCAATCTCTCTTCAAACTCTACAATGCACCTCTTTAGGATGCGATTTTATTCATCCTTGTCATTAAGTTTAGTTTGAAGCTTTTCCATCCTCGATCTTTAAAGTTCTTCTGTTTAATTCCACCCCCAAAGCCAAACACATGCCTGTGACGTTGCACTCCAAAACATTTTTCAATTACCTCAATATTAGAAAGTGTTAGCTCTGCTTGAATGGTCTTTACAATTTGATCCTGTAAAATTTAAAGACTTCAAATAGAATAGGATAATACTACTCAAGGAAACTTTAGTCAAAGTTAAATTAGTAGAACATACATGTTTTTCTTCAGTTTCAAGCCCAACAAACTTTCCATTATTCTTTCAAGTTTCGAAAAAGATCTTTCCCATATCAAGTGGATTACCTTATTTTCCTCCCTTTTGAAAATTATATATAAAATCATCAGGAAAATTATATTGAACAATAAACATCATCAAAGACATGTAAGAATAAAGAATCACAACATTAAAACCATTTTGCATTTGAATTTTAAAATTAGATCATACCTGAAAATCTTCAGTTAAAAAATACTTAGTCAGAAGCCATTCCTAGTCCTCCTTATCCATACTTTGTGGCTTATTTTTCAAAGCCTCAGCTACAGTTTTGCAAGGTTTAACATACATAGTATGTAACATCCAGAATTTTGGAGATAAATAATAATTATTAAGTTCGACGTTTTAGAGTGATTGGTGATTTATGGAATATTTGTGACCTAAAGAAGTTTAAAAGAGAATAATAAATTTATTATATTTCTGAATGAGAAAGTGATCGAAAGTTTGTAGAATTCCTAGGACTTAGATTATTAAATGTTTAAGGTAAATAAAATATTATAAATATTATTATGTTTATATATAAAATAAAATAATTAAATAAAAGAAGTGATACCAATCTGGAGTAGGTTGTCGTGCATAATTTGCTCTTAATATGAATAGGTAAAATATATATAATATTATCATATATTATATCAATGGCATAATATATAATATGTTCATAGATGGGAAATGAGGAGCCACGCGTCTAGCTTCTGCAATTCATAATGCAATTTCTTTGTAATTAAGCAAAATATGATGATTAGCCTAGGGATCCGGGAATGGCTTGGCCACCAAGGTTTGGCTTGCCAATTTAAAGGCCATTTTGGCTAGAACGCACACGTGAAACAGGGAGGAAAAGAGAGGAGGAA
Source organism: Diospyros lotus (assembly GCF_014633365.1). Classification (NCBI taxonomy): domain Eukaryota; kingdom Viridiplantae; phylum Streptophyta; class Magnoliopsida; order Ericales; family Ebenaceae; genus Diospyros; species Diospyros lotus. Next base: position 28,198,201 of record NC_068341.1, read on the forward strand.
GGAGAGAAATAAGGGAGAAGAAGGAAAAGGCATGCGACAACTGAGGAACAGAAGGAAAAATGGAATGGAGAAATATAATAAATTTCTTTAGGTCACAAATATAAATTTATTATATTATATCAATGGCATAATAAATTTATTATATTTCGGCTAGCAGTACGCGAAAGAAGAAAAGTTCAGGAAAAAGTGGGAAAAATCTGGTTTAATCTGTGTTTAAAGTGACAAGGTAAATGACTGCTACGCTACCCTGCACATTTATTTATCAAAACAACAATTCAAATTCACCAAACATTAATCCTCTTATTTAAGCAGGTATAGGGCGATTATACTCTCCAGTGTGCGAGTGTGCGTCTAGTACAATTTTAAATTTATATTTCGGTGTCTTTGAGTCAGTTCACAGAAAGATTATTTATGGATGAAAACAAAAATAACAGAATATTTGATTTTAGGAGGTGATTAAGATGATCTAAAGGCAAGAATTAAAACTAAACTAACACTAAATTTAAGCAGTTTGGGTCAAGACAATTTCAGTGTCAAAACAAATTAATTCCCGATTTAATAGAAAAGATTAGTAATATTCATCTGAATTAAGTTTTGCAGATCTGTCACTAATTTTAGTTCAAGATAATGATCATTCTTGTTTAAGCAATCTCCATACATGACATGGAAATTCTAAGTTAAGCAATTACCATAAATTGAATTTTATTCCACAGACAGAATTTATAGATACAGATTAATCGTTTGGGTATGAAAACATTTTCAAGTCTAGCAATCTCCATACATGGCATGAAAATTCTAAATTAGGCTTGTACTCCAATCCAAACTCAAAGATACACTATACGCACACTGCTCAAATTAAATCAGATTAATATTACACATTTGAAGCGCAGCTTTCTTTGGGAATCATTGGTGTTGGACACTATCCTTGCCTTAACCCAAGATTAGATTTAGCTACTCATCTTCATTTGAAAATAAATTGACAGGAATTTAAATGATAAAAATTAAAAGACAATATTTAAAAGATAATATTTAACTGACCATATAGGCAGTTGATATTTAAATGACGAGAATTAAAATTACAGAAATTAAAAAACAGTATTTAAAAGACAATGTTTAACCAGCTATATAGGCAGTGGATAATAAAGAGACGAAAAAATAAAAGAACACAACTATATAGAAACTAAAGTTGAAGATTTGAGAGAGAAATTTTAAGAACACAACTATGCTTTCATTATAGGAAAATGGATATTTACAAGTGCAACAAAGTGAGCTATTTATAGCTCACAAAATGCAATGGAGACCATACAATTATCTAATTTAATAATAAAAATATCTAAGAAGCTTCCATAAGTTGGGCTTGGGCCTTCCTTGTATTGAAGCATGCAATCCATATATTATATATATTATGTTCATTTTTTTTATTTTATATATTTTATATATATTTTTATATTAATATTTTTAAACCTACATGCAATCACAAAATGCATATTAATAATCAATTTAAACAAATTTTAAGATCAAAATAAGGGTGAAATTATAACAAAAGTTTTACAAAATTGACCACTAATCTGTAAGTTGAATAAACTATTAGAGCATGGTATACATGGGGATATTAATTTTACATAGTTGAAATTAATTATTTGGGCTCCGAGAATGCATTCTTTACATTAACTATATTACTTCGCAACGAGAGTACGAGAAAAGCTAGGATCGGCTATTTGCAGGCAAGCTCCTAACCCTCTCCTCCTGTTTTAAGTTTCCTGTGAAAGTCTTCGTAGCTTTTCGTATTTTATTCCCCCTTTACCATGTCTCGGTTCCATGCATTAATAATGGTAATCTACGTGGCAAACATTCCACAACTTATATGTTAATAATGGGTCTATTAGTGATTAAATAAGTTAATTAAATGATGTTTTGGTGTCGTTCATTTCGTTCGTCATGGAACTTCGTATCGCTTCGCTTTCCTTGGGAATGATGCCAAACCTAATGGGTTAGGTTCTTAGAAAAGTTGGTATGGTTTATTGGATTATGTTAAGAGATATAATGAGAAAGGTGAATGGTTCATTAACATGATAAGAGATGAGAAGAAGAATGGTATATTGATAATTGTGTTGCAAGTGCATGATGAGTCATAAAGGGAGTTTATGAAATGCTGAGTTTAATGATAACTATGTGTGTCTTAATGGTATGGGATACAAAGCCACTGACTGTCGACCGTGGATCGTGGCAGTTGATGGCTGGATGTATGGGCGCCAGTCATTGGCTGTTATGATAAGCACTAGACAGGCCAGAAGAGCTGGTACTGCTAAATTCCCGCCTTGATTTTGTGCATATCATGATATGTGTGCAGCAGGGGGTTGGGTTGCATTCATTTGGGGGACATGCCTCGTGTGTGATGGCATGTGTGAGTATTTCCATGACTCGCTTGGTCTAAGAGCCAACTTGGGTTCCCTAGGTGAGCCGACGCATTTAGGGCATATCGCACGTATGAATTCCTATGTGGGCGTAGCATGGCCTGGTGCTTGGTTTATGGGGTCTTGTCATCACGTTTATGCTACAAAAGTCGTTGCATTGCATGGTGAGAAGGTGTGATTTTAAGTGATGAGTATGGGTGATGGGTGGTACCCACCACGGAACGTATGCCATGCAAGTGGCCCACGGGTTGGTGTGGCCCACCACGGAGCGTATGCCATGGAAGTGGCCCACAACCGCAGTAGGTTATGATGCTATGTTATGATGAGTATTAGGAAAAAGGGCGTGATATGACGTTATGTTATGATGAGTGATAGGAAAAGGCATGGTATGACAGGAAAAGCCAATGGAGGAATGTCGGGGTAACAACAAGTTATGATTGATGTTATGATAGCCTATAGTGGGCTACTTACAGGTTTGTATATTGGACTTGGGCACCAGTGTGTGTTTGATATGGGCCCCAAGGATCGCTTATGTGCTGTTTACTTTATGGCTATGCATTTAGAGTTAGGGCAGGTATTGGACATGGCATGGTATGGTGTTCCATTGACATGAATTGCATAGAGTATTATGGGAATAGTTCTATCTTTAACCTACAACCTTCCTTTCTAGAGCTTGCTGAGTCTTGTGACTCACGTTTGCTTTCCATCATTCATGGTTAGGGATTTGTCTGAGTTGTAAGATTCATTCAGCGGCGTTTGGATCCAAACGATAACCAATGCAGAGTCCTCTCGAGACTAGGTCTTGGGTGTCATTGTGCTTGTGTTAAAGTAACGTTTTATATGTTTGAGATGGATGTATTTTATGAAAGCCAGGTGGGCTCATGTTGTGAATGCTTATGAAATGTTATGTGATAAAAGGTTGTGGTATCTATAAGGGTTGTGTGTGAGTTAGGTTGTGATATTGTTTGATATCATTCAAATAATGACCCTCTCATGGATCCTCTTGTGCATGGGGGCTCCGGGAGGCGGGCCATTACATAGTATTTAAACTTGATCTCCAATTCGACCACAAGACATTCATATGTTCCAAGGTGTGGTCACGATACAACTCTATGTCGGGATTATCAAATTTATCCTATTAAAAATGATGTATAATTAGTAAAATTGATAAGACATCAAAGACTATCTTAATTTTATAAGATGAACTCATTCTATCAAAGTACAAAGCCACATCATTTGCTATATATGATAAAAGTAAGCAAGAGAAAGAGTGATCTGAGTTGGAACTTGAGTTGGCCTATTATGGCCCATGAGGTTGGGCCATCACTCACCCATCTACAATACAAAAACCAAGAGATAAGTTGTCCATGTCACCATAGAAAACTAAGTGCAGAACCTAATGGACCTAAGTTTATGGTTCATCACAAGGCCCACCCTTAGATACTAGGATAACCATACAAGTTATGTTCATGTAAGTTAAAGCAAATCAGTATTCTAATAAAAATTAAAACATGCTCAACAGTTTCATGTAAATACTCCCCCCACCCCAACCATCCCCCCCCCCCCCCCCCCCCAAAAAAAAAAAAAAGAAACATAAAGAAAACCCACAACCACTAAAATCAGAATTTAATATAATTAGATAACTAACCAATTCATCATGCACAACTTTATAGGATTGAAATTACATGTGCATTTCAGCCATTACTATGAGTCCCAAGAACTTCTCTAACAATTCCATTCAATTTGCATCAGAAAAAGGGAAAAATTGGTTTATGAATCTAAATAAAGTCAATAGCTAGAGGAAGATTAGTCTTGTAATCAGATTTTAGCTTAAAAACCTTACACTATCTATTAGTAAAGCAGAATAAATAACATGTACATATCTACAACAAATGAAACTATAATTACCAATATCATCTTTGCAACCATTCACGTTCTTATAGTAGATCAGGAACTAAAAATAAACTTCCATAAGATCAAATATCATTCGAGTTGTATGCCATTGCAGTCTTTTCATTAGGGAACTAGAGAATTTACTAATTTGATAGAAAGGCTAGGCTTATGATATCAAATTTAAATAAAATATTCTTTTCAAAAATCACTGTCAAGTAGCATTCCTACTACAAATGTTGTCCAGTGACAACAAATAAATAACATCAACTCACAATTATAAAATAACCACAACAATGCTTTTAAGTGACCTAAATGGCCTCCTCAAATTCCTCAAAGATACAGCCAAGGAACCCCAACTATGTCAAGGTAAAATAGCGAGTCACAACACACTCCACTGGTCAAAACACCAACTACTTGTTAAAATTACTCCCATAAAAATAAATTTCCCTAAAAGATAAGAGTAAAAAGGATAATTTACCTTAACTACTTCCCACAGGTGATTTTTTTCATTTTCCCCTATTTCTTTCCAAGCTTTTACTTATATAGGACAAATGGTTCGATCACGCACAATTCTTCCTAAGTGCCTTGACCATAATTGATGATTGTCTCCCACTCCTTGATTATTGTAAAATATAATTGGAAGCTTTTCTCCACTTTTGAGCCCAGTTACTTTCTTGTTCTGATTTTTTCCTCGAACTTTCTTTTTTTGAGTATGAATTCACCTTTAAGAATTTGAAAAATAAAGAAAAATTAAAGTACATATAATTAAATATAAACCAAATTAAGATTTGAATTGCATATACTTACCCTTAACAACTTGTTATGAGGTAAGAAACACTAGTTCACCTGATGTACCATCATGAGTCATAGGAGTATACTCTGTAACAATGTAATACCCAACAACTCCTATTGCTAAGAGAAATTCCTAAAATATTTTGCAATATCGTTCAATATTATAGATCAAAATTACAAGTTAATATATGCACAACAAAATTGAATTAGAAAATAAATAGCCTTGCATAATATATACACGCCTTTTCAGTACTAGATATGCTGATCTCCTCAAAACCATTCTGAATATTTAATTGTGTAGTAGTGGTTTTATACCACTGAACTACACTAGCAACTTCAACCCCTCCAATAATAGTGCTAGTAATGATTATTTTATTGTTCACTTGGAGATCACCTTGTATCTTCAAATTTGTTACCTTTGGAGGTTCTAGTAATTATAAAACACATAAACAATCAATAAACATTTGATAAATTACATAACATGGTAAATATAATAGTAGAATGTAGACATTAATAGAGAACTATACCAGAACTTGGATTATCATGTGGTAGTTTAAAAGGGACAACATTCATTTTTGTATCTTTCTCAACATAGACATGGATGTCTCTTATACCATTATGGTCATTAAACAAAGCATAATCAGGATCCCCAGTTACTTGCTTCCCATCCCCATAGGAGATTTTCACACCAACTGAGTATATGTCCATGAATTTTTGGCATATACTCAAAATGTCAATGAAAGAGCTACAATCTCGTTGAAAGTCATTGTCAAAATAATACATTTCACCAAAGTGAACAAAAAGATGGTGGGATGTGAGTTCACCTAAAAAAAACAAAAATAAAATGCAATCATTAGAAGTTTTACATTTGTGAGAAATTAGAAGCTACATAATATTTACCTGATCTAGCATTTATTTTAGTAGCACCATTTGAATATCCTCTTCATAAATCTGCAGCACCATTTAAATGTCTTCTTGACTGTAATTGTTTTAATCCTATTTGAATCCCTTACCTAATGCACCTGGGGCTATAAACTTGTTTGCCATGGACGACAACATTTTTTTAGCTTTGATCTTTTGCATCATTTACTTAAACTTGGAGTAAGACGAAAACAATAAACTTTCAGTTGAAAATAATACACACGACAGATTAAGGTGCAACAAAAAATGAGATTTTAAAGGATATATGCATATATATATATAATAGCTTACCTTTACAAAAGACAAAATGAATTTTCTAACATCTTCTTTTTCATTTCTTTCTTTTAGTCGCTGCTTCAATCGCCATTGGTGTAACACCTCACTTTTCTCTTACTGAGCGTGTCACTATGCTGGGGCCCAAAATATACATAAATTATTTTTTTTTCCTTTTTCTCGGTACATAACTTAACCTTAAGTACCAAAATCCAAACAAAACCCCTAGCAAATTATTAAAAATGTGGAAGCGATAATCGAAACCTGATATGGTACATAATCAATTCACTTTATTTATAACATAAGAATTCGTACCATAGTTAATATTATATCCTCAATATTAAAATACATAAATACATGGAGATTTCATAATATTCTAACAAGGCTAATAATCAATAAAGCATCAGCTAAAACATATCCGAGTCAGCTCGCTGAATCCATTGGCCGTGCCATCACGTGCCATCATATCTCAACTTGCTCCTTGCCTAAGCTGCAAGTCTAAACTGGAACGTTGAATGTTCCAGGGGCATAACCCATTAAGAGATGAAACTTCTAGTGAGGATCCAAAACATATATATGAATGCATGATGCGATAACATGAACAACATTTTCCCTTAGTGTAACTTTCCTGGCCCGCAGGTTCGGCTAGGAATCCTAGGCAAATTCCGAACCTCTACAAGATAAGCCTAACGTTATTCCCTTAACATCCTTGGAGAATTACGGCTACACTCTGGGGGCAACATCCCATTCCCATGCAGAAATATCAATGTGACAATAGTATCGTGCCATGCAATTAACACGACTTTCAATGCAATATGACAAAATGAATCATATCTTTTGTAAATATTATGCATATATAAGCAATCATATCTTTCATGAATATCATGCATAATAAACAATCATATCATGTACGATAGGAAAACTCATCTTTTGAGATAAACTTGCATTTTCTCGAAAAGCGTGCATCGCCTCGATTTTTGTGCCAATTCTCAAAAGTTGCACCAATCACATCATCTCGATCACCTCAATCATAAAATAATATTTAATCACTAAATATCCTCAATATTTCATTTTTCCTTCATTTTCTTTCATTTTTCCTCTCCGAAAATTCCAATAAATACCTCGGGATTATTTTCTCAAATCTAATTTCACAACAATTCATTATAGGCTATGAACTTCAAGGGAAAAATACTGGACTTACCTGGATGTTGCGTTTTCACGCAAAATGAGGCTCTTTGATGCTAAAACCGAGGTAATCGAAAGCCCAACTTGAAAACTAATTGCACACACTTCAAGATCTCGATTTATAAAGATTTTACAAAATATTTCCAAAATTTTTCAGCCAGCCACACACCCACATGCGCCGAGAGTGGGAGAGCGAGTGAAGTCCGACGCGTGTCCCTCACGCGCCGGTCATCTTCTCCAGCGTCGGTTAGCCGGCGATGCTGGTTTTCTCCACCTCCTTCTTCCTCTTGATGAGTAGATCCTGATGGGCCTACTTGCTGCTCGAAAGGATGGCCGGAAGGGCCTCAACCGGAGGCTTGAAGCCTTGACTAGGCGGTCCACTCCAAATTCTGGTGAAGCCTCGATCAGCCTTCAAACCTCACCCAAAACCCTCGAAATTCTCCAGAATAACACTACTACTCATGGGCAACAAAAGCCCCTTAAAATGGAACGCCAATTCGTTCAATAAGTGTGTCGATTTGAAGCTCAAAAACCCTAACTTTTGACCATCACGAAACCTTTATTTATAGGCATCCCCGATGCCTCAAATGCCTCAGATCGATTAGCCCATGAGCCTTAGAGCATCTACCTCCCTCATATGGCCCTGGAACGAGCCTTAATCAACCACAAAAAGCGTTTTGTAGCCACTCGATCGCGCGACCATTTTCGATCGGATTTTCTTGCTTTTCTGGCCAACCCAATGGCCATTGTCGGATCCTCCTTTACAAAAGATGCTCCCCCGACAGTGCCTCATGCAACCCGGTGGTCCATTTCGGCCATGGCCGACCTGTAACAACCCAAATTTTTTGAGCGTGTTATAACTTAGGATTTCAGGAATATAAAAATTTTTCATATAACAATAGCTGTCATACATCACACAATATCCCAAAAATCCAAATTTACACCTTCTCAGCTTAACAAACGCAATAATCGAATAGCTAAGACAGGCGTTAAAATCTTGAATGCGGAAGATAGATCGAACCTGATATGGTTCACAACCATAATACTTTATTTATCATAAAATTGTTCAAGACGTTTACAAAATGAATTACATGGACATCATCTCTCGCAAGATATAACTGAACGTCTTAAACATATCCAAGACATACATAGGTTCGCATATAAATGAAAATATTCTAAACATGCTATAGACAGCAAATTAAACTTATTCTTCAGCTACCTCCTTTCCTTTAGAGCCGCTCGTCGAACCTGGAATGTTTGAATATTCCAGGGACATAGTCCAATTAGAAGATGAATCTTCTAGTGAGAAACTCCAAAAACAGTTTATATCGATGCATGATCAGGTATAAAATGTATGAGGAAACAACGAGAACTACTCCGAAGTGCCTCGTGAACACGTTAGCCTCCTCCAACGAGAGCTTTCTCAATGGCGCACGCATAGCGCCTCTCGGGAGGTCCCTAACCATGTCACTTTGGCCCGACTTCATAGCACTCATGCAAGCACCACATCCGTTGTTCCTTAAGCTCACGGTCTTCCCCGCGAGAGCTTTCTCGATGGCGCACGCATAGCGCCTCTCGGGGGATATCCAACTTTTGCCCTCAGCCAACAACAAATAGGTACAACAGTATGGCCACACGAATTTTATAAATGCAACAGTTAAAAAGTCAATAGCATATAATTTTTAGAAAAATACATTTCATATATGCATCATGATTTCACGTAAGAGAATAACATGCGTTTATGTGTAAGAACTTCATGAAACACGTCTCATGTAATAGAAGTCTCTCATAAGAGAATAAAAAATAGGATTTGGAGTATAGGAGTCTCACGGAGTCTCACCTTGTTGAGTTATCTCTTCGACGATATAATTTTACAGCAAACGGCCTAGGTTTCTGCAGAAAATATGTGTTTTGGTAAATCTAACCTCAAATATTTTTATATAGAGTTGAAGGGTATTAAAGTAGGGGTATAACTGAAAACTTTCATGTAAAAAGGACCTCTCACGCGCCATCACGCGCCCCAAGAAGGCTGGACACGCGCCCCCACGCGCAGCCATTATCCGGCGCGTGTAACTCACGCGCAGGCACCAGATTCCGAACAGCAACGTGTCGGTTTGGTATTTCGGCCATATCTCCCTCGTTTTAACTCTGATTCGACCCCCGTTTGAACCTACGCAACCCTCTCTTCCCCCTATACAAGATTATCAAAAAAAATTGGACTTACCTCACCTTTTTGCTGACTGATTTTGGCGAATTCCGGCGAAGACCCGCAACTCCGACGAGGCTCGTTCTCCGCCGCTTCTTCGCCGCTTTCTTCTCGCCTTCTTGCCGAACCTCCTTCTCTCTCTCTAGAGTAAGCTCCTCCTCTTAGAGTGCTTCACTCCTCAAATTTGTTTGGAATGGTTTGAGAGCAACTCAAGGTGCCTATTTATAGAATCCTTCAACCAATGGTGTTATGCCACTTGTCACAATCTTAGCCATGGACTCCAAAGACTCAAAGCCATAATTGAGTGGCTTTTGAAATCCAAAACTAGAATTAATCCATCTTTTGAAATCCAAGCTAAAACCCTAAACTTCTTTCAAATAACACTTTGGCCCATATTTCAAGTTTTCAACTTTAACATTTCACCACCTAAGCTCATAATTTCATCATTCTTTCATTTGGATAATTTCTCTAATTAGAATTATACCCTCAAACATCAAATTTATCGAGATACTTAAAATCCCAGAATTATTAACTCAAAATTACTCAATATATACGATTTTTCGGAAGCCCCTTACCATTATTCAGTATTTTTAGGTTATAACTTAGCTTAACCGAAAACCATTTCTGATTTGATTTCTTTCAGTGCAATAAGTCTCACCTCGAGACGCTCGTTAAAATTATACCTTTGTCCTTAGGTATCTAAGCTCTTGGGCACTCCCTACGACTGATTCGGTCACTTGTTGCCATTTCAAACATATTTTTTGGTATTTTAACTCACTTATAATACGTGGCAATTTCACGAAAATATAAGGTGTTATACGACCGGCCATGTGCTGGTCATTGGCCAACTTTGAAAAATTACAGTTAACCCCTTAACTTTTGGGCTATCTCACTTTGACCCTTTTCACTTAACCCCTTAACTTTCCATAATTTCATTTAAGACCCTCAAGTCCTAAAACATCATTTTGACCCCTGAGTATTCTGAAAAAATATCGTTTTGGCCTTCCTCTAGCAATTTCAAAAAATTGTACTTAAGCCCGAATCTTCGTTTTGGCCCTAAACCTCTTTGTTTCTTCCTGAAACCACTAAAGGGTTGTTCCTTATGAAAAATCGAAGCCCCCTCAAGCTTCCATTGAATTCTGGGAAGTTGTCTATAACAATTCGGTATTGCAGTCTAATTGGCAGCTGTATTTTAGCTGTACCAAAAATTGTTCCCGATCCGATTTCTTTCGGCACCATAAATCCTATCTCGGGTGCTCGTTAATGCCACATCATTTTCCTTTGGCATCTCGACTCCAGGGTGCTCCCGGCAGTCGATTTAATCATCCATATGGTAATAAATTTCCCTTATACCCTCAATTTATCCTTAAATTCCATTTTTGCCCCAAGATAAATTACCCTTAAGTCCTTTAGAATTTCTCGAGTATTACATTCACCCCTCCTTAAAGAAATTTCATCCTCGAAATTTTTATCAGACTATTAAGGTAACTAAGACATAACATAGCTCATTACCTGAATACCTCAAATCAAACATCTATTTGATCCGTTACAAACACCTCGGTTTACGTTCCTTACACGTCTAATGCTTACAAGCATACCGTGTCATTCACATAATTTCCTGTTGTGGCTCCTTTCAGACGACCACATATCTTTCAATCATTTTAGGCACGCACATTCTCCCCCGAAACTTTTGAGAATGCCTTCTCGCATTTCAAAAATCATAAACCTTGGGCTGGCCATATCATCATTCCATAGACAAGTACACTTGTCAACCACACACGCCTTCCGTATTTTGTTCACCAGATCCAGCTAAACGACCAGGCTAGCCATAAAAATAGACGATCCCACTACCATCATAGTCGGCAAGCCAACAAGCCTCTAACTTTATCTAACACTCGCAGCTATCCACTAGGACCTGTGTTGGGCACCTCTCTGCCACGCGCCCGATAATACGAAGTAGTGCAGTCGTAGTTCTTAAGGAACTCCATCAACCGTCGCTAGCTATCATTTAACTCCTTCTGTGCCTTACCTCGATTTTCGTGCCAATTCTCAAAAGTTGCACCAATCACATCATCTCGATCACCTCAATCATAAAATAATATTTAATCACTAAATATCCTCAATATTTCATTTTTCCTTCATTTTCTTTCATTTTTCCTCTCCGAAAATTCCAATAAATACCTCAGGATTATTTTCTCAAATCTAATTTCACAACAATGTTAGGAACCGGCCAACCGTGTAGCTTCAATTCTGCCTTCTTTGATCCGTAGAGTTGCAAACGCAAACTCCTCCAAGTCGGTCCACACGATCGACCCTTTTCCACGACGCCTCGAGTAGTACTAGCAAACCCTAGGCACCTCCAAGAGAGATCTGAATTTTTCCTCTTATTTTTCAGCTTCTTAAGTGGCCTTTTTATATAGTAAAAACCCTAATTATGCCTTTGAAAAACCCTAAACGATTTAGGTCTGGCCCATAATCATATTGGGCTGTATCTCTCTTTTAAATTATGGAACGGGCTCGACCTAAGTGTGTAACCCCTTAGGTCCACCATTGGGCTAGATGTAGGCCAACTGTATTGGGCTATATGAAGGCTCAACTCATTAGATTAATTAAACTCTTTAATTAAACTTATGGGCTTCTTAATTAGCACATCTTATGGGCTTCTTAATTAAACTCTTTAATTAATAGTTTTAGAATTAATCAAATTAATTCTAAAACCCTACATATCATGGTTAACATCTAACAACATGCCATGAATACCTAGCCAACGATGAAAAAACACAGACCTTTTCAATTGCAAATACCATGCAGTAAAATCCTTTCATCAATCTCTGTCCCGATTGAATTTAAGGTATGGTTTTATGACGAAACCCTAATCATTCAATAACTATGTATCCATTCCAGATTTATGACTTGATAGGTGAAATCAAAACACCTTTTGATTTCCACCTCACCTTGGCCAATGATTTCCTCAGTCATGAAATCATCGGAATACACAGGACATCTTCTCATCTTATCGATAAGTGATGAATTCTATTTCGACATCCACAAGCCTTCATATGTGATAAGGTTACGCCCAGTGATAATTTGTTAATGACTCCATTGGAATCCAAAAAAGAACCAAAGCGTAACCAGTCAAATATAAGACTACCATGATGTCTCAAGTCTAAGGACCAATCTACACTATTGCAACACAGAAATTCCAATTCGACAATAAACAATTACCATTAGGAATTCTGTAGCGGGTCAGTTCAGTGTACTTATTCTTGTAATAAGCACCCACATATATGCACTAGTGTCCACACACCAATGTCTATGAAACAAGACATTCTCCTAATTAAGCATACATACATCATATATGCTAGTCTATCCGAGTTATTAGTGTCCAATTCTAATAACTCTATGACTAGGAACATTTAAGATCAAGGCTTATAAGGAATATGTTTCATGATCGTCATCTCTATGCACGACCATATTCCATGAGCCTATTTGATCTATGGACTTTGTCAAGAATGGAAATAATAAAGACAACCATCAATGACAAATAAAACATAATGCCTTACAATAATAATTGATTGAAGATAAAGAGTCACAATGAAAAAAATATGATCGATTACATGTAAATATAATTGACTTGTGGGGCATAACTCTAACAAACAATTCATTATAGGCTATAAAATTCAAGGGAAAAATACTGGACTTACCCGGATGTTGCGTTTTCATGCAAAACGAGGCTCTTTGATGCTAAAACCGAGGCAACTGAAAGCCCAACTTGAAAACTAATTGCACACACTTCAAGATCTAGATTTATCAAGATTTTACAAAACTTTTCCAAAATTTTTCAGCCAGCCATGCGCCCACACGCGCCTAGAGTGGGAGAACGAGTGAAGTCCGGCGCGTGTACCTCACACACCAGTCGTCTTCTCCAGCGCCGGTTAGCCGGCGATGCTGGTTTTCTCCACCTCCTTCTTCCTCTTGATGAGTTGATCCTGATGGGCCTACTTGTTGCTCGAAAGGATGGGCGGAAGGGCCTCAACCGGAGGCTCGAAGCCTCGGCCAGGCAATCTGCTCCAGATTCCGGTGAAGCCTCGATCGGCCTTCAAACCTCACCCAAAACCCTCAAAATTCTCTAGAATAACACTACTACTCATGGGCAACAAAAGCCCCTTAAAATGGAACGCCAATTCGTTCAATAAGTGGGTCGATTTAAAGCTCAAAAACCTTAACTTTCGGCCATCACGAAACCCTTATTTATAGGCATCCTCGATGCCTCAAATCCCTCAGATCGGTTAGCCCATGAGACTTAGAGCATCTACCTCCCTCATATGGCCTTGGAACGAGCCTTACCCAACCACAAAAAGCATTTTGCAGCCACTCGATCGCGCGACAATTTTTGGTCGAATTTTCTTGCTTTTCTGGCCAACCCAATGGCCATTGTCGGATCCTCCTTTACAAAAGATGCTCCCCCGACAGTGCCTCGTGCAACCCCGTGGTCCATTTCGGCCATGGCTGACCGACTATGTGCTGGTCATTGGCCAACTTTGAAAAATTACAGTTTAACCCCTTAACTTTTGGGCTATCTCACTTTGACCCTTTTCACTTAACCCCTTAACTTTCCATAATTGCATTTAAGACCCTCAAGTCCTAAAACATCATTTTGACCCCTGAGGATTATGAAAAAATATAATTTCGGCCTCCCTCTAGCAATTTCAAAAAATTACACTTAGGCCCAAATCTTCGTTTTTGCCCTAAACCTCTTTATTTATTCCTAAAACCACTGAAGGGTTGTTCCTTATGAAAAACTAAAGCCTCCTCAAGCTTCCGTTGAATTCCAAGAAGTCGTCTATAACAATTCGGTATTGCAGCCTAATTGGCAGCTGTATTTTAGCTGTACCAAAAATTGTTCCCGATCTGATTTCTTTCGGCACCATAAATCCTATCTCGGGGTGCTCGTTAATACCACATCATTTTCCTTTGGCATCTGGGCTCCAGGGTGCTCCTGGCAGTCGATTAAGTCATCCATACGGTAATAAATTTCCCTTATACCCTCAATTTATCCTTAAATTCTATTTTTACCCCAAGATAAATTACGCTTGAGTCCTTTAGAATTTCTCGGGTATTACAATTGGCTCCACATTTTCCCTTAGCCAATTGATTTCATTATTTATTGTAGTTGAAATGGGGTTTGCCTCTTTATAATTGAATGATTCCTCTTATTGATAAGTTTCACTAACATTATCCATCTCATCACAATTGTCGTCCATTTGTAAAGGCAAGTCATAAGAATCACGTGGTTGTGTTTTCAAAACAACCTTCCAACCTTTAGTGATATTGTCAATGTCATAAAACACTTGGAATGCTTGGTATGCCAAGATAAATGGCTCACTTGTTTTTAACAAGCGATCACAATTTATAGTGGTGAAACTATACTTATCTACTTTGGCCCCCCTTTCCTTATCATGCACATCAAACCATTTACAACGAAAGAGTACCACTCTTCTACCACCAAGATACTGCAACTCAATAATCTCAGTTAAGATTTCATAGTAATCTATATTTCCCATTTTAGACCCAATGTCACCACTCACAACCACCCCACAATTTTGTGTTCTAAATCCTTTGTCATGACATTCTACACGAAACCTATACCCATTCACAACATAACCATTGAAGCAACAAACAGATTAGGAGGGACCATGTGACAAAGAGAGCAACTCCTTTGTTATTTTACGATTGTCATGTTTATGTAACGCTGCAACCTACAAATTACAAAATAAAGTACTAAATCAATTTCAATATATTCTTATTGATGATGATTATAAATATAAACATGAATTCACTTACTCTAATTTTAAACCAATTAATAAACCTTCTATCACTTTCCTCATTTGACATTTGTAGTGGTGCTCTAGCTTGGACTTGCAAATACTCCCTATATCATATGAACAATAAGAAGCAAAATTATTAACAATATTTTCATAAAAGAACATACATAAAAGAAATTATTTTATTAATGATGACATACTCGAAAAAAGGTTGAACTGCATCACAATTCTTCATAACAAAAAGATGAGCTTGTTCCCACTCATCCATGTGAAGATCCCAAGTCATACCAGATCCCAATGCACGTCTAGCTTGTGAAAATATTAATAATTCACTTTTTTATTCTTGACAACCATCATCATGATTTCGATTAAGACAATTAAACTTTGTCTCAATGTTAGTGAAGTATCTTAAGCAAAGTGTTATAAATTCTTTTGCAATGTAACCCTCTATAATTGAGCCCTCAAGACAAGCTAAGTTACGAATGAGTTGTTTTAACTCATACAACTCTCGCTCAATAGGGTACATCCATCGATATTGGACAGGTCCAGCAATTTTGGCTTCAAGGGCTAAATGAATAGGCAAATGGACCATCACATCAAAAAATGAAGGGGGAAAGTTCATTTCCAATTTACAAAGTCATGGAAATTTGAGATTCAATCTGCTCCAACTCATCCACTCGTAAAGTCTTTGCACCCAAAATTTTGAAAAACAAAGACAATTCAAAAAGTGGTTCACATATTGACTTGGGAAAAAGACCACGTAATGCAAGAGGAAGTAAGTGTTATAAGAGAACATGGCAATCATGACTCTTCAAGCCAGAAATCTTATGTTCTTTAATATTAACACAATGTGAAATATTAGATGAAAACCCATCTGACACTTTTAATTGCTTTAAAAACATACAAAATGTATGCTTTTCTTCTAGAGTTAATGTGTAAGTTGCAACTGGCAACACAAGCTTGTCTCCTTTTTGTATTGGGTGCAACTCTGGTCTGATATTTATTACTTCCAAATCAAGACGAGATTTAACAGTATCTTTGGTCTACCCTTTAATGTTCATAATTGTTCCAAGCACATTATCACATGTGTTTTTCTCAATATGCATCACATCCAAATTATGCTGCAACAAAAGACTACTCCAATATGGAAGTTTGAAAAAAAAGCTTTTCTTATTCAAATTATCCCCTCTATTATCATGTGAAACTTTTTTCTTTTTACTAACATCTTTAGATAAAATGACTCCTTCAAGATCTTTCACCAGATTTAGAATATCCTCACCAATAAGAGGTTTTGGTTGTAATCTATACTCTTTCGTGCCATCAAATGATTTCTTGTCAATGCGTTATTTGTGATTCATTGGAAGATAACGACGATAGCACATGAAACATTGCTTTCTGCTATTGTCTAACCTCATAGAAAAGGTATTGATGATACGGTAGCCGATCACCTTCCCCTGTCTCGGACTAGGTACCTACAATGAAGTCGGGGACTTGCTCCCCCGGGACCACTTCGACATTCAAGTCAAATCATTGGCTTATCATAAGCTCAAAGTATGCAGTTTAGAATTTAGAGAAAAAAGTAGAACCCTTTACCCATCCCTATTGCTTTTCTTTTATATCCTTTTGTCGAGATAGGGATTCTCTTTTCAAATCGCCGGGATCCCCATCCCGTCCGCTGCGGAGTTATGATCCTAACGATGTGGATATGGTAATTCCTTCCGAGAGGCTTAGGATTGTCCCTATCTCCATGATTCTTGGTGCGATGGTTGATCTCGAGGAATCTGTAAAATCTTCGCTGAGTAATAGGTTAGCCAGTTTGTTGAGCCGTATCTACCACGTGTCCTCTCTGTGCTTGAGTAGGATGACGTCGGTGGAGTGGCTCCTTAATGAGCATGTGTCATAGTTTCCATTAGCTGTATTCTTGGGGTATTGGAGTAATTATGGACCCGAGGGTATTTTCCCTTATCACTTACGCCCCCCCCCCCCCCCACTGCTCAAGCCCCCTAGCTTGAATGGCTCGAGGAGTGTTGAAGTCTTTGAAGGTTCATGCTCCCTTTTATCCCGAGGGTCAAGATCCATCGGGTTTGAGGAGCTAGGGAGTTTCTTCTTCTTGCATATACTCATATGGCGTGGCTACCGATTTGTTCTGATGTCAATATATGTTCCCCAAACACTGTCCAAACCTTTCACCTCTCAAGCTGCGCAATCTCTAGGGAATTAATGCTCATCATTACCTGCCCTTTGGTTCTCCACCTTCGAGGCTTTAATAGGTGACTCCTATCCTTCCGTTTACTTCTTCTTCCAACCCTTTTCTTGTTTAGCTTACTGTCGTGTTAGTGAGCATTCCCTTCTCTTTCTTCATCTTCCTTTCTTTTTCTCTCAACTTTCTGCGATGGCGATTATTGGATCTAGAAGGCTTAACTTGGCTGGTGCAAAACTTGTTAAGTAGGAGAATCACTTAGCCTCCTTTATTCCCTGCCAATGGATAAGCGAATCGTAGTGTCATCAGTTCTAGGGAAAAATACAAGATTCCCAAGGAATGGGAGGTCAAGTTCAACACCAAGTGTGCATTTGACAGGGGCTTTCGCTTGTCATCGGCCATCTCTGTGTCTATAAGTGTGCCTTTGATAGGGGATTTCGCCTGCCCCCCCCCCCCCCCCGAGGGAGGGTCATGTCGCTTCTCCAACATCTCACCATCATTCCAGCCCAGCTATCTTCGTTTGGGAGGAGATACCTGATGGGCTTCTTCATTATCTGTAGTTTTGGTTGGGTAGAGCCTTTAGGGGATCTTTTTCGATTACTTCTTTACCACCAACCACGATCTAAGAGGCTAGATTTCTATCTCACCCAGAATCATGAAGGATAACTGCCTCCTCGTGTCCAAGGAGCGTCTTGAACTTGAGATCAAGGCCTCAACGCTCATGCTCTTCGGGGGGTCTAAAGACTCAGATGACTGGAAAGAGCATTTCATCTTTGTCAACCCCAAACTATCCCTTTCCACACAAGAGATTTGGTCCGTGTTGCAATGGGTGGACTTTGGATACCAAACACAAATGTCCAAACGTCAAGGCTATCAGAGAATCGACCAATAGGATCATGGGTATCAGCCATAACTAGGAAGAGGGATGGCTTTTTAATCCGACACCTATAAGTGTTAGCCCTTTACCTTCTTCCTTACCTTCTCATTTTTACCAGATATTGATCTTCATTATTTTTCTTGCACAGTCAAAAATCTCTGGGAGATAACCTATTCTCCCATCACCGAGGGGATGATCTTAGATTTTCTTGAGAGCAAAGGACCTTTGGCCCCAGCCAAAACCAAGAAAACATCTGAGAAGGCCCCCAAGCCCCCTGAAGGCAAAGGTCTCTCAGTGCCACCCGAGAAAGCTCCAAAGAACTCTAGTAATAAAGGACCCTTTACTTCTTCCAGCTCAAAGAAATTGGCCGAGGAGGACCTCAAGACCTTCTAGGAGGCCTCCAAGGATGGCCCTGAGGCTTGCTCAAAGAGTCCTTCCGCGTGATCCCGAACCCCGAAGAACAAGGGGACTCCCAACCTTCTCAACGACCAACAACAACGCCTGCCTCCCTGCAAGATCTGTTCGAAGGTGATGATGAAACTATCGCCCAGGCGCTTGAGGTGGCTAAGGCGGAGGCTCTGAGAAGTCAGCTGCCTGCAGGTATGGAGTCAACCCTAACGACCTCCAACATTCCTATCCCTTCTATTTTTAAGCGGATATTAATGTCTTTGGCACTAGAGGGGCACCCAGGATTAACAAGAGAAGCTTTGTTAGAGGAGGCTTCTACACTATCCACGAAGGAGATTTTGGCCTAAAGGACGAAGTGACAAAGGGTAGAGATTACCCCCTCTCTGTCGTCGGCTAAAGCGACCTTCGTTCCTGAAGCAGCCGAGGCCCCTGTTAAGACCTTGGCTATTTCCAATGCCTCGCCGGCTGCCGGCGAACCAGATTACTACGCCGAGATTCTAAGGGTAACCTTTACCACTTGACTTTTCCCTTAAGTTCTCTTCATAAGAACAGGCCTTGACTTTTATTTTGTTGTTATTTTCTAGAGCCTTTTAGCCTTTCAAGATTCAGTTGCCCGGCGAGAATCAGAGTTCCAGGCTTGGATTGCTTTCTTGGAATCTGAAGTTGAGAGGCTCCGAGGGCTTGAAGCCCTTTCTTCCAAGTTTGTAGATCTAAAGCACAGCGTGCATATTCTCAACAAGTCAGTTGAGTTGGCGTAAGAGGAGGCAAAACTTACTAACGAGGCCGAGGCTCAAGCTCGCAAGGACTTGGAGTTGGCTCAGAAGAATATACTTAAGGCTCATCAGGCCAACTCCAGGCTCAGGGAGGAGCTAGATGCTACAGAGGGAAAGAACGAGCTACTCTGAGGGAATGTAACAAAACTCACCTCGGAGTTGAAGGAGGCCAAGAAGGGCAAGGTAGAGCCAATGGAGTCCTATTCTCGGTGTAAGGAAAACTTCTGAATAACCAACACTAAGCTTTATTCTACCCTCGAGGATGCCTAGGTGGCCTTCCAGAATGGTCACGAGGATTTTTGAATCTTTGAGGCTTATGCTGCGGAGTTAGAAGCAGTCATTTGGGGTGGATTTGAGCATATGAAGAAACTTACAAAGGAGCGCTTCCCAAACCTGGACGTGGACTCCATTCCCTTTGATGTCTCGACAACTTTATCTTCCTTAGAATAGATGCCTTTGTATTTGAATTTAATATTTCAATAAAATTTTACCTCTTGATTTAACGTCTTGTTCTTTCTTTGCTTGCTTTCCCAAGAGCTTAGAAAATTTTCACCTTCACTTCCGAATATTGGACATATCCCATCTTAGTTAATTGTTCTTTAAAAGAGACCATAACTCTTCGATGGGGACCGTTACTGGGGTGGGGGCTACATCTAACCCCTCTTACACTTGGAGGATTTTCCTTGCCCCTTAAAAAGCCTTCTGGGGATTAGATTTGATTCTTTCCCATTTTTTCTCTTTTTTTTTTTTTTTTTTTTTAGGAAGGCTTAGGGCCTCCCAAGGATCGCATCTGATCCTTTGGTATCCTTTTCTATCGGGGATTTGGGCCCCCCCAAGGATTACATTTGATCCATTTTTCTATTAGGTGGTGGTCCTGGGGGCCCCGAGGATCACATCTAATCCTTCATCATTTTAGTCAAGGATTCGAGGCCCCTCGAGGATCACATCTGATCCTTCCTCTTTTTGGTCGAGGGTTTGGGGACCCCTGAGGATCACATCTGATCCTTCCTCTTTACTCGGGGTTTTAATCCCTCAAGATTAGCCTTATTTTTGGTTAAGGGTGGTCCCCTGAGATCTTTTGCTGTGAGGAGCTTTAACTATTGGGAGAGAAAAATAGATTTATTTTAGAAATCATAATCAATAAAGAACATCACTGATAAAATTTCCTTAAATTTTGCACATTCCAAGTATTTTTAACGGGTATACCCTCTACGGTTTAGAGTTTATAGGCGCCAGTACTAAGGGCTTGCACTACTCTAAAGGGACCTTCCCATTTAGGTGTCAATTTGTTTGTTTCTCGAGCACTTTGAACATCTGCTCGCCGTAATACCCAATCTCCAAGAAGGAAACCCCAAGCTTTTACCCTTCGATTGTAGTACCTTTCAATACGCCAATTGTACGTTGCTTGTCGAATCTTCATCTGATCACGAAGTTCATCGAGGAAATCTAAGTTGTCTCTTAGATTTTGTTCATTAGACTCCGGGGTGAAGAGTTCCACTCTGAGGGTTGGCACGCCTATTTCAACTGGGATCAAAGCTTCTGAACCATAACATAGGCTGAACAGAGTCTCGCCTGTAGATACCTTTACCATGGTTCAGTAAGACCATAGAATACTTGGTAGCTTATCCACCCAGCCCACATTTGTTTTATCCATGCGGGCCTTCAAGTCATGTAATAAGGTTCGGTTAGCAAGCTCGATCTGGCCATTGGCTTGTGGATGAGCCACCGAAGTGAAATGCTATTGTATTTTTAGCTCTTGGCACCATTCCTGCACCTTATCGGTTAGTGAACTGAGTGCCATTATCTGAAACTAGGACCCGAGGGATTCCAAAACAGCACACCATTCTTCCATAGAAATTGCTTCACTTGCCGAGCAGTAATGGAGGCCACTGGTTCTGCATCGACCCACTTCGTGAAATAATCTATAGCGGCAATAATGTATTTTACCTAGCTAGCTGCTGGAGGGCACGGACCCAAGATGTCGATGCCCCAATGAGGAAGGATTTAACTGGTACAACCAGATGAGTTAAAGTGACAGTTGGTACATGAACCAGGTTAGAGGTCCGCTGGCACCTATTACAAGTTCTAACCAGTTGCTCTAAATCCTTTGCCATCGTGGGCCAATAATACCCTTGCCAAAAAGCCTTCTGGCTAAGGGTTTGGGCCCCAATGTGGCTTCCACATACACCTTCATGGATCTCTCTTAGAATGTAGTTTTCTTCACGGGGTCGAATACACTTGAGTAAGGGCTACGAGAATGACCTCTTATAAAGCTCCCCATCGACTATTATGAAACTTCGGGCCTTTCTTTTAATTTCTTGGGCCTCTGAGTCACCGTTGGGAAGTTTTCCCTCCTTTAAGTATAAGAGCAAGGGATCCACCCAACTGGGCTCAGCCTCAACACACATTTGTTCACCTAACTCCTCGATGCTCTTCTGTGGCAAAGATTCAATCTGGATTTCTCTGAAACTCGTAGGAAAAGAGGACAAAACAATCCTGGACAACAGATCTTCTTTTGTATTCATGGCTCGAGGAACATACTCCACCTTTACTAACTGAAAGTGTGACATTAGCTCCTTGACCATAGCCAGATATGTTTCCATGTGACCTTCCCGAGCCTCATACTCCCCGTTTACTTGCTGTATTACTAAGTTGGAGTCCGAACTCACCTCAATTCGCTATGCTCCCAACTGTTTAACTAATCTCAATCCTACTAACAAGGCCTCGTATTCAGCCTCATTATTAGATGCTCAAAACTCAAAATGCAAGGCATAGGGCCAGGTCTGTCCATCAGGACCTCTGATCATCAGCCCTGCTTTGCCACCGCCGGAGGTCGAGCTTCCATCCACGACTAACATCCATGGCTTCTGATCCTGTTCTGAGGCTTCCTGGGATTCAATCCCTTCAAAAATAAAATCTGCCAATGTCTGGGCCTTGATAGCCAGCCGAGACATGTACTCAATATCAAAAGCTGTGAACTCCATCGCTCATTTCAACATCCTCCCTGAGAGCTCTGGTTTGCTAAGCACCTACCTCAAAGGTTGGTTACTAAGCACGATAATGGAATGAGATTGAAAATAGGGCCAAAGTTTTCTCCCTGAGATCACCAAGGCAAAGGCCAACTTTTCTATGGGAGAATACCAAACTTCAGCCCCTGTCAATCCCTTATTGGCATAGTAGATAGGTCTCTACCTTTTATCTTCTTCTCGGACCAACACCGAACTCACAGCCTCTTCGGCCGTTGCCAAATAAAGATACAGTGGTTCTCCTTGCTGAGGCTTAATGAGAACTAGAGGTGAGGCCAGATGCTTCTTCAGCTTGCTAAAAGCTTCCCGACATTCATTGTCCTAGAAAAAGTTCTTGGCCTTCGACAGAACCTTATAGAAAGGAAGACCCTTTTTCGCTAACCGAGAGAGGAATCTCCCTAAAGCCGTCATTCTTCCTGTTAGGCTTTGCACTTCCTTGATGTTCCTCGGGACTAGCATGTCCTGAATGACTTTAACCTTCATCGGGTTTACCTCAATTCCTCGATGATAAACTATATAACCTAGGAATTTTCCTACAGAAACCCCAAAAGCACATTTGACAGGATTAGATTTTACATGAAACTTACGAAGAGTTTGGAAGCATTCTTCCAAATCTACAGGATGATGCTCAACAACTAGGATTTTCACCAGCATGTTTGTTAGAACAGTAAGTTCTATGGCACACACCAAAAGGGGGGGTGAATTGGTTATTTTAAAAAAAAACTTAATTGATAGAACTTTGAAATCCTTTTGATTGAAAATAAATAACTCAATGCACGTGAGGATAATGAAATGCTAGCAGTGATAAACAAATAAAAAGAAACATAAGCAAGAGAGAACACAAAGATTTATAGTGGTTCGGCTTAACCCAAGCCTAATCCACTACCTTAGCTCCTCACTAAGGATTTTTCAAACCATCCACTATCAACCCCCTACTCAACCTGAGTAGGTCCTCTAGTCCGAGACTAGGAATTACAACCTCCCACTCAAATGGGCCCTCTAGCTACACAAGCTAGGAAAATAACAACGATACAAATGAAAGAGAGAAGCTAAGAGTTAACACTCTTAGTTACAAGTTCTCTCACAATGAAAACTAGGCTTAAGAATAGATTTACAATGATAAAACAAAGCCTTGCATAGAAAAATATAACAATGAAAGCACAGAGAACACTGTAAGCACAAATAAAATGATTTGTAATAATTAGATCATCTCGTTTCCATCCATTAGCCTTCTCTTAATCATCCATGACATGTATATATAAGTGTCCCACAAAGTTGAAGAGAAATATAGCCGTTTGGAGCCGTTGGGATTTGAAAAAATAGCCGTTGGAAGCTTTCTGCGAAACACATAGTCGACAGAGAAAATAGGTTAGTCGACTATTTTATCAAATAAAACTAGCCATAGTCGACAGACAGAAAAGCATAGTCGACTATCTTATAACACAAAAAATCCCATAGTCGACAGATCCTTTTACATAGTCGACAGATCAAAATTTACAAAGAAAATTTTGAAATTCATGAACAAACATAGTCGACAGATGAAATAGCATAGTCGACTATCCTTTCACAATAGTCGACAGATGCAAAAATAGTCGACAAATGCAAGATATAGTCGATAGACTGAACAAGCATAGTCGACTATCCTTATGCATAGTCGACAGCATTAAACAGCATAGTCGACTATTTTCTTGGAAAATCTGGAAACTTAACAGATAACATGTAAAAGCACACTTGATTAATACAAAACATCACCACATATTTTACCTTCCATTTACTTATATTTTACCTTCCATGTAGAAGTAAATGTCCTCATTTTGTTTAATTTATATTTTACCTTCCATTTACTTTAATACATAAATGTAAATAAGAAAGTACCCCCCCATTTGGATTCAATAAAAATATCTAAAAAATCAAAATCCATAAGAATAAAAAAGTAGAATTTGAATTTTAGTAGGAACTTAGGATTTTGCGATTTTATCACCTCCAAGATATAGACTTTTCATTTCTTGAAAAATTCGTTAAAAATCATTTTATCACTAATGAATGTTAGTTATTGAATTACCGGGAGTTAGTTTTCTAAAAAGAAAACATTTTCATATATGTCTCCTTATAAGGTGCTAGGCTTCCAGACTTAGAAAAATATTGAAGCGTTATCAAAACGAGTTTCAAGACATGATGTATGAACTAAAAGATTTTTCATACGATTAAGATTGGATTTTCATCAAACACATTTATGTTCAAGTTGGTCTTTTGCCTTAGAACAATTTTAGCTCTATGTTAACCAACGACTTCAAAGCTAATTTGAAAATCATTTTAGGAGATTCTTTTAAGACTAAATACTTGACTTTGCAAATCTCCAACTAATATAGAAAATGATAAATCTTTTTGGTTTTCATTTTAACAAAGCATTTGAAATTAATTTTTGTTGAAAACCATAGACTTGACTCATGACTTAGGGGATAAAACAAGGTATTGTTTTTCATCATCAAAACTAAACACAAGGGTAGAACATCAATGTCATCTACATAAGCTTCCATGTTTCGACCCAATTGATTTTGAAAAAACTTATTCACCAGGCACTGGTAGGTGGCCCCTGTATTATTCAACCCTAATGGCATTATTGTGTAACAGTAGGTTGCTTTATTAGTGATGAATGCCATCTTCTCCTGATCTTCGAGATGCGGCAAAATCTGGTGGTATCCTTGAAAAGCGTCTAGAAAACTCATTAATAAACATCTAGTTGTCCCATCAATCAAGGCATCTATCCGAGGAAGAGGGTAGCTATCCTTCGGGTAAGCCTTATTAAGGTCAGTGAAGTCAATACAAAGTCTCCACTTTCCCTCTCCTTTGGGCACCAAAACCATGTTTGGTAACCATTCGGGATAATCAACCTCCCAATGTATTGTGCCCCCACTAGTTTCTCCACTTTTGCTTCAATTGCTTTGGCTCTTTCTAGGGTAAAACTTCGTTTCTTCTACTTAATAGGTCAAAAACCCGAACGTATCCCTAGCTTGTGCGTCATGACCTCCGGATCGACCCTGGGCATGTCTTGGGTTGTCCATGCGAAGACATGATCTGCATACTGTCGAAGGAGGGCTAAGATTTGACCCCTTAGAGGGTCTTTTAGCTCAGTGCTTATCTTTATACAGCAATCAAGGCAATCTTCCCTTAAAGGTACCTCCTCAAGCTTATCCACGAGTTTCACCGTCTTTGGATCTCTAGACCCCTTGGTCGGGCTGTCGAACACCGATAGATTAGATGAATAATGATTCAGATTTGCAATAAGGGTGCAACCCAAAGTCGTCTCCCAACGAACCTTAAATGGATCTGTCAAAACAAGACTAAACGAGGGGTTTTTTTGATGAAAAATAGAAAACAAAATAAACAAGAACACAGTAAATCGAGATGCAACCAGTTGCAACCTTTCCTCCCTACCCGGGTATCATCATCCACCATATAGAAAACCTATTTATC
The DNA here is from genome assembly GCF_014633365.1 of Diospyros lotus. Taxonomy (NCBI): domain Eukaryota; kingdom Viridiplantae; phylum Streptophyta; class Magnoliopsida; order Ericales; family Ebenaceae; genus Diospyros; species Diospyros lotus. Next base: position 28,224,468 of record NC_068341.1, read on the forward strand.
TTTAATCCCCAGATCTAAAAAAAATGCTTGACAATCGCTGAAGACTAAATCGAAACAAATATAAAAATCACAGAAGATCTTCTTAATCAATATATAAGTTTCAATTTTTTTAGCGCATAGATCTGAAACCGACATGAACAATCGCCCACTAAGTTTATGTTGTTTCTTGCAAACCAATACCCCAATCGAGCCTATTAGTCAAATCTGCCCAAGCATCATGCATGCATTCATACGATCACATAAAATACATACACACTTGAGAAGAAGCAAAGAAACAAAACCATAAGATTAAAGATGAAAACAGATATACAAAAACGTCCAAAGATTCAAACCGGATAAGGAGTATGGCATGCAACCGGTTACAAAATCCTTAGCCTTCCATCTTGACAAGAACAATTGAGAAAAGGAAAATTGGCTACTGTTCACATGAGAAAAGAATAATCTTCCCCTAATGGCCTCTTAATGTGCTTAAATAAAGCTTAGGGAGGAAACCCTAGGTTACCAAATATTCACAGCTGATTTCGAATAGGATAACATGCGTTTTGGGCTTTGGCCCTTCATAAAAATTGTAGATCAGGAAGAGTATATGAATTTGGGCTTTTTAATCACTTGATTTGGATATCGAATGCCCAAGTTATGGCCTTTTAAAGATTCAGCGTCTGTGCAGCTTTCCTAATTTGACCCAACTTTTCAGCCCCAACTTTGAAGCGATGTTTGGAGGCCCAAATGAACTCGGATTTGGACAAACCATACCATTACAGAAATCCCAAGAAGTTATCTACAATATCTCTGAAGACATCATTCACGTTATGGGATTATAACTTGGCCAAAAATTTGAAAGAAGCACAGAAGGTCAAATTTGTCAGCACACTTTTGCTTCTTTGTCTCCAATCTCCTTGTTTCCCTTCTTGCCATCAAAATTCCTCTTGACCCAGGAAGCCCAAATCTGTCCAAAATAAAATAAAATAGTGTGAAACTCAATTCCTATAAAATAAAATAAAACAAAATCAAGATGAATAAAATGACACAACTAACGTGCAAAAAGACTAAATATGAGGGCTAAATAATATGAAAATATGCGCTCTATCACCCCTCCAATACAAAACTGACGGATAGTGGGGGTCTCTCCTCCCTTTCTCCTTGTGAGTCCCTTCCATGACTAGAAGTTTCTTCTCATGGAAGATTCTCCTTCATTTGTCCTCATAGTGTCTCTGCACTCCTTGCCACACCTATGGAGGTCATGTAACATTCCCAGGCCGAATGCAAATCTGTTCAGACTTCGCCTACCCCATTGGTTGTGGGGAACTTCATCATCATATGATACATGCTAGGAATAGCTTGTAGAGCATTGAGGCCTAACCTTCCCAAAATCATGTTATAAACTGTAGGCACATCCGCCACTAAGATATCCAGGAGCACCTGAGAGGTTCGGGAACCCTTTCCCAAGATTAGAAAAGCTGAATGACTCCATCTAAATACATTGCTTCCCCATTAAATCCAACCAAGGGGACACGAGCCAATCTTAGCTGCTCCATTCAGTATCCCATGCCCAAGAAGGCCTGCCTGTACAAGATCTCCGAAGAGCTACCCGAATCTACTAGGATCTGCCGAAGCTCCCACTTTCCAAGCTCAGTTGTTATTACCAATGGATCATTTTGGTTCGGATACCCGGGGAGGTCATTTTCTGAAAAAGAGATCGTCTCCCCTCTCCTTGACCTCTTCACCCCCGAGGTTCAACTTTGCCTTGAATCCCCCTCACCTTTCACTCTCAGGACCTCCCCCTCAGCGAGCGTATCGAACACTAGGGGCTGAGGATGATCTTCTCCTGCTTGCGGTGGTCTCTCCCTCCGAGGTGAATTCCGAACATGCTCTCGCTCTTCACCTCAGTCCCGCCTGGGGTAAGGACTTCGCGAACGTCGCTCTTGCCCACTTCGGGGATTCGCCTCCCTGGCCACAAAACTCCTGAGGAAACGCCGATTGATGAGCTCATGGATCTCCTCTTGGAGCATTCAAGGGGGTAAAATTGCTCTTGGAGCATTCAAGCAGGTAAAACTGCTCGACTCCTACAGAGGACAGTGCTTCTCCTTTCGATCCTCCCTTCTACCTTCGCTCTTATTTTCTTTAGAATGTTTCTTTTTTTCTTTCTTTCTAGTGTACTCAGCTCTCTTCGCCTACGTAACCTCCTCAGTATTAATGTAATTCGTTGCTGGGTCCAAGATATCTGTGAACGTGAGCAAGGGAGTTTTAGCCAATGACTAAGCAAATGGACTGGGCCTTAACGCATTCTGGAATGCCACCATAGCGACACTATGGTCAAAGTTTTCAATGCTCAATGCTTCCATATTGAACCTTGAGATGAAATCCTTCAAGGATTTGCCCTGGTTCTGCTTTAGGCTGGCGGGGGCCATAACAGACCTCCGATGCCTCCGAAGAGGCACAAAGTGAGCTAAAAAACTACTCTAAAGCTACGTAATAGCTATTGAGTGATGGGCCAAATTTGAATACCAGGTGCGCGCGTGCCCTTCCAATGTGGCCAAGAAGACTCTGAACCACATTGCATTGGACGCGTCTTGCACCATCATATGGGAAGTAAAAAGATCCAAGTGATCCATCGGGTCAGTAGTTCCTGCATAAGGCTTGATAGCCAGAATGCGAAGACGTTCGGGTGGCACTGTAGCCATAATCTCCGGGCTGAGGGGATAATTCACGACCACCCCACGGGACTTTTCTTGCTTCGAATTTAAGGTGGCAACCTCTTTCTCTAACCATCGTAATCTCCTTTCCTACTGCTTGGCGTGCGACATGCTAGAGGACTCTTTGACTTCCCTTGGTTCATCTTCCTGCCCCTGCCCTCGAGGGTCCACCTCGCATGGGCAAGATCCCTCCTCCAGCGAGGGCTCCTACCTTCCCCATGCTTGAGAATGATGGACCTGTTGGTGCTGGTGGTCCAAGAAGTCAGTAAGCAATTCCATCAGGCGTTGGACCTGATTCTCCAGAAGCGTGATCCGATCGGGCGGGGGAGGAGGATTATCCGGAATACGCTCCCTCCCTTTCTTTTTCCTTGGGGTATTGTCCTGACTTGGCTCTGGGCCAAGGTTGCTGCCAGCAGCTATTGATTGATGTCTTCTGGTGGCCATTGAGACAGAGAAATAACTTGACCATTGGGGTAAACTATACTAAAGAGACAGAAAGAAAAATGCCTCGGCCCCACGGTGGGCGCCAATTGATGATAGGGTAGCCAATCACCTTCCCCTGTCTCAGACTAGGTACCTTTAATGAAGTCGAGGACATGTTCCCTGAGACCACTCCAAGGTTTAAGTCAAATCACTTGCTTATCATAAGCTCAAAGTATGCAGTTTAGAATTTAGAGAAAAAAACTATAACCCTTTACCCATCCCTGTTGCTTTTCTTTCATATCCTTTTACCAAGATAGGGATTCTCTTTTCGAATCACCGGGATCCCCGTCCCGTCCCCTGCAGAGTCATGATCCTAATGATGTGGATATGGTAATCCCTTCAGAAAGGCTTGGGATTGTCCCTATCTCCATGATTCTTTGTGCGATGGTTGATCTCGAGGAATCCGTAAAATCTATGCAACAACAGTTGAGGAGCATCCCAACCCTAATCAAGATGAAGCAACTGATCAACCATCTTCCTCTCAGCAGGATGAAATTTCTGAACCACTACCTGGGGGCCCTAGTGATACATCCATTCTAAAAAGTTTTAAAAATCATGTTGCATTTGTAATATGGGCAGGAGAGGTAAGTTATATTAATTTTTTTAATATTTATCTTTATAATTTAAATAATTACGTACTATAAATTTTTATAATTTAAATAATTAGGTATTTGAATTTTTTAATAGGAAAGAGGCATATTAAAATGTAGAAGTCATGGCCTTAAAATTCCTGAATGGCCATTGGATAATCAGCCCCATGTTCGTGATATTGTTATAGGGTCTAGTTTGTCACCATTGCTAGACTGTACTTATCGATATACAAATCATGCTATAGTCTCAACATTTACCATTTGGAGAGATAAGTATAACATTATATGATGTTGCTATTATTTTGAAGATTCTAGTAACTGGAAAATCTGTATCTGTGCCTCATCATTTGACACCTAGTGAAGCTAGTGATTTATTATGTAGGTTACCTGGGGTTTCATTAGATGTAGCAACACAACAAATTAGAGAGAATCGATGAGCATTTGTAAAATTAGATTGGTTGAAAAGAACATTTATGCATCTATCAAATGAGGTTTCGAATGAAGAGATTGAACATACCAGTAGAGCATATCTGTTATTTTTATTAGGTTGTACTTTATTTGTAAATAAGAGTGGGACATTAGTTTCAGTAACGTATTTGACATTATTAGATGATTTAAGTATGATCGGTAATTATGCATGGGGAGCTACTTGTCTCGCATATTTGTATCGACAGCTCGGCATTGCTACTAAACGAGAGGTGAAGAGTATCGCTGGATATCCTACCTTACTTTAGGTAATTATTTTAATTTCATAATTTTATATCATATATTTATATATATTTAACATAATTATTTATATCAAATTTACAGGCATCGGTGTACGAACATTTTCCTTTTACTAGAATTAGATATAACTTGTTATATAGTGACGATCAGTCACGAGCTCTCCGTTGGATACTTGTTCGTGATACTGATTCTTTACAATCTATTAGGGAGAAGATTGATGCTTTATCACCAAATGAGGTATTTATCATATATATGATTTGCGAGTTAATTAATATATTATAAAATTAAATTTTAAACTAAATAATATTTACAGTTGATTTGGACGTCGTACAGGAGGGTTCAGGCACACCACCCATTTCCAGAAATTACATTTTTCTCAAGTTGTTTGAAATGTGAAAATATTATAGAACCATATCATCCTAAGAGAGTTTTACGACAATTTGGGCATATGCAAACTATTTCTCCACCCCCATTATCACCTGTTGAAGCTAAGCGGGGTCTGAGTACGACATCATATCGGGTAATTTATACATTTGTTGATGATATTTAGAATCGATGGGATATGCATTTATTACCCCCACGTCGACGTGGTAGATATTCTAAATTTCCATGGCATTTTACACCTGAATATTTAATGTGGTATGGAGCTATTACACATCCATTTGTACAAAATCCTATACATCGATCAAGTTTTGATAGAGGTGCAGAAGATATGCTCAATCTTGCTGAATCAGTAAGTTTTTAAATTATATTTAAGTTATTATTGAATTTAGTTTATTTAAATTAAAAAAATTGATATAATTATTTTTTTTTCAGCGTAATCAACTAGCATTATATGCTCTCAACCAGACGATATCAAGTATAGAGCCTGTATCTGCTGATGCATGGAGAGAGACATGTCTTGGGGTGAATACCATTCTAGGCTCTTAGTATGGCTTCAATCCTGATGTTGATAATATTGGAGCATCAACATCTGGTAAATCTCCTCCAAGATAATCAATATCAAGTTCACTTCGAACTAATTATAGCATCGAGTTGCTTATAGTTATTGTTTATAGCAACGAGTTGCTTATAGTTGTTGTTTATAGTTGTAATTCGTAAATTATAATTTGGATTATGTATAACTTGTAATAATATTTTATTTTAATATTTACTGTTAAATTTTATTATGATTTATCTAATTTTAATACCATTTACACAAAAATTAAAAGAATAAATTAATGAAACAAAGAAATATAACTTTGTGCAATTTTGGGACTTCTAACAAAACAAAGAAATATTACAAACATATAATGTAAAACATACACATTGGTCATTCATCAGTTAAATAAAAAACATCATTTGTAATAACATTTTTGTTAATAAGAGACAGAAATGCTTGAATTCGAGTTATATATGGTGTTTTCCATTCACGTGCAATATCGTATCGATATTTATGCCAATTGCGTGCAAAGGGAGGAATTTGTGAGCCTGATTTAAGAAACACCTGACAAAATGATAAGACAATATTGTTAGTAGCAAATTTATATTAACATAATTATAGGAATATATAAATAAATTATTAAATAATAATACATATACAAAATGACAATCATCCACAAAACCAATAGTAATAATTCTATGTTATATAATTGAAGCGGCAACTGATCTTAATAGAAGGTAGGTAAGACACTGCATTCAAGATAAATGAACCAAGACAACATTATATTTTGAAGCAATCAAATGACCCATGTCAGGTAAAGTCATCCAATGTTGATGAGGTGCAACACACTCAAAGCAAGAAAGTGTGTGCATTAACTCATCTACGCGCATAACAGATCCGTATAACTCTATATACTCATCATGAAAAGTATGCAACTCTCCAATTAGATTCATACGAATATCCCTCTAGTTGTGCTCGCTCATTCCAAGTAACGTAGCAATAGCACGAAATCCACAATGTCCATCCGACTCCACATTAACAATATTATGTATAAAATGCTGTATATTTGATGGGAATGAAGCATCATAACCTAGAAATTTGTGTTTGACACTAGTACAATAAAGTTTACCTTCATTCAGTGTCTTAACTAAGCTTTGTGTTGTTGGAGATGTACTGTCATGAATAGACTGTACTATTTCAAAATATGATGGATCAAGTCGAGTGGATGTATCAACCTAAATTTTATTCTTTGATGATGGCTTACCTTTTGTCCGAACTTTTACACTTGGTGGCATCAATGAAGTCATAGCTGGATCTATTAATTCTATCAACTTCTCTTTTAATACGATTTTACCTCCTATTGGTTCTGACTGAAATATATTATATATACTTTCTAACTCTGGATCAATAGTTAACACTGAGGACACATCAACAGTCTGCATGAAATCTAATTTTGTCCAATAAGGGTGCACAAATGATAAAAGAATTGGTCGTCCCTCCATCATTAATTCTGCAATTTCACGTGCACAAGGTAAACCATGTGTGCTTCTTATCACATATCCACATGCAACCTTATCCACCCCAATTTTTTGAGCTATTTGTGTTTGCTTTAACACCATATTCATTGCATTTCTTGATATAATACCTCTCAATTCTCTAAAAAATTTTGGCCTGAAATTATGTTGTACCAACATTAAACTCTTCTCAAAAGACCCCTTGAGCTCGGTATGTTGCAACTCAATAAGAGCGTTGATAATTTTTCATGATGACTCAAAGTCACCTTGAGATGATCCCAGATATCTCTTCAGCTTTGCATGTGCACTCTTAGCCCTTTGAATAAAAGCATAAGCAGTATTAGATTAATAAGAGATTAATTAGAGATATTATAATAAAAATAATAACAACAACGAGTTTACTAAAGAATAATAATCATTCAGCTATGTCTTTCTCACATAATCAAGTGCTTCTTCATATGCATGATACTCAACCATTAAGTCACAAAGCAGACGTTCATACTCAATCTTAGTGGAGGCAAAAACAAGAAGATTCCACCCTAACATAAACTTCTCCCATGTCTCCTTTCTATCAAAAAATTTCTTACACTTAGCAAGCACATTTTTTTATATATGCCACCTACATAATAAGGTCGTCGTACTTGGAAATACTTTATGTATTGCATTCATCAATGCTAATTCTCTATCAGTGACAACTACTCCTGGAAATGTATTAGATCCCATCACATTCTTTAATCTCTCCATAGCCCATGTGTAGTTATCCTCGTATTCATGGTTCATAAATACAAATGCAACAGGAAAAGTTAACTCAGTGGATGTCACACCAACAATCTCAAGAAGTGGATACATATACCTATTAGTTTTGTATGTACAGTCCATTATTAAGACATTTGGAAATACTTTTAATAAATCTATACACATCGGATGAGCCCAAAATAAGTCTGCAATACAATCTGTTGATCCATCGCTTATATGCCACTCCACATAATTACATTCTCTTAATTTCTTCATCAACTGTTGCATTTGTGATCTACCACATTTCTCAATAAGTTTGTATCTTTGACGCGCATTATATATAGTTTTGATAGTAGTAACGTTATTCTCATCCTCTGCCTTTAGGCTCATCAAAATATTTCTAGGTTTCACAAGATTCTCAGACATTGTTTTTAAAATTACTTTCTCTTTTTCTGTAAACCTCCCTGCATATGAATGACCCTTCAGTTGAACTGTTAGTGCATGGTTGTGCAGTCCACATACAACTTTCCACTCCCACTACTCAAATTTCATACCAAGTAATTCAAATGGACAATCACACTTTTTTGAACCTGTGTACTTGCGTTTTAATTCTCCTATTGTTTCTTCTTTCCTTTTCGATGGTCTATACTTTCCACTACATTCACAAGCAAGACGAACTCTAGGTTTTTTTCCAGGACCCCCAGATTCTGAACTCTTGATCACAATCACAATTCCATTTTATTTTCCAATTTTCTTAGCCTATCCAATGAGTGCTTCTCTAGTATCAAATAGCTAATACAACAAAAAACATTTAGATATATTTTTGTCTATAATTATATATTTCAAACAAAATTATTAAAAATTTATCATACCTGATTAGTAGTAAATTGTTGAACAATATCAAATTGCTGGATTGCACAATTCGATTCCTATAAAAAAAATCAATAAAATAAAACAAAGATTCGAACCCTAATTTGAAAATGAAAAAATCATATTTCCCGAACCCTAACATCCGGGAAGCCCCAACTTGTATTTGACAAGGCTAGCCTTCCCCAAACAATGGGGTTCAGGGAAGGCTAGACTTCCCGAAGGCCGAGGTTCGGGGAAGGCTAGACTTCCCGAACGCTAGACTTCGGGAAGTCTAGCCTTCCCCGAACCCCAGCATTCAGGAAGGCTTGCAAATTGGGAGAGTTTACCATTCTCGAATCTCTTAATCTATTTTTCAATACAGGATATTGTTATAAACACAAACACTTCTTAATCCATTTTCCAATGGATTCCATTTTCAATACAGCATATTGTTATAAACACAAATACATATTACACTCTTACAAACACAAACACATATTTTAGGAACACACATTTACATATTTACTTATCTGTGCGTCATATTCTTTTTCTAAATAGTTGTTTTGTTCTTCCTCAAACTCTTCCTAGTTCTTCGTCAATATTTTAGTGTAGTAATCCATTATCGATCATAAAATGGATGAGTCACTGATATGGATTTGAGAGAAAATAGATTAGTATGGGTGTGAGTCTAAAAGTGAGTCTGAAATAAGAGGGATAGTAATTTGAGGAGAAAATAGATTTGCTTGGGATATGAGCTACTGTGTCAAGAAGAAATTATAGAATTTCGTCAGCGAAAGACGGCATGTCAGGTGGTGGTTGAGTATTGAAGATAAGGGTAATATTGAATTTTTATTTGAGAGTATTTTAGGTATATTGAAAAATGGTTGCGAAGAGTAAAACGCTCGTTGTGAATAGAATTTTCTTTTTATTATTTGTGCGATCCGCACACTTACTTAAAATCACTATCAAATAACTTTTGAATATTAGTTTAAATTGAACTTTCAGGAGATAACTTCTTGAAGATAATTACTCGACTAATATAAAATATTATTAGAGTAGAATCATGTTTTCAGTTTAGACTAAATTTCCTACTAAAAGTTATTCAATTAATTAAATGTGTTACTCGATTAAAATTCTGTTTTCAGATTTGATTTCAATAGCTTGTATTTTTTTTATTTTTAAGCATATATTTTGGAATAAGCATCAAAATCAAAGGTTGAACATTTTTTTTTGACAAACATTTTAAAATATTATATAGTACTTTACTAATTTTTACTTTTCGTTTATCATTGTTTCTTTTAGAATGACTGGCATGTCACTCGTTTAAGTGGGGACAGTTAGTAAATAATTAAATTTTATACTCAATGTGCAACTATTATTATAAAATTAAGCCGTAATTGTGTAACCCCTCAAATATGTGCGTGCCTTACCAATAAACATGTTGCTTATTTTTGGGAGCTAATAAAATACTATTTTTTGGGAGCTAATATATTTTGTAATTTTTAGAAAAAAAAAAAAGAGTAAAAGAAGTAATTGCAATAATCTTTAATGGAATGAATGAGGTTTCCATCCACAATTGGAGAAAATGTCAATTTCTAGACCGCACTTTCACCTTATTTCCATTTCCAGCACTTCTATTCTAATAAGCAAAATGTTGCCGAGAAATAACTGAGAAAGAAATCAAAACGCGTGTTGATGATAAAGAAATCCCATCGCACATCTCTCTCTCTCTCTCTCTCTCTCTACACGCATGCATATCTAACTCTCTTATTGTCAACACACTCTCTCTCCTCCTCTCTCTCTCTCTCTCTATATATATATATATGTTTCTCTATATATACATTTATATAATATCTGACCCAAAAGCAATGTTAGTCCTAATGAACTTAGATCTCACTTAGCTAGGTTCCATGAAGGATCATAGATGACGTATGGCTTCCATTCCATGTTCCTCCATGGAACCTAGACATTGTGGGTTCCTATGATGGGTTCTAGATCCAATGGGGTTTCTTATTTGTTTTTTTTCTTTATAAAATTGAATAGAGAGAAAAAGAGTAAAGAAAGGAAAGAGTATTTTTGTGAATTTACTTACAAAAACTACACTTATTTGATAGCAAGGGAGTATGTATTTTGTGATAATTAACTTCAAGAGAGATTATATATTATCATTTTGAAAATATAAGAATAGACAATACAATACAATTTAATTAAATCCAGAAATGAGTAAACCGTTGATTTTGTGAGTCGAAACCCCAACGGCAAAATCATCTCAAAAAACTCACGGATTTTCCATGGATGATGATGAAGTATTTGGTAGCTATCATGGGCATGGACGAAAGGCAAATCAACTAGAAAGATCACAGAAGATCCTGGTGCGGACTAAAGTGAGTCCTTGATTGGAGGAAAAGAAAAAAGGGGAAAGAAAATGATGGAAAACGTGAAATATGATCAGTGGGCCGGCCTAACCAAACCCCAAAATCTCTTGGAAGCGTGCATGCCAAACTTTGCCCTGAAAGCAAAAGCCAAGTTTTGAAAGAGGCTGAAGCGATGGCTGTGTACACATTTTTTATGTGAAATTTGAACAAATCCAAAGGGAGCGTATTATGTACGTATGTGGTTGTGGTTGATTGAGATGATAGTTTGGTCTTCAGATCAAACTTGGATATTCTAAGCAACCTCAGCACTTCCAACTTCAAATCTCACCCGTGACCTTTTCTTTTCTTCTTTTTCATCATGCACCAAATTGATTGCCGGCCTGTCCATCTGATTTAGATCAGCTTTGAAAATTAACTTTTGTTTTCTATTTGACAACTCAATGGATCCGGGAGTTCAAATTGTTTTTACAAAATTATATTGAAACTACTTCAATTTTAAGAAGTAAGAAGAAATATATTTGATGTCTTTTTTTTTCTTTTTAATAGAGTGCAACCAATGCTAGTGATTCTGCTTGAAGGTAAAGAAAACTTCAATTCAAAACTTGATAAAAATAGGCCTTGATGATGCACGTGTTTGACCATCAATATACTTACAAAGAAGGAAACCTACCAGAAGACAAGATGCTTTTGGACCCCAGATAATTAGCTTGAGACACTACAAAAGAGAACGGTGAGATTGCCTTAGGATTGGTTGGGGAAGCTACGTACTCTGAAATTAGACATAGAGCAAAAGAGCTTGAGAATATGGTTGAAAATTCTTACCTCGGAGGAGACACCCTCCTCTATTTATAATAGTTTAAAGATAATCCTTGATTTATGATTAAGCCTATTTGCTAGACAATACTTAGGAATAGTTGTCTTAGACAATTTCGAGAAGATTAGCTTTTATCCCTTAAGACAGATCCAAGGATTTAGAAAAATAGGTGTATCCCAAGTTTAACAAGATTATGATACGTTACTAAATGTTTGAAAATCATCCTAGATCATGAGTTTTTCACTTAATTTTAAGAAAGAATTCAAGTTAGCTTGGGTAATTCAATCCTAAGTAAAGTTAGTGCCCCCTAGTTTGTGAGAGACGCCTTTTCGGACCAAATTGGGCCCAAATAAGATAACCGAGGTTAAAAATGGCCTGGCTAACTTGATTGAGACCAAAGATGACCTAAATATTGGACACAGGTCAAGGGTGGTCGAGTAAGATGTAGATGTGTCATCTTAGCAAAGTCTCAGATATCATTAGGTTTTTGTGACCACTTTAAGATTTAGTGAGTCTATTGAGAGCATTTAACCTATTTTGTTATCTCTATAAATAAAGTCAAATATCTAATTTGATTATAGTCAATTTAGGGTGCATGCGAGGTGTTGAGTTAGGGTGTATTCAAGTTATAAAGTTGAGAGGGAGAGTTTATATCTTTTTTTAAACTTTTTCAGGTAGTGAATTTCATTCATTCTTCACTTATGGATGTAAGTAATTTGTCAAACCATGTTACTTCTGTCTTCTCTGATTCTAGTTTTGAGAAGTGTGATAAAATTTAATTTTTCCTTATTGGTTTTTCCAACAAGTGATGCTAGATTTATTTCCATTACAGGTGGTATTAAGGCCCCAATAAATAGCGCGTACACAAGAGTTTTTAAATACTAAATGTTTATACTTCAATTTTTGGAGAAGAAGATTTGTCTTCTAGTCACGCAAGACAATATATTTTTCAATCTAAAAACAATCTTAAACCAACCCATTTAGAATAGCACCCAGAATCGATGCAAGCCATGGAGAAACTCACCATCACAACATAACAGAAATCAACCACTATTGCAAATGAACTATCATCAAAGCACCCAGGCACATCTGTTGGAAAAGATTAGCCCCAACATTGCTACCATTTCTCATTGCCTAAAAGACCACCTTGAAACATTAATTATCAAGGTTGGAGACCCAAATTTGAAGTGTTGAGCAAAGCAATGTCAACCAAATATTTGACTCAAGTTGAGGACTTCGTTTAGATTGATTTACGGGGTATTTTGATTTAGGTCTTCATTTTGGCCATTTGATTCATGATTGGTTCAATTCATGCGAACCATTAACTCAATAGATCTTTTCATATCCACAGACGACCAATATGAGTTTTGCTGATATCTAGATTTGACTCGATGGGTAATGTTTACCTAATGTGATGTTTTGATCAAGATAAGCCACAAGTTTATTAGACCGCTTGACATTAGGCTTTGACCCATTCTGGTGGAAACTCCTTATTCCGTTTGAGTAATTGGGTATCTAATTCGGTTTTTGTTTATTGAACTCATTTGAGTTGTTGATTTAATTTAGATTTGACTAAGTTTTTAGTTCAAGCTGCTATTGGCTACCTAATTTTAACAATTTGGTTGGTGGAATTTTGTAGAAAAAAATGGTGGTGGTATAATGATAAATATGCTGCAATAATTCAAAGATTCCAAGACATGAAAACTCACTTTCCTTAAGACTTTGTTTGTCCCAAAACAGAATGCACAAGGGATCCAAAACAAGCCTCCAAGATTACAATGAAATCAAGAACAACGTTTGTTAACGAATGTGCAAGTTTTGAAAATAAACTCAAACACACGGAATTAATAACAAACACAAGAAGGTTTGTATTCTAATTCTGCAGTAAAAGAATACAAAGAATAAGTTTTGTATGCACAAATATTATGAAATTTTATGTAAGAACGTAGGAGAAGAACAAGGAGAGAAAAACCACATGAATTCTCAAAATTGTTTTATCCAACAACACACCAATCTATTTATATATAATGTTATAACCTTTTACCAAAGGTGTACAATCTTTCACATGTATTACAATTCTTCACAAAATAATATATCTAATTCTTGTGTGTTACAACCCTTTATCAAAGGTGCACCCCTTTGCAAAGGTTATAGCCACTTAAATTAAATTCAAAACAAGTGAGGCACAATCCTTTACTAAAAGTTACAACCATTCATGTGTGTAAATATAAAAAGAAATGTTACAACCATTAGTTCCTTGACTTGGATCTCTTCCCATACAAGTGAAAGGTTACAACCATTCTTTTGAAAATCTCTCCAACAATCCTCCACCATTTTCAAAATAAATGAAGTTTTGAAAAACTCTTGTGTAAGTTAGCCAATCTTATGCATAAATGAAGGTGTCTTTTGGACTTGAACCTTCACGTAGTGAAAACATTTCAAATGTCAACCAATGTGGCATGGTAGACAAGTTTTGAACCAGTGACCCTTATATGATTAATCGGAATACCTCACGCACTCATTTGAATGTCCTTATTGTATTCATAAGTACTGACATGTGAATAGGCCATGTGTCCCATATCTTGGTTTTCCTTTCATGAATATCTTGAGTAGTTTGCCAAACCACTTTGGAGACGGCACCATCCCCGATATTCATATAAGTAGGCTTATTGAAAATGCCAACGTATCTAAAGCATTTTATAGATATCTATATAAGCCTATTAAGAGCAAATTAACTCAACCTCCCATTATTGATACGTTCCCAAACACCTTTACCTTGGGATTAACTCCAATGTTTGCAATCACTTATATGACGTACTTTACTCATTGAACCTAGCTAAGATCTTGATGTTTCAAGTGTTAGGTCGAGTTTCCATCACAGATGATTATTAATTGGCCACAATCCCATTCCCTTTGACATTTTAGAAACTAAATCCCTTGCAAGGCCTTTCGTTAAAGGATCTGCCAAGTTTTGACTTGACTTCACATAGTCCACGGTAATGACTCCATCTGAGATCAATTGTCTAACCATACTATGTCTTAACCTAACGTGTCTAGACTTGCCATTATATATTTGGCAATATGCTCTAGACAACGTAGCCTTACTATCACAATGGATAGAAACCTGAGGCATAGGTTTAGGCCAAATAGGAATTTCAATCAACAAATTCCTTAGCCATTCCGCTTCTTTACTACACGAAGCTAATGCTATAAACTCCGCGGCCATGGTGGAATCCGCTATACAAGTTTGTTTCTTTGAACCCCATGATATAGAACCTCCACCAAGTGTGAAAATCCATCCACTTGTTGATGCATGATCTTCTCAATTAGTGATCCAACTAGCATCTGTGAATCCTTCTAAAACTAAAGGATAACCGGAGTAATGTATGCCATAATTCATGGTTCCTTTTAGATATTTTAGAATTCTATAGACTCCTTACCAATGTAATAGACTTAGATTACTTGTATACCGGCTCATTTTTTCAATGGCAAAAGCAATATCCGGTCTTGTAGATATCATAGCATATATAAGACATCCAATAACACGAGCATACTCTAATTGAGATACTGCTCTACCGATGTTAGAATACATTCTAACATTTGGATCGAATGGAATAGATACAGACTTGCAATCAAAATGATCAAACTTTTTCAACACTTTTTCGATATAGTGTGATTGAGTAAGTATGATCCCGGTATCTTTTCTTATGATTTTAACGCCCAAAATCACATCTGCAAGTCCCATATCTTTCATATCAAAGTTGGATGATAACAATGACTTAGTAGTTTTTATGACTTCCAAGTCTGTTCCGAATATTAACATATCATCCACATACAAACAAATGATAACACCCTTGTGGCCTTTAAACTTGTTGTACACACATTTGTTTGATTCATGAATTTTAAATCCATTGGCAACAACAATTTTGTCAAACTGCTCATGCCATTGCTTAGGTGCCTGTTTAAGTCCATACAATGACTTAATCAACTTACACACCTTTCTTTCTTGTCCCAGTAAGATAAACCCTTCCAGTTGCTCCATATATATTTCCTCATCCAACTCTCCATTTAGGAAAGCTGTTTTAACATCCATTTGATGAATTTCAAACTTATATATGGATGCCAAAGCAATCAATGTTCTTATAGTAGCCATCCTAGCAATCGGTACGTAGGTATCAAAGTAATCAAGGCCTTCATTTTGAGTGAAGCCTTTAGCTACTAACCTTGCTTTGAACTTTGTAACGACCCGCTCCCACTTACGAGCACCACCGGTAAATAATCGACCAGATTACTCACCTATCAAACCACAACTGAAGGGTTGGACTATGTTTCAACAGGAAACGCCCTAGGTGGGAACTAGGCTTCGTCCTTCCCTTCGCTCCACTCAAGAATCGGTCTCAACACAAACAAGGAAAAACTCAGCGGACCGAGACCCGAAACCCGAGTGAGCTTCACCTCTCTTCAACTCGCTCCATAGCAAGCCAGAGGTGACCTAGGCACAAAGCTAGCATAATAAACATTTCACTGAGTATTGAGGATTTATGAGAACATACCTCGATGATTTTTACTCAGTCCGAAAACTCGGCTTCTCTAACTAAGCCATATACCACGAACAATCTCACAATCATTTATCACACTACGATGATTTCAACCATTAAATACATCTAGTGCTCAATATCGTTTACATTTGATTACATGAATATATATAAAAATTACAAGAGATTACACAACAACACATCTCAGGCAACAAGCTAATTACCACAACAGCCCCCCCGGCACCATCCCTGCTTGCATCTGGACTTGTATTATCTACACATGAGGTAAAACCTCATGAGTCATAAAGACTCAGTAAGGGTGCAATGCATTTAAATATGAATATAATCATGTTTATGTATGCCAAATGCATGCTAATGAGGCTAGGCTCACACATCCTCACAACCCACTAAGGTTTGAGGCATCAACCTATCAGCCCCCACCACTAGTCCTCCATATGGCCACAGGTCCACTAGTTCTTGCATCACACAAGATATAACCACTACATGCCAATGCAACATAAAAGCATTATCAAACATATTTACCCACTTGCAAGGCCACCTCCACATGGGGCCGTCCCTTACCTGGCTCGAAGCCTCATCTCTGCCTCGGCGAGAATGCCAGCCCGAATCCCGAGCTCTTCTAGGATCACCGCCTCCCCGGTCGAACCTAGATACAAATACACACAAACCCAACTCTATCAACATCCGACATTAAACCAATGCCCTCAACTTCGCCACACACACCACCAAAACCATCCATCAACAATTTTCCAAACAACCCCGGCACAGGGTTTAATCCCACAAATAACTATTTTACATTAACTCACTTAATGCAATTAATTGGGAAAGAAAAATATTAATTTACCTCGACTCATTTGGAGAGAAATTCGGAAACGCCCACGCCGATGTTGCCTCCCGAGCTGTCGCTCGCGCCCAAAATTCCATTTTTGAGCTTCTGACAAGCTCTTCAAGCCCCAAACTAATTTCCAAAACTTTCCCTCATTTTTCTGGGAATTTTTCCATATTTTTCCAAATTTTCTCATTTTCTTTTCATTTCTTTTTTTTTTTTCTTATTTCTTTCCCCCCACTGTTCACCTTCTTCCTCGGCCATTTCCTTCTCCCGCGCGGCTCCTCCTCTCTAGCTTCTTCTTCTTCCTCCGCGTGAGATGCCCCTAGCAAACCAGCACCGCCGGCCATCATTGGCCCGGCCTGACCACTGCGAGCACCATCGAAGGTTGCCTCCCTCGCGGCCACCAGCAGTCGGCAGCTCCTGCATGCACCGCTGTTGCAGCGGCTGCTTCTTCTTCATGCCCTTGGCTACCCGGCTGCAACCACCACTGGCTACCTCCATCGCGCCGACGAGCACCGCCGCACCTGCTAGACCACCATAGCCACCATCGCGGCAACCTCTGGCCGCAGCCGTTGCTTCCATCATCGCGTGTCGGCCATGGTTGCCCGGCCTCAAGCTCATCGCGACCATTACCGGTCGCTTCCAGCTTCTCCAAGCCCCGATGAAAACCGATGACACCTCCAGCTACTCCCGCGACTCTGGAACCACCAAGCGCCCTTGCTTGGTCATTGCTGCTGCTCGGCCCCTGCCTCAGCTCGTCGATCATGGCCGCCTTCATGGTGGCTTCTTCTTGTAGCCATCAGCCAACCTCACGGCTTTTCTCCTTCTCAATCTTCCTCTTTCTCTCGATCTCTCTCGCGGTTTCACTCTCTCGGCAAAGCTCTCTCCCGAGCTCTCTCTTACTCCTCAATGCTTGCTCGGCCATGCTCTCTCTTAGATTTCAAATTACAGAGACATTCATTAGGAAGCTTCAAGGAAGCTTCCTCCCACGCCTATATATATATATATAATTACATATTAAACCCTATTAATTCTCATTAAGCTCACTTAAATAATTTGGGTAATTGCATTTGAAGAATTATTATTGCACTTGGGCCCTCCAAGGCTTTAAATAATTATATCCATCCACGCAAAATCTTGATTTATTCGAAATTAATAACCGACCGCTACTCGGGAATACTAACCTCGTTCCTGCGCCTGCATGGGACCCTTATTCGACCCGAAAATACTTAAGGATTGCCTTACTCAGAAAACCGAACCACCCTTGGGGTCCCTTCAGCTTCCAGGAGGTCCCTTCCGATTATTCGGTATTGGCACCCACTCGGGCTTATACAGAATTTATTTCAAAAATTATTCCCGTTCGGACTGCTTCCAGCGTCATTATCCTCATCTCGAGACACTCACCAATCCCTTGCTCTCTTCCTTGGACATCCAAGTCCCGAGGCACTCCCAGCCGCCAATTCGGGAATTTTATTAATTAATTTATCGGGATTGACCCTTGGGCTTTCCGGACCACCCAAGACCTGACAAAATAATCCAAGAATTATTTATTTTCAATACCATGTAATACCGGGTATTACATTCCACCCCCCTTAAAGAATTTTGTCCTCGAAATTCACTTTGCCTTAATCTCTTGCCCAAGAAAATCACATTCTCCGGCTACTCTCCGAATCCCCTGCTCGAGAATCTTGTAGCCGAACCATTTCACAGCCTTTACCTCGGGTTATTCCCACCTCAAGGCTTCACTTAAGTATTTGGGCTTCCAACTCTCGAGGACATTCATCAACCAGGTATCGTTTTGGCCTCCAACCAAACTGTACCACTGGTCGCCGGTCATGCTTACAACAACGATATCCATCTCCGGATGGATTTTCTCTGCCTCAAAGCATCGCTTTGCAGGTTTACTTCCCATTTCCCTTTTTTCGCATCAACCGAAACAACTCTCACTAACATTGCATTACTAATCAGTCTATCACGATTTTACGCCGATCCCACATGGCAACGTTTCCCACTGCCAATCACGCATGGCTACGATTTTACGCTGGTCCAACCAGCAACGTCTTAGCACTGATCATCAGCCGCAATGTTTCTTTTAGTGCCCACAAGACACTCAGACACCCATTTCACCATGGTATACCGCCATAAATCACACGCCTGCATAGCTTGAGTTGATCCTCATGGTAACCTCTCATTACCGATCAACTTACCATGCTAGCACTACTTGGGAAGTAACCATTTGGCCCACCCTGCCAACTTCGACCATTTCATACATGGTCTTCTACTTTGACCAGCCGACCCTCATTTATCGATACGATTACACATAATCGATATACCTAACACCATGTCAGGTAAGTACACATTTCAACCATACGTGCATTACCTGAATCCAATTGGAGCTTAGCGATGCACGCACCATTACAATCTCACCTCGAGCTTAACCATGCTCGGGCCTCAACCTTCTCCCAACCAGGAGTTTCTTGCACAAGCACATAAACTCCTCTAGCCTTTCTTTCTGGCCGATATTGCACGCTAGTAGGGGCCTCATATCCATACGAGGAAACTCTTCATTGAACAACCCCCCTTTAATACTTCACCCAATTCAACTTTCACAATCATGCCCCATGCTAGGCCTTATCTTGGCTATTAAACCCTACCACGAGTCAAGGATCCTACCATTGCGCTTAAGGTCGCGAAACCATTAATCATCCCTCGTCATCACCCACGGTGTGTGGCACAAGTGATTGGCTTATTACCATCTGCACAATCACTTATTGCATCGCACTTGTAGGATGACTCGTGCCTTTGGTCCGCACCACAACAAGCTAACACGGTAAGACCCCTACTCTTGTAGCGGTCTTCTAGCCAAATTTACTCGCCCAGCTTCAATTTCGTTAGGACTTTTTAAATCTCACATTTCTCAACAAAGCCTCTTACTCTTGAAGCATGGAACTTTTCGGCAATCCCAAAATCAGGTTTTTTCCCAATTTGCGATAGACACCTAATTTAAACCATGGATAATGGTTCCCTTTGTCCTACTCGGCAGGGACAACACCATGACAACAATGAATTCTCTGACAGCGGCAATGACACCACCATGTCATCTCAAAAGACTCGCTGCTCCTTGAATCTTACTGGTCATCACAACAAACACGACCCCACCCTTAAGCCATTTTCCACAAATCACTTTGCTATACTTATAGTAGCTAGCTTATTCCCTGAGAAACTTTAGCTTCTCCCAGGTTTCTTATAACTTTTGCTACAACCAGCTCACATCACTCAGTGAGCGTCCACATTAGCCTTAACGCCATCATCATCAGCTAAGACGATCTCTTGCCATCGCTTAACGCCACATCCAGCCGCAACCGCGACTCCAGATCCACCAACGCCACTGACCAACTACTCTCACGAAGCAACACGACCATGGCTAGCCACCGCTCGCCGCTGCTGCTATCACCAATTGGCGCCTTTGGTCACCATCAGCTACCCTCAGCTAGCCACCAATCGGCTCCACTAGCTGATTTCCTTTCACAATCGTTAACCTTTAGCCACGAGGTTAAATCTCATTAATTGCCCAAACTCCAAGGCATCCCTGTAGCTGTATTACTCACAGCTTTCAGGTGATTTCATCACCTAAACACCATTCTTGGGATCCAATCTCGTCCTATAAGCTCTTTCTTCGAGCTCTCTTTACCCATTGGCGACATCTTAAAGTCGCCCTCATTTTCCATCTAACCAACTCGATTAGCTCAAGCCGGATCGCCCGACTCACAACCAACACATGCTTCCTCCAAGCACTACACTTGCAATCATTAACTATGACTTCAATTTAAAGTCCACCCACTGGAAATCACCCTTGCCAATCTTGTGGAACTCACACTTCCACTCAATGCCATAGGACTCATCTTCCTACTCAGGCACTTGCCATCACGCTGGCTCTCCCCCGGGTGATGCATCATGTTAGAGTGGTAGTGCCTTAGGAGGTCCATTTAATGTTGTTGCCCTATGCTCGACCCTTCTCGGGACAACCTCTCACGTTCTACCCAGGACACATTTCAACTCCACCATTTACAACTCTCATTACGGAGTAACACTCCTTCCAACAGCACAATTTTGCCTTGACCAACCATCTATTAAAGTCTTGGACCTCTTTCTCAAAAGTTCACCTGGTCTAGCCATCAGGACTCGCTGAACCTTTATGTACACGGTCAATCAATAAGGCTTTACATCACAATCCTCGAGCCTCACGCTCCTATCATTGCCATTAGGTGCTACCACCTGGCAACTGATCCTGTGTCAACAACTGGAAACTCATCCAGTGCTACATGAGGATACTTCCTCAATTTCCCATCGACACATCAGGACTAACAGTAGACTGTGAAATTGCGAGCCGTTATGGATTTCGAACCGTGCCTTAGCCACACGTTCAGCCTACCACAACTCACATCACAGGATTAGAGATCCTTTTATTTGAAACCTTTGCACGTTTCAATGATACCATCTCATGGTTGGCTTCCGCCCGTAAATCTCGGTCTCCACGACACTTACGTAACATCCTGGAGCCATTTACCGACTCCATCAATCGACCCATCTTCTCGCATTATCACAAGGTTGCACTGGGTCATCATCTCAATTTACCCGATCAATTGCGATCAATTTAACCACAACTGCGTTAGCATCCTTTAACAAGGAGCATTGCCACGCATCTCGTTTTCATACCACAGGATATCACCCAATCAATTCACAAATCTTCCTGCTGCCAAGACAACAAAAGGTACTACGATGATTTTTTTTTTCAACCCTCACGAAAATTTAGGTCTGGCCCCGACATAACCTATAGCATACCCCAGGTCTTCACGTCTAATTGTCTCCACCGCAGACAGGTTACTCCACATAGAGGGCTGCAGTCCCTCCCGTGAACTAACCGTCTATATCCAGTGGTCCTTAGCATTAAACCCGTCAACCGTAGGCATCAACTGTAGCGTTATTCCCACGCTAGACCCGTTTCTTTTCCCTGGGTTTCTTTCTCAAACATCTCGAAGTGCTACAACACCCAAACTTTAGCCAAACCACTTCGACACTACTTATCAAAATAAAAGGCTTAACCCCGGACTCGGGTGCAACGCCCTAACCACTCTTATTACTAGCAGTCGAGTTGTGGAACTGGTCATAACTTTCGTCACCCTACGGCGTTTCACAAATCTTTAGCCCCTGACCATCTGCATAATCACTGTGTTGCCTTGTGCTTTAGGCAAGCCAACACCTGGTCACCATCACCGTGTCACTCCCATACACTGGCCCAACACTGGTTCCCCATCGTGTTGCCTTGTGCTTCAGAGAGTCAACACCTAATCATGTGTTACTCCCATACATTGGCCTAACACTGGTTCCCCATCATATTGCCCTGTGCTTCGGAGAGTCAACACCCAATCATTATTACCGTGTTGCTCCCTTACACTGGTCCAACAACAGTTTCCAACAGCATGGCTCAGGTCCCACTCTGATCTGTTTCGCACCCCGTAATGTGACTTTCAGCCTTCCAGTCACACCTCTGATATCAAACCCGGCATGACTACCTCGCCACGCTTACAGCCACTATCCTTACCAGGCTTCTTACTCGGCAAAAATCTATCGGATCATTACCGCGTTCCGCGATTCTTCCTTAGGACTACTCTAAATGTCCTATCCCTAGCAGGAGATTCTCAGTCTCACCTGACCACATTTCCTAGGGTGCTGCTCCAAATCTTTGGCATTTGACCGTCACTTGCAGTTCACTAAATTGCTCAGGCCCATGGGCCACTTGCCCTCAACGCGAGCCAACTCATTAGTCCTCTGCCACACGGTCCATAGTATCAGATCCGTCACATCGAGCCTTGCACCCTTAGCATCTAGGCTACTTAAAGCCTTCCCGAGCTACGATGGTTCCGCTACCATCCTACCAAGCCATCTTACTTGATTATCCTTGCCTTGATAACCTTAAGCTCATACAATGAGCCTAGCTCCTCATGACTCTACATCTCTTATCGCTTAAGAGACTCTCAAACAACAACCAACATGCTGAGCCTATCTCAAGCTCCAGTACTCATAACCATCTAGCACCTACCATTACCCTCCAGGTAAATCGAGACCTCTCCTCTCTCCTTGCACACCCACAGTGCATTTAGTCACGACGCCCAGCTTGGCTTTCCAGCAGGCCTCTCTCAGGCTCCCATGACTTGGAATTTAAATTCGGGGCCTCCACATTACTCGCCATGCCCCTGCCCACTTGGCATCCGAAGTTGGCATTTCCATTGCGCGCTTAGCCTATGGATGTCCTGTTGCCACAAACTCATCGCCCTCGGGCCACACACCGCTCATACCCTTCATCGGGTGACCTCCGCGTCTCCCATCAAGGGTCTCGTGACCTTAGGCATCATCCCGACCCCAACATCACAATGAGGGTCTATTCACCTCTCATCTCCCGACCTTAGGCGTCCTACCAAACCCCAAGCGTCATAATGAGAGTTTTGATTGGCCCCTCATCCATCAATCACATGAACGGTCTTTTGGCCTTTCACAACTAAGACTTCTAACCCAAAGGCTCTCACACGCATATCAATGCATGCCCAACTCCTTAATCCCAAATCTGGATTCCCCTGGATTCCAGCTCGACTCAGTTGGGATTTCCATCTCATGCAAACACCCGCTAGGGTCCACTTGCCACATGCCTATCATTCCCAAGGATAGACCTCGTCTCAGCAAGAAGCCAACTAGGGTCCACTCATACCCTAAGCACATCCCCTCTGGGATCATCATAACAATACGATCACATCGCATCACATTTATCTAGCATCCCGACTCTCCTCAGAGTCTTTCCGGATTTTGCTTACGTCATGCCTTCACTAGCCATGACATACTGATGCATTACACGCATACTCCCCACAGAGCCTTACTGCAAGCAACCTTATTCCCAGTAGTTCGTCACATTGCTTGATGTCAAATCTTTTCCTTGAGTCTCGAGCTAACACCCACTTTAGCTCATTTTATCTCAAGCGTACATGCCTTACTGCACCACTTCCAAGGGACAACTCTATTCCCTCGAACATGCTCTGCAAATCCCTGACATAGGGACGCTCCACTAATCCCCTCTCGGACTAGTCATGCTTCGGCTTCGTGTCCCCACACGAGCCTCAACACTTCAACCTCAAGGAGTTACCATTGTTTAAACACTTCATATCCTCGAAATGCCACATTCGAGTTTTCTTGACACCAGCACCCACACTCGGGTTTTCGGTTCCTCATTGCTCAACTTGTATACCTCTCACAGGTATATCTTCTCAATCCAAGGTATTTTCTCATCCCAAGAACAGGAATATCCAAACATGCCATTGCAGGCCTCAATGACTTGACCCAATCCCTTAGGGTCCTTAGTCCACCTGTCCAACATTCGAGGTTACCGGACCAACCTTACATTGAAATCTCAAAATTTCAAATCAATTGTTCTCGACCCCAACTCAGCACTTACGACATTTCGACTTGCATTCACATCATGCCAGACATCCTCTATTCCAAACTTTGGCATTTACTCACATTAATCACTTAACCGACCATATTTAACACTTAAGCACGCTAGTCTTCCCCACTCATACAGCTAGCCATGCTTTGATACCAACTGTAACGACCCGCTCCCACTTACGAGCGTCACCGGTAAATAATCGACCAGATTACTCACCTATCAAACCACAACTGAAGGGTTGGACTATGTTTCAACAGGAAACGCCCTAGGTGGGAACTAGGCTTCGTCCTTCCCTTCGCTCCACTCAAGAATCGGTCTCAACACAAACAAGGAAAAACTCAGCGGACCGAGACCCGAAACCTGAGTGAGCTTCACCTCTCTTCAACTCGCTCCATAGCAAGCCAGAGGTGACCCAGGCACAAAGCTAGCATAATAAACATTTCACTGAGTATTGGGGATTTATGAGAACATACCTCGATGATTTTTACTCGGTCCGAAAACTTGGCTTCTCTAACTAAGCCATATACCACGAACAATCTCACAATCATTTATCACACTACGATGATTTCAACCATTAAATACATCTAGTGCTCAATATCGTTTACATTTGATTACATGAATATATATAAAAATTACAAGAGATTACACAACAACACATCTCAGGCAACAAGCTAATTACCACAACAGCCCCCCCGGCACCATCCCTGCTTGCATCTGGACTTGTATTATCTACACATGAGGTAAAACCTCATGAGTCATAAAGACTCAGTAAGGGTGCAATGCATGTAAATATGAATATAATCATGTTTATGTATGCCAAATGCATGCTAATGAGGCTAGGCTCACACATCCTCACAACCCACTAAGGTTTGAGGCATCAACCTATCAGCCCCCACCACTAGTCCTCCATATGGCCACAGGTCCACTAGTTCTTGCATCACACAAGATATAACCACTACATGCCAATGCAACATAAAAGCATTATCAAACATATTTACCCACTTGCAAGGCCACCTCTACATGGGGCCGTCCCTTACCTGGCTCGAAGCCTCATCTCTGCCTCGGCGAGAATGCCAGCCCGAATCCCGAGCTCTTCTAGGATCACCGCCTCCCCGGTCGAACCTAGATACAAATACACACAAACCCAACTCTATCAACATCCGGCATTAAACCAATGCCCTCAACTTCGCCACACACACCACCAAAACCATCCATCAACAATTTTCCAAACAACCCCGGCACAGGGTTTAATCCCACAAATAACTATTTTACATTAACTCACTTAATGCAATTAATTGGGGAAGAAAAATATTAATTTACCTCGACTCATTTGGAGAGAAATTCGGAAACGCCCACGCCGACGTTGCCTCCCGAGTTGCCGCTCGCGCCTAAAATTCCATTTTTGAGCTTCCGACAAGCTCTTCAAGCCCCAAACTAATTTCCAAAACTTTCCCTCATTTTTGTGGGAATTTTTCCATATTTTTCCAAATTTTCTCATTTTCTTTTCATTTCTTTTTTTTTTTCTTATTTCTTTCCCCCCCACTGTTCACCTTCTTCCTCGGCCATTTCCTTCTCCCGCGCGGCTCCTCCTCTCTAGCTTCTTCTTCTTCCTCCGCGTGAGATGCCCCTAGCAAACCAGCACCGCCGGCCATCATTGGCCCGGCCTGACCACTGCGCGAGCACCATCGAAGGTTGCCTCCCTCGCGGCCACCAGCAGTCGGCAGCTCCTGCACGCACCGCTGTTGTAGCGGCTGCTTCTTCTTCAAGCCCTTGGCTACCCGGCTGCAACCACTACTGGCTACCTCCATCGCGCCGACAAGCACCGCTGCACCTGCTAGACCACCATAGCCACCATCGCGGCAGCCTCTGGCCGCAGCCGTTGCTTCCATCATCGCGCGTCGGCCATGGTTGCCCGGCCTCAAGCTCATCGCGACCATTACCGGTCACTTCCAGCTCCTCCAAGCCCCGATGAAAACCGATGACACCTCCAG
Source organism: Diospyros lotus (assembly GCF_014633365.1). NCBI lineage: Eukaryota > Viridiplantae > Streptophyta > Magnoliopsida > Ericales > Ebenaceae > Diospyros > Diospyros lotus. Next base: position 28,251,037 of record NC_068341.1, read on the forward strand.
CTACTCCCGCAACTCTAGAACCACCAAGCGCCCTTGCTTGGTCATTGCTGTTGCTCGGCCCCTGCCTCAGCTCGTCGATCATGGCCGCCTTCACGGTGGCTTCTTCTTGTAGCCATCAGCCAACCTCACGGCTTTTCTCCTTCTCAATCTCCCTCTTTCTCTCGATCTCTCTCGCAGTTTCACTCTCTCAGCAAAGCTCTCTCCCGAGCTCTCTCTTACTCCTCAATGCTTGCTCGGCCATGCTCTCTCTCAGATTTCAAATTACAGAGACATTCATTAGGAAGCTTCAAGGAAGCTTCCTCCCACGCCTATATATATATATATAATTACATATTACACCCTATTAATTCTCTTTAAGCTCACTTAAATAATTTGGGTAATTGCATTTGAAGAATTATTATTGCACTTGGGCCCTCCAAGGCTTTAAATAATTATATCCATCCACACAAAATCTTGATTTATTCAAAATTAATAACCGACCGCTACTCGGGAATACTGACCTCGTTCCTGCGCCTGCATGGGACCCTTATTCGACCCGAAAATACTTAAGGATTGCCTTACTCAGAAAACTGAACCACCCTTGGGGTCCCCTCAGCTTCCAGGAGGTCCCCTACGATTATTCGGTATTGGCACCCACTCGGGCTTATACAGAATTTATTTCGAAAATTATTCCCGTTCAGACTGCTTCCAGCGTCATTATCCTCATCTCGAGACGCTCACCAATCCCTTGCTCTCTTCCTTGGACATCCAAGTCCCGAGGCACTCCCAGCCGCCAATTCGGGAATTTTATTAATTAATTCATCGGGATTGACCCTTGGGCTTTCCGGACCACCCAAGACCTGACAAAATAATCCAAGAATTATTTATTTTCAATACCATGTAATACCGGGTATTACAAACTTGTCTAAGGTTCCATCTACTTTCATCTTCTTCTTGAAGATCCACTTACAACCAATAGGTCTAGAACCCAGAGGAAGATCTACTAACTTCCAAGTCTTGTTATTCATAATAGATGACATTTCTTCATTTATGGCTTCTTTCCAAAAGGTGGAATCATTAGATTTCATTGTCTCTTCATACATGAGAGGATCAGACTCAATTGACTGCGTAATTATAGTTTGATTTATGTGTGACTCCTTGGTACCTTCCACTAGATGCATAATGAAATTGAGTCCAAAAGTTTTATCTTTCCTAGCCCTTTTACTCCTCCTCAACTCTGGAGGTTCTTCATTAGCATTTCTTTTATTATCATCTCTTACTACCGGTACAATGGCATTTGAATTTGAAGGTTTAGGAATAGTAGCAAAGTTATTCTCATAGAATATAGCATCTCTAGATTCTATCACGGTGTTAACTTCAACCGAACTATTAGGTTCTATAACTAGAAACCTATACCTTTTACTATGTTCTGCATATCCTAAGAATATGCAGTCTATTCCTTTTTCACCTAATTTTTTAATCTTTGGATCATCTAACCTAACAATAGCTCTACAACCCCAAACACGTAGATAAGACAAGTTAGGTTTCCTATTCTTCCAAAGTTCATACGGTGTAACTTTATTTCCTTTACTAGGTACTCGATTAAGAATATGATAAGTTGTTAGCAATGCTTCTCCCCAGTATCCTTTACTTAAACCCGAGTTACTAAGCATAGCATTAACCATTTCCATTAAAGTCCTATTTTTCCTTTCTGCTACACCATTTTATTGAGAGGTATAAGCAATCGAAGTCTCATGAACAATTCCTACATCTTCACAAAATTTAGGGAAATGATACTCACCACCCCTATCACTTCTAAGGCATTTAATTTTAGAATTGCACAAGTTTTCTACTTCAATCGAATATATCTTGAATTTTTCTAATACTTCATCTTTAGTACGCATAAGGTACACATAACAAAACTTAGAAAAATCATCAAAAAAAGTCACAAAATAAAGTTTCCCTCCTCTACTAGATATACTATGTAAATCACATACATCACTATGCACAAGTTCAAGTAAAGAAGTTTTTCTTTCAATTTTAGAAAATGGTGTTTTTGTTATTTTAGTTTGTGCACATACTTTGCATTTCCCTTCCATGTCATGTTTGCAATTAGGAATTAATTTGAGTACACTCATATCATGTAACCTTCTATTATTAACATGTCCTAAACGTGAATGCCATAAAGATAAAGAATCAACAACAATGTAAACAGAATTTGTAGTTTTATTCGTAGTATTAAGTTTGAATATTCCATCACAATAGAATCATTTCCCAACAAAGAAACCTCCCATAGACAAGACAAACTTATTTGACTCAAATACAAATTTGAAACCAAACTTATTTAGAAGACCACCAGACACAAGATTCTTTCTAACTTCTGGCACATGGTAAACATCGGTGATAGTGAGAGTCTTCCCAGAAGTAAATTCCAATTTGATGTTGCCTTTGCCAAGCATGGTTGCGGTGGTGGAATTTCCCATGTAGAGGGGTTTTCCATCTTCAAAAGACTCATAAGTGGAGAATAAGTTTCGATTCTTACATACATGCCTTGTAGCACCCGAATCAATCCACCACTCATTTTAATTTTTCACCACGAACACCTCACTTATCATAGCCATGAAGTTAGAGTTTCCATCTTGCTTTTGCTTCTTCAAAAGGCAGCATTCATTTTTTATGTGACCCATCTTACCACAATTGTAACATGACCCCTTTTTCTTCTTTGAGTCCTTGTCTTTGGAGTCAAATTTTCTCTTCTTAATGTTCTTTGAAGAGTTTTGTTTTCCATCCTTTCTTTTGTTGGTACCTTTTTCTTCCTCCACCACATGAACATTAGAAGATTGGCCATTGTTTTCATCAGAGTTATTCACTCTAAAGTCCTCTTCTATTTTAAGATGTCGACCCAACTCCTCAAGGGAAAGATCATCCTTTCTATGCTTGAGATTTTTTTTATAATCTTTCCAACTAGGAGGAAGTTTATCAATGATGAATGATACAACAAAGGATTCGTCCATTTTCATGTCATGTTGAAATTGGTTATAAATGTGAACTATTTCATGAAATTGTTCAATTACCTTTTGATTGTCCGCCATACAATATTGATGAAATTTAGAGGCTAAAAATTTCTTACTCGTGGCATCCTCGAACATATACTTAGCCTCCAAAGCATCCCAAATCTCCTTTGCACTCTTCTTGCTATGGTATTGGTCAAACAAAGGATCTGACATAGCATTGCAAATGTGCCCTTTGCAAATGTAATCATCTTGATCCCATTTTTGCCTTGCCCTTGCATTTACCAAACTTTCTTCTTCAGTTTCCTCCAGTCTTGGTGTTGTAAGCACATATACCACATTAAGTGTGGTAAGGAGAAAATGTAGTTTATTATGCCAACGACGGAAATTAGATCCTTAAAATCTGTCTAATTTCACAAAATCAACAGCAAAGTCTCGTAGAGAAGAAGTCGGTGGAGCCATCACAATTTCAAGAAACAAAGTCTTAAGATTGTAGAAAAAAATGGTGATGGTATAATGATAAATATGTTGCAATAACTCAAAGATTCCAAGGCACAAAAACTCGCTTTCCTTAAGACTTTATTTGTCCCAAAACACAATGCACAAGGGATCCAAACAAGCCTCCAAGATACAACGGAATCAAGAACAACGTTGTTAACGAATGTGCAATTTTCAAAAATAAACCCGAACACATGGAATTAATAACAAACACAAGAAGCTTTGTATTCTAATGATGCAGTAAAAGAATACAAAGAATAGGTTTTGTATGCACAAATATTATGAAATTTTATGTAAGAACGTAGGAGAAGAACAAGGAGAGAAAAACCACATGAATTCTCAAAATTGTTTTATCCAACAACACACCAATCTATTTATAGATAATGTTACAACTTTTTACCAAAGGTACAACCTTTCACATGTATTATAATCCTTCACAAAAGGATATATCTAATTCTTGTGTGTTACAACCCTTTATCAAAGGTGCACCCCTTTGCAAAGGTTATAACCACTTAAATTAAATTCAAAATAAGTGAGGCATAATCATTTACTAAAAGTTACAACCATTCATGTGTGTAAATATAAAAAGAAAGGTTACAACCATTAGTTCCTTGACTTGGATCTCTTCCCATACAAGTGAAAGGTTACAACCATTCTTTTAAAAATCTCTCCAACAAATTTTTCTAGCGCAATGCCCAATTTGAGGCATATTAAAGATGATGATTTTGTTTATTCACTATGTTTAGATATCCAAACCCAAAGTATGATAAAGAATATTAAAGATGTTGATGATTTTGTTTATTTACTATGTTTAGATATACAAACCCAAAGTATGATAAACATAGATTTTCTGTAATCAATAAAAAAAATGTAGTGAGTTTACTTAGGATATTTAACCTATCTTATTCTCTCTATATGTAGAGCCACTTCTATCTTATTATGCTAATATTACAAGAAATTCAGGATTTAGCGATAGATTTTTAGCGACGGACATTTAATTTCCTTCGCTATTTTGAGACGGAACAGCCACGGAATTGCAACAGATTGTGAAAAAAAAATTTTGCGAAAATTAGCAACGGATTATAGCGACGGAAAAAAATTTGGTCTCACAAAAAATAAAAAAATTAATTTTTTAGCGACAAAAACAATAATCTTTCGCTAAAATTAGCGACGAAAAATTATTTCCGTTGCAAAATTTTAATAATAACAAAAAAATAAAAATTATATTTTTATATAGCGACAGAACTTATTTCTATCGCTAATTTTAGTGACGGAAAATAAATTTTGTCACAAAATTTTAAAATAAAAAATTAATTTTAATATTAATTTAAATAATTAAAATAAAATTCTAATTTTAAATTTTTTATTATTAAAATTTAGCAATGGAAATAGATTTCCGTCGTTAACTTTAAAATAAAAAATTAGAATTTAAAATTAGTTTAAATAAAAAAAATTAAAAAATTAAAGTTAGTGATGGATTATCCAAATTCGTCGCTGATTTAGCGACGGAATATTCAATCCGTCGCTAACATTAATTTTTTTAAATTTTTTTCATTCAATTAATTTATAAATATTTAAATTTTATAAAAAATTAAATATACATTTAACCATGAGATGAATATAAAAAAATTAATTTATAAAATTTAAATAAATATATTAATATTAAAATCATAGTATTATTAAATTCTAACTATATCAATTAATATATTTCATGTGCATAAAATAAAAAATATATTAAATGTATAATAATTAATTATTTGTAATATTTATTAAATGTGTACAAAATGTAAACAAACACTATATTTGAAAAATAAATAAAAAGTTTAAAAACCATAATATTATTGAAATTTTCTTTATTTTAAATTTTAGAAATCATAAAAATGAAACAATATTGAGGGATTACATTATATAGAAAGGAGTTTAGAAGCTATCTTGTTAATTTTTTTCTCTCTATAAATAGGAGAATTTTTTGATAAAATAAAAAAGTTTAAAAACCATAATATATGGATGACATTGTGTCTTATAATTGATAACAGTATTATATGTCACTATCTAATTAATATATAGACATTGTAACACAATTAAATGTACAATTAAATCATTTATAATAAATAACAAGAGAAGTGACATGTGTTAATCAGGATAAGAGAGTATCAAAATAAGTTTGGAATGATTTTCGGATGAAAATATGGAATGGTTTTTCCCCTTAATAATTATACCATAAAAAAACTATAGGGTTTAATTTTTATTTTTGAATTTTAAGTATTATGTATAAAACATTAATGTTGACCAAGAAAAAAATAAATATATCTCTTTATCATTTGTTCTCTCTAATTTTGTCTCTGAGTTTTAGATGAAATTCAGCAATTTAGAACTCACTATGTTGATCAGATGGGTTCTGCTATTAGTATTGTTCTATTCTATAATTGGGAATCCTAAGTGTAGTAGATGTTTTGGATTTTTATTTTTCAAATTTTTTTTATGAAACTTGAAATTTACCATAGTAATTTATATATGTTATGTAGATTTTGTTTAATATAATTTTTATATATCAAAAAAATTAATTTTTAAAATAACAAACTATTAATAAATAATTCAATATATCAAATTAATTTATTATAATTATTAGATTTATAATATAATTAAATTTTTAAATAAATATTAATTTGAAATAAAATAATTTAAATTATTTTATTATCACATTTTAGATAATTAAAATAAGATTTTATTTAAATTATTTAATAATAAGATTTTATTTAAATTACATTATTTTTATTAATTAAATAATTATTAATATTATTTTTATAAATTATATTATTTTTTATATAATTATTAAATATTAAAGAAATAAATAAACTCAAGAGGCGGGGATCCTCGCCTCTATCCTGCCTAAATCCCCCCTCCTCTTTTCCCCTAAAATCCCTAAGTCCACCCCTCCCCCCAAATCTCTAACCCTTTCTGGCTCTCTAGCTCTCTCGCCCTCACCTCTCGCCGTCGCTTTCTCATCTTGCTCGCTGCTTCGCCCTCGCTCTTGTCTCTCACTTGCTGCATCGCCCTCGCTCTCACCTCTCGGTTGCTCGCCCTTGTCTCTCGCTTGCTCACTATGTCGCTCTTGCTCGTGACTCGCCCTCACCCTCGCTCGCTACCTAGCAGGCATCTCTCGCTAGTAGTCCCTCGCCCTCGCCAAGGTTTTGTGGTTAAATTATTTTTTTTATTTTTTATTTTTTGGATATTTATTTTATATTTTATTTTTAAAATTTGTTTGTTGCTCATGTTAAATTTTGTAAATTTGTAATCTTTGCTGCTGTGGTTTTTTTAGTGAATTCTTAAAAGTGTTCTTTTATTTCTTTTATCTATTTTTTTATGTTGTTTTATTAAAAATTTATTTAGTGTGTTGTTTGCTACTCATATATTTTTTATGCTTCTTTCTTTTTTTTGGTGTTATTTTATTTATTAATATGTTTTATTTGTTTTCAGTAAATTATTAGAAATGTTTGTTAGGATTGTAGTAAATTATTTTATTTGTTAACACGTTTTTTTTATGCTGTAATTTTATTCTATTTTTGGTTATATTTAAAGTTTAAATATTTAAGTATTAATTTTTAATATTAATTAATTATCTTCTTTTTTAATAATTTTATGTTTGTTAGGATTGTAGTGTTTTTTCTAACGTAGTGAAAATATTTTTTTATTTTTTAATTATTATTATTTTTATTTTTTAATATACTTTAACAATGGAATATTTCCATCGCTAAATATTTTTTATTTTTTTATTTTTTATTTTACATTAAAAAATAAAAAATATATTTTATAAAAAATTTTAAAAAAATATTCTGTCGCTAAAATAAAGTTTTATTTTTTTATAATTTTTTTTAAAAAATAGCAACAAAAATTTCCATCACTAAATTTAAAAAAAAAAATACATTTAGCAACGAAAAATTTTTCGTCGTTGATCTGTCGCTAAATTGGTGATGGACTCGTCGCAAAAAAAATAGCGACAAGTATTTAAGTGACGAAAAAAAATCGTTGCTAATCTGTCACTAAATTGATTTAGCGACGGATTTTTGAATTTAATTTAGTGATGAATTTTTGGATTTAGCGACAGAATATAAATCCCGAATTTCTTGTAGTGCAAGGTGCACCAATTATGGATGTGAGATTGCAAGGTTAGGTGCATATATTATGGTTTTAAGGTTGAGAGTGAGAGTTTATCACTTTTTATTAACTTGTTATTCACATAATAAATATGGCTAAACCCATATTTTTCTCCTTAACTTTACATGAAAAGGGTTTCATCCCCCTGAACTTTAAATATGACATTTTGAATACTTAATCTTTATAATTTACACCCATTGACTATCTAATTATCTAGTTAGCATTGAGCATGTAATAGACATGTCATTAAGCACCTAAAAACAAAGTAGCAAAACACCACACCAAGTGGTCACTGGATTACAAACTCACCAATAAATAGTGTAACATTCCGAAATTTGGAGATAAATAATAATTATTAATTCTGGCGTTTGAGATCATTATTGAATATTTGAAAATTTAAGAGGAAGTATTTATTTATGTTGTTTTGAGGATATTTTAGAATATTTTGAGATTTTAGAGAAAATACTTATTTATGATATTTTGAGGAAATGGAAAATTTAGGTAATTAATTAAATTATTTGGGAGTATTTATAGAAATAACGATGGAATTAAATTGTTGGATTTTTGGGAATGTTTGGAGTATAAATGTAATAAAGAGAAATGAGGAGGGGTGTGTGTGAATTTCGAAAGTCAGGGGAGCTGGTGTAATTTTAGAAAGTAGGCTGAGAGTCACCTTAAAATTAATTAAAGGTGTATATATGTTGAAGGAAGGCAGCAGCGCGAGTAGCACGAGTGCGGGAGGGGGAACCTAGGGTCGCGGGTTCGATCCGCGGGGGTGACTCGTGTGCTGGGAGAAAATGTTGATTTTATTCAGCCAAGGGAGGGCCAAAATGACGTTGTTTTGGCCCAAAGGCGCCTTCCGCACAGCCCAGCGATTGCCACGTGGTCGCATCCTAACCACTCATTTTTTTAGCTTTTTAAAGCCTATTTCGGGCGTTTCTAAGCAATAGAAACAGAAGGAAAATTGGGAGAAGACGGGGAACTCAGCCAGCAGCAGGAAAGAAGGAAAAATAGAAGAAATTGGAAGAGAAATTATAGAATCTAGGAGTTATTTGGTGTTTAAAATATCCCTGTAAGTGAGAAAAATTACTAGAAGTGTTATATATATAAATTATAGATTTTACACTGATGGATTATGTATTCTATGCGGTTGGGTTTAATTAATTTAAGTCACGGTGGTATTAATTGCTAGGAAACATTTTACTTCGCATCAAGAAAGTAGAAAAGGCAAGAATCGGCTAAGTAAAGGCAAGCTCCTAACTCTCCTTCATGTTCTTAATTTCCTATGACAGTCTCTGTGGTTTATTGTATTTTAATATCTCCATTACCATGATTTGGTACTACGCATTAATAATGCAAATACGCATGGTAATCACTTTATAATATGTGAGTTGTTGTCGAATCTGTGAATGGAGAAATTTAACTAAATATGTGAATCCTGGTGATGTTTATTTTCAACCTTCATGGGTCTTTGTATTGCTCATATTTCTTTGGGAATGATGCCGAACCAATGTGGGTTAGGTTTTTAGAGAGTCGGGGTGACTCGATGTGATTGTGGTCAACTGACCAACCTCCGTCTAATCTTCAATAATGTTAAATACGTTGGACCTGCCAACAATCTGAGTAATGACGGGCAGTGACCTTAATCTTGAAAGTAAGACGGTACAAATACTTATGCCATATAGGGGTTCATATCTAGACCCCGGAATCATATGAAACAACAGCATGTTGATTTGAGAATATTGAGCTAATATCTTATGCTATAAATGTGTTGGAAGCGTACAAATATGGGTTCAATGAAATGGATTGCATAACGTGGAATATATGGGGTTTTGCCCGGAACAATCAGAATAAATATTCCATAACAACTATGTAAGACCCTTGCATATATATGATGGTGTGAGTTGCATATGGTCATGTATGCACTGTATTTATGTTTATCAAGTGAGCATTATGATGGGTGATTGTTCCCTCGGCCTCTGAGCGAGGGCACTGCTATCGCTGTGCCAGTGACGTACGGGAAGGTTAGGCATGTGCTGCCATGCCAAAGAGGGTGATAGATGGTTGATGAGTATTATGGGTTATGATATTATATATGGTATGTTTGAGCATATTGACAGATGTGAACCTAAGGGCTATTTGTATTTTGTTGAGCATGTGCATGTGTTGCATTATGATATGAAATCTTTCATGAAAATACATGTTGTAAGAAGCAATGTGAATGTGGACATGCATTACGGTGGACGGTATATAATACGAACTTGGCCCGAATGACCATTTGCAAAATTATGAATACGTGCCACACAAACTTGTGGAACCTGATGTGGGTATACTGAATATATGCAATAATTTATGACATGACGTGGGGAACGAATGTGGGAAGCCTTGCTAATGCTAGTTATGGTGATTGATTCCCCTTTGTTTTAATTATGCTTGCTGAGCCTCGTGGTTCACTTTATTTTAACATCATTCAAGGTTAAGGAAGGAAAGTCCGAGGGCAGATACAATGGTGTTAGATCCTTGCTGATAGCTGTGTGTATGGGGCTCTCCCAACCAAAAAGATCCTTGGAGGTGAGTGTGAATAGGGGTTCAAATGGGGGTGTTTTGTTAGATTTGTTTAGCTGATGCTATGGTATGTATGTAAGAGCCTCTAAAATGTGTAATTTTAATCAATTTGCTTCCGCTGATATAAATAAAAATTGAGGTGAAAATCTGAGTCATTACAAATAGGTTATGAGTCTCCAATTGAAGCAAAGAGAATGGAGAATGGTGGGTTGGTCACGGGTCACCACTTAGAATAAAGAGGAAGAGGAAAGGTGGGTTAGTCACAGCTTGGTCGAAGAAAGGGAAATGTGGGTAGGTCATATTCACAGGTCATCAGTCAGAGCAAATAAAAAGGGTTAAGATCTGTCGAGACCGCAATGGTTGACAAGAGATTCAGTTCTTCCATTCGAGTCAACGAGAGACGGAAGATGAGAGCAAAAACTATAGTTGAAGGCAAAGGGAAAGGCAAAAGGAATAATCGGTTCAGTTGGTTCTTCTTGTGTTCTTCCTTTCTTATGTTTTTCTTCTTTCCAACTCACCTCGTATGTAACTCACGAATTATTTTAAACTAAATTGGGTAATTAATAGGTATAAATTATAAATGTTAGGTATTCAATAGATAACTTTAAAGTTTAAAGGGAAAATAGGATTTTTATGTAAAGCTCAGGAGAAAAAATATAACTTTGGCCTAACAAGTGAACATAGGTGATTTACCAAACATTACATTTACATACATCTAATTTTGAAACTATGTGGATGTTATAGAGTTTTATTTCTATATGTCTTATTTCCCAACAAATTTGAGAGATAAAACTTAATTATTTTCATTAGTTTGAAAAATCATTTTGAAACAAAATTAAAAATTATATGAAAACAAAATTACAAAAGACAGAATGAAGAAATCACTTTTATTATTTTTCAAAAACATTATTAAAAATATGTTTTTGGGGATATATTATGTGTATACATTTTTTGTTTTTGTATAAAGATTAAAATTTGTTTTTAGTGATTAAAAAATATATTTTTATAATTAAAATGAGAGATAAAGGAAAAAGGAAGTAAAGGGAAAAATAGTTATTTTCTTACCTTCTTTAACTGTTGCCCAGAAAAATATCTAAGAGGGGAGCGAATTGGGTTTTTAAAAATTAATTAATAATTTTTAACTCTTTTAAAAGCTCTTAAATTTGTAATTTTAATATGTGATGATTGTAGTAGGAATAATAACAATAAAATCACACAATCATAAGGAATAAGAGAAATTTATAGAGATTCGACTCTAAAGAGCCTAATCTTCTCTCTCAAAACTTAAACATAAACTTTTGAGACATAAATGATCAAAATAAGAAAACATGTCTAAAGACAATCTACTTTTAATTCAAAATAAATTTACATTTTGCATGAATAAAAAATACATTTATATCATAAAAATATTTTTATTATTATCAAAATTATATTTACTTACTTTTGAGTTTAACAATCTCCCCCTAAGGACATGCTCCCCCTGAATTTATGAAAAAAAAAATTGATAAAATAGTTGACTAATAAGACAGACAAATATCGGAGTACATAAGATTAAGACAAAAAATAAAACATGAGATCATTTCTCCCCCTTTTTGTCATAAATCAAAAAGGTATTGTGAGTTGAGAAAATAAAGATATATAAATAATACAACCCATAAGAAAAATATATTAAACATAATCCATAATATGATGGATAATGAATAAAGAGTACTGAAAATATAGATGCAACGTTAAGTACTAAGAATATTACGTCATACTTATCATGGAACTATGCACTAACTATTCCAACCATTGATCCAAAATTACACAACATCAAAGAGATTAATCATATAATATTCAAGTAGTACAATATCATTACAAAATCTACAGAGCAATAATCTAATTCACCCATGTTGATAGTTTTGGATTTCGCTAATGCTCAGTGCTGATGATGGTTCCCGAACATGACAGATCCAAGTTCATCCACATCACGTAGGAATGGCCACTGGCTGCTGCTTTCGAATGGGTAATATTGCGAACTAACCTCTTGGAAACAAGGAAACGACATATTTTCTTCTAGGATGACTAGGTTTTCAAAATTCCAAATATGGGTTTAAAGTAGTTTTTGGGTGAAACCAATTTTGAACATTGTGAGGGTTTTCATAAGAGTTTGTAAATACCAATTCCTCTAATAAAGCTAGATGAAATTGAAGATCAATGACTTGTTGTTATAGGGAAAAAATGTACGATACACAGCCGTAAATAGGATCTTGAAGCCTAGGTTAAGCTTTATACAAGAGTGTAGCGATAGCCCCATAACGGTTACTAACTAGAAGTTGGGCCAAGAGCTTTGAGGCATTACTAGCACCAAAAACCTTTTGGATAGCTGCAAAATTAGTAGATCCTTCTCCATGGCAGGAAAAATGGGCAAAGATGCATGATAGGGTACATTTTCTTCTTAATACTTTACAGGCACTGCACTGAGAACCAAGTCCTAACATGATCTTTTTTTTTTTTTTTTTTTTTTTTTTAAAAACAGGGGAGATCTGGGTACATGGTAGATCTGGGTATTAGGTAGATCTGGATGGATGCTAGGACTGGGTAGATCTTGATAGATCTGGGTTGATGTTGGGACTAGGTAGATCTTGATAGATTGGGCCGGACAGACGGATAGACTTGGAGGCCGGATCTGGATAGATCTAGCTGGAACAACGAATAACTATGAAACCCTAAGAGGAGCTCATTGTGGAAAAACTATGAAAAAAATGTGGCGGTTTTGGCAGTTTTAAAAATTGCCACTAAATCAACCCTCGCAGAGCATTTAGTGACGGTTTTTAGCAATTGCTGGAGTAACCGTCGCAAATTATATTTTTTGCAGCGATTTTCAAACCATCGCAAAATTAGTGATTTAGCGGCGATTTTTAAAATATTTAGTGGCGATTTCTGAACAACCGTTAAAATTAAAAAAAAAATTAATTTTAGCAGCGGTTTTTAGAACATCCGCAAAAATTAAAAAAAATTAGAATTTTTAATTTTAGCGACGGTTCTTAGAATCGCCGCAAAAATTAAAAGAAATTACAAATTTAATTTCTCCCAAGGGCTGCTTGTGCCCGCGCACAGACCGGCGCAGGGCTCGCAAGCACACCCAACAGCTCGCGCCCGCTCATGCACCCACCTGGACCTGCGCCCCAGGTGGCTATATGCTGGAAATTGAATTTCCAGCTTCCCCTTCCCCAGATTAGAACACTAGACCTCCCTATGCGCGTGCACACGCGTAACCGTTTGTTCCGCCAAGTCTTCTTATTATATATCTGCCCATATAAATTATATACTAATCCAACAACTATTATCTAAAATTATATTTTATAATTTTTAATATAAATAAAAATATATTAATTAATTTATTATTTTTTAAAAGTATAAAGGAATAAATTAATTGATTAAAAAATAAAAAAAGATTTTATATATTTTTTAAAATTATTAAAATTTTATATATTAAAATTTTGTTTAATTACTTTTTATTTTTATTTTTTTAAATTAAAATTTTAAATTAATCTTGCGATTAATTTAAAATAAATTTTAAATTTATTTTTAAGATTTTATATTTCATTTTATTAATTTAATTTTTAATTATTTTCTTAAGTAAAATTAAAAATTTTAATGAATTAAATTTAATTTTTAATTATTTTTCCTTTTATTAAAAATAATTAAATTTTAATTTTAGTTTTAAATTATTTAATTATTTTTGAATTTTACTGCGATTTCTCAAAAATCGTCGCTAAATTCAAATTTTTAATGAATTATGCGGTGGTTTTTCAAAATCACTGCAAATATTAATTTAATTTTAATTTTAAATTATTTAATTATTTTTGAATTTAGCGTCGATTTCGAAAATCGCTGCAAATGTTAATTTAATTTTTATTTTTAATTATTTAATTATTTTTAAATTTAGAGACGATTTCTCAAAAGCCACCGCTAAATTTAATTTAATTTTTTAATTATTTAATTATTTTCTAAATTTAACGACAATTTTTCAAAATCGTCGCTAAATTTTAAAAAAATAGTCGAAAAAGATGTATTTTACAGCACTTTACAAACCGCAACAAAATACAATGTTTTGTGGCAGTTTTTAAAACCGCCGCAAAAAAATTACGGCAAAAAATTATTTTTTTTGTAGTGTGAGGCCACAATGATGGCGAGGCGGCGATGAATGAGGGGATGATGGAGAAGGACGTGGGCGACGAGAGAGAGAGATTAGAGATGAAGGTTTGACGAGATTTTTTTTTTTTTTTTGGTTAAAGTTATAGCATTTGTGTTATCACATTTGATTTGAATATAATTGTGAGTTTTTATGCCATAGTCTTGATGTTTCATCCATAGGATTTGAGTAGCTATATATTCAACTTTAATGAAAGAGAAAGGAATGGAATTTTACTTCCTTCTAAACCATGACACTAGAGAATTTCCTAAGAATTGGCATTAAAGCATACTCTATGTCCCTTATCACACAATTTACTTTTGCTAATTAGGTTGTGTTAAGATCATCTACCAAAACAACAATTTTCAGCACATATCAACAAGGTTTATTCTCCTTAATCAATGCATATATCAAAGATTTGACAATCACTCTAAATTTTAGAGATCAATGAAAATTTTCACAAAAACATAAAAACAAACTTATATCAAAATCATTCAAAACTCATAAGCATAGAGAGTTTAGGAATGGAAACATACCACCAAGATTTTATTTAATAAAATCTTATTCTTGGATGGTAATACATCATTTAGGGTTGACTCTCTTTTTCATCCCTTTTCCTTCATGCTTGATTCATCCATAAGGATTTTACTTTGAGTATTATTTTGATGACAAGCAAATCTATAAAAATAACTATCCACAAGCTTTTGGTGCCCAAACCACTTTAGTTCACCCTTGTTAGCATAGAGCTCCTCCTTAGGAACCTAATTCTTTTATATACCACAAGATGATTTTTCACATTTTAAGGCATTTGACAAACTTAGATTTCAAGCCATAATAATTTTAGAATTTAGGAATTAGATGATTACCCAAAAACCAAACCTCTCATATTTCCATTTATTCCATTGGTTTTCCATCCTATTTTTGATAGTGAGGTCTAAACCATAGAACTCCTCACCTCTCTTGTGCCATGAGTTTCCACTTAAACAAATATAACATGTTTCCCATGTGGATCTCATGCACATTGGCACACATAAGGCTAAGTTTTAGCCTTCGGTACCCATCCATAGATGGGACCTTTGGCTTTTGGCTCTTGAATGCCCTTGCTTTAGTGCTGGACCCTTTTGGAGGATCTAAAACTCTCATTTGTTGAACTACCCCTTTTGACACCCAAATTTTGATTTCATTTCTCTTAGGGGGTTGGTAAGTCCATCTATATAGTTTTCAAGATTTCTTTTGATATTTTGGCTTTGGCTTTGAGGGATTAGAATTCTTTTTCACAATTAAGGTTGCCAAAGACTTCTCTATTACACCATTTTTTAATGTGAGCTTGGTATTTTGAGCTTTTAAAATCAATACTTCTTTCTCCAATATAGAGAATTTTTCAACCATTTTATCATCTATTTTTGCTTTATTTTTCTTTTTAAGCTTTCCTTCTAAAATTTCATTTTCTTTTTTGAGTTCTAAAATCTTTCCCTTTAAGATCTCTACTTCATTTTTCAAAGACTCATTCTCCTCATCAAGATCTTTTTTTTTTTCCTTAGCAAAGAATTTCTTTGCATTCTTAAAGTCTTTCTTAAGAGACTTAAATTTAACAAATAACTCCTTAAATGACTCTTGGAGTTCATAAACTCCTACATTCTCTTCTTGTTCATCCTCAAAGTCCATGTGTTGTTGCCAAAATACAACAATCTATTTTTAATTGCTGATAGACGCAAGAGTCTTGGGAGTCGTGTCTTTGCTGATGAGAATCTTGACAAGCAATTGGATCTGGTAAAGGTCCAGATCTGATAATCTGATAGAGTTGATGATCTGATGGGCTGATGATCTGGTGACCCAAAATGATCTGGTGGCCTAAAATGACCGAGTGGCCTTGGTGATGAGTGGCCTTGGTGACCGAGTGGCCTTGGTGACGAGTGGCCTTGATGACGAGTGGCCTGAAGATGACAAGTTATAATACCCCATATTTTTGTGAAGATGCCACGTATTTTAAGTGAGTTTAAAATACCGAAAATATGTTTGAATTGACAATGAGTGACCGAATCAGTCGTAGGGAGTGCCCTAGAGCTTAGATACCTAAGGACAAAGGTATAATTTTAACGGGAGTCTCGAGGTGAGACTCCGTGAGACTCCTATACTCCAAATCCTATTTTTATTCTCTTATGAGAGACTTCTATTGCATGAGACGTGTTTCTTGAAGTTATTATACGTGAACTCTTATTGTTCTCTTACGTGAAATTATGTTGCATATATAAACTGAATTTTTCCTGAAAATATATGCTGTTGGCTTTTTAACTGTTGCATTTATAAAATTCGTGTGGCCATACTGTTGTACCTATTTGTTGTTGGTCGAGGGAAAAAGTCAGAGATCCCCCGAGAGGCGCTATGCGTGCGCCATCGAGAAAGCTCTCGTGGGGAAGACCGTGAGTCTAAGGCATAACGGATGTGGTGCTTGCATGAGTTCTATGAAGTTAGGCCGAAGTGACATGGTTAGGGACCTCCCGAGAGGCGCTATGCGTGCGCCATTGAGAAATCTCTCGTTGGAGGAGGCTGACGTGTTCACGAGGCACTTCAGAGTAGTTCTCGTTGTCTTCTCATATATTTTATACCTGATCATGCATCGATATAAACTGTTTTTTTTGGAGTTTCTCACTAGAAGATTCATCTTCTAATTGGACTATGTCCTTGGAATATTCAAACGTTCCAGGTTCGACGAGCGGCTCTAAGGGAAAGGAGGTAGCTGAAGAATAAGTTTAATTTGCTGTCTATAGCATGTTTAGAATATTTTCATTTATATGCGAACCTATGTATGTCTTGGATATGTTTAAGACGTTCAGTTATATCTTGCGAGAGATGATGTCCATGTAATTCATTTTGTAAACGTCATGAACGATTTTATGTATGATAAATAAAGAGTTATGGTTGTGAACCATATCAGGTTCGATCTAGCTTCCGCATCTGAAATTTTAACACCTGTCTTAGCAATTTAATATTGGATTTGTTAAGCTGAGGAGGTGTAAATTAGGGTTTTTGGGATATTGTGTGATGTATGACAGTTATTGAGATATGGAAAATTTTATATTCCCAAAATCCTAAATTATAACACGCTCAAGAAATTTGGGGTGTTACACAAGTGGCCTTGGTGACCGAGTAGCTTTAGTGACGAGTGGCCTTGGTGACCGAGTGGCCTTGGTGACGAGTGGCCTTGGTGATGAGTGGCCTTGGTGACCAAGTGGCCTTGGTGACGAGTAGCCTGAAGATGACGAGTGGCCTACAAAATGAGACCACCGTTAGGACGCGGGTGGGGGTCCCCATGCAAACCCCCCGATGCTTGAGTCAGATCTTGAGAGAAAATGAGAAAATTGTACTTCAATTACTCAAAATTGCATACCTTGTGATGAAGGCATGGTCTCATATTTATAGTGGAGGAGAGAGAGAAGACGTGCGAGAATTGGGGCGAGAATCTCGCGGCCCATTTCAATGATTTCGTGGCCCATCCAAGAGGGAAAAGAGGAGAGATTGGCCCAAGCCCACTTGACCATTGTAATACCCAGGAAATTATTAAGGGTATACATGGTATTTAATGAAGGGCATAAGCGGAATTATCGAAAGAATAAGACTATAGGACACACTAACGCAGTTTTAGACAACCAAATCAGTCGGAGGGAGTACCCCGGACCCTAGATAGCCAAAGAAAATAGTATAGTATCGATAAGTGAATTGAATTATGATTTTTAGTGACGAAAGAAGGGGGATCGGAAACAATTTTTGGTACAGCTGACGACCGGGCTGAGAAAACTAAATCGACGTAAGAGACTTTCGGAAGGTCAACGAAGCATGCTAAGGACCTATATTTTATGTATAAAACAACCCTCAAGTGATTTCAGGTTGAAATGAATGGATTTCAGGTCACATTGATCAGCCAGGCCTAAGTGCAATTTTCTAAATTTGCCCGAGAGAGGTCAAAACGGTAATTTTTCAAAAGTTTCAAGGATCAAATGTAGAGTACAAGACTTATGGGGCTTAGTGGTGTATTTGGATAATTCGGGGGCTCAAGGAAAAGGGCAGAAATGTCAATTGAAGAATCTGGGGGGCTGAAGTGCAAATTATGAAAGTTGCATAGTGTGAACGCAATAGCAGAAAATGGTCGCCGTTTTCCTCCGCACGTGGCCGCCGTTTCCGTCGATGGGATGGCCGAGGGATGGCTGGGGAAGGTTATATCCGACGCTAGGAGTCTTGGGGGCCAAGCCATGGCCTCTGATTGGTTGCAAACTAGCCGAAAATCGTTTATAAATAGCGAAGGGTTCGGCCGAGACTTAGCATAAAAATTAGCCATGTTTTTGGATGATTTTGAGAGCTTTGATAAGGGGCTATTGGTGCTTGCATCAAAGGGAAGATTTTGGGAGATTTAGGGAGCGTTTTCATCAAGAGTTAAGGCCGTTTGAAGCTTGGCCGGTGATGGGTGGCGGATCCGCCACTGCGACCTGTAACTGCCCGTTTGGGCCTCTTTCCAGTGGCCTTTCTGTAATATCCGGTATTACATGGTACTGAAAAATAAATAATTTTTGGATTATTTTGGTCGAGACCTCGGGTGGTCCGGGAAGCCCAAGGGTCAATATCGAGAAATTAATTAATAAAATTTCTAAATTGGCGGCTGGGAGTGCCTCGGGACTTGGATGTCCAGGGAAGAGGGCAAGAGATTGATGAGCGTCTCGAGATGAGATTAATGACGTTGTAAGCGGTCTGACCAAAAATAATTTTCGGAATAAATTCTGTATAAACCCGAGTGGGTGTAAATACCGAATGGTTGCAAGGGACCTTCTGGAAGCTAAGGGGGACCCTAGGGGTGGTCCGATTTCGCCAATAAAGCAACCCTTAAGTGTTTTCGGGTCGAATAAAGGTCTCATGCCAGCATAGGGACGAGGTCGATATTCTCGAGTAGCGGTCGGTTATTAATTTTGATAAATCAAGATTTTGTGTGGCTTGTGGGTGATTAATTAAAATCTCGGGAGGGTCCAAGTACAATTATTAGAATTCCAAAAGTGCAATTAAAGTTTCCTTTGGTGAAATTATGGAAATTTAAGGGGTTTATTATTCAAATTATATATGTATATATATATATACCGACTTGGGCGTGAGGGAAGCTTCCAGGAAGCTTCATATGTCTTTCAAATTGAAATGGCAGAAAGCATGAGCGGGAGAGAGAGCAAGAGAAAGAGATCGAGAGATCGTGAGAGGCCGAGAGAGAGCTCTTGTCCGAGTGAAGCAAAGCGCGAGGGATAGAGAGAGCTTGGAGTGGCCAAAGGCTAGTCGGAAGACCTAACCGAAGGCAGCGGCCATGGCTGCCATTTGATGGCCGTACCCGAGAAGGGAGAGGCAGAGCTGGGCCGAGGCATTGCGAGAGAGACGAAGCAAAATCATGAGCGAGAGATGGCTGGTTGGAAGCGACCTGAAATGGTGGCGTTGCTGCCCGGTTGCAGCGGCGTCGATGGTGCGAGGAAGCATTGGAGATGGCCGGAGGCGCGACCATGGGCCACGAAGCTGCTGTTGCAGCAACCAAGCACTGCCATGGCAGCGCACAGCAGCTGCAACAGCGAAACGGGTGGCGCTGGCCGCGGGTTCACAGCAGGTGCTAGGCGGCGCGGTGCGGTCGGTAGTGGCCGTTGATGGCGGAGCCGGCAGCGGGAGTGGCCGGCAAGGGCTGGTAGCGCGGCTGCGTGCAGACGGCCGTGTGTGAAGAAGAAGGAGCAGGCCACGGGAGAAGAAAATGAAGAAGAAGGAGGAACAGTGCGCGTGCACGGGAGGCGCGCGGGAAAGAAAAAAAAATAAAAAAAATAAAATAAAAAAGAAAATAAAAAGAAAGAAGGAAAATATGGAAAAATAGCTAAAAATTCTAGAAAATGGGGGAATGTTCTGGAAATTAAATCGGGGCTTGAGGAGCGTGTCGGAAGCTCGAAAATGGAGTTTTGGGCGCAAGTGGCAGCTCAAGAGCCAACGCCGGTGTGGGCGTTTGATCGGTCTTCTTCTCCAGATTAATCAAGGTAATTAATTTAATTCTTTTCAAAATATTTCATTATGTGAGATAATGAAATGTGATCAATTGAATGGTTTATGCCTTGGTTGGGGTTGTTTTTATTGAAGTTGTTGTCGGGGGTTTTGCGATATACGGCGTAGTTGATGGCATCGGTTGAATGCCGGATGTTAATGGAGTTGGGGTTTGTGTGTTTGCCTCTAGGTTCGGCCGGGGAGGCGGAAATCCTAGAAGTGCTGGAATTCGTGCCGAGGCAGAAATGAAGCTTCGAGCCAGGTAAGGGACGGCCCCATGTGGAGGTGGCCTTGCAAGTTGGTAAATGTGTTTGATAATGTTTTTATGTTGCATTGGCATGTAGTGGTTATATCTTGTGTGATGCAAGAACTAGTGGACCTGTGGCCATATGGAGGACTAGTGGTGGGGGCTGATAGGTTGATGCCTCAAACTTTAGTGGGTTGTGAGGATGTGTGAGCCTAGCCTCATTGGCATGCATTGGCATACATAAACATGATTATATTCATATTTACATGCATTGCACCCTTACTGAGTCTTTATGACTCATGAGGTTTTACCTCATGTGTAGATATTGCAAGTCCAAAAGCAAGCAGGGATGGCGCCGGGAGGCTGTTGTAGCAATTAAATTTGTTGCCCGAGATGTGTTGTTGTGTATTCCCTTGTAAACTTTTATACGTATTCATGTAATTGAGTGTAAGCGATATTGAGCATTAGATGTATTTAATTGTTATAATCATCATAGTGTGATAAATGATTGTGAGATGGTTATTTAGATATGGCTTAGTTGGCCAAGATGAGTTTTCGGACCAAGTAAAGATCAGCAAGGTACGTTCTCATAAATCCCCAATACTCAGCGAAGTGTTTGTATGCTAGCTTGTGCCTGGGTCACCTCTGGCTTGCTATGGGGCGAGCTGAAGAGAGGTGAAGCTCACTCGGGTTTCGGGTCTCAGTCCGCTGTGTCTTCTTGATTGAGTTAGGACCGATTCCTGAGTGGAGCAAAGGGAAGGACGAAGCCTAGTTCCCACCTAGGGCGTTTCTCTTGAAACATAGTCCAACCCTTCAGTTGTGGTTTGATAGGTGAGTAATCTGGTCGATTATTTACCAGTGGCACCCATAAGTGGGAGCGGGTCGTTACACTTTCGGCAGGTAAATGGTATGGTTGGGATCGACTCAGCAAGGGCTTGAAGGGGGTGTACTCGGCTTCGCCATCGGAGCCGTCGCTGACGGTTGGAAATCGGGGAAGATGGTGGCGCGTGAGCTGCACGCGCCACACTTCACGCGCTGGGCGTGTGAGGGCACGTGAGAAGGGCTATTTTGGTAATTTTTCTTCCAGTATTTTTCTTTAATTATTTTAGAAATTATTGTGTTGAAATATTTTGGAAAATGTCTGAGGAGATAATTATTTTTGAATTATCGAGGTGAAAAATAGGAGAAAAATAGAGGAAATTATGGAAAAATTGAGGAAAATGGATTTTAATGTTTCCTTAATTGAATATGGTGTTTAGGAAGTATTGTGGCTCGAGGTTGAGTGTAAGTTCAAGTGATTGCGACTTGGCACGCAAATCGAGGCAGTGCACGGGGATCTAGGCGATCCGAATACGTTCGAGGTGAGTGGTTTGACTCTAGTTTTACCTTTGTTTTGAATATGTCTTGGTGTGAGTTCAGGTGAATGAGTGACACGGTAGGGCACTCGAGACCAGAACTCGAAATGCTATGCTTATGCGTTTTATTATATATGGCATCATTTACATATTAATCATGTGGTATATTGCATCAACTGTTTTTACTTGCAAAAGAGTCAGTGCATGGCGTGTGATTTTCATATCATCGGGGTATTGATTTTCATGTCGTTATTGGGTCCATATGGGACGGGATGGGGTCTTCTTGAGAATGGGACAAGGTTAATCCTGGTAAACGAGTGACACGGTAGGGCACTCGAGAGATTAAGTATGTCGCGGCAAGGTCAACCCCAACGGTGTATGGAATGGATTTTCCACGGGAGGTTGAGTATGTCAGGGAGATTTCTCAAGGTAGACATGTTTGCATGTGTCGTTTGTCTGTGTATGCCATGCTCGTATGTTTTTCATTCATTATGTAAACTGTTTCATGCCGTCACTTAGATGTTTTGTCATCTAACCTGGGTTATGCCCCTGGAACGTTCAATGTTCCAGTCAGGGACTGTTGCGAGGACAAGGACATGGCCGGTGGAAGGTCAACGGTGCTTAGATTGATAGTCGTTGTAAATTGTGGGGTTTGGTATGTATTCCAGCGTGTGTATAAATAGTTGTACGATAACATTGTTATCATTTGGTTATCTGTAATATGTATTTCGTTATGGAAATATTATGTAAGAATCACGGTGTTTGATGTTAATGTATCCGCTGCGTTATGATATCTCTCGTTTAGTTGTTAAGATTATTGATCTTGTTAAGTTAAACGGGCAAGACTGGGGCTTTTGGGATCTTGTGTGTGCATGTGAAGGTTGTTCATGAAGCACTGCGTGTGATGATGTTAAATAAAAAAAAAAAAAAGATTCCCAAAAATACCCTTATAGTGACACGCCCGGCGAGGCAGGGTGTTACAACCATGACCGAGTGGGGGGCCACCCGATCATGCATTCTTTTGCCCTTTTCCTTGGCTCGGTTTTGAGTGGTTCCCATATCTCAACTTCAAGCCCGATTTACACCTTTATTAAGCTTGAATCTCTCAAAACACAAAACATAAAAGTTGTAGATAATTCACTTATCTTTCCACAGGACTTTGAATCAGCTCAATCGGAGCTCGTATGAGAAAGTTATGGCCGAAAAACTAAGGAAGTGTCGTACCCACTTGGCATAACCGAGTGGGGTCATGAAAAGTTGTGGGAAATTGATCTCCCCATGACCAAGTGAGGGGCCACTTGGTCATGAACGAGTGGGGGGCCACTCGTTCATGCCTTCTTTTTGGCTTTTGTCTTGGTTCAGATCCATCTTCCTTCAATACTTGACTCCGAGCTTTGATAGTGCAGGTGCATCAATTTCATGCCCAATTTACACCTTGATTCAGCTCGAATCTCTTAAAACTCAAAACATGAAAGTTGTAGATAATTCTCTTATCTTTCCATAGGACTTTGAATCAGATCAATCAGAGCTCATATGAGAAAGTTATAATTGAGAAACCAAAGTAGTGTCGTACCCACTTGGCATAATCGAGTGGCCCCTCCCCACTTGGTCTCTACTCGACCTCTTGCTCCTTCGGCTTATTTCCTTGACCTCCTATAACCCGTTGGGCCTTTGGGCTTCATGTCCATGTCTCACAACGTTTTTAGGTCTTGTAATACTCAAAGTTTGCAGGGCATATCAATTGCTTCCTACTCTTTTAGCTGGAAGGTTCGGGTGAAAGAGTATCTTGTCCTGTAAACTTTTGAACATTACTTCACTTTTAGCTGTTTCATCTTCTACACATCCTCTCGAGCTTGTTGCACATCGTACTTTTAAATTTTTGGGCTCTAGTGATTTTCAATGAGGTAGATATACTAGTAAGTTCGCTTTCCATAGATGTCTAACTGTGCACCGAACAATGAGTTTGATTCTACTCCCAGTTATGGTGTTGTGCATAGGACAGTAAATTTGCACTTTCTTTTCCCTTGTTGTCGGGCAATGACCAGGACAATGGGTTTGAGTTCATTTTTCCCTCGTTGCCGGGCTATGAGCAGGACAACAGGCTTGAATATACTTTTACCTCCTTGTCGGGCCATGAGCGGGGCAATGGGTTTGAATGTACTTTTACCTCGTTGCCGGGCCATGAGTAGGGCAATGGGTTTGAATGTACTTTTACCTCGTTGCCGGGCTATAAGCGGGACAATGGGTTTAAATGTACTTTTACCTCATTGCCAGGCTGTGAGTGGGGCAATGGGTTTGAATGTACTTTTACCTCGTTATCAGGCTATAAGCGGGACAATGGGCTTGAGTTTATTTTTCCCTCGTTGTCGGGCTGTGAGCAGGGCAACGGGCTTGAGTTTGTTTTTCCCTCATTGCCGGGCCATGAGCGGGGCAATGGGTTGAATGTACTTTTACCTTGTTGCCGGACTATAAGCGAGACAACGGGCTTGAATGTACTTTTACCTCGTTGTCGGGCTGTGAGCGGGGCAATGGGTTTGAATGTACTTTTACCTCGTTGTCGGGCTATAAGCGGGACAACAGGCTTGAGTTTAGTTTTCCCTCGTTGCCGGGCCGTGAGCGAGGCAACGGGCTTGAGTTTATTTTTTCCTCGTTGCCGGGCCGTGAGCGGGGCAACGGGCTTGAGTTTATTTTTCCCTCGTTGCCGGGCCGTGAACGGGGCAACGGGCTTGAGTTTATTTTTCCCTCGTTGCCGGGCCGTGAGCAGGGCAACGGGCTTGGGTTTATTTTTCCCTTGTTGTCGGGCCGTGAGCGGGGCAACGGGCTTGAGTTTATTTTTCCCTCGTTGCTGGGCCATGAGCGAGGCAACGGGCTTGAGTTTATTTTTCCCTCGTTGCTGGGCCGTGAGCGAGGCAACGGGCTTGAGTTTATTTTTCCCTCGTTGCTGGGCCGTGAGAGAAGCAACGAGCTTGAGTTTATTTTTCCCTCGTTGCCGGGCCGTGAGCGGGGCAATGGGCTTGAGTTTATTTTTCCCTCGTTGCCGGGCCGTGAGCGAGGCAATGAGCTTGAGTTTATTTTTCCCTCGTTGCTGGGCCGTGAGCAGGGCAACGAGCTTGAGTGTACTTTTACCTTGTTGCCGGGCTAAAAGCGGGACAACGGGCTTGAGTTTATTTTTCCCTCGTTGTCGGGCCGTGAGCGAGGCAACGGGCTTGAGTTTATTTTTCCCTCGTTGCCGGGCCGTGAGTGAGGCAACGGGCTTGAGTTTATTTTTTCCTCTTTGCTGGCCCGTGAGCAGGGCAACGGGCTTGAGTTTATTTTTCCCTCGTTGCCGGGCCGTGAACAGGGCAACGGGCTTGAGTTTATTTTTCCCTCGTTGCTGGGCCGTGAGCGGGGCAACGGGCTTGAGTTTATTTTTCCCTCATTGCCGAGCCGTGAGCAGGGCAACGGGGTTGAGTTTATTTTTCCCTCTTTGCCGAGCCGTGAGCGGGACAATGGGCTTGAGTTGATTTTTCCTGTAAGCAGAGCATAGCAAACAAACTTTCACAAAGCAATCTGTGATGAAAACGCTTACATTTTTTGAAATAAGTGAGTACATCCACTGTTTCATTTTAGGTCTTATTGTTGCCTCTGAGCATGAAATGTTTAGTTTCTCGTTCTTTAACATAAGCTCTCTTCAATGTGTCTGAATTTTGCTCCCAGTTTTCTCTTTGATGGCATTAATGGTGGATGACTGTGTTCTTATAAGGGCATGTCCTTTCGTGGCTTGTCTTGATGGAATATGAGGAGTCCCCTGCCATAGTTTCACCGACCGAGATGACATGTATGGGCTCATGAGCTGGTTCATTGTCTAGAGGTGGATTCTCTCTATAATCCCTTCCTCTCTCTTGACATCTCTAATTTGATCTCCCCCGCTCATCTTGTCTATCTTCTCCTCTTCGAGGCTCACTATCTTTGACCTGTACGTACCTTTGAAGATGTCCTTCACGAACTAGCATCTCAATCTGATCTCTTAACTCCCGACACTAGTTAGTACAATGACCACGGGTTCTGTGATATCTACAATATTCTTCTCTATTCTTCCCCATGGGATGGTCAACCTTTTTTGCGAGTCTAATGAGACCTGACCCTTCGATGGCTGCAAGCATGGTTGACTGAGGTTGGAGAAGTTTGGTGTAATAGTGGAACTGAGGCTGAGGTATATCTGATCCCCTAACCTGCTTGGAGTCCTCTTCAACATTGCTTTCCTTCCTTTTTTGTTCTCTACCCTCATTCCCACCTACAGCTCTCATAACTTCCGTATGGAGCACGTATTTATTTGTTCTAGTAAACAAATCTTCTAGGGAAGTTGGTGGGTCCAAAGATAATGATTCTTGTAAGGGGGTTAGTCGTGTTCCGTGTAACATAGCAGACACTGCCATTGCAATTGGTAAATCATGAACTTCGAGGGTGGCGTTCCGAAATCTATCCACATACTGACGCAGAGTTTCTTTGTTCCCCTGTCGAATGCTGAGCAAGTATGTGGCGTCCTTTTTTCTTCGACTATTAATCATAAATGCCTTAACAAATTTCGTTTTGAGCTGACCGAATGAAGAGATAAAGGCCTCAGGTAAACTGTTGAACCATATCCGGGCATGCCCTGATAGAGTTAAGGAGAAAGCTCGGCACATTATGTCATCATCCCATCCGTGCAATATCATCAACGACTCATAGCTTTGAATGTGATCATAGGGATCGTCCTTGCCGGAATAGGGGGTGATTTGAGGCATCTTGAATTTTCTAGGCGGTGGCTTATCCAATAAATCTGTAGTAAATGGACATTTTCTGCGTTGTTGCTCCTCTGTGGCTGGGATCAATTTCTTTCGTTCAAGTACTTCTTCAACTACCCTTTTCATGTCATCTCGTATACTTGCTGCTGTTTGGTTACCATGTCTTGTTGACGTGCCGACCCCAGTTTCATGGTATCTCCGTCTTTGGGCGCTTCTAGCCCTGTTTTCCTTTTGTGGGCTCTCATTTCTTCGGGGCTTGGCGTGAAGACTTTTCCTTGGTGGTGGTGATCTAGCTTCCCGACAAGGAGTGGATCGGGAATGAGAATTGGGAGTGTCCTCTCGATAGAAATCAGCTCCCACCTCGGGCTGAGGCTCAGGTGGTGGCATAAACTTTTTCAAGGTATCGGGAAATGTCCCTCTAGGCATCATACCTTGGAGTATACCAGCCATGTCTCAAAGTGCCTGCATGCCCTCAACGTGTTGTTGTCTCAATGCTTCATACTCTTCCCACGGGACGATACATGGTGGTTGTCGTGAAGTCCCAGCTTGATTAGTAGGAAGTGGCCCTAAGCCGATGTTAAGTGAATGTGGGATTGATTGGTTCCCCACTTGCTAGCTGGGGGAAACGGAGCAATCACCTCCTTGTGGTTGAGCATTATGAGGGGGAAGAGGTGTGATAGAGCGCATATTTTCATATTATTTAGCCCTCATATTTAGTCTTTTTGCACGTTAGTTGTATCATTTTATTCATCTTGATTTGTTTTATTTTATTTTATAGGAATTGGGCTTCACACTATTTTATCTTATTTTGGACAGATTAGGGCTTCCTGGGTCATGAGAAATTTTGATGGCAAGAAGGGAAACAAGGAAATTGGAGACAAAGAAGCAACCAATGTGCTGATAGATTTGACCTCCTATGCTTCTTTCAAGTTTTTGACCAAGTTACAATCCCAGAACGTGAATGATGTCTTCAGAGATATTGTATAGGACTTCTTGGGCTTTCTTTAATGGTATTGTTTGTCCAAATCCAAGTTCGTTTGGGCCTCCAAACAGTGCTTCAAAGTCGGGACCAAAAAGTTGGGTCAAATTAGGAAAGCTGCACAGATGCTGAATCTTTAAAAGGCCATAACTTGGGCGTCCGATATCCAAATCAAGTGATTTAAAATCCCAAATTCATATACTCTTCCTGATATACAATTTTAATGAAGGGGAAGAATCCTAAAATGCACGTTATCCTATTCGAAATCGGATGTGAAGTTGCGGTAACTTAGGGTTTCCTCCCTAAGCTCTATTTAAGCACATTAAGTGGCTGATTTTGGGTGTGGCCGATTTTGGGAGAATTCTCAAGATTTCAACCAAGAAGATGGAAGGCTAATTCGCTTGTGATTCGCTACATTCTCGTACCTCTTGCCCGGTTTGAGTCTCGGTCATATTGTTGAATCCGATTTGGAACTCGATTTTCATGTTTTAATTGATGATTCTGTTTCTTTTCCTTCTCTAAGTTTATGTATGTTTCTTTTATGCGATTGTGTGAATGCATGCATGATCTTTGGATGGTTTTAATTAACGTACTCGGTTGAGGCTTTGATTAGAAAGAAACGGTATATTTGTATGAGCGATTGCTCGATTGGATTTAATCTTTTACGGTTGTAGAAGAGTTTTTCAAATCAAAAGAAAATCAAACCAAAACAGATTGTTTTCATAAATGAGACGAGGATTACCGTGGTAAGGAGGTAGGGTTTGTAGCGGGTTACGTTTTACTTCATCGTTGTTTCATTCTTGAACGTTTATATTTCGGTTTTCATCACAACCCCCCTCGTTTAGTCTTGTTTTGACAGATCCGTTTGAGGTTCGTTGGGAGACGACTTTGGGTTGCACCCTTATTGCAAATCCGAATCTATATTTCATCTAATCTATCGTTGTTCGACAGCACCGATCAGATTTTGGCGCCGTTGCCGGGGACCCGTCAAACTGTTCTGCCATAACAAGATTTGTTTTCTGTCTTTCTTTTTCTTTTTAGTTCTCTTTCATTCTTTATTGCTTTCTTTTGTTGCTTCTTCATATCTTGTTCTTTGGTTTCTCTTTTCTTTTATTTCCTTGTTGATTCTTTGTGTTTTCCTTGTTCATTCTTTGTGTTTTTCTTTTCGGTTTGCTTGTTTTTTGTTTTTTTTGCCATAAACAGGACTGTTCACTGCCGACGACTATCTCGGAATGCCCTGATTTTTGGTGTCCAAAGGAATGGGGTTGTGGGGAGAAATAGTCACTTCTATGCAGTGAGGAGGGCGTTTTTTGGCCAAATTCCAATGTTTAGACCACTTTTTGGGCCATTTTGTGTTTTCTTGGTGTGTTTATGTGATTTTTCCTTGTGTGTTTTGTTTTGTTTTTGTTCTTGTTGATATTTAATGCATGACCAGATCATCTAAGGGTGACCTAATTGATTTAGATCCAGAAATTGATAGAACCCTTAGGCGATAAGCAAGAGAACTTAGATCTCAAGATAGGGCAGTGACTAATAGTATCTTTCCCATTGTTTCTGATACTGTGTTTGAGTTTCAACCTAAATTGATCAATATGGCCACCTATGAAAACAATGGCAATGAGAATAGGAATAATGGGAATAATGCTAACAGAAGTATTAGAGAATTGGCTGCCCATGATGTGCATTATCAACCCTTGTGTATTCAGTATCCCTAATTGGAGGCAAACTTTGAACTAAAATCTGGATTGATACATTTGCTTCCTAAGTTTCATGGTCTTGTAGGTGAAGATCCACACAAGCATCTGAAGGAGTTTCATGTGGTATGCTCCACCATGAGGCCGCAAGGGGTTGATGAAGAACAAATCAAGCTAAGGGCATTCCTTTTCTCTCTTGATGGAGCCGCCAAAGACTGGCTGTATTACTTGCCACCTGCTGCCATTACCAATTGGGATGGCCTGAGGAGAATATTTTTGGAGAAGTTCTTCCCTGCTTCCAGAACAGCAGCCATCCGGAAGGACATTTGTGGCATTCGACAGATAGATGGAGAAAGCTTGCATGAGTATTGGGAAAGATTCAAGAAGCTGTGTGCTAGTTGTCCTCATCATCAGATAAGTGACCAGCTTCTCATTCAATATTTTTATTAAGGCTTGCTCCCCATGGATAGGTACTTAGTGGATGCTGCATCTGGAGGAGCCTTAGTGGAAAAGACACCAGCTGCAGCCCGAGACTTAATTTCAAAGATGGCTCAAAATGCACAACAATTTGGTACCAGGTTGAACACTCCCATGAAGCCTGTCAATGAGGTTGGTTTTGCTGCACCTATGGACCAAAGGAGAATAGAAAATAGGCTGGAGGAACTAACTTCAATGGTTCGCCAGTTAGCCCTTGATCGAAATCAGCCCCAACAGGTATGTGGCATTTGTTCATTATCTTCACATGTAACTGATCAGTGCCCACAATTGCAGGATAACACAGAATCATGCAATGGAATCTTCCCTGGTAGACCATTCCAGCAGCACAATCAACCTTTCCAGCAGCAGCCACAACATAAGTATGATCCATACTCAGCCACATATAATCCTGGATGGAGGGATCACCCAAATTTCAGATATGGAGGGTCTTCAAACCAGTCATTCCACCAGTATCCATACCAGAATCACAACTTGCAGCAGCAACAATTTCAGCAGCCACAAAGAGTAAATCATCCTCAAGGTCCAAGTTCCAGCAACCATGCCCCACCAAGGCCCAAGTCAGAACCTAGCTTGGATGATCTTGTTAAGCAACTAGCAGCCAATACACTCCAATTCCAGCAAAAAATAGAAACCACAATTCAAAATTTGGAGACACAAATTGGGCAGCTAGCAACAAACATCAATGAGTTAAGGAGTCAAGGTTCGGGGCAACTTCCTTCACAACCAGTTGCCAATCCGAGGGGTAATGTTAGTGCCATCATGCTTCGAAGTGGGAAAGAAGTGATCATCCCAACCCCTCCACCATCATCAAACATGAAGCAGCATGTAGAGGGTAGCAATGAGCAGCAGCCCTCCTCAATCCAAGAAGCCAAGCATCCCAACTCCAGCTATCAAGAACAAGGAGAGTCTTCCAACAACTAGCCCCTACCATTTCCACATCGAGCAACATAAAACAAGAAAAGAGTAGAGGCCGAATTAGATAAAGAGATTCTGGAGACATTCCAGAAAGTGGAAGTCAATATACCCCTCCTTGAAGCCATCAGACAGATCCCCAAGTATGCAAAATTTCTCAAAGATTTGTGTACTCACAAGAGGAAGCTTAAGGGGAATGAGAAGGTCAACCTTGGGAGGAATGTTTCAGCTCTCATACAACCTTCCATGCCAAGGAAGTGCAAAGATCCAGGGACGTTTTCCATTCCTTGTACTATAAGAGACATGCAATTTAGTAATGCTTTGCTAGATTTAGGTGCATCCATTAATGTCATGCCTAACTCTATCTATGCTTCATTATAGTGTGGTCCTTTGAAGCCAATAGGAGTGGTTGTCCAGCTAGCCAACCACAACACAGCCTACCCATTTGGAGTCTTGGAGGATGTCTTGGTTAAGGTTAAGGATTGTATCTTCCCTGCTGATTTTTATGTTTTAAATATGGAAGATGACAATTTACATGAGCATGCACCTCTTATATTAGGTAGGCTATTTTTGAAAACTGCAAAGACTATCATCAATGTGCATGAGGGTACACTTTCCATGGAATTTGCTGGTAGCACCATTCATTTTAACATACTTGATGCCATGAAATGTCCCCCTGAAGATCATTCCATCTTGCAAGTTAACTTGATTCAATTGTTGGTTGATGAAGCATGCACTAAGTCTTATGATTTGATTGATGCATTCCCCACTATTCATGACCTTCCAGATTCCTTCATCTGTCCTGATTGTAGTAATGAGAGTGATCCATGTGATGCATGTTCTGAGATTGCTGCATTTCTAGATAATCATGATTCTGATATTCAAATTGAGCATGCACAATCTGATTCTTATACTTCTCATGGGGAGGATAGTGTTTCTGCTAACCATGTTGAACAGGTAGACAGTACCCTTGAGATAAAGGCAAGCGGGTTAGTCCCTTCATTGCAGCAGCCACCATCCCTTGAGTGCAAGCCTTTGCCCGAGCATCTCAAGTATGCCTTCTTGGAGGATGGCGAGAAGCTGCCAGTCATCATCGCCAATAACTTGCAACCTGACCAAGAGAAAAGGTTATTGGATGTGCTGAAGAGGAACAAGCAGGCCATCGGCTGGACATTGGCAGACATACCTGGGATTAGCCCTTCCATATGCATGCATAGGATTCATCTAGATGAAGGAGCTAAACCTGTGAGACAGCCCCAAAGGAGACTCAACCCCACCATCTTGGATGTGGTAAAGAAAGAGGTAAGTAAACTACTCTCAGTTGGTATCATTTATCCTATCTCTGATAGCCAGTGGGTGAGTCCAATGCAGGTAGTTCCCAAGAAGACGGGCATCACAGTGGTGCCTAATGAGAAGAATGAGCTTGTTCCGATGCGAGTACAAAATAGTTGGAGAGTGTGCATTGATTACAGGAGACTCAACCTCGCCACGAAGAAGGATCACTTCTCTCTCCCATTTATTGACCAAATGTTGGAGCGGCTGGCAGGTAAGTCACACTATTGTTTTCTTGATGGCTTCTCTGGATATTTTCAGATTTGCATAGCACCGGAGGATCAGGAAAAGACCACTTTCACCTGCGCCTTCGGCACATTTGCCTATAGGAGGATGCCATTTGGTCTTTGCAAGGCTCCAGGTACATTTCAAAGGTGCATGGTAAGTATCTTCTCCGACCTTCTTGAGCATTACATGGAGGTGTTCATGGACGATTTCTCTGTGTATGGGACCTCCTTTGATGACTGCTTGGTTAGCTTGGGTAAAGTTTTGGAAAGGTGTGTTGAGAAAAACCTTGTTTTGAATTATGAAAAATGTCACTTCATGGTTGAGCAGGGCATAGTCTTAGGTCATGTGATCTCCAAACAAGGTATAGCAGTCGATAGTGCCAAGGTGGATGTCATTGCTTCTTTACCTTACCCCGCGTCTGTGCGGGAAGTTTGCTCTTTCCTTGGCCATGCAGGGTTTTACAGGAGGTTCATCCAAGACTTCAGTAAGATTGCAATTCCATTATCCCACCTCTTCCAAAAGGATGTGGATTTCAAGTTTGATGAACAATGCAAGCGAGCCTTCGAGGAACTTAAGAGGTGATTGACTTCTCCACCGATCATCCAGCCACCCAACTGGGAGTTGCCCTTCGAGCTCATGTGTGATGCTTCCAACTTTGCAGTAGGCGCCGTTCTCTCTCAGCGAATGAATAAGAAGTCGCATGTCATTGCCTACGCCTCATGTACCCTGGACAGTGCTCAAGCCAATTACACCACGACTGAAAAAGAGCTCTTAGCCATTGTCTTTGCTTTAGATAAATTTCGATCATACTTATTGGGATCTAAAGTTATTGTGTTTTCTGATCATGCAGCCCTAAAGTTCCTTCTGAAGAAGCCCGATGCAAAACCTAGGCTTATCCGGTAGATGCTGCTACTCCAGGAATTTGATATTGAGATCAAAGACAAAAGTGGAGCTGAAAACTTGGTCGCCGACCACCTAAGCCGGATACCTGCTTCTCCTGACTCGTCTGACATGGATCATCCCCCTATCAGAGATAGTTTTCTAGATGAGTTACTTTATCACTTACATGGTACTGAACCTTGGTATGCTGACATGGTAAACTTTTTAGTTGCTTCTGAATTACCTGCACATTTTAAGAAAGCACAATTAAATAAATTTAAGAGCGAAGCTAAGTACTATGTATGGGATGATCCATATTTGTGGCGCTTGTGTAGTGACCAAGTCCTTAGGAGGTGTGTCCCTGATCATGAATTTGCATCTGTCCTACATTTCTGTCACACTCTTTCCTGTGGTGGTCATTTTGGTCCGCAACGTACTGCCAGAAAGGTCTTAGATGCTGGGTTATATTGGCCATCCCTTTTCAGAGATGCATATGGATTCTGTAAGAACTGTACACGTTGCCAACACACAGGTTCAATTTCACGCAGAAATGAAATGCCTCAGAAACCTTTATTATTTTGTGAGATATTTGATGTATGGGGCATTGATTTCATGGGTCCTTTTCCTGTCTCTTTTGGTATTGTGTACATTCTTTTGGCTGTGGATTATGTTTCAAAATGGGTGGAAGCTAAAGCCACCTGGACTGATGATTCTTCTGTGGTTGTAGATTTTGTTAGATCTCATATTTTCTGCAGGTTTGGCATTCCAAGGGCCATCATCAGTGATCAAGGATCCCACTTCTGCAACAGAAAGATGCAATCCATGCTCCGAAAGTATAGAGTTTTACATAAAGTGGCGACGCCCTACCATCCACAGACCAATGGACAGGCTGAGGTTTCAAACAGAGAGATCAAGCAGATTCTAGAGAAGACAGTCCAGCCCAACAGGAAAGACTGGAGCCAAAGGTTAGAAGATGCACTTTGGGCCTACCGCACGGCCTACAAGACCCTGATCGGCATGTCCCCATATCGACTGGTCTTTGGAAAAGCATGTCATCTGCCGGTAGAGATCGAGCATAAGGCCTATTGGGCGGTGAAGCAATGCAACATGGACATGAAAGAAGCTGGTTCCCAGCAGAAGCTTCAATTGCAAGAACTTGAGGAATTTAGGTTAGAGGCATATGAGAACTCCAGGATCTACAAGGAAAAGGCCAAAGCTGCACACGACAAATTGATTGCCAAGAAGGAGTTCAACGTTGGCAATAAAGTCCTCCTCTACAATTCACGCCTAAAGCTGATGCCTGGTAAGTTGCATTCTAGATGGGTTGGTCCTTTTATGGTTACTCATGTTTTTCCCTATTGCGCAGTTGAGATCATGGACGAGTCGACTATGAAGAAATTCACAGTGAACGGGCAGTGGCTTAAGCCATTCTATAAGAGCTTTCAAGAGCATACTGTGGAGGAGCTGCATCTCCTCAACGCCGCCTACAATTGACAAACTCAGGCTGTTTCTCTCTCCTTACTTTTCTTACTTGTCCTATACCTGATTCTTGTTGCATGCTTACATTGAGGACAATGTAATGTTTGAGTGTGGGGGGGAGTTTTAGAATAGAAGTTTCTTTTCAAAAAAAAAAAAAAAGATTTTTGACAAAATGGGGCAAATTGAGTTTGAAAGAATTTGGCATGATTAGAAAGTTGATCTTATCTTTTTGGGCTCTCAAGTAAATTGGCAATGAGTTTGGCTTAGTGGGTTGATTGAGGTAGTCTTTGTGAGGATATTTGTGCTTGTTCTTTCTTATGATATGCGTGCATTCACTAATTATGGGTATCACTCCAGAGCTTGTTTTGAATCTTTATTGAAGCTATCAGTGCTCGTGCATGTGAAAAGATGATTAAGGCACTCTTTCATTTTACAAAACAAAAAAAAAAAAAAAATCTTTCCCCTTCTTTAGGTTGAAGAACATTCATTGCATCCTTTGATTATGGCAACATATTAAGCAAGTCCTTTGGAATCAAGAAGAAAAATAGATAGAAAGTCCAAAGGCCAAGGTGAGATGGAGCGTAAAACGCACTCGCCAAGGTGAGATGGAGCGTAAAACGCACTCACAAAGGTTGGGATGGAGTGTAAAACGCACCCACCTTTCAAAAAAAAAAACAATTGTGTCTATTTTCTGCTTGCTTAATAGTTCTTCATTGATCTTGGGTTGTCTTGAATGTTTTCTTCCTAAGGTTTACTTTACTTTTCATTGTTATCTTCCTATCCTTTTCAGAGCCATGAATAAAAGTCCTTTTGATTTGCATGCAAAAAGCATTCAGAGTGGAGATTTAGAAGATGAGCATATCTGGTAGTGGAATTGTGATTGAGTGAAGTGAGGCATATCATTTGAGGAACTTGAGAGCATATTCTTATTCTATGAGGGTCTGCTTATTTTGACTTGTCTTGCCAAGTAAAATTGCCATGCTACTTGTTTGTCTGGGAAGTGTAAGAAAGATGATCTTTGAGTGTTGAATTCCTATAAAACTTGCCGTACCTCTCATTTTGCATTTTTCACATCCATTTTGTTATTGAGTGTTAGTGTCTAGTGTTTTTCCCAGGAGTGCAAAGTCTAAGAGTGGGGGAATTTGATAGAGCGCATATTTTCATATTATTTAGCTCTCATATTTAGTCTTTTTGCACGTTAGTTGTATTATTTTATTCATCTTGATTTTGTTTTATTTTATTTTATAAGAATTGGGCTTCACACTATTTTATCTTATTTTGGACAGATTAGGGCTTCCTGGGTCATGAGAAATTTTGATGGCAAGAAGGGAAACAAGGAGATTGGAGACAAAGAAGCAACCAATGTGCTAATAGATTTGACCTTCTATGCTTCTTTCAAGTTTTTGGCCAAGTTAAAATCCCAGAACGTGAATGATGTCTTCAGAGATATTGTAGATGACTTCTTGGAATTTTTGGAATGGTATGGTTTGTCCAAATCCAAGTTCGTTTGGGCCTCCAAACAGCGCTTCAAAGTCGGGACCAGAAAGTTGGGTCAAATTAGGAAAGCTACACAGATGCTGAATCTTTAAAAGGCCATAACTTGGGCGTCTGATATCCAAATCAAGTTATTTAAAATCCCAAATTCATCTACTCTTCCTGATCTACAATTTTTATGAAGGGGACGAAGCCCAAAACGCATGTTATCCTATTCTAAATCGGCTGTGAAGTTGCGGTAACTTAGGGTTTCCTCCCTAAGCTCTATTTAAGCACATTAAGTGGCCGATCTTGGGTGTGGCAGATTTTGGGAGAATTCTCACGATTTCAACCAAGAAGATGGAAGGCTAATTTGCTTGTGATTCACTACATTCTCGTACCTCTTGCTCGGTTTGAGTCTCGGTCATATTGTTGAATCCAATTTGGAACTCGATTTTCATGTTTTAATTGATGATTCTGTTTCTTTTCCTTCTCTAAGTTTATGTATGTTTCTTTTATGCGATTGTGTGAATGCATGCATGATCTTTGGATGGTTTTAATTGACGTACTCGGTTGAGGCTTTGATTAGAAAGAAACGGTATATTTGTATGAGCGATTGCTCAATTGGATTTAATCTTTTACGGTTGTAGAAGAGTTTTTCAAATCAAAAGAAAATCAAACCAAAACAGATTGTTTTCATAAATGAGACGAGGATTACCGTGGTAAGGAGGTAGGGTTTGTAGCGGGTTACGTTTTACTTCATCGTTGTTTCATTCTTGAACATTTATATTTCGATTTTCATCACAACCCCCCTCGTTTAGTCTTGTTTTGACAGATCCGTTTGAGGTTCATTGGGAGACGACTTTGGGTTGCACCTTTATTGCAAATTCGAATCTATATTTCATCTAATCTATCGTTGTTCGACAGCACCGATCAAGGTGCTCCTTGTGGGTGAGAATCGGGAATAGTGGGAGGCGCTCCCTGTTGCTGAGAGTTCCGTGGTGGTAGGCGTGTTTCTTCGCCTTGAGAGAGAGTTTGTCGGTGTCCACGGGTGTTTTCCATTCTTAAGTTGACTTTTTGTCTTGCGTTTCCCACAGATGGCGCCAATTGTTGTTGCCAAAATACAACAATCTATTTTTAATTGCAAATAGATGCAAGAGTCTTGGGAGTCGTGTCTTTGCTGATGAGAATCTTGACAAGCAATTGGATCTGGTAAAGGTCCAGATCTGATAATCTGATAGAGTTGATGATCTGGTAGGCTGATGATCTGGTGGCCCAAAATGATCTGGTGGCCTAAAATGATCTGGTGGCCTAAAATGACCGAGTGGCCTTGATGACGAGTGGCCTTGGTGACGAGTGGCCTTGATGACGAGTGGCCTGAAGATGACGAGTGGCCTTGGTGACCGAGTGGCCTTGGTGACGAGTGGCCTGAAGATGACGAGTGGCCTACAAAACGAGAGCACCGTTAGGATACGGGTGGGGGTCCCCGCGCAAACCCTCAGATGCTTGAGTTAGATCTTGAGAGAAAATGAGAAAATTGTACTTCAATTACTCAAAATTGCGTACCTTGTGATGAAGGCATGGTCTCATATTTATAGTGGAGGAGAGAGAGAAGAAGTGCGAGAATTGGGGTAAGAATCTCGCGGCCCATTTCAATGATTTAGCGGCCCATCCAAGAGGGAAAAGAGGAGAGATTGGCCCAAGCCCACTTGACCATGACCGAGTGGGGAGCCACCTGATCACTCCTTCTTTTGCCCTTTTCCTTGGCTCGGTTTTGAGTAGTTCCCATATCTCAACTTCAAGCCTGATTTACACCTTTATTCAGCTCGAATCTCTCAAAACACAAAACATGAAAGTTGTAGATAATTCTCTTATCTTTCCATAGGACTTTGAATCAGCTCAATCGAAGCTTGTATGAAAAGGTTATGGTTGAAAAACTAAGGCAGTGTTGTACCCACTTGGCAAAACCGAGTGGGGTCATGAAAAGTTGTGGGAAATTGATCTCCCCATGACCGAGTGGGGAGCCACTCATTCATGCCTTCTTTTTAGATTTTGTCTTGGTTCGGATCCATCTTCCTTCAATACTTGACTCCGAGCTTTGATAGTGCAGGTGCATCAACTTTATGCCCAATTTACACCTTGATTCAGCTCGAATCTCTTAAAACTCAAAACATGAAAGTTGTAGATAATTCTCTTATCTTTCAATATGAATTTGAATCAGATCAATCAAAGCTCATATGATAAAGTTATGCTTGAGAAACCAAAGTAGTGTCGTACCCACTTGGCATAACCGAGTGGGCCCTCCCCACTTGGTCTCTGCTCGACCTCTTGCTCCTTCGACTTATTTCCTTGACCTCCTACAACCCGTTGGGCCTTTGGGCTTCATGTCCATGTCTCACAACTTTTTTAGGTCTTGTAATACTCCAAGTTTGCAGGGCATATCACCATGAAACATACTCTTGCCTCTTCTTTTTCGGATTGGGAAGATTCATTTGATTCACTTCCATCCCATGCATTGAAAGCATACCTTTTTGGATATTTTAAATGCTTCTTCTTCTTCTTCTTATATTTATTTTCTTTCTCTTTCTATGGACACTCATTTTTATAATGCCCAACTTCTTAACAATTATAGAAAGTAGGAAGCGATTTCTTGCTATCCATACCTTGTTTTTTCATTAAACTCTTTAAAGTCTTTTCTAGGGGAATTACATCTTTATCATTTTCACTAGAATACTCACTTTCACTTTTAGTTGAAAATTTAGCTTTTAAAGCTATATTCTTTATCTTCTTTATGGGTTATTTCATTTGATTAAGAACTAACTCATGGGTTAAGAGATTCCCAATGAGCTTTTCCATTTTTAAAATTACAAAATCTTTGACTTGAGTGATAGCGGTAACCATAGGTTGCCAATCTATGCTAAGTGACCTAAGTATTTTCTTTACTTGATCACTTTCGGGGATAACCTTGCCAAACATTTTTAGAGAGTTAACCAATTTTTGAAACCTATAATTCATATCACTAATGGTCTCATTGGCTAACAATTTGAACCCTTCATATTGGGACATCAAAAGATTTATCCGAGTATCCTTAACTTGATCGGTCCCTGCATACATAACTTCTAATTTTTTTCATATTTCATGCAGGAGTTCATGCCAAACAGTTAGAAAATGGCAAGGTAAGTCCCACTTTTTGTAATATCCCTGTATAAGGGGAAGAGAAGGACTTGTAGGTTCAAATGGGAGTTGAATCAGAGTTAAAATGGGTGAGATATGGCCAAAAGATGAAAGTGACTCAGTGTTGTCAAGGCGGCGTGTGAGTTACAAGCGCCGGGAAGAGGCTACGTGCGAAGCCACGTGGGCCACCTTCCTAGGACGCGTGAGGGACCCCCTTGCCTTGAAATTTTCCAATTTTGTCCCTGAATTAATTTCCTTCAACCCTATATAAAATTCATACATATGCTAGGTCCACGCACTTAGCCATCAAAATGCCAACCCATCTTCCAAAAGAATGGTCATTCTATTAATGTATGTGTAATTCCTAAAATACAAAGAGTAAGATGAGCCAAAAAGTCAAAAAAGGAAAAGAATTAGGTCGAGACTAAATTAGCACTCCAAGAAATCCATCCTCCTAAGTAGGGACACCTTATGTAAAGTCCAGGTCGATAAACTCAATGCTGTTCAGAGCATCGATCGCCCCTATCCTTTGAGGAGCCATTTGATTTGGTGGCATCAGATGATCTTAATTCGGCTCTAGCACGTATGGACTCCATGGACTAGCAAGGTTAGGTAGATCCCTCACCCCAACATCTAGATAATCCTTTGGGGCCCTAGGATCAAGATCTCCATATTCCCGCTAGTTGTGGATGCCTCCATTAACTTTTTCGATCGTAAAAATAACATCCGAGTGGTCAATCGCTAGGCGGGTCCTCTCCAAATATTCTTGATCTAAGTAAAATCCATACTTAATGTAGCCCGAGGTATATCTCTCCTTTTCCTCATAGCACATCCCGGAGAGTCGGTACTCCTTAACGACCAAGACTCTAGTGGTGTTAATATCTTCCTCTTGGAGTTTATAGTTGAGTTCCATGGATTGCCTCCTAGTGCTCCTAGAGTTGAGTCAGTAGATTGCTCATTTCCTCTAGGCGTTACCTTCCTTAAGTGATGCCTCGACCCCCCATTGCTTTCTCAACTCATCCTCCAACTGCTCAACATCTTTCTTCGGGGAGTTCCTCTCTTTCTTTGCCTCCTCAACTTCATGCTCATGGCATCGGGCTTGGTCCCTATATTCCCTCAGGTCCCTGACCTCATGCTCCAATTACCTCATCTCATCTCTTTGGCGAATGAAGTCTTGGACCATCTTATCTCCATCTGCCTCGGCCTTAGCATAATCCCTCCGAGCATTAGCTATCGCAATCACTTGATGCTAGATTCCTTGCTTGACAAAGTCAATACCCAAATATTAGTAGCTATAATAAAATGAGGAAAAATGTTAAAATAAATTCAAAGCCTTTCATACCTAGATCGAGTATTGCTTCGTTGCATTCAATTGATCCCAGGTGCTCCCAAAATACTCTAGTTCTTTGCGGGGAAAAATCATGGTGTAAATCAATATTGCCCCAACACCCAGCTTGTAATACCCAAAAATTTTGTG
This sequence comes from Diospyros lotus, assembly GCF_014633365.1. Taxonomy (NCBI): domain Eukaryota; kingdom Viridiplantae; phylum Streptophyta; class Magnoliopsida; order Ericales; family Ebenaceae; genus Diospyros; species Diospyros lotus. The sequence goes on from NC_068341.1 coordinate 28,291,954, forward strand.
ATATTTTGGTAAATAAATATTTTGGTGAAAATGTGAAATTTCGTGGAAATTGATATCAAAATACCTTGAATAAGTGACCGAATCAACTGTTGGGAGTATCTTGGAGCTTAGATATCTAAGGAAAATGTTATGTGGTAGACGAGTGTCTCGAGACAAGATTTAAGGCATTAAAAGAAATCAGGACAAGACAGTTTTCGATACAACTAAGTTATAACCTGAAAGATCGAATAATGGTAAGCGACTTTCGGGAAGTTAACAGAACCCTGAGAAGGTTCATATTTTGCATAAGGAACAAACCTTATGTGGTTTTGAGATGAAATAAAAGGGTTTGCGATCAAAACATGCATTTGGGCCTAAGTGTAATTTTTAATTCTAGTTGAAAAGGGGTTGAAAATGATATTTTTCCAAATTTGTTGGGCCAATTGAGAAGCATGGGACTTAAGGGTTCAAGTGGTAAAATATCAAAACTTAAGGACTTCAAATAAGGGCAAAAATGAAATTTGGAAAATAGTAGGGGTCAAAGTGAAATTTCTCAAAGGCCAACCACTACCATCGCCAACCAGCCACCACCAACCAACCACCTACCACCTACCACCATCGAGGAGAGTCTCCATAGGGCCTAGCTTAGGCTTCAAGGCATGGGGAGTCGAATGGGGCAGTTAATGGGCATGATCGGATGTGATTTGACAAAGGTATGGTGAGGTAACTAAGTCATTGGAAAATCAAGAAAATTGGGAATGGGGTGTCCGAACCTGATTTAGGGATGTATTAGAGCATTAAAGGCTTGGATTTGATAAGGAATGGCTCATATTGGCTAAAAATTGGGTATAAATAGGGCTAAAAGGGTTTAACCAAAAGTACAAAAATTAAGCTTCAAATTGCTCGCGTTTGAGAGTGATTCGAAGGTCTTGGATAAGGGGATTTTGTTCTTGAGTAAGTGAGGATCATTTCTGGAGAATTTGAGAGGTTTTGGAGTTCGTTTGAGTAGTGTTCGAGGGTTGGCTAGAAAAGCAAAAGGTCGCCAGAGCTAAGGCTTTGGCCATTCGATTAAAGGCCTTCCAGTGGGTTTTTCAACCAAAGAAGGGTACCCCTTTACCGAGGGGCGTGCCAAGAAGACATTCGACGTATGTAGTGCACGCCTAGGGTGGCTAGAGCACGAGGGCACGTGGAATGAGGTATTTTTCAAAATTAATTTTATCATTTTTAGAAAAATATTTTACGAATTATGGCAGAGAAAAATTTGGTAAAAACCTTGAGGAGGTATTTATTTTGGAATTATTGAGGGAAAAAATAGGAAGAAAATAAGGAGAAATTATGAGAAAATTATAGAAAAATAGGTGTCGATATTCTTTTAAATAAATATGATGTCCAAGGATCGTTGAGGCGTGAGGTTGAGTAATAGTATGATTATTTGAGGCTTGACACGAAAATCGAGGTTAACATAAGAATCGAGGTATTCTGAGTTACATTTAAGGTGGGTGGCTTTACTACTAAAACGTGGTTTATCGTGGGTGGTTCGACCATACACTTTAATTTATTTCATACAAATGGTTTTGACTTGTAAGTGTTCCTACCTAAAACTTGGTTTACTACGGGGGGTTCGACCCCATACTTTAATTTTTATGCAAATGGTTTGACCTGTGATAGGTCGATTTCATGTGAATGGTTCATCCAAAATGTTTATTTGCATGTGCATTGAAATATCGTTTTATGTAATGCATTATTACATGTTGTGGTTATGGCATTGGCATGTGTGTTGAAAATGGGTAGTGTTTCTGGGTTGTTTTGAGTGGAAACGTAATCCCTGACGTGATTGTGGTGTGCCGGGTTCCTGCGTTAATGTTGACCCTCTTGTGGCAGGAGTGGTAACGATTGTTCCCGAGGTGTCGGCTAGGACTGCGTTATGCCAATGTGTCAATGTGGTTATGTTGTCTTTAGAGAGATTGCTCTTTCCCCATGGTATGGGTGAAGCGCTGTATGGGACACTCTTGGGCTAGAACATGTCGGGATATGTCAATTGTCCATGGTCTTGCATATATTCATAAAAATATTTTGAACTCTCATTTAGATGATTCAACATCTAATTTGGACTATATCCCTGGAATAATCAAACGTTCCAAGTGAAAGTAGCGGCGCCAAGGGAAAATAGGTTTTCAAGATGTAGTCATTATTTACATATTAGATCTATAGTAGGCCTTTGATTATGTGCGAGATATTCAGTTGTCATGTATTTTGTTTTGAAGATGTGATGTAAAATGATGGTACGATTTCTATGTTATAAACGAAGCGTTTACGGTTATGTATCATTTGAGGTTTCGATCTTGCTTCCGCATTTATGATGATATCACCTATCTTAGCTTATTGATTATTAAGTTTGATATGCTAAGAAGGTAGAATGAGATTGTTGGGGAATGATTTATGTTAAGTGTATGTTGAAAAAAAAATATTCTCAAAATCCCGAATAAGGACACGTTTGGGAAAAGTGGGGTGTTACACAACTCCCTAACAGAATCTATGTCTAAAAGTCTAAGGCACACCCAGAATTCTACGCCCTTTCCACTGTTAATGCCTCAAGGACACCACCCTCTAATGGATTGGGTCGGATTAGGCCCATGCGTAGGAGTAGAGGTGGGTTCCTTCTAGATTCCATATCTAGCTCTCTCCGTCTTGGGTGTTCCTTCAGCTATGGAAAAGAAAGGTTGCACACAACTTGATTTTGATCGTGGTTCCTTTCCAACTCGGTCTACACCTCAGCATCCTCCCTTATTGCCGTATCAACCTCTAAAGTAACTTGAATTCTTGGGCTTAATGGTGATGGTGGCAGTGGTATCTCTCCTTCCTAAATGTATCCACTTGAAAGCTGTGGAGATGGCATGAGATTTAGCAAAGGGAGGTCGAAGAAATCAACCAAGATTTGATCCACGGTAACCCCTTCCACTCTCGTCCCCTCTTCGTCTCCCCTACCACTCTCATCCTCTTTTTTGTCTCTTTAAAATGAGGGGAGCCATGAGCATCTTGTGGTTGTGTTCCCTGTTGAGCCTTTGCAACACCACTCACCCTGCAAAACTTAATTTATCAAAATAGAAACTCATTTACTAAAACAGGGGTGAGATGTTTATATTCGCGTAGTATATGAGTGTACGTGTAGCACAATTTAATTTTCTGGATGAATCCAAGTCGATTCACTAGGAGATTATTTATGGAAGAAAATAAACATACTAGAATATTTGGTTTGAACAGAATATGTTGGAATGAATTAAACTGATATTGAATATAGGTAATCTTGAGTTAAGACAATTTCAGTGCCAATCCAATTATTTTCCAAATAGACAGATATATAGTAACGTCAATCTGAACTAAGCTTGAGGTTTTACCATTTAATAAATTTCAAGATAATGATAATTCTTAGTCTAGCAATCTCCATATATGATATGAGAGATTCTAAGTTAAGCAATTACCATAAATTGAAATGTGATTAACACGCAAAACAAGTGAATACAATTTGCTCATTTAAGTTTGGGTATGATAGTATTTCCAATTCTAGTAATCTCCAGATGTAAGAACTGATTTATGATTAATGTTAAGATGTTAGGTTTGATCCTTGCTTCCACATTTGATGTTTATGATGATTCTCTTTCGAGATAAATATATGGAGATTTTGGGATAGATATGAGGAATGATATGGTTTAGCAATAATTTTAAAGAAAAAATTTATTATCCCAAAATTGTCCTAAGTTATAACACGCCAGAAAAAAGTGGGGTGTTACAAGCTAGGAGTAGTGTAAAGTTTCTGGGGTGGTTAGAAGAGCCTTCGGGTGCCTCGGATGACTCTAGATCTTTGGGGGCGAGGAGGGGGGGGGGGGGGGGAGGAAATATGACCCATCGAGGACCACCTCATATTTATAGTCCGAATCCTCTGAAGTCTAAGGGTCAACAAGAAATCCCCTAGACACTCTCCCCTGGTGACTCGCGTCACCTTTTAGCTTAATGCAAGAGTAGGGAGCTATTATTGTAGGGTGCCTTAGAAAATTCCAAAAAATCATAAGTCCTAAGAAATGTCCCGCTAAGTCTGGGGGCCTAGAAAAGTCTTTTGGGTGATAGTCCCCGAGACCTTCGAAGCCTCTACATTGTATAGCCCAAAGACTCCCTCAAAGTCTTCCGATGGCTCTGAAGACCCTTCAGACCCACCCGGAGATACTTATTGGGGCATTTTCCCTCGAAGATGCCTCTAGGCCCTCCGGCCTCACCCGATGAATTTGCCTTGGAGAGTCCAAAGACTCTCATGGGCCCCACCACTAGGTGTCTATAAATAATCATCCATTCCACAGCAAATGAATCTTTCGGATCCTTTTGGAACCTCACTCAACCCACAGTCTCTCTTTCCAATACCTCAAACCCAAAGAATTAAGGCTCTAACCCACAATTAACTCATCGAGAGCCTACTCCCCTAAAGACATATACTAAACTCATTTACATTCTGCATTCTGCATACATTCATATTCTGTTTCAAGACATTTATGTCTAACTTAGGCATCAGAGGGTCTGTGTGGGGAAGATCCCTGTGTGCCTTCTGATTGTCTTTGAGATTGCAGACTCAATTCGGGTAACAACCCCCGAAGACTAACTGAAGGTTTCCCCCAGAGACTCGTCAGGACCCTTGTATCCTTAGTCCTCAAAGACTCCCCTGGGGCTAAGATCTCAAAAACCCTAGAGACCCATCTAAGTTCTTGAAGCTTCAACCATCCTGGGCAGTGGATTGAGCTTTGATCGTGTTGGTTCCTTAAGCAGCATCCTAGACCTCGTTGTTTTGCCGAGGGGCTCTACTCTGGCTATTCCCAAGATAAATAAATGTAATTGTTGTAGTCTAACAATAATAGATGTTATTTTCATTTTCAAAATGCAAGGGGTAGTGTAAGATAAATCTCCAAATTTGTTATTACAATTTAGTTTTTTATATTTGAAGTCTTAAAAATCATTAATACATATATATATATATACACACATATATTTGTTAAAGGGTTAAGCCTAGATGATCAATGGACAACATGTACATTTTCAATTTTATGTAGCTTGCCAATTTACCCATAAGGGTGGACATGATAAAGTTGGCAACATAGTATCAATTACAAGGTTAGAGAGCATTTAGGTTTTGCTTATAAGTTCAACGATACCTTGGTAGGCTTTCATGATAATAATATTAGTTTTATCATCTCTTAAAATTGACAAAACATAATAGGAAATCACATGAGATCTAAGGAAAAGCATTTAAGGCTCACAAGAGTTAAACTCAGAATCCTAGAGCAAAAACTGTCTATCATTAGACTATCACTTTAATCATAAAATCATTAATATTTGTTAACCCAGTTGATGTGTGAAAGATCAAGCCTATTAAAGAATAAGCTCACACCCAAGAAGAGGAAGAGATATATATCTCAAAACTTTAGAGACTATGACAGTTCTAAGAAGATGAAGGGGTATATACCTCAAAACTCGGGAGACTATCAAAGTTTCAAGAAGAAAAAAAAAAAAAAAAGGTATATACCTCAAAACTCAGGAGACTCTTTAGTCTTCGAGCGACTTTTGTGTCTCTAGGAGACTTTTGACAATTCCAAGAAGAGAAAGAAGTATACACCTCAACACTTGAGATATCGTTCAACCTCTAGGATATTATTGACAATTTCAACAAACTAGGGTCTCTAGGTAGCGATCGACGACAATCTTGGAAAGAAGATCTACAAGAAAGTTTTTGGGAGACTAAAAGGTCTATTGAAGACCTCTTCCTCTTGCGGAAAAGTCCTAAGCTAAACAAGATCATGATGTCGAAAATCTTTATGGGAATTTCGTAACGGATAAGCCTTATCCGTAAGGAGTCCTAATCTTATTAAAACCCAAAATACTAAGGATGTTTATCACGAATCCCCAAACTCTTTTATAAATAGGTGAACTCTCACCCAAGAAATGGTACACCTCTTATACTAACTTCAATATTGCATACAAACTTTCTACAACTTGAAGTCTCTCAGTAAAATATCAAAGTGTTCGTGTACCACTGTCTTGAGCCCACTAATTATTTTCTTTCTTGCAAAGTTCAAACAACTTGACTACAAATTCTTTAACAAATAAATTCTATTATTATGTCTTAACAACAACACCAATATTCTCCAAAACTTTATTCCCCCACCACATCCTTAAATGGACATTAGCTCTTGTCGTGATGGGAAATCTTCAATAAGAAAATGTGTTGAATGGCATCGTCTCACCTCCTGTACCAAAAGTTTTTAAAATTTCAACATCTTAGTGCTGTCATTTCATCTTTAGAGTTGTCCCTCACGATTATAATGAGTATCCTTTTCACATCCTTTGTTCTGGCTAATATACTTCATTTTGCATTTATGTTCTAATTAAGAAGATCGAAAATTAATGCAATGGCTATGAATAAATCTTATTTGACCATGGTATAACGGTCTCTACCTAATAAAGAATCAGAGGAATCCAAAGGAAGCCCGTGCCGTTTGTGAGTTAATCACGGGACCATAATCCAAATCTTGACACGAAATGTCAACCCACATTTTTGTTCATTAAATTAATTAATTTGTCATCTATTTCAGGTAATGTAAAATATATCTTTGGGTGTAAAAGGTGAAATCCCTCACCTTAAGGACCTCGCACACACTGGCCCACGTACGTGGGGGGTTAATCACGATACACAATAGCGCACCAGGTAGGAGATACAATACATGATGCCCACAAGAAACCACCCATATAGGAATGTGAAACTCCCACATTACAACTGTCATGATTCAAATCTGCATCCTTAGGTGTAATATGTTACTTAGAATCAATCATGCCATGCCCATGAGACATATAAAATATATCTTTGGTCATTCATCAGCCACTGAATAGTGAATACATCCTATTTATAACTGAACGCCTATAAATTATTATACTAATAAAAAGCCACATCTCAACTAATCCTACAAATATATCTATTCTATTATATATTGGTGTTTGAACTTTTGCCAATAAAATAATTTTCTTAAAATAATCTTTCTATGTTTTGATTAAAAACTAAAACTAGTTATGTCCACAAGATTTAAATTTTAAATTATCAATAAATTTAAAAATAGTCTTAACATTATATCAAAAATCTTCTTCATTAAATTTTGTCTTCAAGAATTTTAACAATCAAACTAAATTGTCAAGTATCAGTAGTAGGAGTTGTTAAAAAATTACCTATCCAAATGATTCAACCTAAACTCGATACAAAATTAGTGGGTTTAGATCCGCTCGATAAGACTTTATTGCATTCAAATTGATAACAACTCAACCCAAAAAAAATCAAAACTTACTCAATCACAAGACAATTTTAAATAGGTGGCCACAAAATCAAAAAACAAAATTGACCTATTATTATCTATTAATTTTCAAAATATCTTTAACAAATTTTTCAATTTTCATTCTTTCACTTTTGCCAAGTCATATTTTGCACAAGACTTCAATATTTTGATTCCAAGTTGGATGTAGTGTTTGTAGTCTATGTCATGACTATTTTGAATTGTTCAAAAGAATTCAAATGAAACTAATCACTTAATTAATAATTTATAAATTATTTTATTTTATTTCTAATTTTGATATTTTAGTTAGTATTTAATTTAAATAAATATTTAAATAGATTAATGGGTCAATCTAATATGTACATGTTAACCTTAATAAGTATTTAACATATTAACTTGTTTACCTAATTAATTAATAAGTATAGATTTTGATTGAGTGTTCTTAACCTAATAAGCCAACAAATCAAGTTTCAGTTGATTCTTAACAGATCATGACTCATTAGTGATTGATCTGAATCCTACCTGTTTACCTATTTTAACACCCCTAAATTCAACAATAACCTTTTATTTAAATTTTTTATAGACATTCATAATGCGAGTCATCCTCCTAAGATGATGTATTTATAATATTTATAGACAATAAATAGAGGGAGGGATGGCCCATTAGGTTGAGGATATGGAATGTAGCCAAATTGGTGGGGTGGCCAAAGCTTTACGAAATTTCTTAGAACGAAGGGAAATTAAATTATATAAAAGAGGTAGCAACTTGGTGGCTTGATGGTGAGGACAGAGGCCCCACTGGGTAGATCTCACGAAATCTCATTTGATTTTTGGACGACTGGATTAAGAAAAATAAAGATTGGTCAAAGCAAAGATCCTTACTGTTGAAGCGATGGAGCAGCGCGAGGATCACCGAATTGCCCCCAGAAATCCCCCAAAAAGTCAAATAACTGAACAGAATCAGAGGTAACAAATTGAAACAAAGTTTAATGTGAGAAGAGAAGCAGTCAAGCCTTGACGCTTTTTGATCGGGCACTATTTAAAATTACAAGAATATCTCTACGTATTAGTAGTCTTACTTATCACATAGATTGCTCGAAAGATTCACACGTAGCAAGTTCACAATTCAGAGCAGTCTGAAAAATTTAGGCTAGACCATGAGACCCGTTCCAACTTAATCGGGGTTCTCGGGAGTTGTGCCCGACAATCCTAGATTTTATCTCGAATATCTCATAACGGACCTGTCTATAAAAAGCAAAGGTCCTGATCACCAGGTATAACAGTCTCTCAAACTTTTATATTTTCTACTACCCGTATTTATTCTACTGACTTGAGCGTCAGAATTTACCTCGAGAGAACCTAGTCCCAGTGCTCTGTTGTTTTGCAGGCTACATTCTCGAGGTCGAACATCGCTAAGTCTGAAGTCGCCGCTCCCAAGGTCTAATTATCGAAGTGGCACGTGATTGTCGGTCTCAAAAATCATCATCACGTTTCTTCGAAAGTTGGATTGCATGGAGATCTTATATAATTACATTAAAAGTGATAAAAAGGTCTTTTCAGATCAGCTGCTGCTGCTGTTGTGTCTTGGATTATTGAATGATAAAGCTTCTTCAATCTGGGGATAATGCTTGCATACTTTAAGAGCTCAGATCCTCCTCTTTCTTTGCAGGTGCTAGCTTCAATATTCTTTATAATCTAACCAGTCGTATTGGTCCAAATCTTCATTAAGAATGAATAGGAGGGCCCTTACATGCAAGCAATGCTTCACACAAATTCTTTCTGGGTATATAATTAGCTTATTTGGAAAAATTTTAATATGCATCATTTGGAAATTTATATGTATATATCGTTGGATTCAAATTATATTTGACTCAATTTAAAATTTCTATTGAGTTAAGAGAAAGTGTTTAATACTTATTTGAGCTAAAATAATCATGAAATGAAGACTTTTAGCACGTCGAGACTGTCAAACACGAGGAAGGAATGGCAATCCAATACATCTTAGCTCCATAATTTGCTATGAGTTTTATATTTTATGTGTTTAAAAATAAAAATGAGTTGTCATATAAGTTATTTTATTTTAGTTTTGAGGTTAAATAGGTCATTACATTTTAGAGAACGGTTAAATAAATCACTATACTTTAAAACTCAAGGGTAAATTGTCTACTGTATCAACTGTGTGGAGTTTTTCCAATTCTAAATTTGAGGTTTAATTTTGAATATATGACACTGTGTGGTTGTTTTTGTTAATAAAATTAAAACAATATCGGATGATGTTAAGACAATATTTACTATAATATATAACTTGGTCTCGAATCTAAAAGTAAAATGGTTTATTTGATTATTTTTAAAGTATAGTAACTAATTTCACTTTGAATTTTTAAATATAGTGATTTATTTGGAATTTTTTAAAATACAGTAACTAATTCGGCCTTAAGGCCAAAATACAATAAATTATTTCATTATTCACCCTAAAAATAGTGAATTTGAATTAACAATTCTGAGTAAGAGCTCGCAACGCTATTGTTGTTGTCAAAATACAAAAATTACATTTATTTGTCTGGGATCAGCTAGTGTAGAGTCTTTTATCGAGATTGAGGGTCTGAGATGTTGCTAGTGAGGGCAATCAGATCTGAATCAGGTCAGAGTTGCAGTCCTAGAAGGCCAATACAACTGGAGCCCAATAGGGGTCTTCGGCATAGCTTGCCCGGATGGGGTCTTTGGGACGACAACGGAGGGATGCCCTAAAGTGTCTTTGGGGAGATGAGCCTTCGATGATCATGGTTTTGCCTTAGCATGCGAACACAAAGGACATTAGAAAAGCATGCGGGAGACTCCCTCACACGGGCCCTTTAATGCCTAAGTCAGACTACAGTCTAAAGGTGATGTTAAAGAATATGTATGTAAATGTCTCATGTCCAATGTATATGTGATGTAATATCTCCCATAAGTCACAAAGAGTAGTTAGGAGCTATCTGGATGAGTTCTAGAGAGAGACAGAGTTAGATCCAAATGACTCATGACAGTTAGGGGAAAGATCCATTTGCCTTCGAAAAGGCTAATATTTATAGATGAACATGTGGGACCCACGGATGGGTCTGGAAGATGCATCGAGGAACCATATGCAAAGAGAGGTTGGAGGGCCTAGGGATGTCTTCGAGGTAAAGTTTCGATGGCTACCACTGGGTGGTCCTAAAGAAGGCTTTGAGGTCACCAGATGGCTTTCGTTAGGGAGACTTGAAGGGTTTCTCTGGACTTGCGAAATGAATGAGGCTAGACCATTTTTGACGGGGAGGGGGGGAGGAGGCTATCAACCCAGAGGCTATGTGGGGAACTATTATTCATAGACTTAGAAAAATTTTAGGGCACCTCACAATAATAGCTCTGCACTCTTGCCATGGGCTGAAAGGCGAAAGGAAAAGTGTAAAAAAGTGGGTGTTCGATGAGTCATCGGGGGAGAGTCTCCAAAGGACTCGTGACACTTGGCCTACCGAAGGCTTGGGCTAAAATAGGAAATGGTCCACAATGGGCCACATTTTCCCCCGAAGAGCAAGAGTCATCTAGAGCTTCCTGAAGACTCCCAATCATCCCCGGAGACTCTTTGTTGGTCTCGACCCCAGATTTTTTGATTCTTCGGAAGACTTTTCTCACCAAAACATAACTCTTTTGACACAAAATGGTTTCTGAAGACCCCTTACTGATATTATCATCTCCTCGTAAATGAGGCCCTCAATTTTAAGAGGTATAATTGCCATAGATTTTGCTCTATCTTTCTGTATCCTTGACTCATGGAACTCGAGGGGTCCTATAGAAGAAGAGGGAACTGCTACCGTTAGGGGAGGATCAATAATGATACACTTAGATAGCTTGAGGGCGGGACTTAGGATTCCATTACACCCTTTTGAGATGTAGTTTTTGAGATCGGAAATATTGGTGTCGACCTAGTTGCATCCGAATGGCTAGAATATGTTGACAAATTTTTTTGTTTTGTGTGAGAAACAAGGGGTGGAACCCATCACGTCCCTATTGTGTTGCTTTAATCACGCTCGCACCATAAGAGGGGAAAAGAAATTCGTGTCCCTCCAAAGGACCCATTATAAGATTAAATTCTTAAGGGATGAACCTAAAAAAATAGATGATTTTGAGACCTGGTGGTTGGTAGTCACACCGCTCGCAGGATGTTAGAGGTCATCGCGATATTGGCGTACTGAAAGGATAAGGAGAGCGAGATGTGATTGGTCAGATGTTTATTCATTGGTGAATGACTACTAAGATAAAAAAAATAAACTGGTTGAAAGGGGTCAGCAGTTTTATCAGATTTAATAACTAACACACACCTTATTGAGGCAGGATGGATGGTTGTCGAAGGGGAAGATGACGCTGGCCCTTCAGAGCCAGCTAGATCTCGAGCAGCTATGTCCCCATCATCTTCTATGCCGGATGATAGTGAGAATGAAGAGATAGATATTACGGGGGACTCGAATGCGACTGTGGAAGAAGATGGGTATGAAAGGGAGTTAGATCCTAGGGGTGCTCACCCTGACCCTCATCTCTTTTATTCTACATTTTATTTCTTTTGGAGCCAATATTTGGATAATTACTCTTATGATTTGATTATTTTTATTACATAGATATGACACAGCTTTAGAGGATTGGGCGGAGTAGGCAGCGAGAATTGGAGCACCGAGCGCAAGAGGCCCTTTAGAGGACTCATCTGTAGACTGCTCAAGCCCCTCATTTATTGAGAAATATGGAGGGAAAAGAGATCCTGTGAGCCTAAGGGAACAAATGGACCAAATTGGATGGAAAGGGGCTCAACAAAGCATGAACTTTTACGGACACAATAGCAAGGTTATTGACGAATGGGAGATTCCATCAGCATCACCATTAAGTCCAGGGTCTCAAGTTGTCATAGCAGCTAGCGAGGTCGAATGGGAAGCAAGGAAGGAAGACGAGACCCGAGCTGAACTAGAAAAGCATCATGGCCTAAATAGGTCTGCTAATGATTAGGCTTTCTCGCAGCTAATAGATCTACTTAGATAGAGAGAGCTGGCTTCGAAGTCTAGAATACACCTCCTATAATAGATCTACTAGCAGATGGCCAAGATTTATGTGGGCTTGAATTCTTATCTTGCCTGAGACTCTTAGATACTGACTTTATTTTGGAGTTGGGCATCACATCAAGGCTTATGTATACCACAATAATGACGCGTGATGAGCCGAGGTATGCATGGAGCACTCGGAGCCAGCTAGATATAGCTAAGCAATATTTGGCGGAGCTATGAGAGGTTTCCAATTTCTTTCTAATTCTTCCCTGATATTTATTGCAACTCCTGATGTTTGGAGATTTTATTGGGTTAATAGGGGATAAAATGCCAAGCGATAGCCATGGTAAATGCTCGGGCAAACCTAGCCAAAGTTGAGGCAGATAGAGCCTGGATGGTCTGCTGCACCCTTTACCAGAGAGATGCGATAAGGCGGTTAGAACATGAGGTTCAAGACCTCAAAGAGTACAAGAAGAAATCTCTTGGGCTTGAGCATGAGATCGAGGATGCAAAGAGGGAGAAAGACTCCCTAAAGAGCGATGTTAAGCGATATAAGGAGACTAAGGCAGTGCCCACCTTGTTTCCCAAGCTCAAGTAAGTTGTATAGGAGAGGGATAGCACCCACTCCCAATTTCAAGAGGAGAAAAGGCGAGCCGATGAGCTATCCAATCAACTCGGGGGATGAGCATTGAGGCCATCAAGGCCGAGGTGGTAAAGGAATATCGGTCGTCTCGACTGTGCCACGATGTAATACTCGGTGTTATTGGTATTAGAAAATATGGAAGGTTGATAGAATCTTCCAAAAAGTTCCCTTATGATAAGTGGATCTATAGGATTAATGATGCCCTTGGGGAGGGTCATTTTGGTAAATTGGGTAGCGAGACCCAATAAAGGGCAATTGGAAAATTTGGAAAGTATTTCCTTGTTGGAATGAGAATGTGTTGGGAATTATTTTCATTTCTGCAATTGTATAGAGATTGATGGGATTGTTAATTCCTAAGGGCATTTTGGTAATTTGGAGTATAATTCCATGATGGAATTAAATTATTAAAGAGGGAAATTAATTATAGTTTATTAATATGTGAGGAGAAATCTATTTTTTCTAAAATGGAGAATAAATGTGGTGGAGCCACCTGGATGGCTTGGATCAAAGCTTGAAAGCCAAGGGTGGTGTCTAAGAGGGACACATGGCAAGCTAATGTCCAAGAAAAATGAGAGATACAAATAAAGGAAAAAGGAAATGGAAAATGGTCACTCTTGCAATTAATGAAGGCCATTATTATGTTGGAATAAAGAAATTCATAGTGGAAATGGATAATTGTCTTTCATTAATGCTTTGAAAATTGGAGAATTATTTAAAGGGAAAAGAAATGGCATTATGTCTCTCAAGTGGTCACTCAAGTGATGAGTGAAAATTGTCAAGTTTTATTTAAATGAGAAATGAGAGATTTTTAGGGGAAATTAAGACTTGATCCAAGGGTGGAGAATAAGTCTTGAAATTTGGACAAATCCAAGGGTGGAAATTAAAAGCTCTAAGTTGGCACAGATTGCCAAATGTGTGGATATTTATATAAAGGGAGATGAGGTGGATGGTGGAGATTTATTCTTCAAATAAATCCATGGGTGAGATTTAATCTTGGTTAAGCACATGGATTGTACTTTCTTTGAGTGGTTGAGATTAAGTCTTGAAAAAAGCAAAGTGATCCAAGGGTTGGGATTTAAAGAGATCAAGTGGCATGGATTGTGTTTTTTTCAAGGGTTGAGATTTATTCTCATAAAGAAAGATCAAGGGTTAAGATTGAGTTTTGAGTTTGAGATATCAAGACAAGGAAAAATCTCTCAAAGAAAGAAAGAAATTATCAAAAGAAAAAAGAAAAAGGAAGAGATTGGGGGAATTGGGAGAAGCTTTCCAATGTGAAGGAAAGAAAGAAAGAAAAGAAAAGGGAAGAAGAGAAAGGTAAGGATGAATGGTAAGGGGAAAGCCTTTCTTTTCTTGTTGAGTAAGTTCTTTTTATTTCTCTTGATGGTGGCTTAGTCTCTTTAAATTTTTATTTCAAGGTTGTTATCGTAATGGCCCGCCTCTCGGAGCTCCCTCCAAGAAAGGAGATCCATGAGAGGGTCGTTAAAGATTAAGTATATACATGATCCAATAACAGCCAGCCACATAATAAAAAAATCATAAAACTTTACTTATGCACATATACATCTTCAGGCTATTACAGTGTTATGTTCGGGCCCATCTGCCCATACATTACAAAATATGAAAAGGGCTAAAGGAAAGTACATAATAGAACTCGACTTCCTGCCCTCAAAACAACCCTCCAAGGATCTACAGGTTGGGAAAACGTCTGTACACATCTATTACAAGACTCACCAATAGCTATACCCGCCACCTTCGTTAGCTTGCCTTTATCTTTACTTGGAATGGCGCAAGAAACAACATGAGCCACAAGGCTCAGCAAGTCTATGAAACAAACATGGATCATAACAAGGTGGACCATAACACGATAACCATAATGAATAAAAGATAATCCCAGTGGCCAATAGCAAGTATAAGTCATAGGAGTAAAAGTAGCATGAACATATATCATTCGCAAGCTCGTCTCACCAAGATGGAACAACAATGCTAATAATAGGAATATGATAGTGTCAATGGTTCTCTACCATGAGAGTAAATAACAACAGACTCACTGTCAAAGTAATATGCAAATATACCGCCAGCGGACTCTCCGCCATAGTGTTAACGAACTCATTGTCATAGCATCAACGGATACACCACTATAGTATTAGCGGACACACCGCCATAGCATCAATGGACTCACCGTCATAGTATCAGTGGACACACCGCCATAGTGTGAAAGCGCAGACTCACTGCCTTGGAATTCCATGGCACACCGCCATTATATAACTTGCACACACACATCAATGCATGAAATATGTATTCTCATTTCTATCATAACTTGTAACTAGGCATTCTCAAAGTATTGACAGTCATTGTCTCAATCAAGGATGCTTTTATGAAACGTTCTTCTTCTAACATGCTTAATACTATGCATTTAATGCACCCAAGTCCCCCACGCGCAAACATGCTAATAGTTGTACACCAATTGGCCAAGAACATCTAGATACTTTTTGGAAATAATATAATGTCCCACAAAACTTGTCCAAAAAGCCTCAATTATGAACCAAATTGAATCCTATTGAGTTAAGTTTACAACGCCTCAAACGGTTCGCAAATCCAATATTTCTACAAAAAGTTATGCTTGAAATAGTGGAGCATGCGCAGGCTGCCAAGACAAAAACGGTCGACCGATTGGAAGGGAACTGTCTACTGACAGAGGCTTTTCACCCAAACTGTCGACCGTTTAAGGTAACAATCAACTGAAAAAACCCTCTACACCCATATTTCGATCGATAAAGGGAAAATGGTCGACTGACGGCACCCGAAAAGCCACAAACAACCCCCAAAACACCCAAAATACATACAAGCAACACCAAATTCTTGCATGCAACTACACCCTAGCAATAACATGCCATTCCTTTAGGAAATACGGGGTGAATCAAGTCCCTGTTTAGATTCTAGTCACGGTTTATAAAAAAACCAAGAAAAGCGACATGAGACACAACCAACCAGATTTGTACAAAACCTCTTTCCAACGAAGGGTTTTATGAAATCTTAACCCGAAAACGGTTAACTCAAGAATCACAAGGAAGGAGAGGGTCACACACACATCAACAAGATTCCAAAAGAAGCCCTTGACATGGAAAAGAGATAGAATAAGAACTTGCCTCAATGATTGAATGAATCCGAAGAAGAAGACAAGCCACAACCCAAGCTCATGAAACTAGCAAGATGCCTTCTACTTCATCAACCAATCTCCTCTTTAGCATCAACAAGATGGGGATGAATTGGAAGCCCCAAAGATAGCCGAATTCGGCTTTAAAATAGTAAGGAATTGGCAGCCCAGCTCGCATCACGTGGTTGCGGCTGGTTGCCCACCGCCTTGCCCCAAAACAACATCATTTTGGGGCTGGGCTTGCTGATTAAAAATCAGTATTTCTTCCAACCACGAGCGCCTCCCAGCCAGATTCGATCCTGTGTCCTCGCCCAAGCCTCCCTCGTGTGCGTCCACTAGGTTAGCCACCATCCTCAACATATAAATGCACTATGTTAATTTTATAATGAACCCAAGAGAAATTCTAAAAATTGCATTTAAACCCCACTAGTTTCGAAAATTAACACACACAGCCTGCATAATAATAACTCTTATACTCCGAATTTCCAACAATTACTTACCCATTTCTTCAACACACAATAATTAACATTTCTCTTAAACCCACAAATATTTGATAGTCACCTTGTACACGATAATTAATAATTATCAACTATTCACTAAATTATTCAATTCCAATAAATCAAAAATCACTTCAAATGCATAATTTAATAACTATTAACTACTCCCAAATTATCGGGATGTTACAAAGTTCCTCAAAAAGAAGCCTCAGAAGAAAATAGAGAAGTCTCAAAAGAAAGAGTCGATTATTTGCTATGAGTGTAAGAAACTTGACCATATTAAACTCAAATGTCCATTGCTTAAAAAATCAAAGAAGAAGGCAATGGTGGCGGCATGGCCTAACAGTGAAGAAAGTGAGCAAGATGATGAGGCTCAAGATGAGATTGCAAGTGTAGTTCTCATGGCTCTTGAGGATGAGGTAAAACCAAACTCTTTTTTTTTAGATTTAACATATGAACAACTCCTTGATGCATTTTATGATGTCTTTGATAAACTCGAAAAAGATTCTATAAAAAATTCCACTTTAAAAAGGGAAATGACTTTTTTAAGAAAAGAAAATGATGCTATGAAAATAAAAATTGAAAACTTTGAAATAGCAAGTGTTTCTCTAATATTAAAAATTGAAAGTCTTGAAAAAGAAAATGAAAGTTTGAAAAATCAAGTAAAAGAGAAAATAAATTTTGTCAAAAATAAGAAAAATAAAGATAATAAAACAAAGAAAAAACAATTTATAATCCTAACCAAAAGATCTATAGAAAAACATTTTGGAAAAAATTTAAAAAAACAATCATTATTCGTTAGTACATTTTTTGTTTTTGTTATGAAGAAGGGCATAAAGCCTACTCATGCCCATATAAAATAAAATTAGTTAAAAAAGTATGGGTGCCTAAAAATATGCTTTTGGAATTTTCTAATCAAGCTGGACCCAAGAAAGTTTGGGTACCAAAAACAAGTGCTTGAAATGTTTGTAGGAAAAATCAAAGTCTCATTGGAGTGCAAAGTGGTTCTTAGATAGCGGATGCTCAAGGCATATGACCGGAGATCCGAACAATTTCCTTGAACTCAAACCAAATGATGGAGGCTTTGTAACTTTTGGGGATAACACCAAAGGTAAAATAATTGATGCTGAAAAAATAGGTAATACTCATTCCACTATCATTGAAAATGTGCTACTTGTTGATGGATTGAAGCATAACTTACTTAGTATAAGTCAACTATGTGACAATGGATAGATTGTAATATTTGAAACATCTAAATGCGTAGTTAAACATGAGTCCAATATCATATTTGTTGGTCAAAGGCATGAATATATATATATATATAGTTGATTTAGATGACCTCTTGAAAAATAATGTAAGATGTTTATCTGCAACTAATGAAGATTGTTGGATTTGGCATAAGAAACTAGGTGGATTTACTCTCAAAATTAGTAAGACTTGATTTAGTAGAAGGTTTGCCTAAAATAAAATTTGAAAAAGATAAAATGTGTGATGCATGTCAACAAGGTAAACAACTAAGAATTTCATTTAAATCTAAGGACATAGTATCAACAACTAAACCTCTCTAATTACTTCACATGGATCTATTTGGCCCAACTAGGACACTTAGGTTGGGAGGAAAGAGGTATGGTCTTGTCATTGTTGATGATTACTCTAGATATACATGGGTTATTTCTTAGCCTCAAAAGATGAAACATATGATTAATTTTTAGAATTTTGTAGAAAAATACAAAACAAAAGTAATTTCAAAGTAATTAGTATTAGAAGTGATAGAGGTAAAGAATTTGATGATCAGAATATGAAACTTTTTGGAACATAAATGGCATTAATCATAATTTCTTAGCTCCTAGAACGCCCCAACAAAATGGGGTAGTAGAAAGGAAGAATTGAACTCTAGAAGATATGGCTAGGACTATGCTATGTGATAGTAATCTAGCTAAATATTTTTGGGCAGAAACTATAAACACTGCTTGTTATATCTTAAATAGAGCTCTTATAAGACCAATTTTAAAGAAAACACCATATGAACTTCTTAGGAATTGAAAACCTAAAGTCAGTCATTTTCATGTATTTGGATGTAAATGTTTTGTATTAAATAATAACAAAGATGCTCCAGGAAAATTTGATCCTAAATCTGATTTGTGGGATATTCATGGTTTAGTAAAGCCTATAGAGTTTTTAATAAACGAACTCAAACTATAAAAGAATCAGTGCACTTTGCCTTTAATGAATCTTCACCTTCTCTACCTAGAATGTATTTAGATGATGATGATATTTCTCAAAATAATAAACAAATTTATCTCAACTAAATAATTTATTAGAAACTCAAAACCCTGAAGAATAGAATTTATCCAAAATCATCCTAAGGATCAAATCTTAGGTAATCCAAATGAAAGAGTTAGAACAAAGTCATCGATTAGAAATATATGTGAACATTTAGAATTTGTGTCTCAATTGGAACCAAAGAAGTTTGAAGAGGCTGAAAATAGTGAAAATTTGATAATGGCCATGTAAGAAGAATCAAGTCAATTTGAGAGAAATAAAGTTTGGTCATTAGTTTCTAGACCTAAAAATTACCTTATTATTGGAACAAAATGGGTGTATAGAAATAAAATGGATGAATCTGGAATAATAATAAGAAATAAAGCAAGACTTGTTGCTCAAGGCTACAATTAACAAGAAGGAATCGATTTTGATGAAACATTTGCCCCTGTAGCTAGATTAGAAGCTATTAGAATGCTTTTGGCTTTGCTTGCTATAAATATTTTAAACTCTTCCAAATGGATGTTAAAAGTGTTTTTTTAAATGGATACTTAAATGAAGAAGTATATGTTGAACAACCTCTAGGTTTTGAAAATGACAAATATCCAAACCATGTTTTAGGTTATCAAAAGCTTTATATGGATTAAAGCAAGCTCTTATAGCTTGGTACGAAAGATTAAGTAAGTTTCTTCTAGATAATAATTACTCAAAAGGAAAAATAGATAAAACTTTATTCATAAAAAATGAAGAAAATGAAATGCTCATAATTCAAATATATGTAGATGATATAATTTTTGGAGCTACAAATAAGAAAATGTGTTAAGATTTTGCTAAGTGTATGCGAAAAGAATTTGAAATGAGTATGATGGGAGAATTAAATTATTTTCTAGATCTTCAAATAAAACAGTTAGAAGATGGAATATTTATAAATCAATCCAAATATATTAATGATCTTCTTAAGAAATTTGAGCTTGAATTAAACAAAGTCCAACTCCTATGAGTACTTCAACTAAGCTAGACAAGGATGATAATAGGAAGGATGTTGATCAAAAGGAATATAGAGGAATGATAGGATCATTACTTTATTTAACAGATGGTAGACCAAACATAATGTTAAGTGTATGTTTATGTGCTAGATTTCAAGCTAATCCTAAGTAATCACACTTAACAGTTGTAAAAAAAATCTTTAAATATATTTTAGGAACAAAAGATCTAGGACTTTAGTATCCAAAAGGATCTTCTTTTGAATTATTTGGGTATTCAGATGCTGATTTTGTTGGAAGTAAGATTGATAGAAAAAGCACAAGTAGGAATTGCCAATTCTTAGGAAACTCACTTATCTCTTGGTTTATTAAAAAACAAACATCAATTGTACTCTTAACACCTGAAGCTGAATATATAGCGGTTGGGAGTTATTGTGCTCAAATCCTTTGGATAAAGTTTCAAATGGAAGATTATGGAATCAAGTTCAATCATATTCCCATTAGGTGTGATACTACTAGTGCAATTCAATTAACTAAAAATCTCATTCTTCACTCTAGGATAAAGCACATTGAAATTAGACATCATTTTCTTAGAGAACATGTAAAAGAGGGAAACATTGAATTAGAATATGTAAGCACAAGTGATCAATTAGCTGATGTTTTTACAAAACCCTTAGGAAAGGATCAATTTTGCAAAATTAGAAGAGAATTAGGAATGTTGAATCTTTTTGAGTAATATGGTTTTTCAAGTTTATTATCATCTATGTGTTTAGCTATCTTAAGTTTATTTTCCCTGCTTCGCTACATCTTCAGTCAACCGAAGTATAGGCAATTCGAGGGTGGATTACTCGAGTTGAGGACCGACTCATGAGTAAATTTTAGTGTGATTATGACAAAAAAAGGGAGAAATGACCTCATGTTTTATTTTTTGTCTTGATCTTATGTACTCCCATATTTGTTTGTCTTATGCAAAATGAATATAATTATCTTATATTTGATAAGTTTAATATGCTCTTTTATAGAAAATATTTTATTAGTTAACTATTTTATCAAATTCTTTTTTATACATAAAATCGGGGGGAGCATATCCTTAGGGGGAGTTATGTTTATATATGGTAAAACATGAAATTTTGGTCATCATAAAAAAAGAAGAGATTGTTAAGCTCAAGGGTAAGTAAATACAATTTTGATGATAACAAAAAAAAATTTATGATATAAATGTATTTCTTTTTCATGCAAAAAGTAAATTTATTTTAAATTAAAAGTAGGTACAAAGAGAAAATTTATTTTGAATTAAAGGTTGATTGTCTTTAGACATGTTTCCTTGTTTTGATCATTTATGTCTCAAAAGTTTATATTTGAATTTTTATTTCTTGATAAATGCATTTCTTAGTTATGCAAAAAGTATATTTATTTTGAATTAAAGAAGAATTGTTTTTAGACATGTTTTCTTTTTCTCTTGCAAAAAGTAAATTTATTTTGAATTAAAGAGAATTGGTTTTAGACATTTTTTTTCTTACTTATGTTTTTTCAAATCTTGAATTAAAAGAGAATTATTTTTAGACATGTTTTCTCTTACTCATTCAAATAGTAAATTTATTTTGAATTAAAGGATAATTATTTTTAAACAAGTTTTTTTATTTTAATCATTTATGTCTCAAAAGCTTATATTTGAATTTTCAAATCTTGATTTCTCATGCAAAAAGTAAATTTATTTTGAATTAAAGGTGATACATGTTTTTTATTGTTTGAGAAAACCTAAACATTTTTTAAATTTCAAACTTCATATTAACCCTTCCATTAATGGCTAGTGTGTTTGGAAGATGTATATATATAGGGTAAGTATGGAGGCTCAAGGTAGAACAAACTTAATAGAGCATTAAAACAAGAGTGAGATAGTTCGAAGTGCTGGAAGTGTGCTGGATGGAGGAATTCTCAACCGTTGGAGACTTATTTGTAATTGTCTTCGGGTGTAAGTTTGTTATTTTTACTCACTTGTTGTGTGAGGGGATTGTATTTGCTAGTAGTGTGCTAGTGATTCTTACTTAGACAAGGGATTGTATGTTGGTTCTAGCTCCAAATTAAAAGTTAGTGTTGATTCTCCCTAGTGGAACTTCAAGCTAAGTCTTGAGAGTGTCAAGTTAAGTCTTGAGAGAGAGGATTAGGCTTTTCAGAGTCGAACCTCTATAAATTTAATTCTCTTGTTTTGTGGTTGTATGATTTTATTGTTATCAATCTTACTGCAATCACCACATATTAATATCACAAATTTAAGAGTTTTTGAAGGAGCTAAAATTATTAATTTTTGAAAAACTCAATTCACCCTCCTCGGGTATTTTTCTGGGCAACAAACCATTTGGTTATCGAGTGGGGGATGCATTGTATGGTCCTTGTGTAGTGACATATGGAGGCAGGTGATTGCTAATCGAATCCATTAACCTCTAGCATGAGGTGAACATCCTATTCGATCAGTGGTGATCTTGATTGGAGAAACCCCTGGCCAAGGTACACTTGATTGGAAAGTGTTCCAATGTCGAAAAGAGTTCTTGTAACACCCTGTTTTTCCCAAGCGTGCATGGAATTCACCCAGGATTTCAGGAATATATATTTTCTCACTCATACCCTCAATCAAAACACATAAGCAAATCATTCCCAATAATCCCGTTCTACCTTTTAACCATATCAAACTTAATAATCAATAATCTAAGTCAGGTCAATCATCACATATGCGAAAGCAAGATCGAAACCTCAATAATACATAACTGTTAATACCTCATTTATAACCAAGTAGTTGAATTGATATTTCACATGACATTATCAAAATAATATGTAATATCTGGATATCTCAAACATAGACAAAAAAACCTACTAAAGATCTAATATAGCAGCTACATCTTGATCTCCTTTTTTCCCTTGGCACCGTTGCTTTCACTTGAAACATTTGAATATTCTAAGGACATAATTCAAATTAGATGTTGAATCATCCAAGTGAAAGTTCAAAAATAATTTCATGAATGTATGCAAGACCATGAAGCAAACTGACATAACCCGAGATGTCCCAGCCCAAGAAAATCCTCACATAACGCTTAACCCATATCACAGGGAAAGAGAAATCTCTCTAAAGGTAGCATAACCACATCGACACATTGGCATAACACAGTCCTGACTTAAGAGGGTAACATCAATTCCTCTCCCTGACATAACAAAAAACCAACGTTACCACTTTCGACACGGAAATGTCAACGTCAACACAAGAACCTAGGGAATCACCCCTCTATCATGTCAGGGATTACTTTTCCACTCAAAAGCATTCCAAATCACCTCAACACAAACCCTGTCCATAAGATAATCATATCAACACTATCCTTAGGAAACCATGCCACCCTCATAAATAATGCTATCTCTGAAAGGAAACTAGGGTAGTGTCTACTCTTAACCCCGCCACTTGTGGTTCATCCGGGGTGGTGTGTGACGCCCTGACCCCCACTACCAGGTGTCACTATAACTCACGATTACAATCCCAGCCTATCTCGAAGGACTATTATGCCCTGCCAACATAAAGTTTTAAAATAATATGGGCATCCTGGGTGGGGTTTAGGCTTCGTTGCCTTTGATTGTCGAGAACTCGGGAGTAAAATGCATAGGTAACAGAGATTCACCTGAGTCTCGTACCCGATAAATTATAAATCCAATTTTAAATAAAATAAATAAATAAATACCAACATGCCCAACAAAATACTCCAACAATCAAGCACATTTAATCATATTTTATATCCTAAATAGGTAAGTATGGGTGAGGAATTAAGGGCATGAAGTGAAGGAAAGCAGAGGAAATGTCCGTGAAGAAGAACTCAATAGTCAGGTAAGAATATTTAGATTAATTAGTTAATTAGTTAGTTAGTTAGCTAAATTAATTAGTAAATTAGTGAATTTAGACTGTGACTATTTAATTAATTACTTAGCCTTATAATTGTGATAAGGGTGTTGCAGGTACGCTACTGGTTTGTTTAACAAAATAGAGTTGATCACCGAGCAGCAAATAATTTAAGGTAAGGGTTTAATATGTTTGTATATAAATTACTTTTGTAGTGGATTGCATAAGATATTGAGGAAGGGCCGAGGCATGGGGCAATGGGTTGTTGACCGTGAGAGTCCTAGGGCAGGGTCATAGAAGGAAACCACTAGGGGCTACCTAGAGCCTGAGATAGGTGCGGTAGACAGGCTTGCATGCACACTGCACTTCTTTTTTATCTATGATGCCATGCTCGTTAATTTATCGCATTGCATATTGCCTTTACTGAGTACCCAGATTCACCCCTTTCACTCCCATTAACCCAATAGATGGCTCGGGGTTCAAGAAAGGGAAGCAGTGTTGGTGGAAGAGTCATCGGTTAACCGTGATTGCAGACAATGGGGTTATGGGTTGTGTTCCTATGTCACTTATGTAATATGTATACTATTTGTTTAATTACAAGAGACTACTACAGTTTAAATAAAATTTGATTAAAACCAAGTTAAGGTTCCCATTATGAGCAACGCAGAGTGTGTGTCCCAACCAGTTGGTTGCGGTCGAGATATAAAATATGATTAAATGTGCTTGACTGTTGGAGTATTTTGTTGGCATGTTGGTACTTATTTATTTATTTTATTTAAAATTAGATTTATATTTTAAGGGCCTAATTGGGTACGAGACTCGGGTGAATCTCCGCTGCTTATGCATTTTACACCCGAGTTCTCGACAGTCGAAGGCGGCAAAACCTGGACCACACCTAGGGTGCCCATATTATTTAAAACTTTATGTTGGTAGGGTATAACCGTCCTTCGAGACAGGTCGGGGTTGTAACCGTGGGTTACAGTGACACCCGATAGTGGGGCTCGGGACATCACATGGTATCTACTCTCAGCCCCACCATAAGTGAGCATTAATCATTAGCATGCATCCCTAATGCTATCACTCAAGTTCCATAACACAACACATAAACATGCCAATGCCACATACCATGATTCGATACAAAATATAAAATAACATTTCAATGTACACAATTTATTGCACAAAATTCAATACACATGTATAAAATATTTTGGAATGAACCTCGCACATGAAAACAATCATCCACAAGCTAAACCAATCACATGCAACAAAACCATTTGCATGAATGAAACTAAATCAAGTTTGGGGTCGAAAAACCCACAACAAACCAAATTTTGGTGAAACCACTCACAATAAAATCAAGTTTCAGTTAGGAACTCTCACCTCGAACGTATCTCAAAACACCTCAATTCTTGTGCTCAACCTCAATTTTCGAACCAGGCCTCAGATAATGGTACTATTACTCAACCTCGAGCCTAAAAAAATCCTTAGACATCATATTCATTCAAAAGAATATCAATATCTATTTTTTCATAAATTTTTCATATTTTCCTCTTATTTGCTTCCTATTTTTCCCTCGATAATTCCAAAATAAATACCTCCTCAAAGTTTTCTAAAATTTTCCAACACAATAATTCATAAAAATACTTTTCTCAAAAATATTAAAAAAAAATTACAAAATACCTCTTGCTCATGCGCCCTCACGTGCCTAGCGCGTGTTCTACGCATATTAACCAACACGTGTACCTCACGTGCCGGTAATATTCTCCAGCTCTAACCACTGGTGTTTGTTGGATTTTCTTCCTACCTTGCTCTACACCTCTAGTCGATCACAATGGTGTCACCCTTGGCCTGAAAACACCACTGGAAGGCTTCCAATTGACTGATTAAACCTTCGGCTCTGGTTGTAACACCCCTGATTTCCTGGGTCTTAAATAACTTAGGATTTCAAGAATTCTTTTTTTTTTTTTTTATACAACACATCCACTGATGTACAACATACAATTCCTAAAAAATCCAAGTCTCACCTTCTCAGCCTATCAAATCCAACGATTAAATAGCTAAGATAGTGTTATAATTACAAATGCAAAAGTTATATCGAACCTGATATGGTACATAACCATAACACTTTATTTATCATATGAGAAACTGTTCAAGACGTCTACAAAATGAATTGCATGGATATCATCTCTCGAAATGATAATCGAACATCTCAAATACAACCAAAATTATACTAAGATTCACATAGGTTTCTTACATAAGTAAATACATACTAAAACATGCTATATTCAGTGAATTGAGCTTATTCTTCAACTATCTCATTTCCCTTAGAGCTGCTTATCAAACCTAGAACGTTTGAATATTCCAGGGACACAGTCCAATTAGTAGATGAATCTTCTAGTGAGAACTCCAAAACAGTTTAAATAAAATGCATGTACAAGTATAAAATGTAATATCCTAAGTTTAAATAAATAAATATGTTGTTATTACGTGAAATATTGCATATTTCGTGAAGTTAAGAAAATCTAGGAGGCAGTTTAAGGAACTTAAATAATAAAATCGATGGAAGGGAATACCCCAGAATGTATAGGTCTAAAAAGAAAGAAATATCATTGACAAACATTTAAAGATAGGATTTGTGATGCCAAAAGAAATCAAATCAGAGATTATTTTCGGTACAGCTATGAAACAGCCTAGAAAATTGAATCATCATAAGGGACTTCCAAAAAAGCAAGGAACCCCGAGAAGAGTTAAGTTTTGCAAAAGGAACAACCTTGAAGTGGGCTCGGGGTAAAACGAAGGAATTCACGATCAAACGTGATTTTGCATAAGTTTAGTGCCTAAGTATAATTTTGAATTCTAGATGTTCAGGGGATGAAAGTGATAATTTTTTTTTGAATTATTGGCACAAGTGAAGAGCGTGGGACTTATGGTGTAACGACTCGTTATCGGGTCTATGCCATTATTGATATTTATTTTAATTTGGTGAAAATATATATAATTTTTTTTTCATTTATTCAAATGGAAAGAAACGGGAAATGGAAAAGTTGTGAAATGGTGCATGAGCAAGGGAAAAGTGGGGAGAATGGAGGGGTATATAAGCAAGGCTTAACTTGCAAGTTGTTCCAATTCTCTTCACTCTTGTTCTTCTCTTCTTCTTGCCTTCTTTAAGATCCAATTCCATTTTCTTTAAAGTTTTAATCTCCAAGAAGAGATTTGGTGGATGAAATTTGAGGGATTTTGGTTGATATTGGTGGCTTAGCTCGTGGATCTTCTTCTCCTCTTAAAATATCCATTAAAGCAAAGGCAAGCTCATTCTTGCTCTTCTTTCTTTCCTTTTGTATTGGATGTAATTTTTAGTTCTTTTCTTCCTTCTGTAAGGCATTGAACTTGAGACATGGTGATTTTAGTCATGAAAGATCTCATGGTTTTCCCAAAAGATTATTGTGTAGAAACCTATGTTAAAATCTTTGTAAATCTCTCATCTACTCAAATTGATTCCATTAATTCAGTTTGGCTTGTGAAATAGTGGTTGTTACACCCTATGAGATGAGGGTAAATGATTTGATTTGAGTTTGATGGAGTAGTGGAAGATTTGGGATGGTTTTGGGGTGTTCCCGGATGTTTCTGTGAGTTTTTGGTCCCATAAGTCCATTATTTTGGTGAATAATCAACTATTTAGTGGGTTAGCTGACCCTCGAAAGATCAGGTCTTGACCCAGTTGACTAATCCTTTCAATAGCCGACTAATCATCTCATTAGTCGACTATTCGTAAGTTGACTTTGCACTGTAAACCCTATATTATTTTGGCTATAACTTTTTGTATAGATATCCAATTGATGACCGTTTGAAGCGTTCTAAACTAGACTTGATAGGTTTAGTTTTGGTATAGCATTCAACCCATTTTACCAACATTTTAGTAGTCTATTTGTTGTTGCCAAAATACAACAATTAAAATTTTGTGATGTGGGGTCCACTCGAGCTCGGTGTCGGGTGAAGTTAGGTTGCCGTAAGAGATGTTGCTTCAAGGGAGGTTGCCGTTAGGATGCTCGCCGCAAGGATTTGCCGCTAGTTCTCGCCACTAGCTTTCACCACTAGCTCTCATCACTAGCTTTCGCCACGAGGTCTCGCCACTAGCTTCGCCATAAGGTTCGCCACAAGCTTCGCCGCTAGCTTCACCACAAGCTTTGCCGCTAGCTTCGCCACGAGGTTCGCCACAAGCTTCGCCACAAGGTCTTGCCGCTAGCTTCACCACAAGGTCTTGCCACTAGCTTTGCCACAAGGTCTTGCTGCTAGCTTTGCCACTAGCTTTGCCACTAGTTTCGCCACAAGGTCTTGCCACTAGCTTTACCACAAGGTCTTGCCACTAGCTTCGCCACAAGGTCTTGCCACTAGCTTTGCCACTAGGCTTCGCCATAAGGTTTGCCACAAGGCTTCGCCGCTAGCTTTACCACAAGGATTCGGCCCTGTTAATGCTGAGAAAATAGGTTAGAAGGCTCGCGGGAATCTTCCCCGTGAAGGCCCTTCGATGCCAAAGTCAATGCCGAATCCCGATGAATATTCACGAAAAAATAGTGGTTGGGCTCGCAGCACACTTGGATTTGTGCCGGGAGCCCCTGCTCATTTTGCGGCGAGCTCACGGTAATTGCCATGAGCATAAGCGGTCGGGCTCGCGGCATGATACACTGTGCCACTAGCCCGCGAGATTACAGCATTTGTCGCTAGCTGAGATGCTGCCGCTAGCCGAGAAGCTGCCGCTAGCAAGCGGGCGGGGAGGGGCTTGCGGTAGTGTGCCACGATCTTGCGGCACACTTCCGCGAGCCAGCATTTTTTGCGGAACTTATTTGCTCAATTTCTTGCCCCCAATTTCCTTGGCCCAACAATTGCCCCCACTCTTTTTGTTTTGTCTATGGACAAAATGAAAAGAGTAATAAATTTTACATAAGAGGGCCACACCGCCGCTAGGTTGGTTTTTACCTGTGGGGTAATTTTCCTTCCTACCCAATGGTTCTTCCGGCACCCCTATAAATACTAGTTACCGCATAGGTTTTACTGTGTCTTTCTTCGAGTTTTGGCTCCTTCTACCGCAAGGTTTTTTTTTATTGCCCTGAGCTTCCAGCGATTTGCCACGACCCTGCCTTGGATTTGCCGCGAGCTTTCCGCGAGACTTCCTGGCCCTTGCTGCAAGCCTTCTCCCTTTGCCCGAGCTTCCAAGGGGTTGCGTGGCCTTGCCGCGAGTTCCTGCCTCTTGCCGCGAGCCTTCTTGTTACTTGCCGTGAGCCCTCAGGTTGCTACCGCGAGCTTTCCTTGCTCTTTCCGCGAGGCTTTAAATTCTCAAGTGCTCCTAATCTCTTTAGTTGCCGCAAGCCTGCCGCTAGCTGTTTTCCATTTAGCCTTCTGTTGGCTTTGCCACGAGTTTTTTCATTTTTGCCAGTCTTTAACGTGAGCCATGTCGCCACTAGCCTCTTTAGTTCCTGCTTTCTTTTTTGAAGTCTTTTAGGGCCCTTCCCTTTTTCAAGTCTCTGTCTTCCAAAGATCATGACACCTAAGAGTGTATACCTTCGTACCCAAGATCTTGAGGGGCGTCTATGTCAACTTCTTATGGGAAAACGTTCCTCTTTAACAGCTGACGATCTTGCCCAACTAGTGAACAACTATCACGTTCCTTCCTCTTATCGTGCTAGGTTGCCTGAGTCAGGCGAATCTTGTGCCGCCACTGTTTCAGAGGGATGTATGGCAGTTCACGAAATAAGTTTTCGTTTAGGATTTTGCCTTCCACTTCATCCTTTCGGTGTAAAGCTCCTTCGTCGAAGCTTTCTATCTCCAGCTCAGCTGCATCCCAATGGCTAGGCCCAATTAGCAGGTTTTTTTGTCTTGTGTCACGAGATGGGGGTGTCTCCTACTGTCTATCTTCTTCTTTCTTTTTATCATTTCCGGCTAGGGTAGTCTCGCTATCACTTGTATACACTTTATAGGGAGCGTGTTGAGGATCGCTTGTTCGAGGGCATTCCACCCAAGGCTCACTACTTCGACACTCGTTGGTTTGTAGTAGATCCTCCACCGGGTACATGGTATGCCCCCAGAGGTTAGCGCTCTGACGATCGAGTGGCCAAGCCAATTCTTTCCTTATCCATCCCTGCTCTTCGGGAGCGATATAATGATGAGCGGCGTCAACTCTTACGTGGAGGTCCAGTGAGCCTCCTGGACCTTCTCTCTGAGGACCGGTTGAGGAGGGCTGGCTGGGTACTCCACGCGGGAGAATCATCGAGGCGCACAGTCCCTTCGATGCTTCCCCTACGGCCCCCAGCCCCTCCGGCAACCGATGTCCAAGTAGAAGGAGGGGCCGTCACTCTCCAGGAGAGGTCTCCTCCTCAGGGTTTGGATCCTTCCGACCGCTGCCCCTTTCTTTCCTTCTCGTGTTTTTTTATTTTTATTTATTTATTTATTTTTTTATCTTAATTCACAGATCTTTCTACTTCTTGGTAGGTATGAGGCGAGCAATGCAAGCTTCTCGCCGGAGGGCGAACGAGGGAGTGACGCGTGACGAGCTTCCTCAGCCTATGTCCCTCCCCCCTGAAGGTGTTGTTTCCATTCCAGAGACTCATGCTGTTTAGGGGACAGGGGAAACTGGTGAGGTGCGGCGTTGTCACAAAAGGAGTCGGCGTCAGTAGAGGGAGGCAGTCCATCCACTTTCCAGCCGATCATTGCCCCTATTCCTTTGGAACCTCCTGAGGGCGTCCCCTCGGTTCCTCCTCCAAGTGCATATCCTCTTGAACTTGGTGAACTTCCCTGCGAAGGGCACAACTCGATTGCCATGAGCGGGGCTCCTGATGATGTGGGGTACATTGGTCATTTCGATGCCACTCCGGTGGTCCATGGCGGGTAAGAGATCAAGGTTACCTCTCGCCTTGACTAAGAGGCCATCAATGCAGCTCATGCTGCTGGTCGTGGGCAATTTCGCAGAGGGGTAGTTAACCCACAGTGTACTGAGCGTCGGGTTCTACACAATGAGGAGAGGTTACGCCTCCGAGGTTTAGAGCCCAGATTCGCCGAGCTCCCCCCACCAGTTGAACACGCTTTAGATCTTAAAGAGGGTCGATGGGCACGAGGTGAGGAATTTATGGCGCGCCCGGGGCTTTTGGATACGGATTCCATAAACATGCGCGGGGTTGGGGCATGTTTGTTTTATTCTACCATTCTTCCTCGAGATGAGGACCGCTATTTTCGGAACCCCCCTGATGACATGGATGATTTCGAACGCCACCTAACCATTGTAAGCCCCCTCCCCCCCCTCCCCCTTTTTTTTTTTTGAGGGTTGCCTGTTTTAATTTCCTTATGGCAGGGTGCTCAAGGAGCCGTGGTGGCAAATACGATGAATCGGGCGCGCATTACAAAAGCTGAGGCAGAGATCGCTGAGTGGATGAACAAGTCTTGGCAATGGAGTGAGGAGAGACAAGTACTGAATATGAACATCCAGCACTTGGAGTCTGACAGTTCGAACCTTCACATGCAAGTCGAAGGCCTCCAAACCCAGCTTCAGGGTCTCACTACAAGGTGCCAGTCAGCAGAATCAGAAGCTCAAAAATGGAAGGAGAAATCCGTGGAGCAAGGCCAAGTGTACGAAAATATGGCGTCTTCATTTTCTAGTGCTCGGGAGGAGATTGTTCAACTTAGAAGATCTGTTGCCAACTCCGAGGATCAGGTGGCGCAGGCTCGTCAGGAGATATCCAGTCTTGGTGAAAGCAGGCATCAAGAGATCAATGAGGCTGCTCGAGAGGCAGTGAAAGAGTATCGGCTTTCTAATGATTGCTTTCAACGAAAGGAGGCCTACGCTAGCTGCTTCTCCAAGCTAGGCTTTTACCTTGGCTGTAGTCTCCTGGAGTCCCGACGCCCTGAGGAGTCATTTCCTGAAATGGTGTTTTCAGAAACAGCTTCGCTCGATCCTCCTAACTGGCGGAAGTATGAACCTAACTCATGTGACCCCGATGAGTATATAAGGGCAGCCTTGACAGATGACCTGGCCAACCTATCTGGTCCATGGAGTCCCTGTTAGTGTAGGTGCTCTAGACCTAATCAGATTGGGCATGTTGTACACTGACAATTGTAATCATATTTATTATTGAATAAGGAGTTATTCAATTTCACAAGAAGTCATTCTATTAGTTTCTTGTTATTTTTGTAATAACCGAATGAAACTAGATAGAAGTCCATATGATGTATATTGTGGTTAATCTATAAAGATGTGAGATGATGCATCACAGTTTCTAGACATCATTAAACGTCTCAAGTTGTAGCAATGTCAAGAATGGACATTGACAATTGCGGTAAGACTTGTATGTGCTATGTTTCTGCTATGTGATAGCAATAGGGGTCTCACACCCATAGGCATAGGGATGCCTAGACAAGTACATAGGTGACCAATGTTGGAGAACGTGTCACTGGACATGACTCGCCATGAGAATCCATTTTGGTTATATGTTGATGGAATTCTCATACGAGATGGGTGTAACTAATCCTTGGACCTGAGGTTGTCACGGTCATCTCATAAGAAGACCGGTATACTTTGACATCATTTCGATGGGCCTAGACAAAGGCTGTATGTGGGCGATCGTTGGGTATATCGTGAGGCTTATGGAGATGGGTGCATAGCCAAGATGGGACTCGTCTATCCCTTGATAGAGGATGATGTATCTAAGGCGCCTTCGGTGGATATTCACTTTAAATCCATGGCCATGGTGAAAGAGATCAATAAGGAGTTATTGATTCACTTTCTATTAAGTGAAGATATTCGGATAACCGAAGAAAGACTTATGTGATCATAATCAAGCAACACATTGCCAACTTGAGATCACATAGGATACATTGACGAGAGGATCGAATTACACGGTAACCATGCTCGTGAAAGGTTATTTGCGGATTATGAATCCTTCTGAATAATTGGGTAGGCATGATGCCTTGCTAGAGGCCAATCTTGTCTTATGTGTTCGTACCGACACATTGCCAACATATTCGGGAGCCTAATGAGTCATACGCAATAGGCACGGTCCCTGGCTTAAACTAGGAAAGCGGACGTATGGTTAAGTGGGACACTTCGACAAGAAGTTGTGCCGTCGTAGGTTCTCACGAGAAAAGAACAAACAGACGTAATGACGTCGATATGACGAGGGGTCGTCATAAAGGAAAAGGTTTCCTAAAATAGCAATTGATTAAATTAGAAAGTAGTTTCTAACTTAATGATTAAATTAGAAAGAAGTTTCTAATTTAATAATTTGGGCTTAATTTAATACTTGGGCTAAATAAAGTATTTGGGCCAAATATTAAATTAAATTAAATATTTGAGCTAAATTAGATTTGGGCCACATATTTATAAATGAATTTGGGCCACTTTAATTTCTAGTTGGACAAGGATTAATGGGCTAGCCTAATCCATGTCCCCTAGGGTTTGGGAAAACCCTAGGAGGTTGCTTCTTTATAAATAGCCCTTTATGGGATGCCCAAATTATGCCTCTTATTTTGTTGGTTTTCAAGAGTTGAAAATCAATTATTTTTCCGTCCATTCATAAGCCTTGTTAGGAGAAAGAGCTAGCACTCCCATTCCGCTCTCCTCGCCAACGGACGCGCGCCGCGTATCACAAGTTAGAGGCCGGACACTTGGACGGCTTGAATCCGCAAACGACTTAAAAATCTAAAGGTTAGATTTACTTTATTATGTATGTGATTGTTTGATTTCGACGTTGATCCAATCGTCAGGATCGGGGTAAGGTTCAAAATTTTGAACTACGCTACTTGCCCCGTAGCGATCTTGCTTTACTTTCAGTCCCTATGTACCTGATCAGGAGGATACCTCCGGGATTATAGAGGCTCTGCAAACGATTAGGCATGGGTTGGATGAACCTGATGGCGCCCCCCTGAGTCCTCTTCCTCCGGAGTTGGAGCACCTCCATTCTCGTAGAGGTGATTAGGCCATGCTTTTTTATTGAATTCCCATCTCGATTATGTAAAATGGTGGCCCCATTTTTTATGGATGTCGAACTTTTGGGCCACTAATCTTATGTACAAAAGATTAGGTGTGCTTTATTTGTCACGTCTACACATGGGCTGTTATCGCTTATTATATATATATATATATATTTCATTCCAGTATCTTTGGCACCTATCTGCTTGTCATAGCGTTTTTAAATTTTTCTTCCACTATTCTTGTGTCGGGACGCGCATTGCTCTTTTTCATGTTCCGTGTTTACGAATCATAGATTACAAGAATTGTGGGCAGCCTTCTTGGGGGCGCCTACTCTTTCTCTTACGGATTCATCTGCCATAAGCAATCTAGTTTTGACCCCGGGTCCGATACATGATCCTTCTCAAGCATCCGAGTTTGCCGGGAGGCCTAGGCGCTGGATCGACCAAGGAGTCAGGTCTAGCTTAGGGGCATAGATCGGACTCAAACGAGGGATCCAGGTGAGCCTGCGGGCATCGATGTCAGAATACTTGAAGAAACTATGTCGATCCGGGGTCATAAGCACCAGATTGTCTCTAGGCGACCAGGCATCTGGTGATCCCGGGATGGGTCATAGCGCATTTGCTGTTGTGTCTTTTGTCTCTGTCTTTCAGGGTCGGTCCACCTCAGTGAATCTTGGTTTGACCAGTGATCTAGCACGAGATTCCAACCAGACATCCGAGTTTGCCAGAAGACCTAGGCGCCAGATCAACCAAGGAGTCGGATCTATCCCAAAAGGCATAGCACCGAACTCAAACGAGGGATCCGGGTGAGTCTGCGGGCATAGGTGTAACGACCCGCTCCCACTTACGGGCGCCACCGGTAAATAATCGACCGGATTACTCACCCGACAACCACAACTGAAGGGTTGGACTATGTTTCAACAGGAAACGCCCTAGGTGGGAACTAGGCTTCGTCCTTCCCTTCGCTCCACTCAAGAATCGGTCCCAACTCAAATAAGAAAATCCAGCGGACCAAGACCCGAAACCCGAGTGAGCTTCACCTCTCTTCAGCTCACCCCATAGCAAGCCAGAGGTGTCCCAGGCACAAGGCTAGCATACAAACACTTCGCTGAGTATTGGGGATTTATGAGAACGTACCTTACTGATCTTTACTCGGTTCGAAACTTGGCTTTACCGACTATGCCACATTCAACAAGTAATCTCACCATCATTTATCACACTACGATGATTGCAACAATTAAATACATCTAGTATTCAATATCGTTTACATTCAATTGCATGAGCACATATAAAAATTACAGAAGATTACACAACATCACATCACATCTCAGGCAACTAGCTAATTACCACAACAGCCTCCCGGCACCATCCTTGCTTGCATCTGGACTTGAATCGTCTACACACGAGGTAAAAACTCATGAGTCATAAAGACTCAGTAAGGGTGCAATGCATGTAAATATGAATATAATCATGTTTATGTATGCCAATGCATGCAAATGAGGCTAGGCTCACACATCCTCACAACCCACCTAGGTTTAAGGCATCAACCTATCAGCCCTTACCACACTAGTCCTCCATATGGCCACAGGTCCACTAGTTCTTGCATCACACAAGATATAATCACTACATGCTAATGCAACATAAAAACATTATCAAACACATTTACCAACTTGCAAGGCCACCTCCACATGGGGCCGTCCCTTACCTGGCTCGAAGCCTCATCCCTGCTTCGGCGAGAACGCCAGCCCGAAATCCGAGCTCTTCTAGGATCACTGCCTTCTCGTTCGAACCTAGAGGCAAACACACAAAAACCCAACTCCATTAACATTCGGCATTAACCCAATGCCCTCGATTTCGCCACATTGCAAAATCACCATCAACACTATCTCCAAACAATCAACCGCGGCATACATCAGTCGTTTAATAATTTCCAAACAACCCCACCCGAGGGTTCAATCCAATCAATACTACACAATTTATTAACTCGAATAAGGAAAATTAACTCGAAAGAAATTTAATTAATTACCTTAACCAATTTGGAAGACAAATTCGAAAAATGCCCAACTCGGCAATGCTTCATGGGAGTTCACCTTGTGCTCAAAATCCCATTTCCGAGCTTCTGGCACGCTCATCGAGCCCCAAAATACTTTCTAGACTTTTCTCCCATTTTTCTGGAATTTTCTAGCATTTTCTCCATTTTTCCAAATTGCTTTTTATTTATTTATTTTTTTTCTTTAATTTCTTTCTTTCCACGCGCCTTCTTCTTCTTCCCTGCTCTTTCCCACGCTCGCCCCTGCGTTTCTTCTTCTTCTTCCTCACACACGGCCGCCTCTTCCAGCCGCCGTCCATGGCCACGCCGGTCGTCGCTGATGCTCACGCCGCCGCTGCCGACCTCGCATCCGCCGCCATCGGCCGCCATCACCGCAGCCAGCACCTTCGCGCGCCACCACCTGCGTGCGGCCAGCCATTGCTGTAACCAGCAGCCATTGACGGCTGCTGAAGCTTCCGCCGACGTCGACTCTCACCTCAACTGGTGCTCGCACGGCCACCACCGGTCGCTTTCCACCGCAGCCGCTCCGACACCAGCATTCGGCCGCTTCGCTGCTGCCGAGCTTCTTCGTCGGCCATGGCTGCTGCAGCCATGGTCGATCGAATGTCCATCTCTCTCGCTCTCTCTCTCTCTCTCTCTCTCACACTCTCGCGATCACTCTCATCCTCGCTCGGTCTCGATCTCTCAGCCTCACTCTACTCTCTCATCAGCTCTCTGTTCCATTCGGCCATCAATCTCATATCAATTCATAGAGAGAACATGTGAGGAAGCTTCAAGGAACCTCCTCACACACGCATATATATAAATGTATATATATATTAAATTACACATTGGCCCCTCAATTGTTCCATAATTCCATTTAGAAATTAATAATTGCAATTGGGGGATTCTATAATTACATTTGGACCCTCCAAAGCTTAAATTAATTAAAATTAAGCCACTCCCAACTCGATTTCTTTGAAAATTAATATTCGAGTTTTACTCAGAAATACCGACTTCGTCCCTGCGCCTGCACGGGACTTTTATTCAACCCGAAAACACCTAAGGGTTACCTTACTCAGAAAACCGAACCACCCCTAGGGTCCCCTCAGCTTCCAGGAGGTCCCCTCCGACTATTCGGTATTGGCACCCACTCGGGTTTCTATAGAATTTATTCCGGAAATTATTCCTGATTGGACTGCTTCTAGCGTCATCATCCTTATCTCGAGACGCTCACCAATCCCTTACCCTCTCCCTTGGACATCCAAGTCCCGAGGCACTCCCAGCCGCCAATTCGACAATTTTATAATTAATTTCTCGATATTGACTTTTGGCCTTCCCGGACCACCCGAGGTCCTGCCAAATTAATCAAAACTTATTTATTTTCAATACCATGTAATACCGGGTATTACAATAGGCATCGGATTTTTTTGCGATTTCGGGCCAATTCATGGTCATTAGCACCAGGTTGCAACTGGGTGACTCAACTCTAGTAAGAAGAATCATGTCAGACTCAACTCTGGCGATTTCGAGCCTCCACAGGGTCGATCTACCTTAGGGAATCCGGGTTTGACTCGCGATCCAACGCGGGATTCCTGTCAGACATCCGAGTTTGCCAGGAGACCTAGGCGCCAAATCAACCAAGGAGTCGGGTATGGCCGAAAAGGCATAGCACCGAACTCAAACGAGGGATCCGGGTGACTCTGCGGGCATAGGCATCGGATTTTCTGGTGATCCCGGGCTAGTTCGCAGTCATTAACGCCAGACTGCCACTAGGCGGCTTGGCCTTTGGGAGCGGGCGGTGCTTGAGCCATTGTACTTGCATTTCATTCAATGACACACAAGCAGTCGGTCACAAAGATTTTACGTGGTTCGGCTTATAGTTTTGACTACTCCACGGGAATACAGGGGGTATATTCTTTTATTCATTTGGGGAACATTATTATAATGAAAAGTTAGAGAGAATCCTGACCCTCAGTTGGATCGGGCAGCACCTCTGGTGACAGGCTTGGTCCTGCCTCTAGCGCTTCGCCTTCTTCACTAGAGTTTATGGCCGGCAGGGTCGGGAAGTACCTTTTGAGGTGCATGGTGTTCCAAGTTTTGCCCATTGTCTCACCTCGTAGCGTCTGCAGTGTGCACGTGTTAGGTCCCAACATTTTCCGAATTCTGTAAGGTCCTTCCCAATTAGGTCTGAGTTTCCCCTCCTCTCTAAGAGCATTGGTGATGGCCGTTTTTCTGAGTACCAGATCTCCTTCTTCAAGCTTGCCAGGGTGAACCCTCTTATTGTAGTAGTTGGAGACTCTCCTCTGATAAGCTGCCAACTGTACCGCTGCCTTTTCCCTCAATTCGTCAAACAGGTCCAAGTTCTCCCGTAGATGATCTGAATTACCTTCTTCCCTGAAGGCCATGACTCAGGGTGAGCCAAGGTCCACTTCCACAGGGATAAGGGCGTCAGTTCCATATGCCAAGCTGAAAGGTGTTTCCTCGGTGGGTACACGACTAGTTGTGCGATATGCCCACAAGATGCTGGGGAGTTCATCGGCCCATCCACCTTTTGCCTTCTCTAGTCGGGTCTTTAAGCCGTGTAGTATGGTCTTGTTGCTTGCTTCGGCTTGTTCGTTTGCTTGGGGGTATGCTACAGATGCCATTCTTAGGCTGATTCCCCATCGATAACAAAAAGCTCTGAACGCATCTGAGTCGAATTCTGTTCCATGATCTGTATTGAGTATACGTGGCATGCCGAAACGACAAATAATGTGTTTCCATACCATCCCTTTCACTTTCTTTTCTATGATGGTTGCCAAAGGTTAAGCTTCTACCCACTTTGTGAAGTAATCTGTAGCTACCAGCAGGAATATTCGTTGAGCAGATGCCATCGGGAATGGCCCTAGTATGTCTAGACCCCATTGTGCGAACGGCAGAGGTTGGAATATCGGCTGGATGGGAGTCGGAGGCTTTACTGTCAGAGGAGCATGTTTCTAGCACTTGTCACAGGTTCGAACTTTCGTGGCGGTGTCTTGTAGTATCGTGGGCCAAAAGAAACTAGCTGGCAGGATTTTCCCAGCTAATGCCCTTCCTCCGAGGTGTTCACCACAGTCCCCCTCATGCACTTCTTCCAGTTCCTGTTGTGCTTCCCTTGGCCCAAGACATTTTAACAACGGTATGGAGTACCCTCTTCTGTATAATTTCTGCCCAATTATTGTGAAACGGGCTGCGCTGGTTTTTAATCTCCTTGCTTTTGCAGGGGTTACTGGCAGTTCTTGGCCAAGCAAATATTTCAATATGGGGCTTCTCCAATCTTTGATCTTCGTAATGCAATGCACCGCGATGTCTTCCTCTCCTACACTAGGCTGTTGGAGGACTTCCATGTGGATTAGGCATCCGGGGGTGTCCCAGGCAAAGGCTAATTTTGACAGTGCATCCGCGTGCTGGTTGAGGGACCTATTAATCTGAATCAGCTCGAAATGCCCAAACCTATGGGCGAGTTCTTTCACCTTCTGCAGGTAGCAGGCCAGCACGGACTCCCTTGCTTCGTAGATACCTTGAAACTGTTGTACCACCAGCTGAGAGTCGCCGTGGGCTGTCAAGTTTTTTACTTCTAGTCTTTCTGCTAATGTCATTCCAGTAAGCAAAGCTTTGTATTCTACTACGTTATTTGTACTGGGAAAGGTGAAGCGAAGCAAGTATTCCAATATTTCCTGTTCCGGAGAAATCAACACTACCCCTGCCCCACTTACTTTGGCATTTGACGCCCCATCGACGAACAACATCCATTCGTTATTGCGAGTTTCTTCTGTCGCGGGCGGGTGAGTGCATTCGACTATGAAATCTGCCAATGCTTGTCATTTTATCGCCTTTCTTGGCTCGAAGCTAATGTCATACTCACTGAGTTCAATGGCCCATTTGGTTAGTCTTCCTGAACATTCGGGTTTCTATAGAATCTGTCTCAATGGTTGATCTGTTAATACTGCCACGGCGTGGGCTTGGAAGTAAGGTCTTAACTTCCTAGCTGCCGCCACCAATGCCAAGGCAATTTTCTCCGTGTAAGGATATCGCATCTCCGCCCCTTGCAATACCTTACTCACATAATAGACCGGGCTATCAACCTGCCCGACCTGCCTGACGAGAACTGCGCTCACCGCCTGATGGCTGACTCCCAAATACAAGTATAGTTTTTCTCTGGTTTCTAGTCGGGTCAACAGGGGAATTTCTTTTAAGTACTCTTTCAATTCTTGAAAGGCTTTCTCACACTCAAGGGTCCATTGGAAGTTCTTGCCTCCTTTTAAAGCCTTGAAGAAGGGAAGGCTGCGCTCAGCATATTTAGAGAGAAATCTGTCCAAAGCAGTTAGACGACCTGTCAGGCTTTGAACCTCCTTCATTGAGGTGGGGGACTCCATGTCGATTACTGCTTGTATTTTTTTTGGGTTAGCCTCTATTCCTCTTTGAGTAATCATGTACCCCAAGAATTTTCCAGATTTCACCCCAAACGAGCATTTGTCGGGATTCAAGCGCATATTATTCTTCCTAAACACGGCAAAAACTTTCTCAAGTTGTCCGACATGTGATTCACCCTGCTTGCTTTTAACTATCATGTCGTCTACGTAAGCCTCCATTACCTCCCCCAGCAAGTCTTTGAATACCTTGTTAACCATCCTTTGATACGTGGCTCCTGCGTTCTTTAATCCGAAAGGCATCACTTGATAGCAGTACGTCCCCTTTTCTGTGATGAATGCTGTTTTCTCAGCATCAGGTGGATACATACTGATTTGGTGGTAACCTGAGAAGGCATCCAGGAAGCTTAACACAGCATATCCGGAGGTGTCATCGACTAGCCTGTCTATCCGAGGGAGCGGGTAGGAGTCCTTTGGGCAAGCCTTATTCAAATTGGTAAAATCGATGCACACCCTCCATTTCCCGTTGGCCTTGGGTACCATTGAAGGATCATTAACGAGGAAACATAGCATGCAACGGAAGCGGTTTAAAATCAAAACCGTTCCTCGTATTGATTAGAATCTAAGAGACTTACTTTTACGGCGGATTACCGGTCGGAATGGGGCGATAGGAGCAGGATGAGCGGGAGCTTCTTCGCCTGGTGGAGACGACGGCTGTCCTGCAATCCTTCGGCTCCTTCGCATCAGAACTTGGAGGCTCTCTTCGGTCTTCCGAAATATGACTCGAACTCGTGGCCTCCCTTCGGTGAAGAAGAGCAAAAATGACCTTAGATGAAAAAACAACCAAAGAGAGATATATATAGGGAGAACCCTAGGGTTAAAACCCTAGTGGGCCAAACCCTAATGGGCTAAGTCCATTTAATTAATTCTCTAATTGGGTTAGCCCAATTAATTAATTAAACTAATGAACTATTATTTTATTCTAGCCTAATTAATTATGGACCATCCTGAATAAAATAATTCTCTCTCAATGTAATTCACCCAATAAACCAAATGTATTAAAAAATACATGAGTTACATCGAGCTACCCCGAGGACCAAAAGACAAATTATTCACGGCTACTAAAATGACCAAAATATCCCTGCTACCTAGTAGCTATATTTTGTCATTCTAAGTGTTCCAACTATCACCATATGGTAACACTGACCCCATGAATAATTTTGCATATGCCATGTCTTTGACCTACTAGTGTAATGACGAAAATACCCCTCTGCGTAACACCCATCATTTAGAAAGGAATAATGTACTAACACCTCTCTAAATGATTTCTACCATCCTTAGATCACTAGTCCAATAATCCGTGACTACTCGAATGTACTTGCTTATCACTGGGAGCTACCCAGAAGCACACACTCTTAAGTCACGTTCCTAGGGCCCTGGATTATTTGATTATTCTTGGACAATCACAAGGGGGTGAATCACAGAAACTATCTTGTATTAGTCTGTCTTAGCTAATTAGAAACCATACTCCCAACTCAAAAGGATATTGATCTTTGATAGACCTCACCTACAATGAATCTAAGAATATAGCTCTAGGTTCACTAGACCACCAACTAATACTCAAGTATCAGAGTACTCGTCCACGTAGTAGCAGTGATAGACCAGCTCCATGATAATGAGTACTTTGTCATTAGCTTCTATCACAGGTCCACTCTACGCATTCCAAATGCGCTTGTACAATTAGAGTAAACGGACTGTTTACTGGCTAAGGCAAGCCATCCTCCATTAGGATCTATTGCACAATGATCTTATCATGATAGAATGCCCAGTTCTATCAAAAGATCAAGAGTAATATTTTCTTGCTTATTAAGTACCCATGATTCATGCCTAACTGTGAAGAACGACCCATCACATGAATCACTTACTTAATAGCATGGACACCTTTCCAACAATTAAATGCAAATAATATATGTGCCATAAACTGAATAAAAGAAACATCATTACCATAAATTAAACAAAACGTGTCTTTAAGGCATACATTTCCAACAACCATCACAACATTGGCTGGCCATTCAGGATATTGGACCTCCTTGATGAATCCCGCATCGAGGAGTTTGTCTACTTCTTCTTCCAAATATCTCAATCTCTCTGGGGCGAGGTGTCTTTTCTTCTGCTTGATTGGCCGAGCCCCTGAACAGACATTCAGGCAGTGAGATATGATCTCTAGGCTAATTCCAGGCATGTCGGCAGGCGTCCAAGCAAATATGCCTACGTAGGACCGTAGGCATCTAACGATCTCCTCTTTTTT
Organism: Diospyros lotus; assembly: GCF_014633365.1. NCBI lineage: Eukaryota > Viridiplantae > Streptophyta > Magnoliopsida > Ericales > Ebenaceae > Diospyros > Diospyros lotus. The sequence goes on from NC_068341.1 coordinate 28,334,428, forward strand.
CGGACCCTCTAGTTGGCTCCCCACCCGCACTTGTCTTTCGTTATCACTGGGGTTTAGAGGGATAGCTTCAAGTGTTTCCATTGGATGAGGCTTGTTAGCTTCAAGAGTTTGTTCGCTAATCATTAAAGTTTCTTCGGTCGTTGTTTTTTCTTTCCCCTTGGTGCCTCTTGTAGAGCTCACGTAACACACTCTGGCTTGTTTCTGATTACCTCTTACTTGGCCCACCCCCTGGGGCGTAGGGAATTTCATTAACAAATATCCCGGAGAAATGGCGGCTCTCATAGCGTTAATGAGGAAACGTCCCAGGATCACATTGTAGGCAGGAGAAAAGGTCTTGACTACCATGAAATTAACCTACCGAGTGATCACTTGAGGGTAGTCTCCTAGTGTAATGGGCAACTGCACTGACCCAACCACCGGCACCGCCTCTCCTGTGAAACTGTACAGGGGCGAAGTGACCGTCTTTAATTGGTCATGGGAAACATACATCTTTTCGAAACAGTTCCAGTATAACAAATTAACAGAGCTTCCGCTGTCTACTAGTATCCTTTTAATGGGATGCTTAGCAATGACAGCAGAGATAACTAAGGGATCATCGTGAGGTAGCAGCACATCCCCCTGGTCTTCAGGTGTGAAAATAATGGGGTCTTCGTCTTCTTGAATCTTAGCCACCGAGTTTACGTGCAACGCCTGTCGCGCATATGCCTTTCTGGCAAAAGAGGAATCGCCTGCTAAATTTTCTCCCCTTGAGATCATGTGTATTTTTTCCATAATGGGCTCATTGTCATTTTCTCCAGCGCTCGGTCCTGCCTCTTCCCCCTTCTGATTGTTTCTTCCTCCTTCCCTCTGTCGGGGCTGCTGGTTTTCCTTTCTGTTTGCGGCATCAAACTTAGGACGGGGGGGCCTCCTCTGATTATCCCTCCTAGACCTATCTCCCATATTCTGTTGATTTTTTGGCTTATCCAATATAAACTGGTCAAGCTTCCCTTCCCTGATAAGCTGTTCAATCTGGTTGCGTAACTCCCTGCACTGCTCTGTAGTGTGCCCCGTGGACTCATGAAATTTGCAAAAAGCCTCCATGTTCTTGCCCAGAGGCTGGCTAGAATGTGGGGGAAAGTTAATGAGTCCTGTATGGGCAATGGATGAGAGGATTGCAGCTCTTGGCTCAGTGAGGGGGGTGAAGCTCCGAAATTGCATCTTTGGGGGCTCATCTCTCCTTTGTACCTTTATAGCTCGATCTGGTCCAACGTCATTTTACCTCCCTTTTCTTTTTCCTTCCCAAGCTTCGAGGATTTCCATTTGGATAATAAATTGCTCTGCTCGGGTGAACAGTTTGGTCATTGAATCTGGCTCAGAAAATGCTAGAAATCTCCTGAGTGGGGCATACGTGGTTCCGTTAAGCAATGCCGAGGCTGCCAAACCGACTGGGAGGTCCCTTACTTCCTGCATGGCTGCTCTGAACCGCTCAGTGTATTGTTTTAGGGATACATTGGGCCTTTGTTGCAAGCTCATTAAATACATGGCGTTCTTTTTTTTTGGGACATACGCAGAGAATGCTTCTAGAAATTCTTTTTTTAGCTGTTCGAATGATTGGATATGTCCAGCTGGTAAGTCTGTGAACCATTGTTGAGCCTGTCCTGCCAAGGAGAGTGGGAAGGCTCGGCACCTGGTGACTTCGTCCCATCCATGCAACACAGCCATTGCCACAAAGTGTTGTACATGCTTCACAGGATCTTCCTTTCCTAAGTACACCAAGAGTTGCGACAACTTGAACCCTGGTTGCACCGGTTGTTTCTAGAGTTCCTCGGATAGAGGAAAACCTTTTGTAGGGATTTCTCTTGGCGTCATCACAACCTGTTTCTGCTCTAGCACTTCTTCTATGAGGCGTTTGACGTTGGACGCTCTGAGCATTTCTTTTTCTGTTTCGTTCTTGTGCGGAGACGGGACGCAAAGAGCTCTTGAGTGGGTGCTTTCTACCGTTTCTTCGTACATGGGGGTTTTCCCTGGTCTCCTGTCGTGATTTTCCCTTGGGTCTGTTGTTTCCCGGACAGGGTGATAGAGTGCATATTTTCATATTATTTAGCCCTCATATTTAGTCTTTTTGCACGTTAGTTGTGTCATTTTATTCATCTTGATTTTGTTTTATTTTATTTTATAGGAATTGGGCTTCACACCATTTTTTTCTTATTTTGAACAGATTAGGGCTTCCTGGGTCATAAGGAATTTCGATGGCAAGAAGGGAAACAAGGAGATTGGAGACAAAGAAGCAAAAATGTGCTGACAGATTTGACCTTCTATGCTTCTTTCACATTTTTTGCCAAGTTACAATCCCAAAACGTGAATTATGTCTTCAGAGATATTGTAGAGGACTTCTTGGTATTTCTGGAATGGTATGGTAGGTCCAAATCCAAGTTCTTTTGGTCTTCCAAACATCGCTTCAAAGTCGGGACCAGAAAGTTGGGTCAAATTAGGAAAGCTGCACAGATACTGAATCTTTAAAAGGCCATAACTTGGGCGTCCGATGTCCAAATCAAGTTATTTAAAAGCCCAAATTCATATACTCTTCCTGATCTACAATTTTGATGAAGGGGTAGAATCCCATAACGCACTTTATCCTATTCGAAATCGGCTGTGAAGTTGCGGTAACCTAGGGTTTCCTCCCTAAGCTCTATCTAAGCACATTAAGTGGCCGATTTTGGGGGAATTCTCATGATTTCAACCAAGAAGATGGAAGACTAATTCGTTTTTGATTTGCTACATTCTCGTACCCCTTGCCCAGTTTGAGTCTCGGTCATATTGTTGAATCCGGTTTGGAACTCGATTTTCATGTTTTAATTGATGATTCTGTTTCTTTCCTTCTCTAAGTTTATGTATGTTTCTTTTATGAAATTGTGTGAATGCATGCATGATCTTTGGATGGTTTTAATTGACATACTCAGTTGAGGCTTTGATTAGAAAGAAACAGTATATTTGTATGAGCGATTGCTCGATTGGATTTAATCTTTTACGGTTGTAGAAGAGTTTTTCAAATCAAAAGAAAATCAAACCAAAACAGATTGTTTTCATAAATGAGACGAGGATTACCGTGGTAAGGAGGTAGGGTTTGTAGCGGGTTACGTTTTACTTCATCGTTGTTTCATTCTTGAACGTTTATATTTCAGTTTTCATCACAACCCCTCTCGTTTAGTCTTGTTTTGATAGATCCATTTGAGGTTCGTTGGGAGACGACTTTGGGTTGCACCCTTATTGCAAATCCGAATCTATATTTCATCTAATCTATCGTTGTTCGACAGCACCGATCACAGGGTCATTAGGCCTAGGAGTCCCAATTCTTATCCCTTGTCTTGGGGTCCTCAGGGGGTTGTTTTGGGATCTCCAGTGTTCTCCCCCGGCCCATGTTTGTCCCATGCAGGGAATGTGGATGTCCGGCATTAATTCATGCAAGTAGTAATCCCTTGCAATCTTTTCATGCTCTCCTCGTTGTTTGTCCTTAACTCATCATTCTGGTGTTTTAGTTCTTTAAAATTCTTCTGCAATAGCTCGTAATCCGACAGTGGGACCGTGGGGGGGGGGCTATCCCAGACGATTCCAGGGGAACTGATGTCGCCGCTGGGTTCCTTCGAGGAATCGAGGACTGTCTTAGGGAGTGTTGTTCTTGATTTGTCGGTATTGGGGGCGGGACCTGCCTTCCTTGTCTGATCGCCTGTCTCCCCCACCCGACAGCGTGTATCTCCCCCTGCTCCGAGTGCTCCAAGCCCCCAAACCCGATAGCCTGATTACCTTCGAGCATTTGAATGTTTCCCGAGCGCACCTCATTGTCTAGATGATCTTCCAAAGGTGCAGGTACTGTAGGGTGTACTTGGCTGGGGTCTCCTGTCCTTGTGCGAGCGCTCCTACGGGTAGGGTTAGGCTGGTTTGCCAAACTAGTTGATCTTGTCCCTCTCGGCATCTCGGGCTAAGATTGGCTTTTTGTTGCCTTTCCCACAAATGGCGCCAAATTGTTGTTGCCAAAATACAACAATTAAAATTTTGTGATGTGGGGTCCACTCGAGCTCGGTGTCTGGTGAAGTTAGGTTGCCGTAAGAGATGTTTCTTCAAGGGAGGTTGCCGTTAGGATGCTCGCCGCAAGGATTTGCCGCTAGTTCTCGCCACTAGCTTTCACCACTAGCTTTCGCCACGAGGTCTCGCCATTAGCTTCGCCACAAGGTTCGCCATGAGGTTCGCCACAAGCTTCGCCACGAGCTTTGCCACAAGCTTCGCCACAAGGTCTTGCCGCTAGCTTCGCCACTAGCTTCGCCACAAGGTCTTGCCATTAGTTTTGCCACAAGGTCTTGCCGCTAGCTTTGCCACAAGCTTCGCCACAAGGTCTTGCCGCTAGCTTCGCCACTAGCTTCGCCACAAGGTCTTGCCACTAGTTTTGCCACAAGGTCTTGCCGCTAGCTTTGCCACTAGCTTCGCCACAAGGTCTTGCCACTAGCTTTGCCACTAGCTTCGCCACAAGGTCTTGCCACTAGGCTTCGCCACAAGGCTTCGCCGCTAGCTTCGCCACAAGGAGTCGACCCTATTAATGCTGAGAAAATAGGTTAGAAGGCTCGCGGGAATCTTCCCCGCGAAGGCCCTCCGATGCCAAAGTCAGTGCCGAATCCCGATGAATATTCACGAAAAAATAGTCAAAGTATATTCAAAGTGATCAGATTTACCGAAGTTGGAGGTCCTGTTCATTGTCTTCTAGCTGGATATTTATAGGGCGCGATTTTCAAGGGTGGCTGGTATCGACACGTGGCACTTGCCGAGTGGGTCTCTTGGCTTTTTCGGGAGACGCACACCACTGCAAGCTTGGGGGCTTGCAGCAGTGTAGGAGGTTGGGCTCGCGGCACAGTTGGATTTGTGCCGCGAGCCCCTGCTCATTTTGTAGCGAGCTCACGGTAATTTCCGCGAGCATAAGTGGTCGGGCTCGCGGCATGATACACTGTGTCGCGAGCCCGCAGGATTACGGCATTTGCCGCTAGCCGAGAAGCTGTCGCTAGCAAACGGGCGGGGAGGGGCTTGCGGCAGTGTGCCGCGATCTTGCGGCACATTGTCGCGAGCTCGCATTTTTTACGCAACTTATTTGCTCAATTTCTTGCCCCCAATTTCCTTAGTCCAACACTATTATTGTAAGCTTTAAAGGGCTCGGTTCTCTCTTCTATTTGTTGTGGAATGAAGCTAGGTTGTGTGGGTAGGTTCTCGTAGAGGTTGCTCTGGCCAAGAGTATTTTGTATATGTTCCTTTTATTTCTAGTACAAGGTCAGTTCATATGCATGCAAAATCTTGGGATATGCATTAGGGGTTCCATGTGACTTGAGTGCTTATCACACGACCATGATATTTATATATTAGTTGTTAAGCACGAGCATTTGCATTTGGCATGTGTTTTACTAGTTGAGCGAGACTTGGTGGGATGCTTGGCTTATGGGGGCTTTGTATCCTATCCAGTTTACTAAGCCACCCCTTATTTGTTGCATCTACATGAGTTTTAGAACCAGTTTTGAGATACAGTTGTACGGTGTTGGGTTTTTCGAACTAAGTTATTTAGGGACACCCTGGCATGCCTAGTTTTATCTTAGACGCTTATGCATGCCAGCGGGTGTGGTAGCTTCCACTCGAGCGAGCTTTGACTCGTAGTACAGGTATAGTCTGCCTTTAGGGCAATAGTAGGTATGTTATAAGGACTTGGGTGCTAGTGCATTTCTTATTTGGGCCCCAAGATCATGTATGTGAGCATTGTTACTTCTACAGTTGGTACCTCTATCAATTTATGAGATTGTATGGCATGTTATGCATGAGTTTCGGTTTGTTATGCACTTGAGATGCAGGTTTACTCTTAGCACCTACTCTATCAATCTTTCCTTTCTTTATGGGCTTACTAAGTCATTTGGACTCATCTTGTTTTCTCTACATTCCAGGTAAAGGCAAGGACTCAGTAGGGGGCAAGTCTAGTAGTTCCCGACTTCTTGGTTAGGCAGTGTACAGGGCCATGCAGACCTAGTAGTTGTCAGCCTGGGGGTTTCTTTTTGTGCATTTTGCCGCCTTTGGACTATATTTTTCTTCAGTTTATTTGGGTCTATATGGACTGTGTTTATTTTGTGGCCGGTGTGCTAGTGTTATATGTTATGCATGCTTGGGCTATGTAAGCCTAGAGATCAGTTGTTGTATAGCAGGTTGAGGTTTTGATATACATGCTAGGATGACCAGTTTCCTTTATCAGTTTTCTCTTGGCATTTATCAGTGGCATGCATGACGGGTTCTTCTAGATTAGGTTGTCTTTTTTTTAGTAGGGCACCCACTCTGGTTAGTTGGGGACCTTGGTGGGGGCCTCACATAGGGGCTCAAGTGGTAAGATATCAAAGCTTAGGGACTTTGAATAAGGGTCAAAATGGAAATTAGAAGAAAAAGGTGGTCAAAGTGCAAAATCTTAAAAAAATAGCCATAGCCACCGTTGGCCATCCTCCAGCCATCATTGTGAGGGTAGTTCAAAGGCTCCAAAATGGGCCCCAGAGCATGTTGAGTTGATGTGAGTAAGTATGGGTCGATAAATAGCCAGGTACAGCTTTGATTAGATAGAAGTATGGTGGGTATGGTCGTAGGTTGCAGAAAATCGAGGAAGGGGAAATCGAAGCAAATCATCATGATTTGAGGTTAGGTAAGTTCGTATCAGGCATTAAGGGCTTAGATTTGACTAAGCATGGCTCTTTTTTGCTCCAAAATCGGGTATAAATAGAGGGTTTTAGGTGGCTGAATGCATTAAGTTTAAACTTCAAATTGCTCATGTTAGAGAGTGAATCGAGGGTTTTTAATAAAAGACTTTTATTCCTTGGGTTGAAATGATCGATTTTGGAAAATTTGGAGTGATTTCATGTTGGTTTGAGTAGTTTGAAAGGTCGCCGAAAAATGCGAAGGTCGCTGGAGCTGGACTATTATTCGACCAATCGAGGGCCTTTCGGTTGGTTTTTCCAGCATCCAAGGGGTGCCCTAGGACCAATTCAAAGATAGCTTCATGGGGGTGTCATCAGATCAGCCATTAGAGGTCATCACTGGTCACCGTGATCGAAGAAGACAACCGAAGAAGGTAAGAAAAATAAAAAGAAGAAAAAAATAGAAGAAAATTCTAAAAAAATTATAGGAAAAATTGGAAAACTATTTTATGGATTTTGGTGGAGGAAAATTTTGGAGGAATTATTTATTTTGTAATTTTTTGAGGAAAAAAAGGAATTATGAAAGATAGAGGAAAAATCTGAAAAAATTTCAAAAAATTTGGAATATTATTTTATGAATTATTTTGGAAAAAAAATTGGGAAAAACCTTGAGGAGATATTATTTTGAAAAAAATAAGGTTTATAGAAAATAGGGGAAAATAGGGAAAACTTAGAAAAAATTTAGAAAATCCAAAAATATTGATTTTTTCTTATATTTATTGATGAGGAGGAAATTTGGCTATAGGATTTGGAGATTTGCATGATATTTTTGTTAGTTCCAAATGATAGCAAATATATCCCAAGAGGGAGGGTGAATTGGAATTTGTATAAACATTTTGATAAATTAAGCATCGATTTGTGGCAGAGAACTATGTTTCGAACTATAGGGGTGTATGTTTCGAAATAACCCTTTATGTTAAGTAAGTTTCGAAACCTACTATATATGTTTCGAAATATACCTTTTTGATTTGGGCTGTTTCGAAACTTTTAGGTTAGGATTTCTAAGAAATGACTTTGGTAAAGATGATTTCTTCAAAAAAGAGTTTGGCAAAGATGCTTGAGATTAAAGATAGATTTACGAATACTTATGCTTCAATGAAATTATGTTTTAGCTTTTGAAAATGATCCTTTCGAAAGTTTAGGCAATAAGTAGTAAGCAAGCAAACCAATAAATTTAGTCCACATGAGATTTATAGTAGTTCGGCACCCCGCCTAGTCCACTTCCTTCAAGTCTTCCCACTTGAAAGATTTTCAAACCCAATCACTTTCACTAGTGATCAATAACAAGGGTTTTATCATGGTTCACCCTAAAACCTTGTACACAATGAGTTTTGTGGCTCAACTTAAACCTTACAACTGTAACACCCCCTCTCCTAGAACTACCCGAGAAGAGGTGCTACTGGAGATAATAAAATAAATTGACTGATAAACTGAAATCTGATACCAAAATGAACATCTCAATCAACTGAAATAAAACTCTGAGTCAATAACTGAAAACCATAAATTACATCTAAGGGAAAATCCCTAAACTGGAATATAAAATAAATCTAAACTGACCAAGCACTAACTAATAAACTAACAACTCCCAGACATCTTTGGTCTTGAGCAGCTCCACGTACACACACTACTGGACACTGCTGCTAGGCCCCACATCTGGTACTCCCCCACTAGGACCTGAAATGGTGAAGAGTACAAGGTGAGCTACAAGCTCAGCAAGTAATAAACTGGAAAGAATAACTGAAGCTAAATCAAAGAATATCGATACTAATAAAAATACTTACTGAACTTGTACTGAGAGATATAATAATCACTGGATGGCATTTATAAGATGTAATGCACATAACTGTAACTAAATGCAGGTATACAACTTTGGCACGTAGGCCCACATAACTGTAATACATACCTGACTGATCTGAGTCCTGCAAACATAAAAACTGTAAGCACATACTTTGGGTAATATGCCCCTAGCTCCCTAGTCGACATCAGGCGAGCAACTCATAACTGAGATATAATTGAACTGATACTAGTGGGATCCCCACGGACAAGCCGCCTGACGCGCATAATGCAATGCTCATATAAATGCTGGCACACGATATGTAGTGCTCCACATAAAGTCATGCTCAATGCTCATACAAATATGTATGCACATAATCTCACAAAATAATGCTGATTATGTCATAATTAACTGCTAAACATGGTATATGATTTTTATCAACTATATTGAGATTCAAATATTTTGAAATTTCTGAGTATAGGCATGGCATATTGGATTTTATCATATCTTGGCATAAAAATTCAATATTTGAATAATTGAATATTTATATTAAATTTAAGACTTGAATCAAGAATTTATTGGAAGCCATTCGGATGCCATTTAATACTATTTGGATGATTGAGGAAGCAAAAGGAAGCAATTTGAATGAAAAAGCAGCCCATTCGAATGAAAAAAAAAACGGATTTCAGCAAGCTCATTCAAATGGCAGAAAACTCATTCGAATGACAGAGACTCATTCGAATGACAGAAGGCTCATTCGAATGATAGATGATATATAACAAGGCTATTCGGATCTGATCAGGGACTCATTCGAATGACTCACAAATTCATTTGAATGAATTTTGAAAATTTCCAACTTTTGAACTGGCAAAAAGCGACTCATTCAAATGCAACAGTAACTTTATTCGAATCAATTTATGGATCATTCGAATGACAAGAAGGCTCATTCGAATGCTAGACTATACAAAGCAACAGCTTACTCACATCTTCAAGGACTCATTCGAATGACAAGGAAGCTCATTCGAATGACAAACCAAAAACACATACGAACGATATGATAACACATGACTCATTCGAATGGCCAAAAAAAACTCATTCGAATGACTGGAATATTATAAGGGAAAAGCTTACGATAACACTGAAACTTATTCGGATGCTTTGGAACTCATTCGAATGACACAAGACTCATTCGAATGACTGGAATCTTATTAGACATAACTCACGAACAGAGATGATATCTTGATTTACAAACTTAACATTACTACACCATTCCGAAAGAAAACTTGAGAAAACAAATCCCAACTGATTCCAAACAAACTTGAGAATGATTCAACAACAATATTGATGAGAATCACTGAAAGAAATTATGCATGCTTCGTGTGAACTCACTGTACACATGTAAATATATATATATAATATGCACTGAACTGATATAACTCATTGTAACGCACATATATATATACATGCACTAGAACTGATTCAATTCTGGAAATCTGATATCAAACTCAATCAAGACCTGTAAGAAAGGATTACAGGGGAAGGATACTTGCCTTAGACTCTCTGATCGAACCCTAACGATCGCCAAAAGAGACTCCTATGCAAGACTTTGAATTTGCTACTGCTTCTTGGCTCCTCTGTTCTTCACGATTTTTCTCTCTTTCAGTGGCGTGAAGAAACTAAGGCTAATGAGGCTATACATATATACATATGTCTATAGGAAACCTAATGCCCTTCTCCTTCTCCTACTATATCCAGGAGACTCTAATCCCAATCGTCTCACGGGTGGAATCACTAATCTCTTAATAACTCTTATTAACTAAATTAAATAAATAACAACTTCTTAAATGACCTTCAAGTCCTTGCATTTAATTTCAAAAATAAATAAATAATTAAATGCTATTTAAAAGTTATTTTCTCAATTAAAATCTCTAGATTGCCATATTAACAATTAATTGGCAAAAATCCTCCAACAATACTAATTAAGAAATTCAATAATTTCTAAATAAAATCTAAACCCTCTAATGGGTCGTTACAACAACAATCAACAAGATAAATAAAATTTATCTTTACAAACCAACGAATTTAAAGTAATGAAATGCCTTACCAATGGCTGCACAAATCTCTTAGCTTGAGGTGAGGAGAGTTGAACGATATGATACTTCTTGTTTTTTACTTATCTCTCCTTTACACACCACGATGCATGCTGTAACGACCCGTTAGAGGGCATAGTATTTATTCAGAATTAGTTAAATAATTATTGAAGTAATTAATTAAGAGAACTTGCCATTTAATTTTCAATGTGGCAATTTAGAATATTTTTAATTGAGAGATCAGCATTTAATTCTTTATTTAGTGTTGAAATTAAATGCAAGGACTTGAGGGTCATTTAAGAAGTTGTTATTTATTTAATTAATTAATAAGAGTTATTATGAGATTAGGAGTCCAGGTGCGAGAAGGCTTGGGCTTAGAAGTCTCCAAGTTATAATGGGAATGTGAGATGGACTTAGAGCCGTTTATATATATATATTTGACCGTAGCCATATGTTCTTCACGCCGCAAGAACAGAGAGCAAGAGCCAACAGTGGGTTCAAGTCTTTGCTTAGGAAGATTTTCGTTGCAATCGTTGATCCGATCAGAGTTAGCATAAGGCAAGTATCCTATTTGTAATTCCTTCCATTACAGATTCATAATAGTTTGTCCTCAGTTTATTCCAGCGTTCCATTGAGTTCTCAGATTTATATCAGTTGTAGTATATATATATATGTATACGTAGAACAGTGAGTGCATGAGGAAGTTATGTGGGATTCTTTCTAGTGAATCTTTTAAATATGATCTTCAAATCATATTAGCAGTGATCTCAGAATACCAAGACTCATTAATTTGGGTTCCCAGTTTAATCAGATGGTATGTTCAAGAATATGTATATAGATTCATGCGATATATCCATGTCCAGTGAGATATGATAAGCCATGCACAATTCTTTTCAGCATTTTCTTTCATAAGCGATTGATTTAATACATCTTGATATTATTTTATATCAATTGGGATTGTTCTCCCAAGATTTCTTTTGGAATGGTGTAGTGATGCTAAGTTTTGATTCAAGATATGGTCTCTGTTATCGTAAGCTTCATCTTGTATAAGTTTCCAGTCATTCGAATGAGCCTCTTTGTCATTCGAATGAGTTCAGTGGTATCCGAATGAGTTTTCAGTGCTATCATAATTTTTTCCCTTATAATGTATCAGTCATTCGAATGAGTCCCTTGTCATTCGAATGAGTCATGTGTTATCGTATCATTCGTATGTATTTTTGAAGTTTTGAGACTATCATTCGAATGAGTTTTCTTGTCATTCGAATGAGCCCTTGAAGATTTGAATAAGTTGTTGCTTTGTATAGTCTAGCATTCGAATGAGTCCCTCTGTCATTCGAATAACCCGTGAGTACCCCATAAATTCATTCGAATGAGGGTACTGTTGAATTCGAATGAGTCGCTTTTTGCCAGTTCAAAAGTTGGAAGTTGTCAAAATTCATTCGAGTGAATTTGTGAGTCATTCGAATGAGTCCTTGATCAGATTCGAATAGCCTTTGTTATATATCATCTATCATTCGAATGAGCCTCTGTCATTCGAATGAGTTTCTCCCATTCGAATGAGCTTGCTGTAGTCCATTTTTTTCATTCGAATGGGCTGCTATTTCATCCAAATTGCTTCCTTATGCTTGCTCAATCATCCAAATAGTATCATATGGCATCCGAATGGCTTCCAATAAATTCTTAATGCAAGTCTTAAATTTAATATAAATATTCAATAATTCAAATATTGAATTTTTATGCCAAGATATGATAAAAATCCAATATGCCATGCCTAATATCAAAATAATTGTGCCTCAATATGGTTCGTAAAAATCATATACCATGTTTAGTAGTTAATTATAACATGATCAGCATTATTTTGTGAGATTATGTGCGTAAACATTGGTATGAGCATTGAGTATGACTTTCTATGGAGCACTACATATTATGTGCTAGCATGTATGTGAGCATTGCATTATGCGCGCTAGGCGGTTAGTCCGCGGGGATCCCACCAGTTTTCAATTACAGTTTGTGTGTTGCTCGCCTGATGTCGACCAGGGAGCTAGGGGCATATTGCCCACAGTATGTGCTTACAGTTTTTATGTATGCAGGATTCAGATCAGCCAGGTATGTATTACAGTTATGTGGGTCTACGTGACAAAGTTGCATACCTGCATTTAGTTTACAGATTATGTGCATTACATCTTGTAAATGCAATCCAGTAATTATTATATCTGTCAGTACAAGTTCAGTAAGTATTTTATCAGCATCGATATTCTTCGATTCAGCTTCAGTTATTCTTTCTAGTTTATTACTTGCTGAGCTTTGTAGCTCACCTTGTACTCTTCACCATTCTAGGTCCTAGTGGGGTAGTACCAGATGTGGGGCCTAGCAGCAATGTCCAATAGTGTGTGTACATGGAGCCGCTCAAGACCAAAGATGTCTGGGAGTTTATTAGTTGGTGTTTTATTAGTTTAGGTTTATTTTATATTTCAGTTTAGGGATTTTCCCTTGGATGTAGTTTATGGTTTTTAGTTGATGTTGACTCTAAGTTTTATTTCAGTTGATTGAGATATTCAATATTGGTATCAGATTTCAGATTATCAGTCAGTTTATTTTATTTTCCCATAACACCTTTTCTCGGGCAGTTCTAGGAGATGGGGTGTTACAGTGTTGGTATCAGAGTAGTGTTTTGAGGAGTCTCCAATACACACATAGGATATTGGGTAGAGTTAGGACTTGTGTCCATCGGTTAGATAAGTCAGCCCAATTTACAGTATTCTAACCCTAAGTGGTGATGTAGGAAGATGAGTAATCAAAGAGGACGACCACGTACTCGCAGTCAGGCTACTTCTACGCCAGACGAGGTTCCAGTTCCCACACCAGGCTCACTAGGGGAGTCTGGTAGTGACTTGCGATAGGGTATGGCCGAGATGCGAGGCATGTTGGCAGCTTTGATGAGGGTAGTAGATACCCTAGTGACGAATCAGGCGAGGCAACCGCAGGTACCCCAAGAAGCAGGAGGCAGTGGAGGCGAACCGCTAGTCACCCCAACAACTCCAGCTGTAGCGGTAGACACTGGGAGTCAATTATTGAAGGACTTCATGGCGTTCCGACCACCAGCATTTCATGGAGGTACAGATACGGCAACAGCGGAGAACTGGATGCTATCGATAGAGAAGCATCTCCGATCTATTGGTTGTGCAGACGACTGACGAGTATGACTTAGCACATTCATGTTCAAAGGTGACGCTGAGAGATGGTGGGAGACTGCCTGCCAGAGGTTTGGTGAACGAGAGCCCACACTGGTCGAGTTTCAACAAGTGTTCAACGATGCTTATTGCCCAGCATGGGTCAAGGAGCATAAAGTCTATGAGTTCGTTGAGTTGGTGCAAGGTACTAAAACGGTGGCTCAGTACGAGGCAGAGTTTATAGCATTATCACGATATGCCCCGGAGTTGGTGTCCACTGAAGCAAAGAAGGCCGCCAAATTCCAGAGAGGATTGCGTGCTGATACTTGACATGCGTTTGGAGGAGCTCTGAGCGTGGATTATGCCATGGTAGTTCAGCGAGCGTATGCTCTTGAGCGGGATCACAATGAGTGGAGAGTGACACAAGCAGCTAAGAAGGGAGCCAATACAACACAGGGCTCATCCAACAACAAGAAGAGGAAGTGGACAACTGGACAAGGAAATAAAACAGAGAATAATCCATAATGTGGTTAGTGTGGAAGGAAGCACAGAGGACCGTGCCTAGCTGGGAAGAACGTTTGTTTCATGTGTGGAAAAGAGGGGCATAGAAAGAAAGATTACCCAAGGAATCAAGCAACACTCCCGCACCAGAGGTCACTTGTTTCAGGTGCGGACAAAAAGGACACACAGCCAATCGATGTACTTCCGCCCCAGAATAGAGGCCAGCAGGCGAATCAGAGGCCACCAGCAGCTAGAGGGCCAGGAGCGGCTCCTATACCAGCACTACCAGTAGCTCAGCATCCACCGCCCGCAGATAGACAGGTGCAGGTTAGAGTTTATGCCCTTACCACAGCTGAGGCAGAGCAAGGCGACGGGACTATCCAAGGTATTCTATCCCTATATGGTTATGATGTGCGTGCATTATTTGATACTGGTTCCACACATTCTTTTATTGCACTGCACACAGTATGTTATGTTCCCCATTCCCGGATTTCTTTGCCATATCACTTGATTGTGTCTACACCGGGAGATAAGATTATGGTCACTCAAGAAATGTTTGAGAATTGTGAGATCGAGGTCCATGATAAGAAGCTATTGGGAGATTTGGTAATTCTCGATGTTAAGGATTTTGATTTGATCCTTGGCATGGATTGGCTATCATGACATTATGCAAGAGTCAACTGTCAGCGGAAGATTATTGATTTCGAACTACCCCAACAGCCGGTTCTTATTTATAGAGGAGTCAAGCCTATGTCTACGATTCCTATGATCTGGGTGATGAAAGTTGAGAAGCTGATGCGTGATGGATGCGAGGCTTATCTAGTCCTTGTAACCACTCACGAAGTAAGCAAGAAGAAGTTATCCGAGGTACCAGTAGTACGAGATTTCCAAGAAGTTTTCCCAGATGAGCTACCAGGATTACCTCCTCGAAGAGGATCGGAGTTTACTATCGAGTTATTACCTGGTACACAGCCTATCTCTAAGACTCCATATCGGATAGCACCTAATGAGCTAAAGGAATTGAAGGCCCAGCTAGAAGAATTAATAGAAAAGGGTTTTATCCGACCCAGTTCATCCCCGTGGGGCGCGCCAGTATTATTCATGAGGAAGAAAGATGGATCTTTGAGATTATGTATTGATTATCGCCAATTAAACTAGGTGACAATGAAGAATAAGTATCCCTTACCTCGAGTGGATGACTTGTTAGATTAGTTGAGGGGAGCTAAGGTGTTCTCAAAGATAGATTTGAGATCAGGGTACCATCAAGTGCGAGTTAGAGATGATGATATTCAAAAGACTGCTTTCAAGACTCGCTATGGACACTACGAGTTCGTGGTGATGCCATTTGGGCTGACGAATGCCCCAGTCGTTTTCATGGATTTGATGAATCGAGTTCTATGTGAGTATCTAGATCGATTCATTATTGTCTTCATTGACGACATTCTAGTCTACTCACCTAATGTGGAGGAGCACACGGAGCACCTTACCCTAGTATTGTGGAGGCTTAAAGAGGAGCAACTATACGCCAAGTTCAGCAAGTGTGAGTTCTGGCTTACTCAGATTGGGTTTCTAGGCCATGTCGTTTCTAGAGACAGTATTTCAGTGGATCCAGACAAGACTAAAGCAGTGATGGATTGGCCGAGGCTGACGACAGTGACAAAGATACGTAGTTTTCTAGGTCTTGCAAGTTATTATAGGCGATTCATTGAGGGATTTGCTCATTTATCTTCCCCTGTGACTAAGCTAACAAGAAAAGGAGAGAAGTTCGAGTGGAATGATGCGTGTGAACGTGCCTTCCAAGAATTGAAGCGAAAGTTAACTACTGCACTAGTTTTAGCCATTCCAAGAAGTAGAGAGAAATACTCCATTCACAGCGATGCATCCCATTCAGGTTTGGGTTGCGTATTGATGCAAGAGGGTCGAGTTAATGCTTATACATCCAGACAATTGAAGAAACACAAAGTGAACTACCCCACTCATGATTTGGAGTTGGCAGCGGTAGTATTTGCATTGAAGATATGGCGACACTATTTATATGATGAGAAGGTCGAGATTTATACAGACCATAAGAGTTTACATTATCTCTTATCTCAGAAAGAATTGAACATGAGGCAGAGACGTTGGGTCGAGTTATTTAAGGACTTCGACTATGAGATTCTATACCATCCAGGAAAAGCTAACGTAGTAGCCGATGCTTTGAGTCAGAGAGGAGCTTCTATGGCTATGATGATGGTTCAAGAATGGAGGTTATTAGAGCAATTGAGTGTTTTATCTATTTCAGGACCAAAAGATAAATCAGTTGTGAGTTGTGCTTATATGAGAGTACAACCCGAGTTATTTGAATTACTCAAGACACAACAATCGAAAGATGTGAAGTTAGCACAAATTTTAGCAGATATCGAGAAATTTTCTCCTTTGGGATATACTCTACGGAGTGATGGTATACTCTTATTTCAGGGACGTATTTGTATACCTGATTGGGCTATCGAACACCGATAGATTAGATGAATAATGATTCGGATTTGCAATAAGGGTGCAACCCAAAGTAGTCTCCCAACGAACCTCAAACGGATCTGTCAAAACAAGACTAAACAGGGGGGTTTTTTTTTATGAAAAGCAGAAAACAAAATGAACAAGAACTCAGTAAACTGATATGCAACCAGTTGCAACCTTTCCTCCCTACCCGGATATCATCATCCACCATATAAAGAACCTATTTATCTTTAATCCCCAAATCTAAAAAAAATGTTTTGACAATCGCCGAAGACTAAATCGAAACAAATATAAAAATCACAGAAGATCTTCTTAATCAATATACAAGTTTCAATTTTTTTTAGCACATAGATCTGAAACCAACATGAATAATCGCCCACTAAGTTTATGTTGTTTCTTGCAAACCAATACCCCAATCGAGCCTATTAGTCAAATCCACCCAAGCATCATGCATGCATTCATACGATCGCATAAAATACATACACACTTGAGAAGAAGCAAAGAAACAAAACCATAGGATTAAAGATGAAAACAGATATACAAAAACGTCCAAAGATTCAAACCGGATAAGGAGTATGGCATGCAACCGGTTACAAAATCCTTAGCCTTCCATCTTGACAAGAACAATGGAGAAAAGGATAATCGGCTACTGTTCACGTGAGAAAAGAACAATCCTCCCCTAATGGCCTCTTAATGTGCTTAAATAGAGCTTAGGGAGGAAACCCTAGGTTACCGAAACTTCACAGCTGATTTCAAATAGGATAACGTGCGTTCTGGGATTTTGCCCCTTCATAAAAATTGTAGATAAGGAAGATTAGATGAATTTGGGATTTTTAATCACTTGATTTGGATATCGGACGCCCAAGTTATGGCCTTTTAAAGATTCAGCGTCTGTGCAGCTTTTCTAATTTGACCCAGCTATCTGGCCCCAACTTTGAAGCAATGTTTGGAGGACCAAACGAACTCGGATTTGGAAAAACCATACCATTCCAGAAATACCAAGAAGTCCTCTACAATATCTCTGAAGACATCATTCACGTTCTGGGACTATAACTTGGCCAAAAATTTGAAAGAAGCACAAAAGGCCAAATCTGTCAGCACACTTTTGCTTCTTTGTCTCCAATCTCCTTGTTTCCCTTCTTGCCATCAAAATTCCTCTTGACCCAGGAAGCCCAAATCTGTCCAAAATAAAATAAAATAGTGTGAAGCTCAATTCCTATAAAATAAAATAAAACAAAATCAAGATGAATAAAATGACACAACTAACGTGCAAAAAGACTAAATATGAGGGCTAAATAATATGAAAATATGCGCTCTATCAATACCCAATGGTGGAAATCTTAAACAAGAGATTTTGAATGAAGCACACAGGAGTCGTTACACTATTCATCTAGGTGTTACGAAGATGTACCACGACCTAAAGCGTCAGTATTGGTGGAGTGGTATGAAGAAAGATGTAGCTAAATATGTTTCACAATGTTCAGTATGCCAGCAAGTTAAAGTGGAACATTAGAAACCCACAGGTTTATTGCTTTCATTACCTATTCCAGAGTGGAAGTGGGATAATATTGCTATGGATTTTGTGATGGGTTTACCCAGGACTACTAGAAGCTATGATGCTATATGGGTAATTGTTGATCGTTTGACTAAATCAGCCCATTTTCTACCTATTAAGAAGACTTATCCATTGAATAGATTTTCCAGAATTTACATTAAGGAGATCTTGAAGTTACATGGTGTTCCATCCAGCATTGTATCAGATCGAGATCCTCGTTTTACTTCTTATTTTTGGGGAGCTTTGCACGAGGCATTGGGATCTCAGCTGAAGTTTAGTACGGCATTTCATCCATAGACAGATGGCCAGTCAGAGAGGACTATTAGGACTCTCGAGGATATGTTGAAAGCTTGTGTTCTAGATTTCCAAGGTAGTTGGGATGAGCATTTACCTTTGGTGGAATTTTCTTACAACAACAGTTTCCATTCAAGTATTGGAATGTCACCTTATGAGGCTTTGTATGGGCGACCATGTCGATCCCCAATATGTTGGGAAGAGATGGGAGATAGGACTTTATTGGGTCTTGAAATTGTGGAATAGACGACAGAAAAGATCCGAGTGATCAAAGCAAGAATGAAGACAGCACAAGACAGACAGAAGAGCTATGCAGACAAACGACGACGAGACCTCGAGTTTGAGGTAGGCGATCATGTTTGGTTGAGAGTCATGCCTACTAAAGGTGTGTGAAGATTTGGCGTAGCAGGGAAGCTTAGTCCCCGTTACATTGGTCCATTTGAAATTCTGAGACGGACAGGGACTTTGGCATATGAGTTAGCTTTGCCACCTCAGTTGTCCCATGTTCACAATGTGTTCCATGTTTCGATGTTAAGAAAGTATGTGCCAGATCCTCAGCATGTCATTGATTTTCAGAATCTTGAAGTCAGAGAAGATGTGTCTTATGAAAAGACGCCTACTAGCATTCTAGAGCGAAAAGAGAAGACCTTGAGGAATCGATCAATTCCTCTTATGAAAGTACAATGGCAGCAACACTTGTCAGAAGAGGTGACGTGGGAGCTAGAAGAAGAGATGAGGCATCTTTACCCCTCATTGTGCGAGTAACCAGTTACGAATTTTGAGGACCAAATTCTTTTAAGGAGGGGAGAAATTGTAACGACCCGTTAAAGGGTATAGTATTTATTTAGAATTAGTTAATTAATTATTGAAGTAATTAATTAAGAGAACTTGCCATTTAATTTTCAATGTGGCAATTTAGAATATTTTCAATTGAGAGATCAGCATTTAATTCTTTATTTAGTGTTGAAATTAAATACAAGGACTTGAGGGTCATTTAAGAAGTTGTTATTTATTTAATTAATTAATAAGAGTTATTATGAGATTAGGAGTCCAGGTGCGAGAAGGCTTGGGCTTAGAAGTCTCCAAGTTATAATAGGAATGTGAGATGGACTTAGAGCTGTTTATATATATATATTTGACCGTAGCCATATGTTCTTCACGCCGCAAGAACAGAGAACAGGAGCCAACAATGGGTTCAAGTCATTACTTTGGAAGATTTTCGTTGCAATCGTTGATCCGATCAGAGTTAGCATAAGGCAAGTATCCTATCTGTAATTTCTTCCATTACAGATTCATAATAGTTTGTCCTCAGTTTATTCGGGCGTTCCATTGAGTTCTCAAATTTATATCAGTTGCAGTATATATATATGTATACGTAGAACATTGAGTGCATGAGGAAGTTATGTGGGATTCTTTCTAGTGAATCTTTTAAATATGATCTTCAAATCATATTAGCAGTGATCTCAGAATACCAAGACTCATTGATTTGGGTTCCCAGTTTAATCAGATGGTATGTTTAAGAATATGTATATAGATTCATGCGATATATCCATGTCTAGTGAGATATGATAAGCCATGCACAATTCTTTTCAGTGTTTTCTTTCATAAGCGATTGATTTAATACATCTTGATATTATTTTATATCAATTGGGATTGTTCTCCCAAGATTTCTTTTGGAATGGTGTAGTGATGCTAAGTTTTGATTCAAGATATGGTCTCTGTTATCGTAAGCTTCGTCTTGAATAAGTTTCCAGTCATTTGAATGAGCCTCTTTGTCATTCGAATGAGTTCAGTGGTATCTGAATGAGTTTTCAGTGCTATCATAAGTTTTTCCCTTATAATGTATCATTCATTCGAATGAGTCCCTTGTCATTCGAATGAGTCATGTGTTATCGTATCATTAATTCGTATGTATTTTTGAAGTTTTGAGACTATCATTCAAATGAGTTTTCTTGTCATTCGAATGAGCCCTTGAAGATTTGAATAAGTTGTTGCTTTGTATAGTCTAGCATTCGAATGAGTCCCTCTGTCATTCGAATGACCCGTGAGTACCCCATAAATTCATTCGAATGAGGGTACTGTTGAATTCGAATGAGTCACTTTTTTGCTAATTCAAAAGTTGGAAGTTGTCAAAATTCATTCGAATGAATTTGTGAGTCATTCGAATGAGTCCTTGATCAGATCCGAATAGCCTTTGTTATATATCATCTATCATTCGAATGAGCCTTTGTCATTCGAATGAGTTTCTTCCATTCGAATGAGCTTGCTGTAGTCCATTTTTTTCATTCGAATGGGCTGCTGTTTCATCCAAATTGCTTCCTTATGCTTCCTCAATCATCCAAATAGTATCATATGGCATCCGAATGGCTTCCAATAAATTCTTAATGCAAGTCTTAAATTTAATATAAATATTCAATAATTCAAATATTGAATTTTTATGCCAAGATATGATAAAAATCCAATATGCCATGCCTAATATCAGAATAATTGTGCCTCAATATGGTTCGTAAAAATCATATACCATGTTTAGTAGTTAATTATAACATGATCAGCATTATTTTGTGAGATTATGTGCATACACATTGGTATGAGCATTGAGCATGACTTTCTATGGAGCACTACATATTATGTGCTAGCATGTATGTGAGCATTGCATTATGCGCGCCAGGCGGCTAGTCCGCGGGGATTCCACCAGTTTTCAGTTGCAGTTTGTGTGTCGCTCGCCTAATGTTGACCAGGGAGCTAGGGGCATATTGCCCACAGTATGTGCTTACAGTTTTTATGTATGCAGGATTCAGATCAGCCAGGTATGTATTACAGTTATGTGGGCCTACGTGCCAAAGTTGCATACCTGCATTTAGTTTACAGATTATGTGCATTACATCTTGTAAATGCAATCCAGTAATTATTATATCTGTCAGTACAAGTTCAGTAAGTATTTTATCAGCATCGATATTCTTCGATTCAGCTTCAATTATTCTTTCTAGTTTATTACTTGCTGAGCTTTGTAGCTCACCTTGTACTCTTCACCATTCCAGGTCCTAGTGGGGGAGTACCAGATGTGGGGCCTAGCAGCAGTGTCCAGTAGTGTGTGTACATGGAGCCGCTCAAGACCAAAGATGTCTGGGAGTTTATTAGTTGGTGTTTTATTAGTTTAGGTTTATTTTATATTTCAGTTTAGGGATTTTCCCTTAGATGTAGTTTATGGTTTTCAGTTGATGTTAACTCTGAGTTTTATTTCAGTTGATTGAGATATTCAATATTGGTATCAGATTTCAGATTATCAGTCAGTTGATTTTATTTTCCCGTAACACCTCTTCTCGGGCAGTTCTAGGAGAGGGGGTGTTACACATGTTGATCTTCTTTGAAAGCTCAATCAAAATCTTTTGTTCACCACTTGTGTATTGTGTCTCTTATATCTTGAGTGTGTGTATTCTGTTTTATGTTTTTGTCTTGTCTTCAAGCCCTGCTATTTATAGAAGTTTGACTGATTTATAGCCGTTAGAGACAAGATTTTAAAAAAGGTTTCAAAACAAAGCTTATTGGTTTTGAAACAACACAATTTTACACTATGGTTTTGAAACATACATCACATGTTTCGAAACATCCAACCTTTACAGCTAGACTTGCACTTAGAGACAACATGAGTAAGAGACATGGTCTTATATGCTCACCATGATTTTGTTTTGATCTCCACTTTCAAATTTGAATTTGAATTCTCAGAACATTGGAGATTAAATAAAAAAGACTTTTGAGAAGCTTTTGGATGTAAAACTGACAAGTAAGAAAAGCCACAAAAGAAAAGGAAGGTAGAAGGGCCATCATCATAATCTCCAGGCTCTCAAGATGACTTAATGGTTCAAGGCCTAGCTGATCTTAAGTTTGGGTCTTTCAAGGGTAGAAACAAATTTTGCTGAGTTCAGAGAGGAAGTTCAAGCTGACTTCTAGGGTCTTCACCAACAGCAATAGGAGATTTCATCATAGTTAGGACGCCTCATGCAGATGATGTCCTCCTAGTTCCCTCTTATTCTTTCATCATCTTCTCTTCCCTCAGCCACTCCCACATCAGCTCAGTTTTCTCCATCATCCATCTCTCCTGATCCATAATTGTTGCCCTTATCATATATGGATGTTTATTTATTTCTTTTTGAACAAATGGATGTATGCCTTTTAACATATGGCTGTTTTTTTAATTTTTTTTTTTTGTTTGTAATGGTTAACTGCTTAACTCTGATCTTTCATGGCTGAATGATTATGAATGGATACTTTGTCTTCTTGTTTTCTATGAATGAAAATGAATGCCATGGATAAATTGCTATTTACTCTTGCCTAATATGATGTTTCAAATGTATCTTCTGAATCTTAGCTAAAGGGGGAGTCTTTTGACATCTTTTGATCTCTTAAGGGGGAGTTTCACTCCACATCTTTTTGATTTTGACAAAAATGGAGAGAATAACACTGAATTAGATTTTATAAATTTGATAAATTTGATATTTGCTTTTCAAAAATGTTTTGTCATCATCAAAAAAGGGGAGATTGATATTTTACTCTTCCTATGGTTAAAGAAGTTTTGATAATGACTCACTTTAATGCTTAGTAGCATTCAAAATCAAATTCATTTTTTGTCAACTTAAATTCAAAAAGAAATGAAGAACAGTTATTAAATGATTCTGTGGAAATCATTCAACGAAGTTTAAGTTATCTTGAAATTTTTTCAAGCGTTTAGAAATCAAATGTCTAAAGCTTTTCCTTAATCTATTGACTATGTAATGCATTCTATCGACAAAAATCTTTCATTCTTTCTGATAGTTCTATATAATGGCAAATATATCCCAAGAGGGGGGGTGAATTGGGATTTGGGTAAATTTTTGATAGTTTAAAAACTTATAGCATGCAGGACACTATGTTTCGAAACATGAGGAAGTATGTTTCGAAATAAACCTTTTTGTTAAGCATGTTTCGAAACCAAACTTTCTGTCAAGTATATTTCAAAACCTACTATGATATGTTTCGAAACTTTCCTCTTTGTTTTGCTTAATTTGAACCTTTTAGCTTTTGAAAATGATTATTTTGAAAGCATGAACCATGAGAATAAGCAAGTAAAATAGTAAAGAAAATTGCACACGAGATTTATAGTGGTTCGGCACCCGCCTACTCCACTACCTTCAAGCTTACCCACTTGAAGGATTTTCAAACACAATCACTTTCACTAGTGATCAACCACACCAAGGATTTTACCACGAATTACCCTAAAACCTTACACAATGAGTTTTTACAAGCTTAACTCAAACCTTATAATAAGATAAATAAAAACATATATTTTAACTCAATAGTTTGAATGTAATGATATGCCTTACCAAATAGTTGTTACAAACCTATTGGTATGGAGTGAGAGCTTGAAAGGATGAGAGCATCAGTTTCAGTTTGCTTCTCATTTTCACACCACAATGCACACCAAGGATTAATTGAAGGGATCTTCTTTGAGAGCTTGTTGAAACAGTTTCGTTCACTTGTGCTCTTGTATGTAGCAATATCTCTTATAGGTGTGTATACTTGTGTATGCTTGTCAGAGGTGCTTCTTGTCTTCAAAGAACTGATATATATATCAACAAATAGAATTTTGGCTAATTATAACCGTTAGAGACAAGATGATAAAGTAGGTTTTGAAACACACTTTATAGGTTTTGAAACAACATATTTTTACACTGAGGTTTCGAAACATACATATCATGTTTCGAAACATCAAGCCTTTACAGCTGGTTATGCACTAAGAGACAGAATGAGTGTGAGACAATGCTTTTAAAACAAAATGATTTTGTTTTATTCTCCACTTTCAAAATATCTAAAATTTAAACATGAGGGTGTGGAGATTATTTCAAAAGTAAGCTTTTAAATAGCTTTTGAATTAAAGTGCAAAAGCATGTCAATTTTTCAAATATTCTGTAGACAGAGTCAGGTGTTTCGAAACATGCTATGAAGGTTTTGAAGCATACTTCAAAAACATATTCAACATAGTTTTTAAATGCTCTACTGACAGAAATGGCAGAGGTTTCGAAACATACTTTATATGTTTCAAACATATGCTTAGATTTCAAATAGGCTTCGAAATATAGCATAAAAACTTAGCAAACAATGAAGCCTAGACAAAGAGAATTTTGAAACATGTATAGAAACATAACAGAACAGTGTTTCGAAACATATAAACTTGGTTTCGAAACATGATACATGAACTTGGATTTTTTAAAACATTTGAACATTCGGGTCAAAGGCTATTCATGCATGTTTCGAAATATGAAAAATTTAATTCGAAATATGAGATTCTCATAAATATTTTTCATTCTAAGATTGGTTTTTCATCAAACACATTTTCTCATATATCAAAAAATATGATACAACAATTCTCCCCCTATTTTTTGATAATGATAAAAACCTTTGAAAGAAATCGAATACTAGTTTGAAAAACCATTCTAACTGCCCCTTAATCTTATACGGGAGATAGGAAATAAACCTTACGGTGGCATGTCC